>NC_069661.1:41349062-41983750 GCF_027244095.1 Hemicordylus capensis | reverse complement strand
CATTGTTAGGCTGAAAATCAAAATGTATGTATGTAGTTGTATGTCCTGAAATAGTTGGTTGCTTTAGGCCTGGATTGCACAATGCCAGCCCTCCTGCAGATGTTGGACTACAACTCCCATCATCCCTATTGGCCATGGAGTGGTAATGATGGGACTTGTAGTCCAAAAACAGCTGGAGGAATGAGGTTGTGCAGCCCTGTTCTAGGCATTACCCTTTGGCAGCCTCTTGGAGCTGCAGAACTCTTAATGTCCCTACAGCCAAAGCTGACAGGCAGGGCTGGCCTTAGAGTGTGGGGCCCGGGGCAAATCAGCCAGTGCGGGGGCCCCTTCCAGTTAATTCTAATGGCGGTTTAATGTGTGGGGACCAGGGCAGTCGCCCTGCTTGCTATACCCCAAGGATAGCCCTGCTGACAGGAACCAGTTCAGCTCTTCCTCAGGTGCCCCATCCTTAGCAGGTATGAATTGTGTGATTTCTACTCTTTTATTATTCAGCTTAGAGGTCTCCTGAGAGGAGAAGAGAAGTCAGGCAGCTGGGAGCATCCAACGAATCATTAGCATTGGGCCTTATTTTGGAAGGTCAGTGCCAGATTTAGGCACAAACTAAGTAAGCTACAGCTTGGGGCCTTTAGTTACCAAAAGATGACTAAATTTCAGGTTTTAAATAACTGGTTGAAAAATAAAGTAGAAAAGATAAGAGACTGAAAAATAGAGATTATTCTTCTGAGATACATTGGTATATGGCTACACTATGTATCATATTGGGCTTATAAATCTGTGCTGAAAGAACTGTACATTACACTGAAACTTTTTTAGACTGGGGTCCAGCTCAGACCAACTCTCGCCATCACACTTACAGGCAGTGTTCGTCTCGCTTCAGACAAACACTGCTGTAACCATGAGCAGTGCAGCGAGGTGGGCGGTGAGTGACACACTGAGGCAGGACTTCCAACCCGTTTTGTAATGTTGTTGGGCCTCTGAAGCGTGACATAGGTTAGGGCCTCAGCATGTCATAATCTGGCCCTAGGGAAGGTTTTTGCTCAGCGTGCAATGACTTGCTGTTTTCCAGGCTGAAGGAGTTCATCTCCAGTTCTCCCATTCTGAATGTTTATGCCAGGTATGGTGAGTGAGTGAGTGAAAGAGGGTGGCTCAATTGGCCTGAGGTTGAGCCAGTTCGCCATCAATATGGGTCGAACCTAAGGCTCACCCTCGAGCCAGATTGGGCCCGCTTCGGCTCAACCTCAAGCCAAACTGCCTGAGCCAGTTCAGAGCCGGTTCGGGGGTTCTAATTTTAAAATTGACCTGGTCACACAAAGGCCCATTGGGCATGCATAGCAGCCTGCAAACTGGCTACTGCCACCGGAGGAAGGGCTGAAACGCCGAACTGGCCCTTTTTGGAGCAAGAGAAAGCCAGTAGGGAGAGGAGAGATGGCACACACACACACACACACACACACCACCACCGCCGCCGCCGCTGCCGCCACCAACCCAGACCCAGCAGTGAGTCTTGAATTTTTCTTTTTTTTTTTTAAACTTAGAACCCCTGAACCAGCTCGAATTTGAGTCAAGTCAGGGGTATGTACAGGGTGCACAAAACTGAACATGCCTGGTTCGGTTTGAGTCCAGTTCAGACTTGAACCAAACTGGGCAAACCAGTTTTGTGCACACCCCTACAACAGTGCCAATGCTTCTAGGTCTGCAGCAGTGGCACCACACGTCCCACTGTCACTGTGTTTTTCATGTCAGCCAGTACCTATTATTATGTATGGATACAAATCCTAATGAGACAGGCATTGATACATTGTGAGACGTTG
Source organism: Hemicordylus capensis (assembly GCF_027244095.1). Classification (NCBI taxonomy): domain Eukaryota; kingdom Metazoa; phylum Chordata; class Lepidosauria; order Squamata; family Cordylidae; genus Hemicordylus; species Hemicordylus capensis. Next base: position 41,981,939 of record NC_069661.1, on the reverse strand, counting down.
TGAACCAACAGAGCTCAGACAATAAACCAGAAGCTGATAAATAAGGAGCCACTCTGTGATACTTTAATTACAAAGATGAAATATTTTAAAGAAATCTATGGATTATTCTATTCTGCATATTCATCAGTTCTTTATATATTTTAATTAGACTATACAGGCAGCATCTGCTGCATATAAATAGAGGTTTTGATTTTATAGAGGTGATATATTTAAAACAAACACACACTTAGTGTATCTGAGGAAGCTGATTACCAGACATCACAACAAAGATTCTCCCCTTTTTGGAAGAATAATTTCATGAGGAGGAAGACCCACAGCCCATTTAGAAATCAGCTGATGATTCATGAAGAGGGACTACAGTGATTAATTTCTAAAACCAACTCAGTGAAGAAATCAGTAAACCACAATGTATTTTCCCCTGTGAGATTAATGTGAATTCTGTCTGCTTGAAGTGTGTAAAGGGAGGGGAAAGATAATTTGGTCTTCAAATGTTTTGCAAAATAAGGAATAGCAAGTCATAGCAGAATTTTTTTTTTAAGTACTGTTGTAATTATTGAGCGTAGGGGGGCTGTCTGTACTAGTCACATAGGTCTCATTACATAGCATCCTGTGAATCAGCCACCCTGTGGTTAGAGGTGTCCAGGTGATTGTAGCAATTACTATCGGTAATAGTGCTATGCCACATGTTCATGAGCTTTATTTTTTAAAACATGAAAGCTGAAATTTCAAATGAGCCATGAAAAGTCCTAGTGAGGCAGAGGAAATGTTCAACTATTGGCTGTGAGAACAGAAGAAAACAAAATGAAACAGAATCTAGCTAAGATGTAACTACTGTTGATAGTGGATTTCCTGGTCAGAGAATGGATATGCAGCCTGTTTTAGATAGGGATACCTTCCTTCCTCCTGAAGAACTTAGTTAACAGCTCCTTGATCCAATGCTGCTTTTAGAGGATTAGCTTGCAAATGTTGCAAGGAGAGCCTCTTACCAGCTATGGCTGATGCTCCAGTTGCATCCTTTCCTTGAGAAGTCAGACCTGGCCACAGTCACTCATGGAGGTGATTCACGCCAACAGCAGAAACCGGGCTAAGGGAGCCCAGCCCAATTTCTGCTGCTCGTGTGCAGCAACAGGAGCCATGTGGCTCTGGCATCAAGCCCAGCTAAATGCCCTCCCCCTTAAACAAGGTTAACGGAGTGAGTGCTCCGTCAACCCCATTTTTTGTTGTGTGTCTGCGGCAGCTGCTGGGGAGGGGGAACCCCAGGAATGCACCACACACTTGTGCTGTGCATTATTATTATTATTATTATTATTATTATTATTATTATTAGGGCTCCTTCCTCCAGAGCGGTGTACTACATACTTGAGTTTCTCTTTCACAACAACCCTGTGAAGTAGGTTAGGCTGAGAGAGAAGTGACTGGCCCAGAGTCACCCAGCTAGTTCCATGGCTGAATGGGGATTTGAACTGAAGTCTCCCTGGTCCTAGTCCAGCACTCTAACCACTACACCACGCTGGCATTACTGGAGCTCCAGGTACAGGGCGCCATGCGGTGACGCTTCCCTTCGCCCAACCCCCAGAGCTGCTGGATGAGCCATAGTCAGGTGCAGGACCACCTAAGCAAAACTGTTGCTTGTGTGGGTGGGTGATCCACCTGCCCAGCAACAGGCTAGTGATTGTCTGCGGGAAGAGTGGGTCAAACCCGCTCTCCCTGCAAACCCCTTTACAGCTCTTCACACTTATTGTGTGAAGAGCCTCATGATCTAGGAACCTTCAGTCTCAACTAATGTAAGCATTCTGTGTAGGGCTGCTAGTTGCACCACGGCTACTCACGAGCAGATAGCCTGGGTTTGCAGAGCACTCGCTCAACAAACCCGGGCTAAGGGGCGGGCAACATGAGCGGGTTAGCCGCTCCAGAACCACCGGGCTCGGCTGCGAGCCCGGTGGTTTTTACGGTCACAAAAATCGGGCTAGGATTTTCCTAGCCCGATTTTTGTGATCGTAAGAATAGCCCTGGGGCCTTTATTAGGCCATCAGCCCATCCAGTGATCCAGTAGCATTCCAGTCCGGCTGTTGCGTCATTTGGACTGTGGCCCTGTTGGGAGGCATCTTGTTGTTTGTTTATTATTATTTATTTAGCAAATTTGTATGCTGCCCACTACCAAAGTCTCTAGGCAGTTTACAACATACAAGAGAGCAAGAATTTAACAGTTAAAACATATTCAAGATCAAATTAAAATACCTATAAAAACACACCAGCTGACTATAAAGCTTGGCTGAAGGTATGTGTCTTTAGTTGTTTCCTAAAAGCCAATATGGATGGAGCAGCTCTAAACTCAGCAGGAAGTGCCTTACACAGCCCTGGGGCACCTACAGAGAAGGCTCACTTTTGAGTCACCACCAGAGGAGCTGGTAGCTCCCTCTGATGAACCTCTTGTGGCACAGGCCCAAACAGTAGTATAAGTAGGATGGAAAGGCTTGGTGAAACAATAAAGGCAGGGACAAAAATAACAAACAATAAAAATAAGACATTACAACCATCACTGGGCTTTTTCACATTTTTGTAAGAAAATCATGCATGGTAAATGTCTGGATGGAGTGGTATCATACACTCTGTTCATGCTCGCAAATTCCATGCATTCATGGACTGTGCACACACAAAGTCCATGAATGCATGGAAGTCAGGAGTAAGGAAAGTGAGCGCAACCTCCCTCCATGCATTCAACTGAACAGCTTCTGTTAAAGTGAAAAGAGCGAATATAAACTCTTCAAATAAGGTCTATTGTATCCTTTTATAAGGCCCCTACCGGTCCTGCCGAGAATGCAAAAGCAGTAATATCTACCATTTTAACATATTGTCACACTCACAGGCATCTGGACTGAAAGATCAATGGGGACTCAAACCACTTCTTAGACAGGCCTCAGAGGTTTCATTAACAGCACAAGAAGGGGGACACACCATCCCCAATAGTGTTTTCTTCTCTCAAGCTGAGTCATTGGGCAATCGCCAGCACAGGCCCTCCTTGGTTATGGGCGCCTCATCATTGGCAAGTCCACCTGTATATAAATCCCGACAGCACTGGTATTTCCTGCAAGATTTTGAGATCTTAGATCTTGAGACATTTTGAGATCTTAGGCCAGAATGAGATCTTATCCCGAAATCACACGAGACTTCATGCCCATCAGGAAAATCAGCTGTTGCTCCCTGACTGGGCCACTACTGGTCCAAACCAACCATGGTGACATCGCCACCATTCCCCAATCAGAATGTCAGACAGGGTACATGGTGTGATGGCTGGGTTCTCCCCAGTATCACACCATGCTTTCTCCCACCCTGCACCTGCCATGTCCCAACACTGTCTACATTAAAGAGGAAGACTACCAAGTTGTCTAAATAGTACCATTTTTATTTATTATTTTTCTGTTGACAATGTTTTCTTCACAATGTTTTATTTGTTTTTTTATTATTCCTGCCCATTTCAGTCTGCGCTCCACTGCCACTCATTTTGATTCAGTTGGCTTAATGGAGGCACAGAGAAAAATAAGTTTTTAAGTTAAGTTTTCTAAAATACACTTTTTGACATCAATTGCATGAATTAATTGGGAGCATTCAGACCCGTTGACAATAAATATGCAGTAGTCATGTCATTGATATTCTAAACCAGCCACTTTCCAGTGTGGAGAGAGAAAGCAATAGGTCAAGGCACTTGAGAACAGGTGGAATTTTGTTTTTAATCATCTCACATGTTCTCCACTGGGGCTGAACTTTCCACTTTACCATGAATTTTATATTTGTCCTGTTTCACTGGAATGCCAGGTTACTGTTCTGCCTGGACTTTTGGAAGAATCGGTTTTCGAAAGATGTGCACAGCTGTAAGGTTGCAAATTACATTCTAAAGCCTACAGTTTAGGACAAGAAGTCAATATAGGAGATTTGAAAGTTTGGAACCAACAGAATAGTGAACATTGAGGGCACAAATGTTTCTGAGTTCAATGGAGTTGAACTTAAGCATATGCCTACTTGTAAGCAAAACTTTATGATTTACTAGAGTTGGTTCTTAATTATGATTATGTTTTTTTAAAAGCCACAAATGTACGAGTAAATCTGAATATGCATGCATTCAGCAAAAATGGGGTGGGGGATAGCATGAACGGAACTAGAGTGGGATGATAATACTGTATCAGCAATTGCCACCATCACCAGATGTGCTGTATTAAAATACAAGTACGTGGCCCAGAAATGAGTGGGAAAGGAGGCATGGCAGGGCCGGTGGTAGGGGTGGAAACAAAAGGGGTGTAGTAGAGAAGGCGCTACCTTCAGCAGCAATTCCTTAATTTTGTGGTGGCAGAGGGAGAAAGAAAATATATAGGAAGACAATTCCTTTAATTCTGGAGCTAAAGAGGGGGAAATGCAGGCCTATAAGATCTCTGGAACATGCTAGAAATTGGAAGGGTAGTGCTCCCAGGTCTGAGACTTTTAGCCTTATTAGCCGCCCCCTCCCCCACTTCCCAAGCAAATGCACCCTTGCAAGGCAGGAATTCAGGAAGGCTTGCTAGTCACAGGAGACACCTGGTAGGCCTCATCCTTAATGCCGGAAGATTCATATGCATGCTCAGGAGAGTAATTTCCTGACGGGGCACATGTAGTTTCCTTTTCCTCCCAGCTGAATAGATGTAGCTGGAGGGCAGAAGAAACTACACCTTGCATGCACCCTGACAGGACATGACGCTTCTGATCACGTCCTTTCTTGTCGTCTGCAATTACTCCCCAACATCACTCCCTTCCCTTCAAAAAAGGACATGACAAATATGCTTTGTCTTTCTTATGATGCTACCAGTCTTGTGAAAGTCATGACAAGTGGTGAGATCCTTGGTTGGGGTGGAGGGATTCTTTGTCATGTGAATTAGCAAAGAAGTGTTGATATACATCTCAATGCATCTCATAAGGATTTGCAAAACCAAACATCATACTGAAACAAAAATAGTCAACTCATACACTTGAGTGGCATAGAATGTTAGAAAGGAAATTTCATCTCAGCCATGAGCTCAACAGAGATACCTTCTGAAGTGGTTTTAATGGCCTAGGAGCTACTGCAGTGTGCTTGACCCACACCACCCTGATAACATGGGAAGCCTCAGAATATGTGGGAGGAGCTGGTGATGAGGGTCTCTTCCATGCCATGCATCTTCTTTCCATAAGCGAAGGCAAAAAGGGGTAGAATCCACACCTTTGGCTCCACCCTCATGACCTGAATCTTCTCAGAGCAGGGCTCTCAACCTTGAGTCCCAAGATGTTGTTTAGACTACGACTACCATCTTCCATCATCCAGCCATTTAGCAACAACATCTGGGGACCCAAGGCTGAGCACTGTCTTAGAGCACTGACGCGGTATTTTCCTGAATCCAAGACTAGGAAGCGATTCTCACAATTGCATAGGGCAGCTACCCTGTTTTGCAGGGAGGGAGCCCGAAAGTGCTTACCTCCCTGCAGATGATCAGCACCTTCTCCCTGGGCAGGTGGATCGCCCACCCAGATGTGCCGCAGCTTCGCTCCGGTGCTCCAGAGGCCAGGCACACACCCCCCGATCCCCATGCGAGTGTGCGGTGCATTACTGGGAGCCACCCTCCCCACCTCCCCTGTGTGTGTCCGCCAAGTCTGCAAGCAGCCACGGCAGACACATGACCAGGAAAACAGGGTTAGCGGAGTGCTTACTCCATTAACCCTGTTTAAGGGGGAGGGTGTTTAGGCAGGCTTGTCGCTGTGCCACTACCAGGAGCCACATGGCTCCCAGTGGTTCTCACAAGCTACAGAAACTGGGCTGGGCTCCCTTAGCCCGGTTCCTGCTGCTCGTGAGAATAGCTTCTAGGTTTCCCCCCCATATTTTTTGATGTTAGAAATCAGGGGGTTATCTTAAATTTAGAGTTCTATTCCTTTTGGGCAAAAGCAGGTATCACCTGTACTTAACTTCTACTTTTTAAGGGGGTCATCTTAAATTTATAGTTGTCTTCAATCTGGATAAATACGGTATTAGCAAAGGAAGGACACAGACTGCAGGAACTTCCATACTCTTAATAAGATGTTGGAAAGTGTGATATGTGGCTTTAGGGAGGCAAATTCTTTAGGGTTCAGAGGGCTCCTGAGGGTCAGACTTTGAGATGCAGTCTTGGTGCCAGACAGATCAGGGTCTGATCTAGTGCGGTTGAGAAGAGCATTCGGGCAAAGCAAATTTGAATTTTATTTTAATTTTTAATGAAAAATGTGTTGCCATTATTTTCAATAAATACTTTTCTATAAATATCTCCCTTCCAATGAGCAATTAGGTCTATAAGATTGGAGAGCTGGGTTGTTAGTCTGAGGAGAGGAGTTTAGTAAAATAAGAGAGGACTCTTCAGGTACTTGAGGGAGGGAGCATAAGCACCTTTAGGAAACAAAGGTCATAAACACAGTCTTGCAGATAGCATAGAACCAGCTATGACTTCACAACACTATTCACATGATATATTGCAATAAGCAATTATTATTGAGACTGACAGGCATCATAGCAAAATAGACTAGTGCCACTTGTCTCACAGAGGATGTCGCAAGTCATCTTCTGTTTCATTACAGCTGCAGATTTATAGTGCAGCTTAGGCAATCATTTATTCTTAGAAAAATTTGAAAGCTGTAGTAATTCTCACACACACACACACACACACACACACACACACAGACACACAGACGGCTTTGTGTGGAGTGCCTACTGTTATAAACCCCAAATCAGCATAATGATGAAGCACAAATGAAGTCCACAAGGAATCTCAACTCTTCTTTTGGGGAACACAGTAAATAGAATTCTTGTTTTCTTCGATTACTATTGAGCAACAGGGACATGCCAGATTTTGGTGTCATACTGACTGGACAGCATTCCAGATCACAAGGGAAAAGTCTGCCAGGTACAGTAGCTGACATGATGTACAGCCTACCACTTCTGTGATAGTCTGCTCCAGGGCTGCTGCAGACTTCAAAGGTAGTTTCCGTGCAATCAATCAATGTTTATTTCAATCAAAGATCAAATAGAGTTCAAAACAAACAATAAATAATTACATAAAAATATTACAACCAACTGGATCATGGCAGTGCCAATTGTTGTCATATTTTCACTGCTGTAGAATATCCCAGGTTCAAACCCTGGCATCTCCCGGTAGGGCTGGGAAAGGCTCCTGCCCAGGGACGTAGCTTTAGCTGAGCAGATGGGTTCAAAGAACACATGGCCCCCAGCTCCTGAGGCCCCACCAGTTCCACCCCTCCTATTTTCTCCATTATCCAAGCTTTGAACGCAAATCCCCAGAACATTCCATCAGAACTACCAGGCAAGCCGGTTGTTCTGACGGAATGAGCTTAGAATGTTCCAAGTGTTCCGAGCACCATTTTGGTGGGCTGTTTCCTCCCTACTTCCTGTTTTTGGCTTCCAGCTAGTTCCAATTAGTTCCAACTGTCTTCCAATTAGTTTGTGATCTTCTTGCTTCTTGTTTGGCTTGTTATCATATAAATCAATGATGCCCCAAGCTTGGAGTGTTCTGCACATCCCTAATGGCTAGTGCTATGAAGTATGCCAGATTGGAGGACAAGGTTATCTGGCAAGATGTTGTTTTTCCTGTTCTTGAGTACATACCCTACAATAATGCCTGGACATAAAAATGAACCAAAAGTAGGGGATGAAAAATTAAGAGTTATATAATTCTCCTTTTATCCATAGCAATGGCATATTATGCTGTAGGACCAAGAGAGTCATGACTGAACTTAATTTCAAACTTCTACTGGGGGTGGGGGAATGGCATTTTTGTGTCTATTAAATATTAGGGATGTGCATGAATCAATTTTTTCTATTTGATTTGCACCCGAATCGAATCACCCCCGATTTGTTTTTGGTCCGAATCTGGCCAGCTAGCACAGGGGCGATTTGTTTTGTCCACAAATCTCCTGAAACAGGTAGATTTGGGTACAATCATTTTGTACCCAAATCGATTTGCACAGACAGCAGGCTCAGGCAGCGATTCTCTCAGCAGCAGGAAGGGGGTGAAAAAAATTTCTCTTCTCTTTTCCTCAATCAGGAAAGCAGGAACAAAGAGCAGAGAATCCACTCCAAGAAGCAGGCAGGCAAGGCAAGGCAAAGCAAAGCTCCTCTGGCTCTCTCTCTCTCTCTCTTCTTCCACTAGGCAGAAAGACAGAATGGTGGCTGGCTGCCTCCTTAAGTACACTTGAAAATCCCTCCCCACCCTTGTCCCTGCTTTGACCCTTATCCTAGCCAATGTGGAGTCAGTCACCCCTGGCAACACAAGAGTTAAATGGGAATGGCCCAATCTGGAACCAGGGGGGAACCGCCAGCCAGTCGTTGTGTACTGTAAGTCCCCAATCTGAAGCTCAGGAGGGCAGGATTTTTTAAAAAAAATTCCTGACACAAAATGGAGAGAGCAAGAGTCCCCTGCTAACTGGGCAAAGAGGCACCTTTTACCGTGGTGATTCTCTTTATTTAGCAGGGGGAGAGTAACTGGCCCTATCCACCCCCAGCACAGTACTTCCAGTGACTGTTGCTGGTGTGTTTCTTTTTGGAATGTGAGCCCTTTGGGGACAGGGAGCCATCTTATTTATTTATTATTTCTCTGTGTAAACCACCCTGAGCCATTTTTGGAAGGGCGGTATACAAATTGAAATAATAATAATAATCAAAATAATAAATATAAATAAGTAACCAATGGTCTGACTCCATATAAGTCAGCTTCCCATGTTTCTATGTACAAAATACAAAAAAACCTCTCATCAAATAAGTAACATTAACAAAGGTGAAGGGAGCATGTAAGTGTGCAATAAGTTTACTATTGTAACCACAGGTCATAACACACATTAATAAATAATATAACAAAACATTAAAGCAGGGGTGGGGAATCTTGGCCCTCCAATAATTGTGGCTGGGGATGATGGGAGTCGTAGTTCAACAACAGCTGGAGGGCCAAGGTTCCCCACCCCTGCATTAAAGCATAATGCATATATGTAAAACTCAGCACCATGTTCTCTTAAGATACATAAAAGCAATAACTGGGGAAAGATAATCGGGGGGGGGGGGCTGCTTCCAAGTATTTTCAGGGGATTTTTGCTTAAGCAAATATTAATACTGAGAATGAAAACCCCTGCTGATGTTTTCTATTCTTCATGTGAATCTACAAAAAGTGACACACGCTAACCTGATAATCTAGTTTTGAAGAAAATGGAATACTTCATATAAGCTGATTATAAAATGTCAGGGCTCTAAGAGGGGGAAATACGTCACTTTTTCACAGGAGTGTGATTTATTACCGATGATAAAGATGTTAATAAGAAATCAATTGTTTTTGTACTTTGGCTGTCATTCTGGGGGTGATAGATTAATATTGCTGTCATTGTTCCACCTGTGCTGCCACTTCACAGCTAATGCTGAAAAACATGATGTTTCTTGTATAATATGTTCTTACTAATGTGCAGTCACCCAGCAGAAAATGCTCCCCTGATCCAGCAAGGGAGGTACCTGTTTGGAGGCAACTCCTGCACACCAATTCTCATGTTGGATCAACAGCTAAGTATAAACATATGGAGGCATGTTTGGACATGAGGCATCAGATATGGCCTGTAATCACACTGCAGAACATGGATGGCCAAGTGCTTTCTATCTGCACTGCAGAAGAAATAGGAATGCACATCTGTGTAATACAGATGTATTGTCCTATGCAACTGTGTCCATATTGGGGCCACTATCCACCAGAGAGAACACAATCAGTAATGATTTATAGTCATTATAAATTATAAAAGATAGGCAGCAAGAATGAAGACTGGCCAAAAAAACCCCCCACAACTTTAATCTGTGGGATGGTTCAGTGATTTTAATTGCTATTATTAGAGCCCTCATTGCTCTAACTGACCTATGTTTTTAAGGATCTCTTCCTCTTCTACCAGCTTACATAGACCTTAGACCTGTTCACACATTCATCAAAATCAGGGTAGCAGACATTCTACTCTGGTTTGCATGATTGTGTGAACTTATGAAAATCCCTCCAATCCAGGTTGCTCAAAGCATGATAGCCCAGCATTTGAACCCTGCTCTTAACCAAGGCAGGTGGAAAGGAGAGCTCTCCTACCCTGCTTTTCTGATTGTATGGATACCTTTTCTATCAGCCACCAGGACCCTGCAGGCCTGAAAATAATAGATAACTTTGGCTACAGAAGATGCCATCATGAATGTGCCACTCTGCAGTGCAAACTATGATCCTGTAGCTGCAGCCATTCTGGCAGGACTGGGTCTGCCTCCTGCTCCTTTGTGGCCAATCAAAGGGCAGTTGCTGATGGCATAAGACTTTCCAGTCTACTCACAGTGCAAAGCATTCTGAGAAGGCTTGCTAGGCCTTTGGAGGACTTTCCATGCTTGCAGCTCCTGATTCCAGCAATGCATGCCTTCCTGGATAGGAGCTCTCGAGTCCACCCCCCCCCCCCAAATCACTGTATAAACAGGCCTCTTCTGTCCTTTCCAGGGTGTGGCCCTTATAGTTCCGTTGTCTACTGTTATATGTTTCAGATATAGCTTCCAAATTATTCCAATTATTCCAGGGCCCTTTTTGTTCAATATCTGACAATATATAATGATGTTTGGTCCACCAATATAGGCATACGGACTGGCATGAAACAGAATTTTAATCTGCAGAATGATTCAACAATTTATACACCACCAGAGCCTTTCTACAAATTGTCCACAATTCCTTAATGTTGTTTTCTGTTAACCCACATCCCATACTACAAAAGCATGATATAAAGGGATTTATATAAAGGAATTTCAAGTGAGCTTTGTGGGCTTGGCAAACCTTATTTGAAAGTGAACATTATCTGTGCTACAACCTGAATCCAGATATATTAGAGAGGAAAGGAGACCAATTAACACCACATTATTAAACCTGCATACAATTTGGGGAAACCACTTAGGAACTAAAAATCTTATATTTCTATAAGGCCATGAAAATATTAATACAAGAAAGTAGATGATGGAAAATTGATCATTTGTACATGTAGCATTTTACAACTAGCTAATATTGTATGCATATTCACTGGGGATCCTCGGATTATCTGGCAAGATGCTACGGACATCATATCTGCCTCCAGACCTAAGATTTCCTTTGTCCAGCTGTGGCTGACATCTGGTACTCAGCAGTTCAACCAAATAGTAATTGTTTCCAGACCTTCCTATATGTGTCCTCTTTTCCTTTTCTTATGTTTATGTCACTGACTACAGCTGCATTGCAGAGAGAATACATTGCTTCCACAATTCTGCCTGTTTTCAGCTCTCCCATTCAACATCTATTTAGAGGATACTGTTGTGTAATCTAATTAGCTGTGGAAAATTATTGTATGGAAATATTAGGTTTCCTGGACCTTGTTTACTGAAGCTAGTGCTTCAAATGTGATAACACTCTAGGAGCAAAATTAAGGTTGCATTTGTTCATCATTCCTGCTCCCCATTTTATTTATTTTACTGAGAGCAGCATGATAATAGAAAGTGAAGAGAAAGTGCCATCTGATGCATTAATAATGTGTTTATGCAGTGGTTTTCATCCAAAAGTAACTATATTTGAAGTTTATTTCAATGAGAACACAATTCCAATTTCTGGAGTGAATGTCTGACAAGACTATACAAAATTATTAACAATGCATCACTGTTAAGGATGATAGTCAATGAGGTCATTCACACAATCAAAAACTGTGTTCTACCTGGGTTTGGGAGCTGTGTGTGCTCCCAATTTTCAGTTGTGTGGAAGCAAGTTACTAAGAAAACTTGGGTAGAAGTGATTGTGTGGAAGCAAGGTAGGAGAAAATGCTACCCAGGTTTTCCTCCTACCTTGCTTCCACACAATCACTTCTACCTTCCTCCTACCTTGCTTCCACACAACCAGAAAATGGGAGCACACCCAGCTCCCAAACTCAGGTAGAACACAGTTTTTGATTGTGTGACTGACCTAACTATATACTCACATGGTTTGGTGAGAGGTAATGACTGTTTGCAGAGCAAGTTTGAAATCTCAGGAGAGCAATGGTGGAAAGAATGTGAGGTGGCCAGAAGGCCAAGCCTCAGTGAGCTTGCAGCAGTCTTCTGCAGAGGCTGGTGGGAGAAAAAGCAGATGAGCTGCTACTTCACGTGCTACTTGAGGACTGTGGCCTGCTGGTTGAGAAAGCAAGGGGTGGCAAGACACCCAAGCCCTGATGAGCTTATGGCAAACTTTGGCTTCTTCACTAGAGACTGATGGGAGGATATGAAGATCAGCTGAGCTGCTACCTCATCCGACGTAGGCCCACTTCTGGAGAGAACATGGGGTAGCAAGGAGCCAAGCCCTGATAAACTCACAGCAGGTGAGTCTCTTCTGCAGTGTCTGCTGGGAGAGTATGCAGAGAACCTGCTACCCTGCCATTTCTATAAATCAGCTCCTAATCGTATCCAAGATACAGAAAATCTGTAGTATAAGTTCTAGACTGAGCCATGATGTATGGCCTAGACTCGGAAGAGAATATTCTATAATTCATTTTTTAAAATACTCTGTACCTGCAGCAGGATGGAACTGCTAAAAGGGTAAAACTGGATCAGTAAATTCTCAACCACAGATATTCTCAAAGATAGCCAACATTCAAATTTGTAAAATCCTATTGCTTCAGGGAACAATGATGGTTCTGTGGAAGGTTAAATCTGTCTTCTTTTAAATATGAATGGATGCTGATTATTACCAGCTTAGCACCAGGAATTAGGGCCAAATTTGGGCAGCCATGCTCCAAGTCGCGTGTGGATCTTGAGACTTGCCGGCTGTGGCTGGACTCCGATGTCCATTGCCATATCTTCCATTGCAGCAGGGAATGATGGTATTCGGAGTCCACCACAGGCAGGTAGGCCAAAGTTGGGGAGCCATGCTCCAGGTCAGGGGTGGGGTGGCCATCCTGAGGCTTGCCAGCTGTGGACTCCAATGCCCATCATTCCAATGTCCATCGCAGCAGGGCATGATGGGATCCTGAGTCCAACACATGCAGGTAGGACAAAGCTGAGCAGCCTACTTCACAGGGTTATTGTGTATGAAGTATGCTCCTTCTTCAGTGTGGCACATGTGTGCCATTAAGGCATACTGAGAGAACTATGCATTCCAAGAGCTCTGCCTTTTCTGCCTTGCACCTGTCCTGTGGAAACTGCCACACATTTCCATTTTTCAGAAAGTAACCTGCTTTAAGAAAATAAAACTATTTCAGTTTTGCTTGTGCACTTGGTGTGTCTGGTACGCACTGGGGATAATTCAATGTGGCATACACAACAATAAGTTAAAAAGAAACCTACAAAACACAGCATACATTGTACCTGGTGTGTAATTTGGCTCGGTGGAATTCTTGGTTCTTCTCTTCCCCACCACTAAGAAAACATCACCCAGTTTCAGACATTGACTTGTTAATATTTACAATGTAGCCAGTCTTCCAAGAGAGATTATGGTGAATTCTGCAAACTAAATGTTTTCTGCTCTGACTGCATCCTCACAAAAACACAGACTGTTATAAACAATTTAATCAATTGTTTTAAAATGCTAAGATTTTCCTGTAATGACTTTACTTTTAACTTCCCCAGGTATTTCAGATGCTGTTCACTACCAAGTTATATAAATTCTCTTTGCAACTCCTTCCAGTTCTCTCACTACTCCAATTCCTTTTAAGTGAAAACCACACACACACACACACACACACACACACACACACACACACACACAGAGCATGACTAAGAGACTGCAGCCAAGATGGGCCATCATGCAACCATTGTTAAGTAAAGGAAGGGAAGTGGCCAGGTAAGGAGGGTAGCTTGACCCTAAACAAAAGACTCTGCATATGCAGCTGGCACGCCTAGTTTCAGCAAGGGAATCAAACATGTAACCACTTATGAACAGATCAGAACTGTCTTTGTCGCCTTTCGTCATTCTGTGTTGCAATGAATGTGCATCCATGCTGATTAGCTTAACCAAGTGACACCTTTGAAATGTGTCTATCTGCCTGCCTGCAGGGGAAAGAGAGCCGCTCGATGGCCCTACTATAGCCCAGGGGCATGGTTTCAGGTATATCTACCCTTGACATGCTCAAGAGATTGAGCTAGCCACCCCTGGGCTAGCTACGACCGCTGCTTCTTGATACCCTCTGTTCTCATCCCTTTCCCTTTTGCTTGTTCCCTCTTTAAACACACACACACACACACATACACCGCCTTGCCACGCACCCCCTTCCTCAAGGATCGCCAGATCGAACTTCATGCAATGAATGCACACAAAGAGGGAAAGGGAACTTTCAGCTCAGCTCTCCTTCTCCTAATGCCATTCCACCTTTTCTCTCCAACCTCAAACATCTCTTCCCCTCTCCTCTAAGCCTGGCACCCTTCTAAGATTCTTAACCAAGCTCCCTTTCATTTTGTGTAACTCCCCAAGTTAGTTTTCTATAAAGCTTTGAACATACAATTGAGTCTCTTCTTCTTGGGATCATTCCACTACATCACACTATAGTTTAATGCTATTTTCAGGGCTGCACCTCAATTTGATTTGATTTCCCCACTTAGCCCAAAAATGTAGCCGGAGCATCTAGCCAATATCCCTCCTGTGCAGTCTTGGTAACAAAGGCCACCAAAGGTATCAATTCTCGTATCTCAACAAGGAATGCATTCCAAAGTATAGGGACTGCTAGAGAGAAGGCCTGACTCTGAGTCACTCTCAGATAAGCTGGGGGCAACTGCAGGACCTCCCCAGATGACCTTAATAATGATGGCTATCATACAGAATTGGGCATTCCCTTAGGTAACTACTCAACAGTAAGTGGAAGTCTATTCACATGACCGGGCAGGCAGGTGGGGTAGTGGGTGGGTGGGTGAAGACTGGTCAAACTCACCTCCCCCCCACCCCCAGACGATGGCTGCAAAGTTGGTGGGAGCACAAACCTCATTCCCAAACAATCCATGCTGCATGCCTGCAGTGCAGAGCTCTGGAGGCCAGGATGATGTGTCTGGGGCTCTGGAAATCCCACAATGCACTGTGTGACATGCATGATGCATTGGGGGATTCCTCCAGGAGACAGTCACTCTAGGCACTCATCTCTGTGTCCACTGGGGCTAAAGATAAACATGATCCCAGAGCCCGGGTTAAGGGGTTACTCAAACCCTTAACCCTGGCTAAGAGCCGGGATACAACTGGGGCTAAGCAGCACTGCCCTGCCAGGAATGGGCATGATCCCGGTGGTTCTCATGCACAGCCTAACCCAGGCTGCTGTATTCACAAGTTCTTTAATGTGAATGTCTTTGGACTGGTTTTTGCAGTCATCAACAACCCAACCCAACCCACCCCCAACGCCATCGTCTACAGAGCTGCCCCATACATGACTGGTGCCTCCATATAGGGAGTGGACACATGGCTCTCATAAGCAATGTGCACAGTCATGGTGACAGCCATGTGTGCCATACATGGAAGCAGCTATTCAAATTATCGGCAGCTTCACTTTATCACTGCTGTATCAGGAGCCCACAGATGGTCTCATGTATGGAACTCATCATATAGGAGCCACCAGCCCTTGGGGCAAATATGATGAATGTGGAATATAACATGGGAGCTTGCCAAACAAACAAACAAACAAACAATATTCTCCAAATAATATTCCTTTGAACTGTGGCGAGTAAATTAAAACTATCTAGTGGAAGTACATGTTCCTGTTCTAGAAAATATATGTGACATTAAAGATTACCCCATCCTATTTTTGCCATACAGAAATATAGCATGTGGACTCTTCTCTGGGGAGTGGAATTATCCTATGGGCTGACTCCCCCTTCTTCAAGAATTGTGTTTATTTTTATTAAAGTGTGTGTGTGTGTGTGTGCTCTCATATCCATTGAAATATTGGAGGTAATGGACTAGTAGGGAATTCCTGTTTAACCCTAGTGTTTTAGTTTTAGCTTATTTCTTTGAGTGTGTATTGTGTGTACATTAAACAGAGCAAAATTTGCTTTCTCCCCAGCATCACTTGGAACTGGAATTTAAATCAATATTTATATCTTTACTCAGTTGTGAGAGATTTGTTTCCAATAAATGAAGACACGGGGCATGAATCTTGCATGATAGCTGTAAATTCTAGAAGCAAGCAGCATTTTTAGTGCTGCCAAGGCTGAGGAGCTGTGGGGTTTTCTTGTGATGAGTACATCACTGTCTGAACCCCCTGGCGGAAATATGGATTCAATCTTTTTCTTAAAGACATGGATCAGTCATCATTGCCCTCACCTATTCTTTTCTGTCAAATGTTTCAATTATTCTAGAGTGTCTGCAAAAAGTTGGAGAACTGGTTTTTCTGCCTGTCTCACTTTGACATCAAAGTGGGCTGGAGTTACTCTATGGTGTTTTAAAGACCTTGGAATAGGTCTTATTTATGGCCAGACTTGACATAGAGATGAATCTGGTGAATGCCAATCCAATTCTTGGATGGCCTAGATGAGCACGGGAGCCATATAATCCTCACAAGATGATACTAACTCAGAATGCAGGGGAAGAGTTGTATCATTTATTGAAGCATTGCATTATATAGTTGAATGAATCCACTTTTATTTATCCATACATTTTAGTGAATGAATACTCTGCATGCCAGAAATTCCTAACATTTGGAAATTAGCGTATCTGGAACATTGCTAGGCACCATCACTTCTCTTTGACCTGTTAGCTTTCTGTGTGCAGCGAGGTTTTTGTTTGATAATGTTGTGAAGTACCTATTTAAATATGTATTTTTTCACAAATGTACTGAACACATATAAAATACAGTAATTTCTGCAGGTTCTGATATTTGAACTTTTGGGGAACGGGAGAGATTTGGCAATATAAGCCATTTATGTCTGCAATCAAGGATCTATCCATTTCTAAAGCATCACTTTAAGCTTCTTAAAATCTTAACAATGGTCTCATGAAACAGCATAGCTTTACATGTTAATGCCATACACCCTTATCAACATTTGTATTTACATCAAAAGGCTCCATTAATGAAATGGCTTGCCAAAGAGACCCGCTGAAAAACAACCAATTCTACTAATAAACCACAGCTTGCTAAACCCTGCCAAGAGAAGAGTGCTCAATTTGCAAACGGTTTCCCATAAAAGACAGAGTACAATATGCATCAGGTGCCAAAAAATGGCTATTGGGACATGACATCTCTGGAGATGTTTGTAGGCCAAAATGTCTGCATACAAACATGCATGATTGTAGGAACACCTGGGCAGGTCTAGAACTGGTGGGTTTTAGTATGAATGATGCCACAGGTGCATATAATCCATAAATAATAGGACTAAGAACTACCAGTAATATTAGCACCTGCAGCTTTTTCATGGTGTATCTCACCGATGCTAAAGAAAAAAACCCTGCCAGATTAAACTCATGATAATGATCACATTTGAAGAGAATACTTTTCAAACTTTCATAGCAGAGGTTACAGTCAGATATGAATAGATAGCTATTCTATAGCATAAGGAACTGCCTGCCATGATAATAGCTAACTTATTATACAGCAAGGATAGAGGTAATTTCAACCATAGTGAAGAGGTAATTTTGACCATAGGGAAATTCAAAATACTCCAGTGTTCCCCATGGGTAGCTCCTAGGGACACCAAAGTGGGTTGTGTGATAGGGCATGATGAGTGATACCCACCACCCAACCCACAAAAGAAATGGGCATATGGGTGGTTTTTAACAAATTTTAACCTTTCCCCCAAAAAACCCATAGGATCCTATGGGGGTTGGGGGGAAAGGTTAAAAATATGTTTTGAATTGCCTGCTTCTGCTTTTGTTTTTCTGGGTTGGGTTGTGGGTAGCACTCATGCCCTACCGCACAAACCACTTTGGTGTCCCTAGGCGCTAAAGTACATGAGGAACAATGGGGTATTTTGAATTTCCACATTCTTCCCTATGGCCAGAAGCCAGAACAAGCTGCACACACAGAATGCAATGCTTTTTGCAACCCTGCCTTGAAAAGCACTGCAGAAGCACACAGTAAAAAGGAATTTGTCCATCCCAACACAGAAAACACATTTCAAAGACAGTCCAAATGGCCAAAAAAGAATCACTGAGCCAGAATCCACCGCCAGTCACAGTGCCTGTGCTGCAGTGATATAATTGTCACAACTTACTTTCTCACACACACTTATGACTCCTTACATTCCTAGCATTGCAACAGCAGCACCCTTACTTAACAACAAGCATAGCCATAAGCTCAACAAGAGTAAGATCAGCCACATTTTGATTGAGTATACTTTGCAATTCAGATTGCAGAGCAGACCAGAGCAGACCAGAGCAGAACAGTGAGTGAAGAACAAGCTAGTCTCAAGGCTAGACATGAAGCTCATCACAGCAACCACCAAGAAATATTACAAAGACACACGCAGAGAGCTGCCACTGTCCATTTCTTGCAACAACACTATCTCAGAAACAAAACAAACCACAACTCAAGGAAGGCAGGCAGGCACCCAAGTTCTGTCTTTGTCAGTCTGAGATCCAAACCTCAGATAGTTATAGTAGCAATAGCACAGGATATATTATACTTGGTGCTGAGAAAACCACAAAATCAAATCCTCTTTCCTCCTCTCCTGATGTATCCTCTCCAAGAGAGAGACACTTTAAGGGCTTTATCTGCCTCCCAGTCCCTTTAAACACATTTTGAAACTCCCTCCTTTTGTGCTCCCCTCCCTCCTCATTCAGCATTGATTCCAAGTTCCCTCCCTGGCATCTCCAAGATAGGGCTGAGAAATCCTGCCTGCAGCCTTAGAAAAGCCACTGCCATTCTGTGTAGACAAAACTGACAGACCAATACTAGATGGACCAATGGCCTATAACTGAAAGTTCTGCACAAGGGGGCCTTTAGGACAAAAGAGGTTCCATCTCCTATTGGCTCTAATTGGAAATCTATCCTAATGTTTGATCTTGTGGAGCCAAATTAAAATGAAGAAGATGAAAATGACAGCACTAAATTCACCTCACATATATGACAGGTAGTGGTTTGGTATATATATTTTTAGGATTTCAGCTTTTGCCAGATTTTAATGGCAGGGCAGCATGTGTGTGGATGATACTACATATGCTTACCTTGACCTACCAGCGGCAAGCTCACTTCAATTTCCTCAGTTATCTGCTGAGACTATTCCTGTGTTTTGAGTTGCAGTCTGAACTAGCTTTTCCATTGACTTTGATTCTTGACTCTTTTGGTCCTGCCCACAGTTATGCTGGTATCACTATATTGCCTGGACCTCTACAAAGCCACTCATCTACTCCAGGAGATTTGGATTTGTAGGGACCTGGGCAATATAGCAATAACAGCATGGCTAAAGGTGGGACCCAGTGGAGGAATGGACACACCCATCAACTTGCATGTTGCAATCTTGCTAAGCATAACCATCTCCCTCTCTATCTCACATTACAATTGTCCAGTCTGGGTTAAACCTATTATGAACAATGCTGTGAAACTGTGAAATAAGTCCCTCTGATTTGAGTTGATTTACCTGCAAACTGACTGAATGGTTGCATTTCAACAGGATTATTTAAAACTAGCTGGGCTGGGGCAGAGCATCTGCACCTCCGCGGGCCCATCAGGCCCGCTCCCCCCCCGCCACCTGGCCCACTTCTTCCCCCCACGGCTTCTGGCTGGTGGGCCGGCTGGCTGGCCCGCTTCTTGTCACCCCCACCCCCCACCCGGCACTTTCTGGCTGGTGGGCTTGCTGGAAAGCCAGCTTGCCACCTCTTCCCGCCTGCCCGCCAATTCCCAGTGGCTGGGTTGGTCCGCCACCTCCTTCTGCCTTCCTGCTAATTCCCGATGGATGGGCCAGCCCACTGCCACCTGCTCCCATTGGCTGGACCGGGCTGCTGCCTCCACTGCCTGCTCCTGCCAGCCGGGTAGCCTTCTGTGGCCATCTGCAGCTCCCGGCAGCAAGGCCAGCCCACCACCACCTGCTCCCGGCGGCGTTCAGCATCCCTATTTTCTCACCTGTCCCCATCACTAATCAGCAGCTGCTCACGAATTCTCGCGAGAGCTGCCACGCATGGGATTAGCAATGGGCACACCTAGGAGAAATAAAGATATGGATAGATGAATCTCAGTCTATGAACTGAAAGGCAAGATAAACTTACTTTTAAACATGCTTCAAACCTCTGCTAACTGAGCAAGAAGAACCTCGTAAAGTAGTGCCTGTCTTTATTTAGCATGGGGAGAGCAACTGGCCCTATCGATCCCCAGCACAGCATCCCTCCAGTGGCTGTTGCTGGTGTCTATCATGTTTCTTTTTTTAGATTGTGAGCCCTTTGGGGTCAGGGAACCATTCTATCCATCTATCCATGTAAACGGCTTTGGGAACTTTTGTTGACCTTTTGTTGACCTTTTGGTATATAAATATTAATCGCATTCATTCATCAAGTAGGAGAAGGAAATCCTCAACTTGATGAATGACCAGGGTTGGGGATTTCCCTCCTTGACCAGACAAATGCATGGCTCAATAACAACTGGGGTGGGATCAGAAGGCAGAGAAAGAGAAGCTGCTGGTACACAAGCACCTGGTGCTCATTTTCTACCACTCCAATATGTTAGAATGGGCCACAAATGTATGGAACAAAATATATAATTCATAAAATTAATAGGCATAGGAACATAGGAAGCTGCCATATACTGAGTCAGGCCAT
Source organism: Hemicordylus capensis (assembly GCF_027244095.1). Taxonomy (NCBI): domain Eukaryota; kingdom Metazoa; phylum Chordata; class Lepidosauria; order Squamata; family Cordylidae; genus Hemicordylus; species Hemicordylus capensis. The sequence goes on along the minus strand of NC_069661.1, from coordinate 41,961,204 downwards.
TGGTCTACCTAGCTCAGTATTGTCTACACAGACTGATAGTGGCACACGAACAATACAGTCACATGAACAATACATATTTAGCATGAAAAAGAATAAAGAATCACACAGAGATACAAGAAGTAGACTGCTAAATGAAACAAGATTGATAGCTGTGTTACTGGTATGAATACAGAACAAGAAAAGTAATAGAAAAAATATATATCTAATGATAAGACAAACAGCAGCCTTGAGTTATGCTTTTGGAATTCTGTTGATTTCAGAAGAGTTTTGTAGCTGTAGCTCACCATTGAATTTAGTCCAATTTTCCTCTGGCAAAGTTAATAATCATGAAATTATATAACAAATCTGTAAACCAATTACCAAATGTCAGAAGGTGCCCTGATTAAAATACACATTTGCTTGAACATGCCATACTCACAAATTAGCCATGTGTTATTTATAGCACCTCAAGGCAAAATAATGAAGGAAGTGGTAATGAAATCTGAAGGCTTGCTATGTTTAAATGTGATTCCCAAGAGGTCTATCTATAGGACAGAGGGCAGCAGGGTGCTCTTTGGAAACAAGTTTAAAGTTTTTAAAATCATATATGGTATATTCTTCCTCACCCGTTATTTTAAATATTTATGGATGAATACATATTTTATTCATTTACTAATGTAAATTTTATGTAAATTGTATGTAATGCGAATTAGTAAATTGTATGTAGCACATTGTCTTCAGAGTAGCACTATGCCAAATGTTTAAATTCTGAATTTTGTAGCTGCATCATTAAAGGCTAATATATATTCTACAATCTCATTATTTATTTATTTATTTATTTATTTACTTACTTACTTAACATGCTTTTATACTGCCCCAAACTTGCGTCTCTGGGCAGTTTACAACAAAATAAAAACAGAAAGTAAAACATTATTTTTTTAAAAAAGTTTAAAACATTATAACAATTCATAATTTTTAAAACAATATTATAAAACAGTATTAAAACCATTAAAACAATATTAATTAAAAGCCTGGGTGAACAGATGCATCTTTAAAGACTTTTTAAAAGCTGTCAGAGATGGAGTTACTCTTATTTCACTAGGGAGCGCATTCCAAAGCCTCGGGGCAGCAACGGAGAAGGCCTATCCCTGAGTAGCCACCAGACGAGACGGTGGCAAATGCAGATGGGCCTCTCCAGATGATCTCAGTGGGTGGTGGGTTTCATGACGAAAAAGATGTTCTCTTAAATATTCAGGTCCCATGCTGTTTAGGAATTTATACATTATGACCAATACCTTGTATTTTGCCTGGAAACATATCGGCAGCCAGTGTAGCTCCTTCAATACAAGAGTTATATGGTCTCTCCGAGATGACCCAGAGACCAACCTCTCCGCTGCATTCTGGACCAACTGTAGTTTCCGGACCACATACAAGGGCAGCATCACATAGAGTGCATTACAGTAATCCAGTCTGGAGGTTACCAGCAGATGTACCACTGTTTTGAGGTCATTCATCTCAAGAAATGGACACAGCTGGCGTATCAGCTGAAGCTGATAGAAAGCACTTCTGGCCACCACCTCAACCTGGGAAACCAGGGAGAAGCTTGGATCAAAAAGCACCCCTAGACTGTGTACCTGTTCCTTCTGTAGAAGTGTGAACCTATCCAGAACAGGCAGATCAAAATCATCTCTCGAGTTCTGACCACAAACAATGAGTAGCTCTGTCTTATCTGGATTCAGTCTCAGTTTGTTATCCGTCATCCAGCGCATCACCGACTCCAGTCAGGCATTTAGAGAGGTTATGCCTTCTCCTGATGATCTCTCCCAGCAGTTTCATGTATATGTTAAACAACATCAGAGACAATATGGAGTCCTGAGGGACACCATACAAAAGTTCAGATTTTGAAGAACAGCAGTCTCGAAGGGACACCATCTGGAACCTGCCCAGGAGGTAGGAGAGGAACCACCGCAATGCAGTGCCTCCAACTCCCAACCCCCTCATCGCTCCTGAAGGATACTATGGTTGATAGTATTGAAAGCTTCCGAGAGGTCTAAAAGGACCAACAGAGTCACACTTCCTCTGTCCATTCCCAAATGGAGATAATCCATCAGGCCGACCAAGGCAGTCTCCACCCCATAGCCAGCCCCAAAGCCAGTTTGAAATGGGTCAAGATAATCAGTTTCCTCCAAGACTGTCTGGAGTGGGGGGCCACCACCCTCTCAACTACCTTGCCCAGCCATGGAAGGTTGGAGACAGGCCTGTAGTTGCTGAACTCTGAGGGATCCAGGGTAGGCTTCTTCAGAAATGGTCTAATAATTGCCTCCTTAAGACAAGGAGGCATCCTACCTTCCCTCAGAGACGCATTTATAATCTCTACCAGGACTTCTACAAAAAAAACCCTGCTAGATAATATAAGCCATGTCAGGCAAGGGTCAAGAGAACATGTGGTTGGCCACACCATTCCAAGGAGTCACAAATTGGAACTGATCCAACCTAATCACACAAGAGAAGTCACTGGACACCTCCACATCAGACACTGAAGTAACTGTGGAGATGGAGTCTAAGTTGGCCCAAATACGAGAGATCTTTTCCACAAAGAATTCGTTAAACACACCACAGTGGGTAATCGATGGTTCCAGATTCTGATTCAAGGGAGGAGGGGCACTCACTAGTCCTTGCACAACCCTAAACAACTCCTCTGGATGTGAACTTGCAGATGCAATACATGCAGAAAAGAATCGCTTATTTGCCACACGTATGGCCTGAGCATAGGTCTTCAAATGAGCTTTATGTTGCAATCTGTTGGATTCATGCCAAATCTTTCTCCACTTGTGCTCCAGTTGTCTACCTCACCACTTCAGCCCCCATAGTTCTTCTGTATACCAAGGTGCCAGTTTTGAAGCGTGCCAGAGAGGACGCTTAGGAGCAATCATGTCTACTGCCCTGGTGAGTTTGCTGTTCCACTTCTCCACCAGGGCATCAACAGGATCACCGGCAGAGCCAACACTAAATCCCTCCAAGGCTTCTTTAAAGCCTATTGGATCCAATAACCTTCTTGGGAGGACCATCCTAATAGGTCCCTCACCCCTCCGAAGGTGGGAAGTGATTGTGAGTCCAACCTTAACCAGATGGTGGTCCATCAATGACAATGGGGAAATCACAGGATTCCCCACCCATGGAACACCACCCTGATCAGAGTGAAAGACCAAATCAAGCATGTGACCAGCAATGTGTGTCGGCCCCAAGACCACTTGAGATAGGCACATAGTTTTCATGGCCCTATGAACTCCTGAGCTGCTCCGAACAAATCAGTCCCAAAGTGAACATTGAAGTCCCCCAGCACCACAAGCCTGGGGGACTCCAACACCAAGTCCGAGACCAAGTCCATCAGCTCAGTTAGGGACTCTGCTGAGCAGTGGGGCGATCGGTACACCAACAGAAGTCCCAGTCTATCCCTGGTCCCCAGACTTAAGTACAAACATTCGATATGGTCCGACACTCTAACAGGGAAAGGTTATTCTTATAGACCACAGCCACTCCACCTCCCTGCCCACAGTCCCTCACCCGCTCCTCAACAGAGTATCCTGGAGGAAGAACCTGGGACCACACGAGACCTGCAGCCTCCCCTAACCAGGTCTCTGTAATACATACCAGGTCGGCACCTTCATCCAGAATCAAATCATGGATGGTTTCCGATTGGTTCTGGGCCAACCTGGCTTTACAGAGGAGCAAGGTGAGGTTCCAAGGGTGGTCGGCACTGCTCCCCAAGGTCAAAGAGCTGGCAGGACAACAGAAGGGGAAACAGCTATTAGATTTCCAAGTCCCCTTCCCCTGTAACAGCCAGCTGACCTGCCAATGTTACTTCTTCTGTTCTCCACCACCATTGGAATGACTGCCCCAAAGTGGCAGAATGGCCACCCACACAACAAATATATTTGGGGCCGAAATCCAGGGCCTCCACAGTCTCTGGAGGCCCCTGGGGGCCCAAATCCTCTTTAGACTGTCTTGGGTGATGTGGTTTGTGCCCTCTAGAACCTACATGTTAAAAAATGATGCTTAACTTGCAGTGGGGATGGTTGAAGTTCCTATAGGTCCAGGCTCCAAAATTACCTAGGTGCATCTCTGCTACCATATAAACCAAGGAAACACACTCTGGTATACTTTGCTATGTACTGTACCTTTTGGGGATAGGGCCATAGCTCAGTGGTAGAATATCTGCTTTGCATGCAGAAGGTCCCAGGTTCAGTCCCTGGCATCTCCACATAGGACTGGGAAAGACTCCTAGCTGTAACCTTGGAGAAGCCACTGGCAATACTGAACTAGATGGACCAATGTTCTGACTCGATATAAGGCAGCTTCCCATGTTCCTGTGTTCCTAACTGAACAATGGTAATCCATGTGCAGAAACAGGCTGCTTACAGATCAACGTCTTCGATGCAATCAGAGAGACAAAATGCAAACCTCCTCCTGGTTTTCATGCCACTCTCTCCACCATTAAACTCTAAATCAATTGTCACAATTTGTTTTCCCTATTTGAAAAGAGCCATAAGTTACTCTTTGCCACAACATTTGGATCTTCTCATTTCCATGTTTCAAGGATGACATTTTGTTTGTTGCAACTGATGTTCCTGCTGTTCCTGTTTATTCACCTTAATGACACGAACAATTTTATGAACCATGCAAGCATTACACAGAAACATCTCTATTCCCCAGCAAGCTGATGTGATTGATTTGTCATATGCTTGCATACAAAATGATGGTGAACTAGAAATCAACTAAAGCAGCTAGATTGTATGAGGCATATATAGAAGACAAGTGCTGGAGGGAACTTGAAGAAAAGGCTCCCCTCTGCCAATATGGGCACAGTTTTCATATGGGATATAGGATTAAGTTTGGTAAGTCTCAAACAGTAGGCATCTTCAAAGCAGGGATATATTTTTAAAATGTATAGGCTGCCTTTCAGCCAAGGCTTCAAAAGCAGCTCATAATACAAACTTTGAAAATATCAAACTGTTAACACAGATGCTAATTAAAATCTCCATCAGCAGTAAAAAATAAACAAACAAGACAGCAACTGGTGTAGAAGCAGCAGTTAAGCAAGAGGTGCTTTTTCCCCCCAGTTAAAAGCCTAGGAGAATAAAATCATTTTAACCTACTGCAGAAAAAACAAAGTTGGCACCAACTAATCATCTCTGGGGAAAGAATTCTAAAATTGTGGTAAAATAAAGTAAAGTGTGCCGTTGAGTTGAAGTTGACTCCTGGCAACCACAGAGCCCTGTGGTTGTCTTTGGTAGAATACAGGAGGAGTTTACCATTTACATCTCCCATGCAGTGTGAGATGATGCCTTTCAGCATCTTCCTATATTGCTGCTGCCCGATATAGGTGGGAAACATACCAGCGGGGATTCAAACCAGCAACCTCTGGCTTTCCAGTCAAGTCATTTCCCGCTGCACCATTAGGTGGCCATCCTTGAAAGGAGTTTATCTCCAGTTACTACACTCCTCAGATGGGCAGCACATGGACTGTAGCCTTTGAATGCAGGCCTCAATGAACAAGCATATTCATATGGAAGTAGGGATGTGCATGAACTTTGGTCCTCTAAGAAGGCCTTGAAAAACAATCATTTGGTCAGGCGTTTAGTTGATATTTTAAACTGTTTCTTAACTGTTTTAATTATTTCTAAGTTTATATTTGTTGGTGTTTGTAAAACACTTTGAGACTCAATGGCTAACTACATATCAATGCTTTTTATTTATTATTTATTTTATTATTATTTATTCTTTCGATTCATATACCGCCCTTCCAAAGTGGCTCAGGGTGGTTCACAACAAGGTAAAAACAATTAAAACCACTGAACAGTTAAAATCAAAACTATAAAAAAAGAATAAAACCAATTAAACAATTCAACAGCTAAAAAAACCCTGGAGAACCAGGGCAACCATTTAAAATAATTTTAAATGAATTTTTCAATAATTTAAAACCCCGGAAGGCAAGGCCTTTAACATCCTCATGCTGGAAAAGATCATCAGGAGATTTGGTGCAGGGTGTTCTCAATATGCTGATATCACCCAATTCTATTTCTCTATATCAGCTTCATCAGGCAATGGCATAACTTCCCTAAATGCCTGCCTGGAGGTGGTAATGAGTTGAATAGGGGATAAGAAACTTAAACTAAATCCAAATAAGACAGATGTACTGGATGTGGCAGGACTCGAGAGTTACTTTAGATCTGCCTGTCCTGTACAGTGTCATGGCCCCAGTCTCAGATAGTGAGGATGAAGGGGATGCTGACAGCCCTCCAGCTGATACAGGGGTGCCTGAGGGGCAGAATCCAGCTGTCGGTTCCCAAGAGATGGCTGAGGCAGGTCCGGCTGCTGTTCCAGAGCACACACAGCAGTCTGAGGCAGCAGAGACAGGGACTGACGAACCAGATGATGAGTTAAGCAGGCAACCCCCATTGACTCCACAGCAAAAGGTGGCACCAGCTGCTGGAATCCATCAGGAAAAGTAAACGCCTCTTGCAGAAGGCTGATAAACCTAGAATCCCTGCCAGCTGAAAGTTATCAGCTTGGACTATAAATCACGTCTGCAGCTTGCAGTCAGATGCTAGAAGACAACGCATGTCATCCATGGAGTGTCAACAGCCTTCAGCCTGAGCCAGAGAGAGAGTCTGAGCCGTGCATTGGCCTCTGCGACCCAAACTGGTCTCTTGTGAGCTACACTCTAGACTCCCCTGCTGGGTGGCTAGATTGCTGACAGATAGGGTTATACTCCCCCAGAAAGGAGTACGTTGTACCTTGGGAGTGATCCTGGATCCCAAACTCTCTCTGGTCTCTCCATCTCTCTTTCTCTGTTCTCTCAGATTGAGGCAATGGCCAGGGGCACTTTTTATCAGCTTTAGCTGATACGTCAGCTATTCCCATTTACAGAGGAAAGAGACCTTAAAACAGTGGTACATATACTGGTAACTTCCAGGCTTGACTACTGTAATGCACTCTGTGTGGGGCAGCCTTTGTATGTAGTCCAAATACTACAGTTGTTGCAGAATGCAGCAGCCGAACTTGTCTCTGGGATAACCTGAAGAGACCATGTAACACCAACCTTAAAACAACTGCACTGGCTACTGATATGTTTTTTAGCAGAATACAAAGTTCTGGTTATTACCTATAAAGTCCTCAATGTCTTGGGTCCAGGGTATTTAAGAGAGTGTCTCTTTGTCATGAACTGTCTCGCCTATTAAAAACATCTGTGGAGATCCAGTTATGGCTACCACTGGCGATTTGGGTGGCTACTTGGGATCGGGCCTTCTCTGTGGCTGCCCCAGGGCTCTGGAATACACTCTCTGTTAAAACCAGAATTTCTCCATCTTTGGCTACTTTTATGAAGACTCTTAAAGACACACCTGTTTTCTCAGGTGTTTAAGTAATTTTACTTGGTTTTATTATTTTAATCATTTTATCCTGCCTTTATATTTGCTGTATTTTAACTTATGTATACCACCTAGGGATATACATGTCAGGCAATATAGAAATATAATTATTATTAATAATAATATCTATAATATAAATCTGCTTGGGCCTCACTGACTGATTGGCCCGCTCACTCATTCACTGTCATGAAAGTACCAGACCAAACCACAAAAGATAGAAATATGCCATTTTTGCAGATAGGTTCTAGACCTTGCCTAGACTACGAATGAATCAGTGAATGAATGAATGAATGAATGAATAAGCAAGCCCAGAAAAATGCATTCATGTCCCAGAAAATGAGTGGAAACGCTCCCATTGGACAGCATGGAGAATGAGACCTTGTAGAGCTAGGAAAAGACAGAGTCACAGAGAGATGAAGTCAAGCTTGCAAACAGCAAGCCATTTTATTTGTTTGTGTGTGTGTGTGTGTGTGTGTGTATAAAATTTATTTTTGGTTAACTAAACAGAATAATACGGTATAAGGGCGATGAGATACACATTTCCACACTTCAAAGCTTTCCTACTTTAATGCACAATTGAAAGTTAAAAGTTTAAAAGTTAAAAAACATTCAAAAGTTTAGAAACGAAAAAAATGAGGATAGTTTTTAATCATAGTACTGAGGATGATGTCTTGCACTGAAATGTTTGCTATTTTGCTACATCTGTGGTTTAGTTTTTTAAGTTTTTAAACTTTTAAAAGTTTTACTTTCAATTGTGTACATTAAAGAAGGTCATTGAAAAAAGTTTTAACTAAGCAGAAAAATATTCTGCCCTCTTCGTTGCCCTGATGTTATAGGCTAGTTGGTATTTTTAATATACATACATTGTTAGACCCACCTTAAGTGGCGTTGTGGGGAAATGCTTGACTAACATGCAGATGGTTGCTGGTTTGAATCCCCGCTGGTATGTTTCCCAGACTATGGGAAACACCTATATTGGGCAGCAGTGATATAGGAAGATGCCTAAAGGCATCCTCTCATACTGTATGGGAGGAGGCAATGGTAAATCCCTCCTGTATTCTACCAAAGAAAACCACAGGGCTCTGTGGGCACTAGGAGTTGAAATCAACTCGACGGCACACTTTACCTTTACAAAGTTATTGATGATGTAGATATAGATATATACACTAATAAATGGGCTTGCAGTTTGCATGCATTCTTCCTGTACTACAAAATGACCATGCATTCTCCTTGCACTCTGTGCTAGTTGATGACCAGAAGTTCTGTTTTGTTTTAATCCTGAAATAGTGTTGCTGTCAAGAACTGGAGTCAGAAATGGACTGGAAACCAGTGCAGCCGGTTTAACATTTATTTGAGACTGCCATATCAACAGGCTCTCACAAGCACTTGAACAAAACTGCCAACGTTTGTTGGAAGACATCATTTCCCATGCTTTTCCAATGGGGGAATCTTTCCACATTTCCTAGGAAATTAATTATTTTTCTGGGGGTTTTGATTTTTCTGGTGTGTGGGTGAGGTCTGGAACCTTCCTGTAAAATGGCATATTTCTATCTTTCATGGTATGTTCTGGGATTTCATGTCAGTGAGTTGGTACATGTGTGAGCAGCCTCTTAGTTTGGATAAAAGTCTTTATAGGTCAAAATCAGTATCTTGAATTGTACTTACAAATGAAAACTAGTTTTTAATGCTGGTAAGATATGTCAAGTGCTCAGCTTCTCTAGTCAATACTCTGCTCCTCTGTTCTGAACCAATTTAAGCTTCCAGGTTGTTTTCAAAGGAAGCCCCCCCGTATGATGCATTGCATTATTCGAGTCTGCTCATGAGGCTTACCTTTGCATGCTGCTCACGTGGGATGCAAGTTCAGCAGAATGCTTAAAATATCAGAAAGCTACAGCAAGCTACTTTCAATATACACTAGAACAAGTTTTATATGTGCTGAAATAATCCATCCAAGCAATATCTGAGATTCCAACAGAGCATTTTTGAACTTTTTGTGTTTAAGAGGGAAGGAGAAAGACAGAAGAGAGAGAGATTGTTTTCTTCCCTTGTAGCACAGCAGCTATTTCAAGTGGCCCAACAGTTGCCTGAAGCTGTTAAAGAAAATAACAACAATAATAATAAAGCTATGAGAACAAGCTGCATCTTTTTAATTATTATTTTTTCCATATCTGCATCTTAGCCAGAGGATAAAACAGATGGACAAGCAATGCCTGGACATATTTGGCATTAAAAAAAATCCCATTGGCTATGTCTCTGTTTTGTTCTAGCTTATAAAAAAATAGCCTGAAGCAACCTTCCTTCATAGAATCATACATACAGTAAAAATATCTTTCATTCTATTTTCCCCTACTCCCAGAAATCAATAATCATCTTATATATATACGAACCCCAAGATATAAAATGCTTTGGCTCATCCTGAAAGGCATGGTTCAGCCTTGTTCCACTTTAATGGCCTGATCCCATCTTTTGTCAAGGAACACATGGGTGGGTTCAGATCATGCCAAAATACTCTTGCAGCAGTGCGGGTTTTCTCTTCACCATCTTGCATCAGCCTGGTTACACAGTTTGAGCATTCTATACACACAAGAGACGTTTGTGTGCACTTGTGATATCATAGCTGTACAAGCCTGTGTTGCACAAACCCTTCATGTTGAGAAGCAGTATGCTTCCAAATACTGGCTGCAAACAAAAGGGGTAGGTTGTTGCCTTTATTCTAGTTGTATATTTCCCAGACTCACTTTTGGAGAAGATGAGGAAGTCATACTTCCCAATGACCGAGAGATACCCAATTTTACATGAATGATCTGGCCACTGCAATTAGCTGCATGAACTAATTTTTACAGTGGAATATACTGTGGGGGGAGGCTTAAATTATTTTTGTATTTTTAAGAAGAAATTTTGCATATAATCTTCAGATTTTAACAGATCTTTTTCTGAACAGATTTTTAACTCTCAATAATTGGATCAATCAATTCAAAGATGGCATGCTCAAGAGAAGCAGATCTTCCTCAGATTCAAATGTACCATGTTTCAAATTTACTATATATAGAAAATATTCAGTAAAAGGAATAATGTTTGAAGTTGAAATGCTACAAATTTCAAATTGTTTTTTTACGTCCCTTTTGCAAGCACATTAATAAAAAAATTCTATTACTTATGTTTAATTTCTTGAACTTTCCTATAAGTGTAAGCTACGCAAAATGACTTTGCCTGGACAATCGCAGGCCTCATCGACTAGTTTATAAATATTTTACTACTACTACTACTGTTATTTATATACCGCCCTTCAACCAAAGTTCTCAAAGCAGTTTACACAGAAAAATAAATAATGCATAAATAAAATGGTCCCCTGTCCCCATAGGCCTCACAATCTAAAAAGAAACACAAGGTTGACACCAGCAACAGCCACTAGAGGGAATGTTGTGCTGTGGTTGGATAGGACCAGTTGCTCTCCCCCCCGGCTAAATAAAGAGAATCACCACTTTTAAAAGATGCCTCTTTGCTCAGTTAGCAGGGGTTGTTGTTGTTGTTATTATTATTAATAATTTATTCAATTTCTAGACCACCCTTACAGAATAGCTTAGGGCAGTTTTAATTTTAATAATAATAGTATGGCTGGCATCTGCAACAGCATTTGGAGAACACAGCAAAAGGCTTTATTTTCAACGGCAGAGTCTTCCTGAACAGTAAAGCATATGTGCAGGAGGGGGTGGATTTTCACTTATCTCCCCTGCCTCTGTAAGTGCTCTTTGCCTTCAAGAAATATGCCGAACCACTGTACTGAACCCTGTTTGCTCATAAGGTATGCTAGCAGGGTCGATATACAGTACAGGGGACAATTTCTGTTACTCTTGCACAAAAAACACTGAGCTCCCTTAGCTGTGGCAATCTTCCCTCAGCCTTTCAGTAAAAATGGCTGACATCCATAGCAGCACTCTGAAGCTGCAGAAGCTGCTGCATCCTCCAAGAAGAGGCTGCTCTTAACTCAGCCATAGTCTTCCCAAATAGCAGAGCATGTGCGCAGGGACATATTTCTCGAAGGCAAAGAGCACTTATGGAGGCAGGGGAGATCAGTGAAAATCACCCCCCTCCCCTGCACATATGCTTTACTGTTCAGGAAGACTCTGCCTTTGAAAATAAAGCCTCTTGCTGTGTTCTCCAAATGCTGTTGTGAATGGTTTTATTGACTAGTGTTGTTTTTATTTTGCTTATCTTAAACTGCCTTGACTTTATTTTATTTTTAAAAAAATACAGATTATAACTTAATAAATTAAACTACATTAAGCAAGTACTGCATTTTGCATTTGATGAGCAATATATCAGTATTTTTCTTACCTAGCAATTGTGCCTCCCTTTGTTTGCTCAGGCTCTAGGTGGTAGAATGATTGTCTTCTCTTGCCAGAAGCATAATGCTCACAGACATTACATGTTGTTATATCATTAAGGTTACAGTTATCTTGCCTTCTTTAGTGGCAGGGAGCTGTTTCCTAGTTTTATTGATGTCTTACTCTTCTAAACTGTTTCCCTTTGCCTCTCCTTTGAGGCAGAGGTTATAATGAATTTTTATCAAGCTGTGTACAGTGTTGATGAAATCCTTGCACAGACTTCTTTGATGGCAGAAGAGGGGCCATTATTCCCTTTTCCACATGCCAGGTGAGTCTGAGTAAATTGTTTTTCAAATTTTAACAGACCCAGAAAAAGTTCTGACTGACTAATTTGCCCTCCTTGTGATGTGCATCATTTCATTTAAACATAAACATTTAGCTTGAGGCCACAGGAAAATTAATTTACTACAGAATATTATAAAACTTACAAATCCAAACAATATGCAGCAAAATCTAGTGATGGTGCTAACTTTCATAGCAGGTATGCTTGCAATGAAAAACTCACATTCATACATTGAACTCATGCATACATTAAACTCATCGTTGACCAACCCAGTGCCACACTTGCAATGGGAAAATAACATCAAGGAGTCCTCAGGTCAGTGATGTCTTCAATCCACCCAAATGCTGACAAGAAACCTGGAAATTATAGCTTGGGTATTGGTCCCATTGAGCCAGAAGGAACTGAAAATGATTGCCCTGGCTTCGTGCTGGCAGTGCAGGGCCCTGAGCTGGACATTTAAGGATAAGTGCTCCATCATTTTAGCTCTCACCCCTCACAAGGCAAATTTGGGAAAGGAAAATCAGTGATGAGGAAGCGCTGTTAGCTATGGAGCTCCCTTGGTTTTGGTCTTTCTGAACTCTCTCAGAAAACTGTGAGGAGAGCTGGTATTATGGTAGTGAGTGTGAATCATCTCCTTTGCTAAGCAGGGCTCACCCTGGTTTGGATGTGTGACTACATGTGAGCACTGTGTGCTGTAAGATATTCCCCTTAGGGGACAGGGCCAGAGCACAGTAGTAGAGCATCTGATTGAATGCCAAAGGTCCCAGGTTCAATCCCTGGCATCTCCAGGTAGGGCTAAGGAAGACTCCTGCCTAAAACCTTGGAAAGATGCTGCCAGTCTGTGTAGACAGTACTGAGCTAGATGGACCAAGGAATTGACTCGGTATAAGACAGCTTCCTATGTTCCAGTCTCTTGGGAAAATCGTTCGCTTTCTCTGAAAAAGCTCAGAAAGGTAAAACAAATTACAAATCAAGCAGAAGGAGCTTGCCCATTACTGGTAAAATCAGAGGAGGCATTAGAAATATAGACACTCTGAACAATTCTTTGAGGGATATCAGTTCTCTCAACTGATGATAATATTCATCCACAGATTTACAGCAAAACCTCTGAACTCTGGTGGTCCAACTAAACTAATGTGGCCTTGCAAATAGATATCTAAATAGCTGCTTCTGTGTGTTTTTATCTGTTGTATTCTTTTTATGCCTGTTTTATATGTTTTTAGCTTGATGTTTTTATTGCTTGATGTTTTTATTGCTTTTTATTGTATGTTTTAATGTTTTAATTTTTTGTAAACCGCCTTGGGGTTTTCTTTTAATGAAAGGCGGTATAGAAATGTAAAAACAAACAAACAAATAAATAAATAAATAAATAAAATATCTAAGATATGACAAAATAACCATTATGCTATCACCATGATCATATAGCTAGCTATCAAGAATGTTGTAGTGGCACCACAGCAAGGATTAGTACCATTATACCAGCATTATACCAGTTGTCATGAACAGTACAAAACCATCATGAACATCCAGCCCTCCCCATTTTGAGGATTAAGATGGTAGTGGAAGGGTAGTGGAGGAATGGATCTGACTCATGGGTAACACTGACCCAATGTCTGGAGGCTGTAAGGGTTTGGATGGGCCAAATCAAGCTCAGGCTTCATCTCTCCAAGACAGAGTTGCTCTTGTTTAGTTCTTGATCTGACCAGATTCTGGATTCAAGTGTCTCCCTTGATGGGGTCATGCTCCCCTTGAAAGAGCAGGTTCGTGATTTGGGGGTCATCCTGGACTCACAGCTCCTGCTGGAACAGCAGGTGGAAGCCATGGCCAGGGGAGCCTTTGCCCAGCTTCGTCTCGTGTGCCAACTGTGGCTTTACATTGACTGGCAGGCCCTGGCAATCATAACTCATGCCCTTATCACCTCTCAGTTGGACTATTGCAATGCAATCTAACTGGGGTTGCCTTTGAAGATGATTCAGAAGCTTCAGCTGGCCCAAAATGCCATGGCCCAGCTACTTATGGGCAGCAGAAAATATGACCATGTTTCATCTTTGTTGTAATCACTTCATTGGTTGCCAGTTCGCTTCCGGGTCCAATTCAAGGTGCTATTTATCACCTATAAAACCCTTTGGGGTTTGGCGCCTGAGTACCTTCAGGCCTGCCTCTCCCGGCAAACTTCGACCCACCCTGTGAGGTTGTCTCTGGTGGGCCTTCTCAGAGTTCTGGGCCTAGGGGAGGTATGTGGGGCCCAGGCACGTGGGAAGACCTTATCTGTTGCAGGCCCCTCCTTATGGAACACTCTGCCTCCTGAGATTCGTAATGCCACCTCCCTTCTGTCCTTTAAGAAGCTTTTGAAAACATATTTATTTTGCCAGTCATTTAGTTTTTAATGTGTGTGTGTATTCCCCTTTTCTCTCTTGTTTTCATGGTTTTAATTTATGTAAACCTCCTTGAGTCTAAGAAAGACAGGCAGTCAATAAATTTGCTAAATAAATAACATATTCATGGCAATTTGCAATTATTACATGTATATAAATACATGTATATCCTTTAGATCTCCCTAGCTTTCCCCTAGCCTTTTCCCTCCACTTCTGTATTAAAGGTAAAGTGTTCTATCAAGTCAATCTTGACTCCTGGCACCCACAGAACCCTGTGGTTTTCTTTTGTAGACTACAGGAGGGGTTTACCATTGCCTCCTCCTGCGCAGTATGAGATGATGGCCTTTCAGCATCTTCCTATATTGCTGCTGCCCGATATAGTACCAGTGGGGATTCGAACCGGCAACCTTCTGCTTGTTAGTCAAGCATTTCCCCGCTAAACCATTAGGTGGCTCCATTTCTGTATTAGGTATAATAATTTGAAGGGGAAGCAGATAAAAGACCATACTGTACTAATCTCTTTCAGGGTCATGCCAGAAGGTTTAAGCACTGGGAGTGCTTCTCTTTAGTCATATTCTGAATAGCTGTTGAGCTCTCACATTGCCAAAAACAAAAAACAAAACACCAACAACTGATCATGCAAAACAAACAAACAAACAAACAAACAAACAAATAAACCACGTACAGGGGGAAAAGATTTTTCTAAATCTCAAGAACTGTCAAGTAACCATCTGCAGCCTGTGGCTGCTGCAGTTTATCTTCATCTCTATATTTATTTTATTTTATTTGAACTCTCATCTCACTGTATTCCAAAGTAAAGACAAGTATCTCCATTTAAAAAAAAAGATAAGTCTTTCGATTTAGGAAAAATCTCAGTGAAAAGGCAATATTCATCACTCATTAGAATTGCCTCTTACAGTAGGAATTTTATTTCCCTTTGATGAAGAAATGGTTTCATTATCAGCATGAAAATAACATAACACTTCAATCGTGGCAACTTTATTTAGCATTTTTGTTTGGGAGCTACAATAGAATTAAAGAGGGCAAAGCTGAACCAGGAAGTCCAAAATGCATGAAAATTTATTTATTTGTTTGTTTGTTTGTTTGAATATGTTATAAAATGCAACTTGCATGCACTTTCTCTTGTTTTAGATTACATTACTGTCTTAGCAGTTTCTCTGAAATCACTGAAATAGGACTTGGCATCCCAATTCCCTAAATAAGATCAGTAAACAGAACTGTCACTTTCAGTTCAGTTGACCTGATTCGGTAGAAAGATCAAGCAGGAGAAACTCTCTGAAAAAAGCCAGCTAGTAGTTCGTAAAATACCCAATACAACTGTCAGAATCAATAGATCCAATAGATTTCTCTTACAGACAGGTCCAAATTGAGACTCCCTATCCAAATGTGTGATGTTGTTAGGCATGTAGCCTCAGGGACATTAGAAAACTCTACTTCTGAGATTCCATTCGATTCCAGGTTTTTTTTTGTTTTTAAAAAAGAAAATAATTCAGACTTTCTTAAGGGCAGCTTGCACACAGGGCTGCACAACTGAGAAATAAAAGAATGTGAAAAATATGTGGGAAATGTGTATATGTACAAAGGTAGGCAATATAAGTTTTTCCATCACTCTGACTACTTGCCCTCCATATTCTCTTCTTGTTTGCTCCCAACGTTCTTTCCATCTTCAACTTCCTTTCATTACACAGTGCCGCCCATGACTTGGGTCTGGTAAGAGATCGTTTGACTTGACTCCTTGTACCTCTCAAACATACCCTGTTGTACTCCTCAGAAAGGGAATTGTGAGGATGAATGTGCCTCTTGTTTACCTCAGAACCCAGGGCATTCTTATTCTATCCTGTTACTCATTTCGTGATACAAAATAAGTGTGCCTGTTCCCAACTCAGGAGCACAACATTATGGGAACTGGATTTAAATTTATACTCCACACACCCTGCAAAAACTATCACCACTATCACCAAATTCAGATGTAACAGGAAACTGGAGGTTCCTTCACCTCCAGTTTCCTAATACACATGTCCGAATTCGGGGAAATGGATTTTACGCAGGAAAACAACCTGTGGTTTCCCTCCCTGAATTTCCATCTGAACCTTTTGTTCAGAGTGAAGTTTGGATGCCACAATCTCCATTTCTGTGGTGCCAGCATTACATCTGAATGCTGGCATCACAGTTTGAGAACCACAGGACTGGAGCTGAGGCAGGAAGTAACTCCCTGTCAACAAGGAAGCCCACACAGCCAGCTCCTCTGCCTCTCTGCAGTCTTGCTGCCTGCAGAGAGGCATGTCTCCCCAATGTCCAAACACAGACAGGAAAGCAGGAGGTGTGGGGCACAGAATCAGTGTTCCCTCTAAGGCATGCATGTGTGTGCATGCTCAAACATTTTTTGATGTCCACTCCGTTGACTTTAGATCCTGCTCAGGTTGAATCAGGAAGGCCCCACTCTGAATGCAGGTGCGCACACACTGCCTTGATACTGCCACTCAGAACAAAACTCATTCTGCACACAGATGAAAAAAATTAGAGAGAACACTGCACAGAACCACGGGTCCATTGGACCCACGGATTCATGTTACATCTGAATAGGGCCTATGTTTTAACAGACTTTAAATGTTACATCTGAATGCTGGCACCACAGTTTGGGCCCCACAGAACCAGAGTTGAGGGAGGAAGCTCCTCCCTTGCTCTGGCTTATTATGTGATCGGGGCCTTTAAAAATAAAAATAAAAACAATAATTTTATTTGTTAGATGCCCCTTATCAATTGTTTCCTTAGTGGTTCATAAAGTAAAACAATAAAATAACAATTGAATAAAAACATACAATTAAAAGCACCTTGAAACAAAAGGCAGCTATGATAAAATACCATGCCTTTGGTCTGATCCAGCAAGAGCTCGTCTTGTGGTAGCAAGCATGAATTCTCCCCTTTGCATCAAGAGGAATAACAAAAACTTCTTTAAATACATCAGAAGCAGGAAACCTGCTAGGGAGGCGGTAGACAACGAGGGAGGTGGTTAGAAATGAGGGAGTGAAAGGGATTATTAAGGAAGATTTGGAGGTTGCAGAGAAGCAGGGCTGTTCTTATGCTAAGCACGTTCCACCCTCATATGCATTTGAAATGGAGACTATGAAGCTATTCCCATGATCACTGGAAAGAGGGCCAAGGGAGTGGGAACCATTGCGTTCCCAGAGGTCGTGGGAACCACTGGGCTCACAGGCAGGCCTGCTGCTCCCAAGGTGGTTAGCCCGCCTAAACCACCCTTCCCTTAAATGAGTGCCCCGTTAACCTCAGTTTGTTGCTTGTGTGTACATGAGTAGACCCCTGGCCAGGAAGCTGCAAGCAGCCTCCCAGGCTCGGGGGTCTCTCCAGGATGCCCCACGCGCTCATGTGGGGCATCCTGGAACTTCCAAGGGCCACGCAGCCCTTGATCCCCACAGCCTCATGTGAAGCACCTCAGTATTTGTGATCACTGTAAGATATTCCTCTTAGGGGATGGGGAAGAGCATCTGCATGCTTGCATGCAAAAGGTTCCAAGTTCCCTCTCTGGCAGCTTCAAGATAGGGGTGAGAAAGATTCCTCCGTACAACATTGGAGAAGCCACTGCCAGTCTGTGTAGACAATACTGAGCTAGACAGACCAATGGTATGAGGCAGCTTCCTATGTTCCTACATGTACCTATATCTTTTACTTAAAGAGAGCACCTGATCTACAAAGAATGGTGGCATGTGGCATATTTCTACTGCTAAAGCCAAGAGTCTTGTGTAACTGCCCCTTCTTATCCTTCCCTCCCCCCCCCCCCATTGGCCAATGGGAGAGGAACCAAACACAGTGGCTCTCTTCCCTCCATACACAATTTACTAAGAGTCTGCTGTATTGTAGGCTTTGTCATTCCTCGAAGCTACATTAATGGAGCAATTTTTGGATGATTGCAAAGAGGATCTGACTAAACCAATATGAATTCCTGCACATTTCCTCTTCCATTCCAGAAAATTGTTTCTCCTCCCGTTTCTTGACACAAATTCCTTAGCAGTTCTACAGTATGGTATTGTTTGGTATATAGTCGAGAAAGAAAGTCATTTAACATACTATTTTTTAACATAACAAGTGCTCCGCCAGGGACAGCAAATGTAAAGAGAAACAACTCTGGCCCTTTAAAAAAGTTACTGATGGCCCCTCATAGATAACATTGCTGATCCACTACATTACTGAAGCTAAACCCTGAAAAGACTGACAAAGGGAGAGAAAAATTGGTGAGCAATTTTGTGTACTGTTACCACTAACAGAAAATCAGGAGCGAAAATACAGTAAACCAACACTAAGTATGAAACATATGATTATAGCTATCAAAACGCCTTCCATTCTGATACACTATAGTTTGTCAGAAACTGCAAATTTGATCTGAGAGACCTTCTAAATGGTAGAACATGCATATAGTTTCTGAAATATTCCCAATGGAGGCCTACACAAACAACTGACCTCATGGGTAACATGTAATTTATGTCTTTGTATAGTTTGATGACCAGAAAAGTTTTGCTGTTTGTTGCAAAATCATCTGTTTCTTCCTCTTCTTCTTCTTTGCACTGGAATATAATCCCAGTTTAATCGCAACTTTCAAGTTTGACTTTCTTGATATTGCTGCTCTTGTTGTTTCTTGCTTGTTTTAACATTCTTGCTTAAGGAGAGATTTTATTTCCTCCATCAATGTATTGCAAAATTATAACAAAAGTGAATATGAATACACAATACACACACATTTTAAATAATGTTTATCTTCACATGACTCTGTGTGTGTGTGTGTGTGTGTGTGTGTGTGTGTGTGTGTGTGTGTGTGTGTGTTAGGGTTGTGCGAACCAGTTTAAATTTGAACCGGGGTGGTTCAAAGGTTCTAATTCGAACCAAACCAGCCATCAGGTTCGAGCTGCAGGTTCGAATTCAAACCGAACCAGGGGGTGGTTTGATTTGAACCAGTTCGAACTTCCAAAAGTGGGTGGGATGTTAGCTGGCACCCATGGCTACCTACTACCCAAACCCCAAAGCAATCGGACACTCATACGATTTTTAATGAATTTTTTAATTTTATTTTTATTTTTTCTCATAGGTTATAACGGGACTCGAACCAGCCCATTATTCCTTATTGTGGATCACCCATGGGTGCCAACAACCACCCAAACCCTGAAGCAATCAGACACTCCTACGATTTTTTTTAATGAATATTTGAAATATTTTTAATTATTTTTCTCATAGAGTATAATGGGACCCGAACCAGCCCATATCCCCTATTGTGGAGCACCTAGGGGCACAAAAGTGGGGTGGATGGTAGACAGACAGGGGTTCCTACCACCCACAAAACCCCAAGGCAATTGGACACTCCTCTGAGTATTGGTGAATTTTTAAAGTGTTTTTGAATTCCTCATAGGGAATAATTAGGATTGCAGCAAATGTATAGCTTCCCGTCGGGGGGGGGAAGGGTGTACTAGAGTGGAGTGTGGTGGCTGGTAGTTCCCAGGGTGGGCATGGAAGCTATCAGAATTATTTGAAAGGAATTGGGCAAAGGGCTGATTTTTAAGTGATTTTTGAAGTTTACGCATCTTTAAGGTTTTTCTCCATAAAGAAGCATGGAGGTGTCAGCAAATGTATAGCTTCACGTTGGGGGTAAAGGGGTGGCCTAGAGCAGAGTGTGGTGGGTGGTAGTGCCCAAGTGGGGCAAGGAAGCTATCAGAATTATTTGAAAGGAATTGAGCAAAGGACTGATTTTTAAGTGATTTTTGAAGTTTACATGTCTTTAAGGTTAGCAGATGAGAGAGGATTCATGGTTTGTCATTGAAAATCTAATATGCTACCAAAGAATCTACACTCAGAACACTTCAGAAACAACAAAACCCAGTACCCCATGGGTTAGCAACCCATGGGGGTGGTTGGCACCCTCTTTGCACTAGACCACCACTCACTCTGGGCCACCCCAGCACCCCACAAGTGGCTTTAAGGTTTTTCTCCATAGGGAAGAATGGAGGTTTCAGCAGCCCCATAACTGCACTTGGGGGGTGCTGGGGTGGCCCAGAGCAAGGGTGCCAACCACCCCCATGGGTTGCTAACCAGTGGGAGGTTCGAGCAAAACCAAAACTGAACCACCCCCTCCTGGTTTGAACCTGGTTCGAATTCGAACCAAACCGGTTTTGTGCACATCGTGTGTGTGTGTGTGTGTGTGTGTGTGTGTGTGTGTGTGTGTGTAATTCTCAATACAGTAATGGCATATTGTTGTAAAAGTAGTCATGGATTCCTCTCCTCTCTCCTTCAACCATAAATGCTTTACATTTATATACCATATATATGTGATCTTATGAATATACTGCCTAGCAGTTGTGCTGGAGGGGAGACAATGGCATAATATCACATTTATGCCTTCCTGCTCCATAGTCACATTCATGCCTTTGATTCTGACACTATGAGTGTATTTCTCCTATGGAATATACTTTATGTCATAAAAGACAACTTACAATTTTCATTTATAAATTGAAGTGTTCTGGTTTAGTAAGTCCACTGATCTGAGCGGGGGTGTACAACCTGTTGTAGATGAGGTTGTATTCCCCCTGAAGAACCAGATCTGCAGTTCAGAAGTGATCCTGTACCATTGCCATCTTTGTCCAGCTGCTGTTGGTTGCCCAGAGTGCTTTTTACCTGTTTGGGGTGTATGTCACATGTGGCCCTACTTAGAGAAGATGAATCTGACCTCAGTTAACACATGCATTATTCTTATCCAGACTGGACTAATGTAGAGCACTCCACATGGGGCTGCCCTTGAAGACTCTTCAGAAACTTCAGATGGTACAGAATGCAGCTGTTCAAGTCCTTGTGGAAGCCTGATGATATGACGGTCTCAAATAAATTTGGTACTAACTGCACTGGTTTCCAGTCCATTTCTGACCACAATTCAAAGTATTGACCTTCAACTAAAGCCCCTCTGGGTTTGGATTCTCTTAAGGACCACTTTCACCATTATCAGCCTAACTGGGCTTTACGGTCCACCTCACAAGTCCTGCTTTCTGGCACAATTCTGATTGGCTGGAACCAAAGACAGGGCTTTTGCTTTCATGGGAATGCAACACTGGAAACCTGGGCTGGTTTGCCGGATTCCCAGTTTTGCTTCTTTTAAACATGCAGTCCAAAATTACTTATTTCAGAAGGCTGTTAGTGATAGGGGTTTTGTCTGCAATTCTCTCTAGTTGCAGCTCTGTTTTTATTGTTAGGCTTTTTAATGTTTTTGATGTTCTATTACATTTGAATTATTGGCATTTTCATCCTGAAGGTGTGATACATATTGTTCAAAATATACAAATAACATATATTTGAACATATAAAGATGATTTATATTGTTAGATTATTGGTTTATCTAATCCAATATTATTGGTATTGGTTCATTCAGGAAATTGGTATTGCCTGGCTTGATGATCTCCATCAATGAAATATATACAGGTGAATCTGTGAAGACTGTCCATTGAAGAATCTCTTCACTATGGTTCTTGGGATTCTACCCTCCACCCACACCATAACAGAGTGGGAGCCTTTTCTCAAGATTACGTGAGAGGGCTACTGGACAGGTGGCAGGGAAGGCTGCTCAGACTTACTGTTCCCCCAGATGACCCTTCAGTCCTTCCTGGGCATGCGGATCACATGCCCAGATGGCCACTGGCTTTGCCTGGCAGTGCAGAGTGTGTGGTGCATTTTGGGGATCGCCCCGGCACTGGCCATAAGCCTGCTCCTGTGTCAGCAATGCATGATGCAATGCGGCACCGACACACAACTGTCTACCCCTTCACTTTGGTTAATGGGCAGACCTCTTTGGTGGGTTTGCTGCTGAGATGCAGCTGCGCAGCTGCCGGCAGTTCTTACAAGCAGCCAAGTCCAGGCTTGGCTTTGTTAGTCCGGTCTTGGCTGTGCATGAAAACAGCTTCTGTTTCTTTTAATCTGTGAATAATCCAACAAAGCCATCTCTAGGAGGCTACAAGATTTAACTGTCCTTGTTACTTATATGGATCCCTGAAGCCTTGCTTACAATTAGCTCTAGATGAAAATCCATTGTGGACCAACAGCTACCCATTAAACCCTGTAATGTTCTGGATTTTCTTTCAGACATCTTTAGATCTTGATTCCTCATTCAAACCCTTTGGGTTGTATTCATCAGTTATTAATTTATGGTTATTTGAAATGTGTACATTATATATTTGCATCATTAAAAGCACTGGCTGACATTTTGACTAATGAAGTGTTGGTGCAATGAGAGTTCCAAACTAACACTGCACCAGTGCTAGTGCTAGTGCTAGTGCTAGTGTGTGTGTGTGTGTAATTTCAATGACCCTCCTCTCCCCTGGTAGGCCTCTGTGTCACTTGAAAGTATGTCACTAAGGGCTGTGTGACCCTCAAGGACATATTTTCAGATGACACAGAGCACATCCAGGGTAAGGGGAGGTCATCAAATTTGTCACCAATGTAAGTCAGCATTGGAACTGAGCTAATTGAACTTTTCAGAAACATCTTTGCTTCTCCTATTGCATCAATCCTTTGTTAGTCAAGATGTCAGTCATTATTTGTGCATTATATTATTTGAGTTGATATCCTCACTGGTTCACTTCTTAACGTTCCTTGCTCATAGTAATATCCTATGCATTTTAGTGTCCTTTAAGGCTGCACCATTCATGTGTGGGGAGATTGCTTTCATTGCTGTGGTACTGGAGGAGGAGAGCATGTAGGATTATTTAATCAGAGCAAAAAAGGAAAGATGGTGTTTTCTTAAGGAAACTGAAATGTAGCTCCCTCTCATTATGTTACTATTTTTTCCTACATGGCTATAGACAGCAAACACAATTTGTGAAATAACAAAGCTAATACAATAGAACCAGACGAGACTAATAGAAACTTAAGTGTTCACTGATCCGGTAGCAGTTTTTGGTCACTGCACAATTACAAAGTGTTTACAGGGCACATAGAACAGGCAGGCTAAGAAACAACCATTGTCCATCATGTGCTGCCTTAGCTCTATGAGGATGGTGACATCTATTTTTTTCTGAATGTTGCTTGTCTGATGTGATTTTTTCCTTCATGACATAACATTCTAATGGCAGCTCTAGTAAAAGAAGAGTTAAAGAAGAAAAAGGGCTTTGCATGCAGATCAAGAGATCCTCTTAAGACAAAAATAGATCTGTAATTATGCATTTCCTGAAATGTAATTTCCTAATTTATTTAAACAAGTAGGTGTAAGTAGAACTAATGTAGCCTATCTTCTGAAACATGGTGACTCTTCACTAGGGCTCCCCTCTCATATGCTGTGAACTTGCTTTGTATCTGGCTGTCAGCAAATGGGTCACAAAGGGAAGTTTTCTATACTTTGAGCAGCCTTCTTGAAACAAAATGGTGGATCAGCAAAAAATTATAATACTCCCATCAACATCCCCTTGTACTCCCTGCCATATGCAGTGAATTTGGTTTCTATCCAACTGTAAATACAAAAGATATTAGAGGGGGACACAGAAATATATACAAAGAGACATGGTGACCTCATAAGCCTTCTTCCCTTTGGATAGTAGGGTAAAAATATAACTTCTTTCAGACTGTGAAAATATTTGTTGATTAAGCTTAGCAAACATTGTACCCTTATGTTAGCTATCTTTAGCGCTCATCAGTCATTGATCTAAATACAATGATGGAGTGTGGGGAGGAGTCAAGATTATGCCTTCTGCCCCTTTCCCTGATCTCCACATGTTCAAGAGTCATATTTGTGCAGATCCTATGGATGTGCACCAGAAGGCAAATAGACTTTGGTATGTTTTATTTTCTAGGATGTACAACTCCATACCCCCCAGTGTGGTGTTGGGATGGGTGGGGTTGATGCCGGACTGATGTGGAGGCAGGATATGGCCATCATGGCAGGGATCAAGGTGGTTAATTTATAAGCTGGCCCCACCCCTGTCCTCCACATCCTGACATTAGCTCAGCATCCATCTGCCTGCCCCTTTCTCAGTGGGAGATTAGCTGGTTGCCTCTCTGAGGCCAAGTAGGATCTTTTTAAATTCCCAGCTGCTTGGCTTTTGGTGGGGATTTTTTCACCTAATTCTCACTGATTATCCTTTCTTGATGATAGTGGTGGTTGACCCAAACTAGCATAGTCTCTGGTCACACTGGCAGGTGAGTGAAGTATGAGGATTGTAAGTTAAACTACTGGCATACTAGCTGGAGGCATGAGAGGGAATTTACATGGAACAGGGTTTTGTGGCCCGGGGCTTTTTGGGAGTGGAACCTCCTTTGGGGATTTGTTTGGTTCATCCACTCAGTATTTGTAGGCTTGGGAGGTGGTAACTAAGGCAATCCTCCCTTGGTGCAGTCAACTGTGTGGTTGGAGCAATCACTCACAGAACTACTAATATTATTAATTACTAATATCAGAACTACTAATACTTATATTATTCCACTGCAGATTTTATGGATTGCATGTATCTCATCACTTACTGGGGTCTGCAACCATTTCACATGTATAGGAAGCTTGCAGGAGAGAGAATAGCAACAGCAATAGCAAATAGCACTTACATTTATATACCGCTCTATAGCCGGAGCTCTCTAAGCGGTTTACAATGATTTAGCATATTGCCCCCAACATTCTGGGTACTCATTTTACCGACCTCGGAAGGATGGAAGGCTGAGTCAACCTTGAGTCCCTGGTCAGGACTGAACTTGCAACCTTCTGGTTACAGGGCGGCAGTTTTACCACTGCGCCACCAGGGAGGAGAGGAGAGACAACATCTGCTCCTAGGTAGACCCCAGGTTGGGAGACTGGGTGCCTGCCTGTTTCTGTCTCCTGCTGCCCCCCGTCTGTTATCTGCCCCCCAGGACTGGCTGCTGTGCTGAGGTGAGGCCTTGCAGGATTGGGGCTGGGGAGGAGGGTGACTTGGCAGTTTCCTGCCTTCCATCTGCCTAGAACTGCCTGCTCAGGGCTATATAGGCTTCTGCCAGTGGCAGTGGGACCACCACCGGTGGGGTTGCCACCGAAGGGGCGACACCAAAGGGGGTGGACCCTTTGGGGGAGCCACTTCGGGGGACAGCGAGGGCCAGGTCTCTTGGCCTAGGTATCTGTATATGGGGGGCATTTAATAGTGGAGCTTCTGTTTTAATTTGTCCTGGGTGAGACATTCTTAGAATGTGTCTGGGCTTAACTGGAGATGGGGAGACAGGGGGCATGTCCACTGACTTTGGGGAGGCCATTCCGGTCGTGGTGGGGAACAGAAGAAGTAACATTGGCAGGTCAGTGGGCCATTACAGAGAAAGGGGACTTGGAAATCTAATAGATGTTTCCCCTTCCGGCTACCAGCTCTTTGAACTTGGGGAGCAGTGCCGATCATCCTTGGAACCTCACCTTGTTCCTCTGCAATGCCAGGTCAGCCCTGAACAAATCAGAAACCATCCATGATTTGATTCTGGATGAAGGTGCCAACCTGGCTGGAGAAGGCTAGGGACCCAGTGTGGTCCCAGCTTCTTCCTCCAGGATACTCTGTTGAGGAGCAGGTGAGGGACTGTGGGTGGGGAGGTGGAGTGGCTGTGGTCTATAACAATAACCTTTCCCTTACCAGGATCCCAGTTAGAGTGTTGGACCATATTGAATGTGTGTACTTAAGTCTGGGGACCAGGGATAGACTGGGACTTCTGTTGGTGTACCGATCGCCCCACTGCTCAACAGAGTCCCTAACCGAGCTGACAGACTTGGTCTCGGACTTGGTGTTGGAGTCCCCCAGGCTTGTGGTGCTGGGGGACTTCAATGTTCACTTTGGGACCAATTTGTCTGGGGCAGCTAGGGAGTTCATAGTGGCCATGACAACTATGGGCCTATTCCAAGTAGTTGCGGGGCTGACGCACATTGCTGGTCACACACTTGATTTGGTCTTTCACAGGGTGGGGGATCAGGGTGGTGTTCAGGGTGGTGTTCCGTGGGTGGGGAATCCTGTGATTGCCCCATTGTCATGGATGGACCACCATCTGGTTAGGGTCGGACTCACAATCACTTCCACCTTCACAGGGGTGAGGGACCTATTAGGATGATCCACCCGAGAAAGTTATTGAATCCAATAGGATTTCAAGAAGCCTTGGAGGGATTTAGTGTTGGCTCTGCTGGTGATCCTGCTGATGCCCTGGTGGAGAAGTGGAACAGCAAACTCACCAGGGCAGTAGACATGATTGCTCCTAAGCGTCCTCTCTGACCTGCTTCAAATTTGGCCTCTTGGTATACGGAAAAACCACAGGGGCTGAAGTGGCGAGGAAGACGAACGGAGTGCAAGTGAAGAAAGACTTGGCATGAATCTGACAGATTGCAACATAGAGCTCATTTGAAGACCTATGCTCAGGCCATACATGTGGCAAAGAAGCGATTCTTTTCTGCCTGTATTGCATCTGCAAGTTCCCATCCGGCGGAGTTGTTCAGGGTTGTGCGAGGGCTAGTGAGTGCCCCTCCTCCCTTGAATCAGAATCTGGAACCATCGATTACCCACTGTGATGTGTTTAATGAATTCTTTGTGGGGAAAATCTCTCGTATTTGGGCCGACTTAGACTCCGGCTCCACAATTACCTCAGTGTCTGATGTGGAGGTATCCAGTGACTCCTCCTGTGTGATTAGGTTGGATCAGTTCCAGTTAGTGACTCCTGAGGATGTGGACAAGCTGATTGGAATGGTGCGGCCTACCACCTGTTCTCTTGACCCTTGTCTGACATGGCTTATATTATCTGGCAGGGGGATTGTTGTGGAAGGCCTGGTAGAGATTATAAATGTTTCTCTAAGGGAAGGTAGGATGCTTCCTTGTCTTAAGGAGGCAATTATTAGACCGCTTCTGAAGAAGCCTACCCTGGATCCCTCGGACTTGAACAACTACAGGCCTGTCTCCAACCTTCCGTGGCTGGGCAAGGTAATTGAGAGAGTGGTGGCCTCCCAGCTCCAGAGAGTCTTGGAGGAAACTGATTATCTTGACCCATTTCAAACTGGCTTTTGGGCTGGCTATGGGGTGGAGACTCCCTTGGTCGGCCTGATGGATGATCTCCAATTGGCAATTGACAGAGGAAGTGTGACTCTGTTGGTCCTTCTGGACCTCTCGGCGGCTTTCGATACTATCGACCATAGTATCCTTCTCGAGTGTCTGATGGGTTTGGGAGTTGGAGGCACTGCTTTGCAGTGGTTCCGCTCCTACCTCTTGGGCAGGTTCCAGATGGTGTCTCTTGGAGACTGCTGTTCTTCAAAATCTGAACTCTTGTATGGCGTTCCCCAGGATTCCATATTGTCTCCAATGTTGTTTAACATCTACATGAAACCGCTGGGAGAGATCATCAGGAGATTTGGTGCAGGGTGCTATCAGTATGCTGATGACACCCAAATCTATTTCTCCATGTCAGCTTCATCGGGAGAGGGAATAACCTCCCTAAGTGCCTGCCTGGAGTCGGTGATGGGCTGGATGAGGCATAACAAACTGGGACTCAATCCGGCTAAGACAGAGGTACTCATTGTGTGGGGTCGGAACTCGAGAGATGATTTTGACCTGCTTGTTCTGGATGGGGTCACACTTCTCCAGAAGGAACAGGTACGCAGTCTTGGGGTGCTTCTGGATCTGAGCCTCTCCCTGGTGTCCCAGGTTGAGGCGGTGGCCAGAAGTGCCTTCTATCAGCTTCGGCTGATACGCCAGCTGCGTCCATTTCTTGGGGTGAACGACCTCAACACAGTGGTACATCTGCTGATAACCTCCAGACTGGATTACTGTAATGTGCTCTATGTGGGGCTGCCCTTGTATGTAGTCCGGAAACTACAGCTGGTCCAGAATGCTGCAGCCAGGCTGATCTCTGGGTCATCTCAGAGAGACCGTATAACTCCTGTATTGAAGGAGCTACACTGGCTGCCGATACATTTCCGGGCAAAATAAAAGGTGCTGGCTATAGCCTATAGAGCCCTAAACAGTTTGGGCCCTGGGTATTTAAGGGAACGCCTTCTTTGGTATGAACCCCACCGCCCACTGAGATCTGCTGGAGAGGTCCACCTGCAGCTGCCACCGGCTCGTCTGGTGACAACTCAGGGACGGGCCTTCTCCGCTGCTGCCCCGAGGCTTTGGAATGTGCTCCCTAGTGAAATAAGAGCCTCCCCATCTCTGACAGCTTTTTAAAAGTCTTTAAAAACACATCTCTTCACCTAGGCTTTTAATTAATGTTGTTTTAATGGTTTTAATGCTGTTTTAAAATATTATTTTAAAATTTTAAAATTGTTGTAACGTGTGTGTTTCCCCCTCCCCATTTTGTCTTTATGAATGTTTTACTTTGTTTTTATCCTGTTGTAAACCGCCCAGAGATGTAAGTTTTGGGTGGTATTAAAATGTTTTAATAAATAATAAATAAAATAAATAAATAGGAACCCATACACATTTGAGTGTTCATGTATATTGCTGGCATAATTCACACAGGACTGCTGAATGCATTAATGTTGGGCTAAAACCAGTGGGACTGGTCTTGATCACTTTCATTCAGTAGGCATATTCATTGAATATTTGAAAGGGGTATTAATTGTACGTTAAAATTCAATTAATACATTCTTCTTCTACAAGGATAATGATTGTATTCTGCTGTTACTTTTGTTAACTCAGAAGAATAAAAGCACCTGTTTGGTGATCCTGAAACAATCCTGCTTAAACACCTCCATCTTCAAAAGTAGATCATACTGTCCTTGGATTTCTGGCAGACTTTAAGGACAGAGAAATAATAACACGGAGATGTTAGCAAGAGAAGCAGTAAGAATTCAGTGAGATTGAACAAGGCAAATGGAAGGTAAAACACTTGAATAAAGTGAACAGTAAAAACTACAGGACTAATAAAATGATTCACAGTGAGCTAACTTTTGCTGTTCACACCATTCATGACTTTTACTCACACATTTGTCCCCCAATCAGTATTTGTCACATGATTTAGATTTTTTTTTAAAGACAGATGATTTAAAATTATTTAATTTGATTGTGTTCCTCTGCTTTTTTATTATTCCTTTTAAAAACAATCCCTGCTTAAGTTACACGGTAAATATCCCCAAAGAAATAGTCTTTTTGCTTCTTGAATGTGAATGTGAAAACACTGTGAATGAAATCTAGTTGAGAATGTTTGTCTGTATATTTGGGTTAAATCATATATTGCCAAAATCAGAAAATTTCAAGGTGGTTGACAACCCCCATCCCACCAAAAATAAAATAAATAAATAAAAAGCAATTTAAAACATCCACCAAAGGCCTGGTTAAAGAAATGTGTTTTTCAACCTTCTTAAAGGCCAGCAGATATGTTAAACCTCAAATCTCATTAGAGTGCTATCCAAAGTTCAGTGACAGCTATAGAAAACACCCAACCCTGAATCACTACCAAACAAGTGGACAGCAATTATGGGTGGACTTCCTGAGATGATCTTAATAGGCAGTGGGAATGATACAAAAAGAAGTGTTCTTTTTATAACTACAGGTTTGCGTAGTATTTCCCTACCTACATTGGCCGGTGCAATGAAGTAGGGGGACACAATGAGAGTGTGCCCCTCTTGATGTCTTTCTGGATGTTCTTCAAGCAAACCAATTTATTGTGTGGGGGAAGGCCCCTCTGAGATTCTGCTTTATGTACAGCCTGAATACTAGTTTAAACCAGTGTTTGCTTACCGTGTAGAGCAGTGGTTCAGATGATCAGCCCCCACCCTCCCACACACACAATAAAGGAACACAGCAGGAGGACATTGGGATGTCTGGTAAAGTCATCAGGACAGGCATACTCTCGGTGCATCCCTCTTCTTGATCATGTGGGCTAGGGTTAGGGTTAGGGTGAACGTGGTGATTCTCTTTATTTAGCAGGAAGAAGAGTAACTGGCCCTATCCCCCCCCAGCACAGTACCTCCAGTTACTCTTGCTGGTGTCTATCTTATGTCTCTTTTAGATTGTGAACCCTTTGGGGACAGGGATCCATCGTATTTATTTATTATTTATCTGTGTAAACTGCCCTGAGCCATTTTTGGAAGGGCTGTATAGAAATCAGATTATTATTATTATTATTATTATTATTATTATTATTATTATTATTATTAATATTCCTCTTCCACATGAGCTGCGAGGGAGGTATAACCTATCTCTGCACCCCACAGTGATGTAGATAGGCTATACCTCCCTCGTCGCTCAGCTGGAAGAGGAATGCTGCAAGTCCATCAAACAGTAGAGGAGGAGAAAAGAGGCCTTGAAGAATATATCAAGGACAGTGAAGTAGATGCGCTTCAGATGGTCAATAATGCAAAACTATTCAACACCAATGAAAGAAAGCAGGCCTACAAGAAAGAACAAGTCAAGAACCGAGCAGAAAAATGGAGAAATAAGCCCCTGCATGGTCAATATTTGCACAATATAAGCGGAAAATCAGACATCACCAAGACCTGGCAATGGCTTAAGAATGGCAACTTGAAGAAAGAAAAAGAGGGTTTAATACTGGCTGCACAAGAACAGGCACTAAGAACAAATACAATAAGATCAAAAGTCGAAAAATCAACAACAAACAGCAAGTGCTGCCTCTGTAAAGAAGCAGATGAAACAGTGGACCATTCAGCTATTGTAAAATCAGCTATTGTAAAATCTAATCAGCTATTGTAAAAAGATTGCACAGTCTGATTACAAACAAAGGCATGACAAGGTAGCAGGGATGATACACTGGAAGATCTGCAAAAAGTACAAGCTACCTGTATCCAAAAATTGGTGGGACCATAAAATTGAAAAGGTTGTAGAAAATGAAGATGCAAAAATATTATGGGACTTCTGACCACAAACAGACAAACATCTGCCACACAATACACCAGATATAACTGTAGTCCAGAAGAAAGAAAAACAAGTCAAAATAATCGACATAGCAATACCAGGTGATAGCAGAATAGAAGAAAAAGAAATAGAAAAAAATCACAAAACACAAAGATCTACAAATTGAAATTGAAAGGCTGTGGCAGAAGAAGACCAAAATAATCTTAGTAGTAATTGGTGCCCTAGGTGCAATTCCAAAACACCTTGAAGAGCACCTCAGCACCATAGGGGCCACAGAAATCACCATCAGCCAGCTACAAAAAAACAACTTTACTGGGACCAGCCTATATTCTGCGACAATATCTATAACAGCAACAACATTGATAATAAAATCCAGCCATCCCAGGTCCTTAGGAAGGACTCGATGTCTGGATAAAACAAACCAGTCAATAGCACCTGTCTGACGGTGTAAACAAAAATAATAGTAATAGTAGTTTGGGGGGGGGGCATCATATTGAACCAGCCCTCTAATACAAAGCATGTCCATCCTCTATTCGTGATATCAGCCTATCGCTGCTCTTGGTCTGAGAGTTAACTCTTTCATTCATATACACCCCCCTTCGTCACAAACTTCTGTCCTATATCAATATTATGGACCATGTGACTAAGATGGTGATGTGCTGAGAACATACCTGTTGGGACATCCTTTGGGCATGTGCCTTTATCATGTGTTGGCGGGGGGGGTGTTCATCCAAATTGCCCCTCTGCATGCACTTTAAATACTTGTTTAAACAAACCCAAATTACTGAGGGCTTTAAGTAATAATTAATCACAGAACATTATTATGCACAATTTAAAACATCAGTCCAATAGGCTTAGACATTAGATTTTTCATGAAAATGTGCATTAAAACAATTTTTCCTTCAGGTAAAATAGGCCCTTCCTTTCTAATCTATTTATTATATTAATGTACCTCATAACTACCAAACATTTCGTTCCCCTAAACTCACCCTATGTTGGAAATTATGAAGGCAGGTGGATTAGGAAGATATGGGAAATGTTAATCCTTTTCTGATGAGATCAAACCTAAAATAATACTGCAAGCATCTGAATAATTCATTTGGTGATAGGATCTGAATAGTTAAAGTCCCAATAGGAATATAATGGAAAGTATCTTGAAAACCTCAAAGAGTTTGAGAGTATACTTCTTCCCATCTGCTCCACTAATTGCAGATAATGGTAAACCTCAGGGCAATAATAATTATAGTTTTCTTTAAAAGTGCTCTACGTTAAAAACAAAACAAAAATTATCTTAAAAGGGTAGGGCAATGCCCTTTGTTAACACTCAGCAAAAATAATTTAAATATGTAGCTGTTTTCAATGAACCGTTATGTTGAATAATAGAAGAGTGTAATAGGAGAACTTCTGTATGGATGGCTCTGCATGGTTACCATGAAAACTGGTTCCTGAGAAAATGTTGGGGACATGTCGGCAACTAGAAGCACATGCTTCTGGTGTGCATGTCATATGATCTCATGCAAATCTGGTTCCCAAGCTGTCTGCCCAACATTCTACCAACTTCCTCAACCCAACTTCAAATCTTGTTTCCAAGGGATGTAGGAAGCTGGTAGAATGTTGGGAGGACAGGACTTGGGCATGTTCGCACCAGAGGCCTTCCAGGAGCACACGCTTCGAGTTCCCAGCATATCACTGACATTCTCCTGGGAACCGGACTACGTGATGATCGTGCAAAGCTACCCTATATAAAAAAAACCCAGTTCTCAACATTAAATTACATGTTAGCATGACCAAGAATACAAAGTGTGGGGCAATGCAATGTAGATGAAGCAGTCGTGGCCAATATTCCCTCTAAGCTGTGCATACGTGCAGGCACACACAAGTTTTAAAACGTCTGCTCAGTTAATTTTAGATCCTGCTCAGAATGAATCGGGAAGGTCCCACTCTGAATATATGTGTGCACACAGTGCCTTGATACTGCCACCCAGAACAAAACTCATTCCGCACACAGATGAAAAAAAAAATAGAGAGAACACTGGTCCTGACCCTCAGTGTCATCAATGTCAGTAAGAAGGAGCACACGCAAACTATAACTCCCAAGATTCTTTGAGGAAAGCCATGAAAGGTTGTTGGGTTTTTCCCCCCATTCAGAACACAAGATTTTTCATTCAGACAGGAGCACTTTCATAGCTCCAAATTGTAAGGAGCAAAACAGTGCAAATATATCGTCTCATATTGCAGAGAGCATTCACATTTAAGGCAACAAGACAACTTTTTCTTTAAAGGATTCATAGAGAGTTCTTCTAGGTCAGCTGCTTTTCTTCACAATGCAGAACAATGCTGATACAGCTTAACATGCAGAGCTCAATCCATAAAACACGATGACTTTGAACACAAGAATCCTTGTAAAATGCCATTGTTAAAATCAACAGATGTTTGAGGGACTTGTCAGTAGTGTACAAAAAACAAGCTGACAAATCTTAAAGAAAACACATTCCTTACATTCAGAAAAGTAAAATCTTCTGCAAAGAAATAATAAATGAAGTTGAGGAGGTCACTGGTAGAGAATAACAACAATGAACTAGATTCCTCCACTTTTTTCCTTTCATAGCAAAATAGCATTATTCCAATATAAAATAGAAGAAAATAAATAATGGAAGGAAACCAGTAAAAAAGGATCCCCTTGCCCATAGGGGAGAAGCCAAGCCAACTAATTAAGGGCAATTATTCATTAATCCTCCAGTTTCAGAGTAAAGGAAGCACTAACATGGGGAGGAGCTATAAATTAAAGGCACAATAGCCCTTTAATGCCTTTAGAGCTTCACCATGCTGGACAGGCTGGTGCTGCAGCTGTATTTTATTTGGGGGAAAATAATTACAAACCAGGATGAAGAAATAGGAAGACAACACAAAAAGCGCTGGAATGCATCAGTTCCGGAATTTATTTTATTTATTGTTAAATTTATATACCACCTTTCATTAAAATCAATCCCAAGGCAGTTTAATTAATCAGAGAACATTATCACAAAGCATTTGGATTATCCATAAAAAGTAAATGAACAAAAGATGGCAATTCTAAAGAAAAAAGCTAGCTGTGGATTAAAGGTTAGCTGATGCTGCATAATCACTTGTATTATGATTTCTAAGAACTGTCCATGCCACCAGTCTACAATCTTGCTGCATAGGCCATATTTATTAGGGGTGTGAGAACTGGTCTGGTTTGAACCTTGGTTTGATTCGACTCGGGGCGGTTTGGGTGGTTCAAGTTTGAAATGCACTGGCTCCCAAAAAGGGTGGTGGTGGTCCAAATTTGAACCAGACCGGCCCTAGTTCAAACCAGACCAGTTAGGGGGCCTACTTGTAAAGAGGAATCCAGTGAGAATCCCACATTGTAAGTAAAGGAGCAGGGGGGCTTCCTAGACTTATAGGGTGCAGGAGGGGAGTCAGGGCTACTGACTTTCAGTATTGGTGGTATCAGGGGTGGCAGTGGCTTCCCCCCACCCCCACTAAAGGTCACTAAAATGGCCTCTGTGCATGTGCAGAGGCCTGAACCAAGCCAGAGAAGGCCCAAACTGGGCTGCACCAGCCCAGTCTACTCTGGAGGAGGCTGATGGGGGTGAGGGCTGAGACCCACTGCCACCACTGCTGCTGAAAGTAAGTAGCCCTGACTCCTGCCCATACCCTCTAGTTCTAGAAAGCCTCCCCTGCCCCTTTACTTACAAATGGGAATCCTCACCAGATTCCCCTTTACGAGTAGACCCCTGACCCACTCTGTCAACCAGTTCAAACCAGTCCAGCAGTCGAACTGGACAGAGTTTGGTTTGACTGGAACCGGCCTGGCCAGTTCCATGCACAACCCTAATATTTATCAAGGTGAAAATGCTATCACAGCTGCTGCCACCCAAACCAGCAACCCAGGCCCCCTAGTAACATCTAGAAATACTTAAAAGGTAACATGGTGCCATTTACCACTGTAATATTTCCGATCACTTCACTTCATTGGCTGCTGCTTGTGGGAGCATGGAAACTTGAAGTATGATGGTTTCACATCATGCATTGAGAATCCGTTAACATTACAAGGGAGAGAGGAGAATGAGACCGAAGGTTGGTGTTTCCAGTAGCATATCTTCCACATCTGCCACACCTTCCAACTCAGCCAAAGACAGAGAGGAAGAATGAGTGCTGTGCTGGAAAATCCATTACCATCTGACACAGCATTTCCACTCAATTTTATTTCCTTCTTTGAATATTTTGAGCCATTCAGCATGCATCATCACCTCTGCTGGCTATGGAAAATTGTCAAATAACATTTCATGACCAAATATCGGTGAGCAGTAAGACATGTGTGCCAACGAACTATTTAAGGGGAGAGAAGGCTTTTTGAGACATGTGATATTGAAACACATCAGTAGCGGCTGGTGCAAATTCGAGCTGCAGCACGCCACCCAGTACTCCTTGCAGTGGGGGATCGGCTCTACCACTCACCTGACTTCTACACAGCTGATACCCCCTGGAGGCCAGGTGAGTGGTGGAGCTGATCCCCTGCTGCAGGAAGTGCTGGGCAGTGTGCTGCAGATTTGGCTTTTTTAAAGCCAAATTTTGGGTTAGGGCCCATTTGACTCACGAGTAAACCCCTGAGGATCTGGCCACCCTGCTTGGAGCAGCTTGCAGGTGCTGCCGGAGCAGAGGTAGGCACCTTCTAACTCATACATAAAGGTGCCTCTTGCGACCCCCTTGGAAGCACCCACGCTGGCAGCTACCAGAACAAATAACTACAAAAGAATATCAAAGAAAAGATTTACAGCGAGAATCTGTAGGGAAACATGGACACATTCTGTGACACTCCCAATTATTGCCCTAGAGAAATTGATAATGTAATTTATATCACTCATGAGAAAGGCCTTCGCATCCATCGTCTTATTAATCCTGACAACCTGGGCACTTTCCAGATTAGACCCCGCAACAGGGTCACATTGTATCTCTGAAGTGTGCTCCCACACTTCCTGTGTTGTGACACCGCAGCCCCTATGCGGACAGCAGGGTGCCATTCGTTTTTCCAATGCCTTGTTTTGAATTTAATCACTGCGATATCGAGCTAGGATTTTGTATATCCAGTGTA
Organism: Hemicordylus capensis; assembly: GCF_027244095.1. NCBI lineage: Eukaryota > Metazoa > Chordata > Lepidosauria > Squamata > Cordylidae > Hemicordylus > Hemicordylus capensis. The sequence continues at coordinate 41,924,795 of NC_069661.1, read as the reverse complement.
AGAAAGTTGATGTATGGGGGGATTGTTAGTTTCCCTGAGACTGCTCCCCCTGCTGTTTATGTTCCGAATGCGACTTGCCTGAACGGAGGCATTTTGCCGCTGTGGAGCATCTAGTCTGGAAAGTGCCCAGACCGTTCGCACAAATGCACCGCACGTGTTCAGTGAACATGTGGGGAGGAGTTGCACTCTCTGCAGAGATGATCCAAGACATTTTTCTGGTTGAGGCAAAGGACAATACAATGTCACCCACTCGGTGAATGGATGCTCAGCATTCTCAGGCCATGCTGCTGAAGCTGCAACAAGGGACACACAAGCACTCTCAGGCTATGCCCTCAAGCCAGGCAGTGGGGGCAGCGGCATTCCTAGCTTGAACTGGAGGGAAGGAGAAGAGGTGAACTCCAGTGAGAAAAGGAGGGGAGTGCCTGAGTGGGCCAAGGAAGGGGGGAAGCAGAGGACATTGAGGTGACACCCAGGGTGGTGGGGACCCAGCACTTGCCAACCCCTATGCTCCTCCCAGCTTCCGCACCTAAGGCAGCCACCTTCCCCTGTCTCATGGAATGGCTGCTGGAATGGGAGAAGAGCTGGTCTTGTGGCAGCACGCATTAACTGTCCTCTTTGGTAAGCAGGGTCCACCTTGGTTTGCATTTGAATGGGATGCTACATGCGAGTACTGTAATATACTCCCCTTAAGGGATGGAGCCTCTCTGGAAAGAGCATCTGCATACTGGCAGGCCCCAGCTTAATGGAAAATGCGGAGACCTTTATATTATTATTATTTTAATTTTTCTACATCCACACATTGAGTCACGTACAGTTTATGTACTTTTAATGAAGAAAATGTGTTCTAAATAAATCCCTTGAGTACTCTATGTATGTGTGTGTGCATGTGTACAAGTGTGTGTGTATGCCCACACACATGCACAGACCGATAGTGCTCAAGTTATATTCTATCCATGGTATGTACCTTTAAAAGAAGAGCTAGCATAGTATAGTGGTTAGAGAGGTGGACTAGGCTTGGAGAGACGTGAATTCAAATACCCATTCAGCCATGATACTTTCTGGGTGACTCTGAGCCAGTCACTTGTCTTTCAGTCTAACCTACCTCACAGGATTGTTGTGAGGATAAACCTAAAAAACCACATACACCACTATGGGCTCCTAGGAGGAAGAGTGGGATATAAATGTAATAATAATAAAATAACAATAATAAATAAATGTGAAAGCACCTGTTAAATGGCTGATACTATGAAGGAAATTACTCAAAGTAATCCCACTGAAATTAAAAGGGCAAGCAAGGCAAAATTATGTTTATTTTACAAATGTATAAAAATTGATATAAAATACAAATATATATTGCTAGACAACTCAATAAGGCTCTAAAAACAGAATATTCTTTTAGTCAAAAGACAATCACAATGCCTCTATAATCTTATAATACTGTTATATAATATGATACATCCTTCTAATTTCTTAATTATGACAAAATCTCTCTCTCTCTCTCTCTCTCTCTCTCTCTCTGTAGTAACAATTGTAATTTTGGCTGGCTATTATGAGAGCTCGTGGAATAATCAGATTCATTTTTACCAGACATCATGAATCACATTCTACTCCTTTTGGCCTGATCACCCAATATTTTAAAGGGATTTTGTTTAGCAGGTTAAATGCTACAAAAAACGTTTGGCCAATGTAGTTATGAAAGTGTGTGTGTGTATGTGGAAAAATAGATAGATAGATATAGACATAGTCTACAAACTGCAAATTCACCATTGCTAATAAGAACAGTTGAGAGTTTTAAAGTTGCAGTCCTGATCCAATTGTAATAAATTGCTAGATGTTTTGGATTCTAACATGTTTAAAAAACAACAACTGCAGTTACTAGCCATCATTTTCACTAGCCTATCAAGAAATGGCCTTCAGAAAGACCCTTGCTTCACCATGAACCAAAGCTAGGGGATGCACACGGAAGCAGTTTGATTATGGTTCAGTTTAAATCCACATCAGTTTCGAACTGACCCAGCCTGGGTCCAGTTTGATTAGGCCACTGAACCAGGCTGAACTGGTTCAAGGGATATACTTGTAAAGGGGAATTCAGCAAGGATTCCCTTTATAAGTAAAGGGGGGTGAGAGAAAAAGTAACTGCAGCCTTCCAGGTGGGGGGGGCTTCTCCAAACCCACCACCTCCTCTGGCCTCCTGAAGAACTGGCCAGGCCAGCTGTGACCAGGTTCTGGCCTCCGTGCACACATGGAGGCCATTTTTGTGATCTCCTTTCCATCACCACTCAATTTGCATGGTGATGCAAATAGCCTCCGTTCATGCACGGAGATCACAAAAGTGGCCTCTACACATGTGCAGAGGTCAGAACTGGGCTGCAGCCAGCCCAGTAAAGGAAGGGGTGTGCTCTTGGGGCTGGCCAGGGAAGGCAAGCAGCAGCGCTGGAAGCTATGCTGGCAGGGTAAGGATCTTGCCACCCTTTACTGTCCCAAACCAATTCACCTGAACTCGGCCTGGTTCACCTGAACCGGGCCCAGTTCAGTTAGATCATGGACTGAATCACCGCCACTTTGGTCCACGGTCGAACCTCCGAACAGGCCCTTGTTCGTGGCAAACCAGTTTGGGATGAACAGTCATGCACACCCCTAACCGAAGCTGCAGAACTGCAGAATCACTCAAGCCACTTAACACTAGTGTTGCTGTATATTAGGCTGCATCCTTGTCAATCAGGTCCTTGTTTTCACCATGGGCATTGGTGAGCCAAATGGAAATATGTTCTTCTGGCGCGGCACCGGATCAATTCATCACGTACAAAATGTCTTGGCTATCTTGCATTGCAAAAAAGGGCTTTGTAAATCTATCGTAAACATTGACTTCACATCAATTTCTGGGCCACAGAGAATGCATTGTAAATGAGTCCCCCTACTTATGAATTATTCCAGAGGTTAATTTGGGATAGGTTTTTTTTAAAAAAAAAATGTTGCTTGATTTGAATTGGATTCTTTTTCTCCTCCTCATGTTCTGTATATCTAGTTAGGATGCATCATTATTTCTGTCTGATTTATTTTTCTTTCCTAATCTAAATAATTGCATATCTCTTTGTTGGAGCAGTGCCCATGTAGACTTGGCTGTAAGCAGCCAATGAAGCGTTCACCAAATGCTCTGCAAGAAAGCCATATATTAGTAAGAGACTTGTTTGAGAGAGAAGGACAGCAATGAACCACCAACTTAAGTAAGCATGTGGTACCATGTTAGGTAGCATGCCAGATGTTAAACACTCGCTTCCAAGCTCCAGCTTCCTCTGGAGAATTCTGCTTTCTGGAAAACAACATTTAAAACAGACATCTGCAACAGTAAAATCTACAAATCAAATGCATGACCTGAAAAGCTCATGAGGCTATTACATATGTAAGAAACTAGTTTTAAAGACCATTCGATGCCCACTCTTGAAGAAGCACACAGTTCTCTCTCTCTCTTTTTTTTAAAGGACAGGGCTGCTAAAACCCATTTATTTGTAGATAATGATAGCTCATTATGAGAAACCTGTGAATGACAGTGGCAGATGTGACATGTCGGAAAAGAGGCTGTCAGTTAAGGGCATTTGGTAGAAACAATGCAGGATTTGTTTACTTACTTGGTCCTTTGCAAAATAGTAATGATGAATATCCACGACAAGATGACGGTGATGCTGGGTGGGGGAGATGGGGAGTAGATTTGATTCTTTTGTTTTTCTCTTGGGAGAGGCATAGAGCTGGGCAGTGAAACCACAGTGCTGTTTACGTGCAGGTCAAAAGATACCTGCCGTTTTGAGAGGTCAGTGAGGTTGGTTGCTCATTAGTCTTTGCTAGGCTTTCAAAATACACAACAGCCAAATCATTGGCACTGCAAATTGGTACTAGATGCCATCAGCCTATAAAGATAAAAGCAGATTCTTTGACACTGATTGACCAGCTTTCTGGCATTTTCTGGGTTGTGCTGGAATACAAAACAAGCTTTCTTACATCCACAACAACTGTGACTCCTAACTTTGCCTCAGCACCCTCCCTCATTCTTTAATTTACAATAGCAGCTCCTAGCACTAACAACAATGTATGAGGCCAGAAGAGAAGGTTGTAAAAGTCACTCATTTCTTTTGGGAACACTGAATAGCATAATTAATTCCTTTTTTATGACTTGAACAAAAGAAGGTGCTCACATTCAAACTCCCTTTGGTTTCTATTATTTACCTTTAACATATAGTTTTCATTAGTTGCTATAATCAAGAAAGAATGGCCATGTAACACTTTGCAGGTTTCCTGGTAGGAAACTAGGAAATAACAAGCAACATGCCATTGTCAAGAGACAGGAAGCAAATAAACATGTAGGACCATTATATGCTTCGTCTTGCATTTGGTGTGATGCAATTGACTTCAGAGGTGTTTGCACAGGAGGTGATAGAATTTGGGCCATTGTCATTAAGTACAAGTGGCTTATGCTTTTCTTGAACAGTGAGATAAACTAGACCAACGGAATGGCCAGAACCAAAGCTATAATTGGGCAGGCAGTTGCTGTTTAATTTGAACCACACCTCCACGGAGATATTTTATTTTTTAAAGAAAGTCGTTACTGCTGACACTGCTTCACAATATGTGGATTGCTCAGTTCCAGGATACATGTTACTGTTTGTGGACACATTAGAAAGTGAATTAGTCAAAACCAGTAATCATAATTTTGGATGATTTAATAAATAATCGGCTATGGATGGAAAGCCCTTTACTTATGACCTTCCAATTTAAAGCTCATACACTTATGGCTCTGTCATTCAGTCACAACTGAATAGGAAACACAGCAAGAGTAGTTACCTGTGATTAATACTGCCTGATTTATTCAGTGGGGCTTACTGTCAAGTGCCAGGTAAGTGGGCATAAATTAATCACAAGGGTAAAATTGACTCTGAGTAGCTGGGCTTCACTTCTAGTCCTCCAAGATCATAGATATGGAGACAGAAGAGAAATTAAAAGAACATGGCAAAAGGCAATTGAAATCACTTTAGCTCTTGCTCAGGCTTTGGTAGATTTATAACACAAGAACAGGGGTGCACTTAGGACCGGACCTGTGCCTCAAGGTCCGGACCTTGAGGCACAGGTCTGGTCCTCCATGGAGTGTGGGGCCTCCGAAAGTCCCCACAGGAGCCTCCACTTTTGCACACTTGCTTGCCCAGTATCCCAACTGAAATGGTGGTCGGCGGATCGCCATGTGCCTGTGTGGGCCTGGCCTGGCGCACTGCTCAGTGCAGTGTGGGGGCGGTGCGCTAAGCCAAATGTCCTCATGCTGAGTGTCAGGGGGTCTCTAAATGCTGGCGGTGGCCATCCGGACTGCGGGGGCCACCGGTGCAGTGTGTGTTTCTGGGGGGGAAGGGCTCAAAGCGGTGGCAGGGAGGCTGTGCCACCGCCACTGGCCATGCTGTGTGGCACCAACAGAAAGGGGGGAAAGCCTGCTGCACTCGCCGCTTGGTTCCCCCCCTGCCAGCCCTGCCAGCCATGTGCTTCTATCTGTGGTGCTCAGCGGCTGCGGGATAGGATGGGGATCTCAGCCATATTGCCACTAGCAGCCATGCTGCATGGTGCCATGGCTCCAGAAGAAGGGGGGGGACCACTGTGCTTGGTGCTTGGTCCTGCCGCCAGCCCTGGCAGCCATGTGCTTCTTCTGTGTGTGCTGCCCAGTAGCCCCAATCATGTAGTGCTTCAAGAGCCTCTATTCAAATTGCACAGGGGTGCTGGAGTGCCTCACAGTTCTCAAGGGCTGCTGGGCCGAATGGCCAGGTCTCCTTCAGTTGGCGGGTGATGCCCTCCTTGTACTGGGTGTGAAGGGAGGTTGTGTCAGGGCGGCTGGAGTCAGCAGGGCCTGATATCAGTCTGCACTTCACTACAGAGCTGTGGACCAGCTGTAGTGGGAGGCAGTCTGCTTTCCTGTACCTCACAGCATACAGGTGGGGACAGGCAAGAGAAGGGACATCATCTGCTACTGGTAGCATGGCCAACCCCTCCCATGCAGCAAAGCCCAGGTGGGCTGTGCTGCATGTGGAGCCACTGAACACAGACCACAAGGCAGATGAGCTGTCAGTGGTCATTGGTCGATAGGTGGAGGAATGGCTGTCTTGGAAGCCAAACTTTTGCTGAGTCTTCCAGCTCACCAATGATGTTGCAAGTGTATTGAGGGAAGCCTGCCAGGTGCAGTTTGTGTCCATATGTTGTATTACACAAACTCTGCACCTGGTCATGATGGATGTGCTTGGCCTTCAGGGGGCTAGGGCCAGGGAATGTCAGGGCCTCACTCCTGGAGGACCTGGTGCTGCCATGGCTGCTTTTGTGGAGAAGTGCCACACGATAGCAGCCTACTTCCACTGGAGCGAGAAGGGTAGGCAGATGCTCAGGGAGAAGCAGCGTGAGCTCAGCCTACCTGAACACCTCATCCCCCAGGATGTTGAGACCTGGTGGAACTCCACCTTTCTCTTGCTCCAATGCCTACAGGAGCAAGTGGCAGCCATCCACGACCTGGCAAGGAAGTGTAGCATGGGAATGTATGACCCATCCAGTGCAGATTGGAAGCTCATTTCTTAGCTTGTCTCGACTCTCGAGCTGTTGCTTCTTGCCATGAACAGTTTGTGTGCCAAGGGAACATCACAGAGCCAGGCTTTGCCACTGTTCTCCTGGAGAAGATGATGTGTGAGCTCCAGACCTCCCTGACTAATGGGGAAACACATAAGCTGGCAGGTTGGTTGAGGACTGGGGTGGTGGAGCGGCTCAGAAGCAAGTTGGGTCAATCGGCAGAGCATGTTTTGGCCTGGCTATGTGACCCAACTAAAAAGGATAATGCTGTCACCCCTGGACAGCAGCCCAGGTGGAGGGCTCTCCTGGTTCAAGAGGTTAGGCAGGAAAAGGAGAGGAGGCTGGGTTGGAATCAGGAGGTGGGTGCTGGGTTGCCTACTTCTAGTGAACATCCACACCCAGCAGCACCAGCACCCACACCACTGCTTCCCAGTCCAGCAGCATAGTGTCCTTGGCAACACCAACACAGCTAGCACTTCCACCTATACATTCCACCCTTTGGTTCAAATTGAGGTGCTTTGTCACCTTGCCCGGAGTATGGGAGGAGTCCGCCATGCCTTGCAACAGTGCCAATCAGAGTGCTATGCAGTATTTGCAGGAGCCGGTGGCAACCTGGAAATTGATACGATTACATTTTGGGCAGTGCATTGCCACATCTGGACAGACTTGGTGATAGTTCCTGGATGGCTCCTCTCATGTCCACTAACCAGAAGGAGAGGGTGTTCTCCAGGGCCGGGGATGCAGTGACACTGCATCGCTCCTGCCTGGATGCTGGCTTGGTGGAGCAGCTGATCTTCCTGAAGGCCAACCTCCCCCTGCTGGGCTATCCTGAGCTGGACATGGAGAGTGAGTGAGTGACTCATGGTCACCCCCACCCACTGCAGCACTACTGCCAGCTCACCCCACCTGGCCAACCCACAGATGTGTTACCGTATGCCCATCAGTGCTTCTGACACACAGAGAGACACTCATGCACACTCACCACTGCCCGGGATGATGATGGACTGGTGCTCTGAGGCTCAGAACCAATTGGAGGCTGTGGTGGAACATGCAGGAGGTTGATTTTTTGTGTGTCATTTTTATTGTTAAGCTATTGTGTATTACTGCTAACCTTGTTTCTCCAAGCGGCACAGACACACACACACACATGGCCCATGATGATTAGGTGGACTGGTGCCCTGACATGTGTCAGCCAGGCAGGCTGTCAGCACAGCTAGGGCACAGCCAATATTCTGAGGCCAATTTATTATCCAGAACCCAAGAGAAGAAAGATGACTTCTTGTCAGGAAAGTACGTACTGTTTATAATATGCTTGCTGTGCTATTGCTGGCTATCAGGTTTTGCTGGATCTTAGACAGAAAAAGGCAGAACTTGGGTGCCTGCCTTCCTTGAGTTCTGGTGGTTTGTTTTGGTTTGTTTGTGAGATGAGATGGTGAGAAATGGGCAGTGGCAGCTCTGTGTGTGTGTGATTTCTTGATGACTGATTCGAGCTCTGTGCCTGGTCTTGTTCTTCACTCACTGCTCTGGTGACTCTGCTCTGTAAGCTGATTCTGCATTGACATTGCAAGCTGCACTACTCTTAAAATGTGGCTGAACTGGAAGTTGCTCTCAGAGTTGGGCACAGCTTATGGCTATGCTTACACAAGGTGCTGCTGCTGTTTCAATGGAGTCATAACTGATTGTGTGTCAGGTATGAGAGAACAACTTGTGCCAGTGATGCAGCATGGGCACCTGGCACTGTGGCTAGCAAAGTCTGGGTCAGTGATTCTTTTTTGGACACTGTTTTGCATGTCATGTGTTATGTTCTGTGCTGGGTGAATTCCTTTTAGTACTGTTTCACTTGTGTGGCATCGCACTGTTTCACCCATAGGGAATAATGGGGAATTCAAAACATCCCACCCCCCTTTTCTCCATGGGAAGCACCTAGGGACACCAAAACAGGTTGGGTAGTAGGGAATGATGGGTGCTACATACCATCCAACTCACAAAACAATTGGGAAATCAGGTGATTTTTAATGAATTTTTGATTTTGTATGGGTCAGTAGGTCAACCTACTGATCCAGAAAGAAAAAATCATTAAAAATCATTCAATTGCCCATTCTTTTGTGTGTAAGAAGCACCCACTTTGGTGTTCCTAGGTGCTACCCATGGGGAATAATGGGGTGCTTCAAATCCCCATTATTCCCTATGGTCAAACCAGATCAAGGTCTGACAAAAAACATGAAATGAAAACCTTTTGAGAGGTTCAACGTAAAGATTAATGCAAAAAAGAGCCACAAGTATTTTCAGCCTATCTGTAGGCCTTTAATTCTTCCTCATGAGTTTTGCAGCTTTATATTCTTTTCCTAAGCTTCCTCTATGAATTCACCAGCCATATGTCTGCATTAGGGCCATCGTTTGTTATTAGCAGGTTTTCTCAAGTATGAGGAAACTTTTCTCTTGAGGAATTCAAAATAACATGCTCTTGACATTTTATTTGTCACAGCTCCAGGACACTTGGGATTAGAGGACCTTCAGACTGTACAGACACATGCATTACATCAAGGTCACCGAGAATTGTGTGTTGAGAGGAAAAATGTTTAACCTGAGTGGCACATCTCAATTTATTGAGCTGTATCTTGCCTGCATGCTCACTGATGAAATGAAGCAAAGGGCCTTTTCATGTGAAAAGTTATTTTTGACTTCAGCTTTGGAGTCATTATAGAGGATTCTGACTGAAAGATGTGCAGCATGCACATGCATAAATGCACAGAGCACTGTTCACATTTACATCTTTGGCAGTCTCAAGGGAAATAAAAACTGAAAACAGATCTATGTTTACAAAGCTACCAGTGAAGTTAGTCAGGTTCTGTATCCTGCACAACATTGGTAGACAAATGAAATTTACGAGGAGTAGATGCTCCTCTGTGCAGCTTGTACAAGGAAGGAAAACTTTATGTTGCTGATATACAGTATCTTGAATGGTATAATTACTGAGGTGAGAGAGGAGACAGTGGCCTGGTTCAGATGTCACATAGAACCTGGACGGAATCTGGATCTGAGTAACAGTCTCTGGCCTCTGGCAAATACGTTCCCTACTTGGATATGAAGGGAAGGAGATAGATCATATGCCCAAAGCTAAAGGACACTGCATGAAAGAGGATTCCATTCTGGCTCAATGTGACATCAGAACCAGACCAGTAGGTACATTCTACTGTACATACTAAAGACTGTGAACAGCGAATTTTCTTGATTCCCGGTAAGACCCAGCTGATGACAAATTTAAGAGCGAAATTAAGCATCTGCTAACCATGCCATGGCTCCAGTTCTGAATCTGGTGCAAATGAGGGAGCATGATTTCATTGGAGAGGAGAGCTGGTCTTGTGGTAGCAAGCATGACTTGTCCCCATACCAAACAGGGTCTGCCCTGGTTGCATATGAATGGGAGACTTGATGTGTGAGCACTGCAAGATATTCCCCTCAGGGGATGAAGCCACTCTGGGAAGAGCAGAAGCTTTCAAGTTCCCTCCCTGGCTTCTCCAAGATAGGGCTGAGAGAGATTCCTGCCTGCAACCTTGGAGAAGCCGCTGCCAGTCTGTGAAGACAATACTGAGCTAGATAGACCAATGGTCTGACTCAGTATATGGCAGTTTCCTATGTTCCTATGATATTATTTAAGTAATTGGCATTATTGAAAAATTAAAATTTTTGTTAAAAAAATAGTGTATGTGTGTATACAAGTGCTTGTAGACAGCATATTGCATAATGTATAACCAAGAATTCCCAATGGAAAACGAAATAACCTTCGTTTTCGCAGAAGCAATTATGTTTTCTCAGAAGCTGTTAGAATGTTCTAATGTGCAACAGGAGTTTTGCAGCTGTAACATTGAAGGTGAATGGTTTCTAGTAAAAAAGCTTTGGTTTGCACCAGGGTCTTCCAGCTCTGGGATGAATACAATTGACACTATCCCATCCAGAGCTGTGTAAACCTACCCTGGGAAATTTCTCTTCACAGAAACTGCTTGGCTTCTCTTAATTACTTTGGATATTCTTTGCATAACGAGGAACCTCTGATTTGTTCAAATGTTTATTTAGGGGAAATCTATGTATGTATGTATGTATGTATGTATGTATGTATGTATGTATGTATTTAACATATTTTTTTTTATACCACCCAAAATCTAGTGACAGATTCGGAGTATGCAGACTTCCCTTGAGAAATCTTAAATAAACATTTTCCCTTAACTTTTCCCCTTGAAACTAACTCCCCAGATTTGTGTTGAATTTCATGTTAAGTGAGATTTCGGGGGCAACTATAACCCTACCCTCAAAGATATATGTCATTTTAAAGTGCTTATCTATATATATGCATTTCCTACCTGCTTCATCCTTCTCTCTTGGGAAACATAATACTTATTTGTTTAAAAGTCATAGCATATCGCCCCCCCCCCCATTGTGGAAGAAGCAGGTGAGCAAGGACTCAATGCCGCGGGGATCGGGAGGCTGCCCTCCACAACAACCTAGCTGCAGGGCTGGCAACCCTGAGTCCCGAACTTAAGGGCTGCTCTACCTGACCTGACCAAACCTGGCCCCTCAGAGAGAATAGCGAAACGCTGATGCTAGAAAACAGCATCATCACTCGGGACATCGGAGATTCCCCATGAGATCCTGGGAAGGGCTCCCGAGACTTTGGTCCAAGATCTTGGCCGGACCCAAGATCTCATAAGATTTGTTCCACTTGTCAGGGACTATTTAGAGGCCAGCCTGCCAAGGATGAGGGGCCAGATCTTGAAGAGAGCTCACCCTGGCAAGAGCCCTGTGGCGCGGACTCAGCCAGAGCAGCCTCTTTCCCCTGAGGGTGTTGTGAAGCCCTCATTGGGGATAGGAGCACCCCACCCTCCAACCACTCTAAGGCTAAGCTGAGCCATTCTATACTATGCTAACCATTGCATGGAAGATAACTCCAGGAGAAGCATGACAAATATTTTGCCCAAAGTGATATCGAAAAGGAACCTTTGTAATTTGTTACAGCCCATCATCCCAACCAGAGCAACATCAAAAACGAATATGAGGGTTAAAGTGTTTCTGACTGGAATAAGGTTTGGCAACATGTTTTACAAGACTTTGATATTCAGCTCTCCTTATTTGCAGACACACACCAGGCATAGATGCCAGCAAAGGCTCCTACGGCAGGATTAATACATTCTGATTTATGCCGCTTGTGTCAGAATGTCTTTCACACACACCTGTTTCTAGGTCACAGCGACATTCTTCATAAAACATTTCTGACGTGATGTTGAGATATAAATCCTTACAATAAAGCAAAGGGACTAAAAAGGACATGAAAAAATGTTAATAGGTAATATAATAAGAGTTACAAACATGATGATTTCTCTTTTTGGTTGGGGGCGGGGGAGGTATAAAGCTGCTCACTCATCTCCTGTGCATTCAGTCCACAACCCCTTAAAGGAACGTCCTTTCTTTGTGACCACTGTGTGTTAGGAGACAGCTCTTTGCAAAATAGTCATCTCTCATTTCTTTAGTGTTGGAATTTGGAGCAGAGGAGGGCAATAAAATTCCCTTGGAAATAGAATTTAACTGTAGCCAAACGTTATTGGAAAGATACATCAATATTTTTCCAAGAACAGCCATAAACTATTGGTCATGATCCAATGTGCCAATGTGTAGAGCTCTATTGAAGCACAAGTAGTCTCTGTTCACATCAAAATCTGTGAATGTTTATATTTTATTTATTTTATTTATTTGACCACAATGGAACCACATTGCATTGAGGATTCATTGGCTGACATCCAGACTAACAAGGCACTAGTGCTTCTGAAAAGTTCCAGACAACTGCTACACTAGTACTTCACCCAGATGCACTCTATGCCACTCAAAAATATGTCCCTGAGGGAATGAATGCTCACAGTGATCTGTGGCAATGTCTGGCCTCCAGAGATGGAAAACAGGCAATAGCACTGTTGCACTTACAGCCTTCTCTGTGTTATCACCCATTCTTTATCCCTGCCCTCAAACAATTAGGGTAAAATTGCAGTCACTTTTTGCACAGAGGAAAGGGTTAGGGACAGGGTTAAGGTAACAATGACAATGAACACATTGTCATACTCTCTCCATGTAGTAATCTTCACCAATTCCTTCCAATTTTCATTCCTCTGACAACATCGACAAAATTTGATAGTAGTTTTATTTATTTTTGTAACGCTTTTAAAGCAACATTGCAAATGTATCCATTGCAGATCCAATGTTCAGGACAATAAAATCACGATAATACAGAGACAGCTGAAAAGACTGCAATGCTGTCATCTATTTTCTATCTCTAGGGGTGTAGACCTTGTCCAAAATCACAATGAGCATTTGTCCCCCAGATGCTACTGACCACGCCAGCTGGTTCATGTACTACTAAGATAGAACAAGCTGATTCACTATGATGTTTACCCATGAGAAATATCCAACAGAGGACAGCAGACATCTGCATAAATAGTGAGTCCTCCATGTTGCTGAACAAATCAGCTGACTTGAGACAGAATATGCTACTTTTACAAGGATCAGTCAAATTGACAGTCACATTCTTTGTTCACAGCCCACACATTCAGCTGAAATGCACAACATTTGAAAAATAAATTCCATTTCCAAAGGCCAACCTAATTATTCATTTACTGTCACCATACAAAAAAAGCCTGAACATTCATTAGCATTCAATTCTAAGAACTACTTGTTATGATGGCAACATACTCTTAGAAGGCCCAATTGTCTCATGTGATTCTAAGGGAGAAAAACCCTATATCTGTTAGATATCTGTGTCAACAATTATTTCTGCTTCACTCCTTGGTGGGTTTTTTTATAGTTCTAATTAATTATTTAGGCAGCAGTCTGTTCAAAGTATTTTTTTAAAAAATCTTTGATTGTTACTCCTTTACTCTTCAACTGTCACACCTCCTTTGTCATTGCATCAAAGAACCTGCAGCATATAATTTACAATCAACCTAACTAGGGATTTGGACCTGGCACTCGCATAACAATTTTATTCTCCCAGTACTTAGCTACCTTCAAATGCCATTCAGGTATTCTGCAACTGATCCAGCAGACCTAGTTTAGACAAAACTGATGCTAGACCCATATGGCTTCCCATGGGGATCTTATGTAGAGAAACAAACGGGATCTGCTCTCCAGCCTGGAGATACAGGAATAGTTCAATCATGCAGCTATTTGTTCAAGTCTAAATGCAGCCATTGGAGCTTGTAGACCTCTGCTTTATGTTCTTGCTCTTTTGCTTTATTTACCTTTCTCATTCATTATCTAATCAAATTATCACTTCAGTTCTTTCAGTTAAGCAGCAAAATAAGGAGGAAAATAACTTGCAAATGATGATTGAAATACATCACAAATAAAATTATGTGAAAATACTGTCCATTATCAGGTTATTAGTTTTTCTTATTACAACAGAAAAGCCAATATAATTTGCTTAAAATGGCTTCCTCCAATAATGGCTACATAGTGGAAAACTGAGATATAACTCCTATTTAATACTGTCACAGCATTTGTATATGATTGAACCAGAACTTTCGTACATCCATTGATAAAGAAAGTAGCTCTCTCTGAGAAATCATTTCTTTCTTCAGCCATTGCTTCACAAAAATAACAAATTAAGACCCTAAATTGCTCTCTTGGTTTATGAACACAACTTTTTAATGGTCACAATTCATATTAAATTCCACGTCATAGGGTATGGGACCTTTATTCTCTCTGGTGATCATAGGATAGGGTTCAAGCATTAATTATTTGGAATTTTGCATTTGTGGAACTCTGCACTTATTATTTTATTTCAGTTTCAGGGTATGTAGCATGTTTGTGTTGCAACCATCAGAAATGCACAGAGTTTTTCAACTGAGAAATATATGGGTTTTTTAAGATGGTGAGCATGCAGGCAATTAATTGTCTTTGTTGTTATTGTTGCAATACCAATAAGAATGATGATGATGATGATGATGATGATGACACATGGATTTTCCCTCACCCTCTTTTTTACAACAATTCACTCAAATCCATACACCCACATACAATACATAAACAAATACATAAATAACCCCAATATCAATGCCCTAAAAATAAAATATTAATCAACAAAATAAAGAGAAAAACAAAATAAGAGAGTATGTCAAAGTATGCCAATCTCCTCATAAGATAGCCATTACACAATAACTCTATTCAAATGTTATTAAACCAAAGGCTGTAACTCACATGCAGCCTCCAAAAGCACACCAGAGGTCCCACCCGGTACATCACTTACTCAGTCCCCTGGTGTGTCACTCAAGCCCAGTTTGGATGACATGGCAACCCTCAGTTACACTCACCTGTGGTTGGTGTTGTTCATCATCCAAATGTGGGATTTTCCTGCAAGAACGCTTCTGTTGCCACCTTTAGACTAAGGATTGAACCCTCAGTTTGAAGTTGGGTAGCTTGCTGAAACTGAACCTCTGCTGACCCCATTGTGTCATTCAAATGCAGCAAAGAACCTCTGTTTCAGCCATCTGTTTCACTACCCTGTTTCTCTCGTCTGAATGGGCCCTCACACAGGGGCGTAGCAAGGTTGGAGTGGGCCCAGAGACAAGATTTTAAAATGGGGCCCCCCCACTCAAAGTCCAGGGCCTCCGCACACCCCAGGCCCCCAAGGATTTAAGTCTGATATTCCAAAATAAGTATGCTGCCTGGAAATACATTTCACTGAATACACACACGCACATGTCACAATATATAGAGATATACATTGAGTACTATACATTTGTTTTACTTTTAATGCCTAGAACACACTAGAAAGATGAATGATTAAAATGGGCCCCTCGCTGCAGATTAGCCAAGGAGACTTTCAACCATGCAGGGTGAGCCTATGTTTGTTTTCTCAGAATTCTGAACAAATTCAGTCAAGTTTGATTCCAGGAGGTTTTTCACAGGAGGCTTTTAAAGCCCTTTAACACACATGTCCTATGGAATAGAGGTGCTGCATTCACATGTTGGCCAGATTTACCCTGAAGTCCCTGCAAGTTATTGGGGAGCAGTTCACACACAAGAAAAATAAAATAAAATAAAATAAAAGCAGAAGACATGCTTCACAGTTCTCACTCAGACCTTCTGGGTTGCAAAATAACTTGAACATAAGTGCATTTATAAATGAATGAATGAATGAATAAAATAAATATAATACTGTTTCTTCCAGAACTTTTTGCAATTTTCTGCCATGAAACAAGCCACTTATAGGACTTTTTAGATAGTTTTTTTTAAGCCAGCAAATTTTCCAAGCTGTTTAAAAATAAATATTCAGAGACTTCTCAGTCCCTCCCCCCCATATCAAAGCCCTATGGCAAGCAGATGCCTATATATCCGGGTGGGGGGGTGGAGAAGGTAACCACAAAAAGGAGTTCACACTACCTGGCAGCAGGGGGTCTTCTGCTGCAGAGAACAGTGGAGGCCTCTCTGGCTGCCTCCTCCTTCCTGGCTGGCTTGGGCCCTACTCGAGTTCAGGATTCACAGAGGCCTACACCAGACCTCCGTGGAAGCCCCGCCCACCCGCCGATCAGCTGAGAGGCGGGAGAAAAGGAGCTCTTTGCAGAGTGTCTGCTGCTCCATTGCGGGCCAGGAGAACAAGCTGGGGAGACGGCGAACAGGGCAAGTGGCCGAGGAGCCTTGGGGCTGGGCAGGGGGCAATGGGGAGTCACGTGAGGTGCCTCTGGGGGGCCCCTCCAGGCAGTGGGGCCCCCAGACAACTGTCTCCCCTTGCCCGATCATTGTTACGCGCCTGCCCTCACAGTTACAGGCATTTTAAGAAACGAATGCTGTAATTGTGATGGCGGGCACTTCCATGTTCTGCAGGCTTTAATCACAAAGCTTCTGATTAAATAATGTCCGAATAGGGCTTAATGCCTCTAGAAAATTCGACTAAATTTGATGGAATACATCATCTTCTAAAAATGTATTGCAAAGCATGTAGTAAGTTGAATGCTTTACAGATACAAGATGATGCTGGCAAGGACAATGATTGTCTTACATCTCTGCAAATAAATGTACCCATTTTATTGAGGCTTCTTAAGCCAAGTTTAGCTGCAGACCAACAGATATGTGTTAATAAGTTTCCTCACATATTGCACAAAACTGCTTAAGGGCAACTAAATCAAAACTACTTATGATACAGGCAACTGAAGCATGTGGACCAGAGCTGACTCAAGATATTTTGGTGCACTCTCATACAACTGGGCAGAATTGGTCCTCTCATAGCAACAGGAGATGGAGCTATAGGAAAGGGTGACCTTCTGGTTACTGAATTCACTCTGAGGGGAGATCTGCCAAATCTTGTTCCATTTGCCTACCTGAGATAGCTGTAAAATCTTTTCTTTTAAAATCAGGCTTTTGAACTGTAATGCTCTTGCGTTAAGAATTAATGCTTTTAAATTGCTTACTTGTGGGTTTTACTGTTGTGTTACATTTAAATTGAACTTTATTAGTTTTCATTAAAATGTTATTAGACACTTTGGAGGACTTGCAAGATGAAAATCAGAACACAAGTGGAAATAAATAAATTATTAATAAATTAATTAATAGGAAGCAACTGACTGAGATAAGACCAGAGTTGTAAATAAAGAATCAGTTGAGTTACTCAGTTTAGGATGAGTGTGTCAGACATCAATATTGTGTTGTGGAAATAGCAGCACACTTTGTGAAATGTCTATTGTACATCAGGAACTGTTTAATAATTTAAAAAAACTCTCTGGAAAGATCTAGGCAAGAGAGAGATAGCAAACGTTTATATTAGACTGTTTCTCCATTGGTCTTTTCTCCTTGCTCAAACGTTGATGCAGCTGCTGATTACAGTGTAAAGACGGTAAATATATAGTATTCCTTTGTCCTTTGTTCTTTTAAATCTTTTAGCTATATTTTTTCTGTTCTTATTGAATTGTTTTTATCTTTTTGTTAACTGTGTGCAGTAGTCACAACATTTATATATCACATTTTCCACAACAGACTGTGCCCAAAGTGTTTCACAGAAAACAAGATAGTCTATTTTAGCAGCAATCACTATCAGTATAGACATGATACATTGATAAAAACACAATAATAAATTGAAACATGGCATTAACAGTTCAGAAATTCATTAACAGTTCCCTTAAAGCAAATTAGGAAACATCCAGAGAGGCATAAAATACATGCCTGAGTCAGACATTACACTGGATATGTGTACAGTGCAGGTGTCCATACACATATACTCGTGTTTGTGTAAAAATTTACATGTGTTAATTTTAAAAGGGATTCTGGATTTGGGTTACATCCCATGCAAGGTATAGATAGGCAATGTACTACTGTACATGTGTAGAACATAATGTGTGAATAACTATTATGTCTGGATCTGCATATGGACAGAACTCTACATGTGTACACAGATTGTACGTGTGTAAACCATAACATGTGAATAGACTGCAGCTGTCTGTATTAGTGGTGTGCATGGAACCGTCTGGCCCAGTTCGGTTTGAGGCTGACTGGCCTCGAACGGAACCAGTCCAATTCGGTCTGGCCCCCATCGACGCCCCCCCGGTCCAGGGGCAGACTGCAAATTGTTTATTTTTTGTAAATTTTGTAAAATTAGTTCTAAATACCTGTAGCCCATTTGGAGGGCTTGCTGTAGGCCATGGGGGGGGGGTCCGTGAGGGATCCCCCCCACCGGCCTCCCTCATCACTGCCGTGGCCTGGTAAATGTAGTACTTTTGGACCTTTTGGGGCCTCCGTAAAGGTGAGCGGTGGCCATTTTGGCCACCGCCGTGCATGCTCAAATGCCCTCTGTAAGGCTGTAGGCCATGCCAGGCCTTGCAGAGGGCATTTGCGCATGTGCAGCAGCAGCCAAAGTGGCAGCCTCTCGCCTTAATGGAGGCCCGAAATGGCCAAAATTATTACATTTTCTGAGCTGCGGCGGTGATGAGGGAGGCTGGCGAAAGGAGGGGGAACCCTCACAGATCCCCCGTGGCCTACAACAAGTCCCCCGAAAGGGCTACAGGTATTTAGAACATTTTTTAAAAAAATGCAGACCTGTCCGGCGGTTCGGTTCTTGTCCGGACAGAACCAGGGGGTGGGGGTTGGTTCTATTCCGAACCCCTGAACCTCCGGACTTAACCTCTGAACTGCCAGACCACCGGACCGGTTCGCACATCCCTAGTCTGTATAGATCAGAGGGACAGTTGTCTGCTGGCAAGTTCAAAGAGCTTCTAGACAAAGACTGGAATGAACAATATTCAATTCAGAGTCTAGAGACCAAGGGCCATACACTACATATGGTGTTCAGGTTTTTGTTGAACTAAAAAGTCCAGGACAGACTACACACAATTGAATTTCATGTGTAACTTGGGCCCAAAGCTTCTGATGATGACGGAACTGCAACTAAATGGCAGTTTCATTCTTTTGTGTAGAAAAAATGGACTATCAGAAAAACTGAAATATATATATTCAGTTTTTTCTACACAAAAGAATGAAACTGCCATTTAGTTGCAGTTCCTTCATCATCAGAAGCCTTCCATATGTGTGTGTGATTTATTTTTTATTTTTGTTGTTGTTAGAAACATATTGTCCACTTACTTTCTAATTTACCTTTTGGGCATTGTTGGTCTATTAGAAATTCATGTCCAATCTGAGTATTCATCTGAGTCCCTGAGAGGAGGTTTTGAGCAGAAATGCTCAATGTTTTCTAAAATAGAGTAGATCACAGCTGCAGAAAAAGCTATTTTAGTACAAAATAAGAGGCAACCTCTAGCGTGTAGTGAGACAGAGAAGGGAGGGGGTGTTTGGTTGCTTCAAAGAATGATGTATGGTTATAAAACACTCTCCATAGTATTAAATCTTAATGTGTGCCATTTTTACCATTGGTCATAAAAAGGTTCTCATTACCTCAGTGCAAAAAACCATGGGACTTCAGCAAGTTCAGTTTTTCCTAACATTTGCCCTTTGTGCCTTATAAATCACTGCCTGTTCCTAATAAAACTAATGATAATATAACATAGGAATTGATTAACTGAAGCTTTTGGCTTTGAGAGGTAAAGACACTTTCACTATTTGAAAGGCTTCTTTAAGCTTTGCTGTACTCTTGGAAAAATAACACGTGTGCTTTACATTTTTTTCACTTAATTCAAAATGCATTCAGCAGTCATTAAGGATTTAAAGGTTATTTTATTCCTGCCCCTTCCTTTGTAAAGCTTGATGAATAGAAAGCCATATAAATATCCACTTCTACCATTCCAAAGGAATGTTTTCCTTCTAGATCATAGCAATATCTTTTTACATCATCCCTGTGACCAGCCTGCCAGTCTAGGAAGTCTGTTTTTTGGTTTTTTTAACCTATACTTACTTCGAGATATAGCTTTGTTTCTTCTATATAACAACAAACTAGAAGATAAAAATATATTAAACAGAGCCAAATGGAGTTGGTGGACAGATTTTGGAATCACAGTGACAGGACAAGGTTCTTTACTTCTGAATATGGTTACTGCCCTAAAGCAGTATCACAAGCTGACTCAGGAGTTCACTCTAACTAAACAAGAAAAATAATTGATAGTGATGCCGCTGGAATTTGTATCTCCTGGCTTGCAAATATGAACTTCAGCAAACTTGAAATTATTGTCTCAATGCAAAGCAAGGATTGCAACCCTGAAAACTTAACTGGCTCATCTCAAAATCCAAGCCAGAAAGGACTTTAAATTCTACTTCCTGGCTATCTCTAACTTCCCTCCTTCCCACTTTTACTCTCTTTCCTACTCCTCCAGAAACAATGGAAGGAGGAAGATCTCTTTTTTTGTGGAGATAAATTGACAGTGGCAGCTCTCTCTCTCTCTCTCTCTCTGGCTATTCACATGATTGTAGAAAATGGGGCTAGCCTCCGCTAGCCCGATTTCCTACCATTGTGAGAACCACCAGGCTCGGCTGTGAGCCCGGTGGTTCTTGAGCGGGTAACTCGCTCAAGTAGCCCGCCCCTTAAACCCATTTTTTAAAATTGCGAGTAGCTGTGGTGCAGCTCCGCGCCACAGTTACTCATGAGTAGACCCCCGGCGGGAGGCTGAAAAGCTGCCTCCCAGCTCGGGGGTCTCCCCAGTATGCCCTGCACACTTGAACAGGGCATACTGGTGCTTCTGGGGGACGTATGGCCCCCAACTCCCCAGCCCATGCTGGCTCCATCACAGAACCAGCAATCGTGTGGGCGGCTGATCCGGCTGCCCAGAGCTCCTGCCCTGATCATCTGCAGGGAGAGAGGGCTTAGTCTGCTCTCCCTGCTGAGCTTCCCAAACTGGTCTCACTGATCGTGAGACACACCTCTCTCTCTCTCTCTCTCTCTGCAATGTTTTCTTGATCATTGCTGTGAAATGAGCTCCATGTCTGGCCTTGAGATTAACTTGTGCTTCACTGATCTGCTTGACAATCTGCATTGCAAGGTGTACTCAGTAAAAATGTGGCTGAAGACGTTGCTCTTACTACTACTCTGAATATTTATATACCACTTTTCAACACAAAAAAGGGTCTCAGTGCAGTTTACATAGAATACAGAGGTGCAAAACTCAAATGCCCTGGTGGGCCAGAACCAACCATGTCTTGTGGCATGGGGCCAAGATCAATTTAATGGATGTTAATTACTACATGGTGTCAGTAGGCTTCATTCGGGTGGCAGGGGACATCTGGTCTCAAGTGTGGCCGATTGCATTGAGCTGCTGCCGCTCATCAGTGGGAAAGGCCAAGAGCTCTTTCATGGTTCCAGCTGTTGCTGAAGGATATTCCTTTCTGGGGGCCAGCAAAAAAGTCCCTGTGGACCAGGTCTGGCCCCCGGGCCTTATGTTGTGCAGGCCTGGAATAAATGAATAATAAATAAGATGGTCCCCTGTCTCCAAAGGGCACATGATCTAATATTTGACAATATCATTAGGAGTGCTGCAAAGCTTGATGTTCACCACAGGCTCAGAGATAAGAGAATTTATTTTCCAATATTTTAAAGCATAATTCACTTTAGCTGAGTTCATTCCAAATAAAGATGGGGGGTGGGAGTGGTCATCACGATTCACTATTCAATTCAAAGTCCTGATTACAACATATAGATCCCTAAACTGTCTATCTTTCCCTACTTTCTGAGGCAGTTCTCACAACCAGCACTACCTGGGTAGGTATGCACTAGCTCAGGTAGAGCTGGTCATGAGAAGATCCTGGATTGGTCCTAGTCGCAGTGCTCCTCAAACCGGGTAACCCATATTTTGTATCAAGGTTAAAAGTGAGGTAGGAGGGTGCACACATGCCCTCCTACCCCACCCCTCAGTAGTATGGAAGGTTGGGCTGCCGGCAGCACTTCCCAGGCTGCCAGCAGCCATTTTAACTATATAGGCTAGGGGAGGAAGAACCCGGCCTCAGGGATTTCTACAATGCACCACACGAGCAGCACAGTGCATTGTGGATTCCTGGCAGCCAGGGTCTTTCCCTTGCTTCACTCTCACCACACCGCTCAGCACAGCGGCAATATCAGAATGACCTCTTATCTTCCCATCCCAATTGTTAAGAACACAGTGGACATCCCTGCTATAGGACATCCCTGGTGGTGCAGTGGTAAAACTGCCGCCCTGTAACCAGAAGGTTGCAAGTTCAATGCTGACCAGGGGCTCAAGGTTGACTCAGCCTTCCATCCTTCCGAGGTCGGTAAAATGAGTACCCAGAATGTTGGGGGCAATATGCTAAATCATTGTAAACCGCTTAGAGAGCTCCGGCTATAGAGCGGTATATAAATGTAAGTGCTATTGCTTGCTATTGCTATTGCTATAGGCTGCACCTAATAGACAGTTAAACCCGGGGGTATTTGAGACAGTAGCTTGACTGTAGTGTGACCTCTTTCGTACAGAACTTCCTCCCCAAAGGATTCCACCTAGTATCTTCCTGGCTTTAAAAAGGATATTTAGACTTCAGATCTAATGATACGATCTGTACTTTTTCATTATCCGGATTACTTTTAACCACCTTTCTTACAAAGATGAGAACTTAAGGCAGTTTATAGTATGTAAAAAGATATTGTTGCAAAAACCCATTTGTATCCCTTACTGATAACCTGAGAGGAGGATGGAAGGAGCACAAATCTTTTGCTTGTGAACTTAGCGGGGGGAGGGGGGATGAACTGGCAGTGAGAGGGAACAATTTTCTCACTTGTCAGGTAGGCTTCTGCCCTGGATGAAGCAGATAGGATGCTTCCCTCCTGCTAAGAACAGTCAAATGTTTTTCTAGAACGTTTGATTATGAGCCTGACAGGAAATGACATTATGATCATATTCAGGAAAGAGAATATGGAGTTACTCCTGCTGCTAGTCCCCCACCCACCCCGCCAAGCAAAAATAAAGGGTGTATGTGAAGGCATGGGGGAAGGTAACATTTGCAATTTATTTAGAGGATTGATCCAGATATGGATCTGCATCAGCCAGAAATGGGTGACTTTTTTCTTGGGATGTGCGAGCTGGGTCTGAATTGAGCCGGCTCGAAGTTGAGCGGGTTCAGTTCAAAGGTTTGAGCTCGAGCCAAACTTGTCCCTCAAAAAACAGGGCTGATCTGAGTTCAAGCTGACCCAAGCCTGGTTCGAACCTTACCAGCTTGAAGGTGGCTCAATGACTTGAGCCGCCATTTAATGCAGGAGCAGTGATGGTGGCCATTTTGTGACATCATGTGTCATTTTCACTGCCATTGCTCTGATTGGCAAATGTGTCTACTCTTGTGGTTGGCTTGCTGATTGTGCCACTTGGTGACAACTGTGACCCCATTGGCCGGCGGGGTGTGAGTGTGTAGGGATTTGGGTGTGCAGCAAAGGAGAGGGATTCAAATTGTATTTAAGGAAGGCCTTGCAGAACCACTCTTTCTCAAGCTGCCTAGATCAGAGAGAGTCAGTGAGTCAGTGTGTAAAGTCTCTGGTCTTCACAGAGCTTTGTCGCCCGCCTGCCTTACTGGATTGCCTGCCTGTCTATTTATTGGATATCCTTATAGGATTTATGCATTTATTTATTGCTTGTGGGATTTTTTCTTCTTCCCTGGTTGTGCTGTTTCTGTTTCTTAAAGCAGTGTGCCTGGCTCCTGCTGCCCAGCCAGCCTTTGGCCAATTCTTTTCTTTCATTTTTAAATTTAATGTTTCCATTGCTAGCTTAAAGCACAGCTGTTCCTTGCTCTCCTGCTGCCTGCTGCCAGTGCCCAGCCACCAGCCAGCCAGGCTTTAGCCTCTGAGCCCTGCTGGGCCCCCGGCTTGGGCCTTGTCCCACCCACTCCCTGCTGCTGCAGTTTCTTTTCTTTCTCCCTTTTTTTTAACTGCAGGGGCTGGATAGTCAGACAGAGGCTTTATTTTCTCTCCTTCTCTGATTAAAATGTTCTTTCATTTTTCTATTATTATTATTATTATTTCTGGCCCTTTAGCCTTTATTTTGAATTTACGTTGGCTTTTTTCTGTTGCTTTTTTGGGCTTTCCCTGCTGGCCCCCAGCATCTGCCCTCCTCTCCTGGCTGTGAGCTAGTGCCAGACCCTGGCTGGCCTCCTATTCAGCTGAAGACTTCTGGACTATGGAGGGTAAGTAGAATTAAAAAAAAAAAATTCCATTCCCCTCCCGCTAGATTTGGAATCTAAATAGAGCATTCCTGCTTTGGGGAGTTGTTTTTGTTGCTGCTGCAGCTTTTGCCTGGCCTTTAAAAAAAAAAATAGATGTGTTAAACACTGTGGTGTTGCAGTTGTGCAGTTTTTGTATTGTTGTAGTTTGTTAGGAGGGCAGTCAGTCTAGGTATTGGTGGGTGCTAGGTGTTGATTGTTTCTTAAATTAAAACCCCCAGGGGGAGGTCAGGGTGATGGCTGACAATCGCCATGTCCCGAGCAAGGCTCAGAGCCAAGTGGTGGTCAGTGGGAGGTGTGGCCCTGATGCTGGTGGGGGTAGGGGCTGTGGGGTGGGAAAGGCAATGAATATGAATGTGAATACGATGGATATTTATA
This sequence comes from Hemicordylus capensis, assembly GCF_027244095.1. NCBI lineage: Eukaryota > Metazoa > Chordata > Lepidosauria > Squamata > Cordylidae > Hemicordylus > Hemicordylus capensis. Next base: position 41,900,213 of record NC_069661.1, on the reverse strand, counting down.
TACTGCTTTTCAACAAAAGTTCCCAAAGTGGTTTACATACTGTAGAAATGGATGGATGGATGGATGGATGGATGGATAGATATTGTGGCTCCCTATCCCCGAAGGGTTGACAATCTAAAAAAGAAACACAAGATAGATACCCGCAACAGCCACTGGAGGGATGCTGTGCTGGGTCTGGTTAGGGCCGGTTGCTCTCCCCCTGCTAAATAAAGAGAATCCCCACTTTGAAAAGGGGCCTCTTTGCTCAGCTAGCAGGAGACTGAGGCGGGAGGGGTGGCCGTGTCCACCCACTCCCAAATTCTTCAGCCCTGGAGAGCAGGTTGGGCGCAGGCTCTCCTGTCTGGAGGAGCTTGCTGGCCCAGCTGCTGCTGCACCACCACAGCTGCCACCACCCACGGCATCTGCTGGAAGTGCTAGGGAGGAGCACTCCCCTGCCAGGGAGTCATTCAAAGTGCCACAAATCATGCTTCTTGTGCCCACTGCAAAGTGGGGGTGGGGGAGGAAGTCAGCGGGGGGAGGATGTCAAGCATCTTGGCATATCCTCCATGTGGCAACACATAGCATTATCCTGGCATTTTTGTGCTGCTGACAGAGCTGTTTTCTGTTGTGACATCACTTGAAGAAGTTATTTCACAACCTAGAATCCACACTGTGTGGATTCTCAGTTGTGAAATAACTTCTTCATAGGGATTTCCCCTATGAAGAAAATTTATGTCACAACAGAGAAGCTACAAAACATTAAAAAATTCCTTTAAAATTATCTGAGTGCCCTTCTGCCTTGGGGTTAGGGTGGTAGTTGGCCTCCATGGGGCCATACCCCCCGACCTGCTTTGGAGTACCTAGGCACTACCCACAAGGAATAATTGGGCCGCTTTGAATCCCCATTATTCCCTATGGCAGAAAAACCCAAAACCTTGAAAAACTAAAACAAACCATTAAACGTTATGTACCTTTGAGGTTGGATGGTAATTCACACCCATAGGGCCGTACCACTGTGGGAAAATGGCAGTGGCACGGTGGGAAAATGCTTGACTAACAAGCAGAAGGTTGCCGGTTCAAATCCCCGCTGGTACTATATCGGGCAGCAGTGATGTAGGAAGATGCTGAAAGGCATCATCTCATACTACGTGAGAGGAGGCAATGGTAAACCCCTCCTGTATTCTACCAAGGAAAACTATAGGGCTCTGTGGGCACCAGGAGTCGAAATCGACTTGACGGCACACTTTAATTTAGGTACCACCCATGGAGAATAATGGGGCAGTTCATATCCCCATTATTCCCATGGCTGAACCTTTAGAATCGGCTCACATATGGCTTGAGCCGAACCACAAGTCAGTTTGACCGGACTGGTATTTGAGCTGGAACACCCAGCTCGAGCCGAGTTCTAACCTGAACAGAAAAACCGGTTGTGTGTACATCTCTCCTTTTTTCCCATTCCTAAAAGAGGGGTTCACATTTTGGTGTTGTTTTTTAAACTAGCTACTAGTTGGTGGGCATGCAGGCTCAAATCATTTCTAATTGTAAAAAAAAGCTTACTTTACTGGTGAGAATTATGCTTGCAGACAGTGTAACCCAGTGTATGGCCATTTAAATTGTTGAAGATCCAGCTCCAGATGGTATTGATCTTTTGCACTGGTAACTTTAATGACTACTAGAGGCATTGGGAGAAGAGATAGTCAGTTAAGGTCTCCTTTTCTTTCCTATTTCTCTCTGTCTCTATGAGGCGGGTCTCATGATCAGTGAGACCTGCTTTTGCCGATACTGCGGGGAGAGCGGGCTAAGCCCGCTCTCCTTGCAGATGACCACTGCAGGAGCCCTGGGCAGCCATATCGGCCGCCCACATGATTGCTGTGATGGAGCTGGCGGGGGCTGGGGGGAGCAGGGACCCCCGCAAGCTCCAGCATACCCTGCGTGAGTGCGCAGGGCATGCTGGCGAGACCCCCGGAGCTGGAAGGCGGCTTTTCGCCTCCCCTCTGGGGGTCTCCTCATAAGTAGCCACAGCACGGAGCCGTGGCATGGAGCCGCGGCACAGCTACTCACGATCAGAAAGCCCAGGTTTGCAGAGCACTCACTCCACAAACCTGGGCTTTAGGGAGGGCTACTTGAGCGGGTTGCCCGCTCGTAAACCACCGGGCTCACCTGCGAGCCCGGTGGTTTACACGATCAACAAAAATCGGGCTAGGATCTCCTAGCCTGATTTTTGTTGATCATGGGACTAGCCCCTATGACTCCTTAATTGACAGAATGTACTCAGGAACGTCTTGGGAGTGGCCTCTTCCTCCTCCAGCTAGAGTATAGGTCTTTTCTCTCATCATGTACTTCGGAATAAAGTAGATTAGGTTAACCTTAAATCAATCTCCATGTTTATCTTTTACAAGCTGTTGCCCCTGAATCCCTGTTAGTTTCTGCTGTAATGGGAGTGAGTTAGGTCCTTGAAGACTCTCCTATATCCATTGAAGTAGCCTGCCCATAATCCTAACAAGTTTGGGTGCCCCAGGCTCAAACATTAAATATTAATTCTCTCCAATATAAATTACAGAAGGGTGGAGGAAAGAATAGCATGGAGTTCAAGACACTTCATAGGGTTTGTTTGTTCTTGGTAGTTTCCTGGGTTTAGTTTTGCACTTTCTTATGCAGGTAGGCCTAATTTGGAGAAACAACCTAAACTTTATTCTAAGACTGAACAGTTTGGTTTAAGTAAGCTAAGTATTTGGAATTTAAACTTCCATTTATTATTTACTTTAGCTGTTGCCTTAAGAATGAGCGTGAATTGTATCTCTACAATTCAAGTTTAGAAGATCTGGCCAGAGAATGAATGATGATAAAGCCTCCTGGGTAGTGATATACAAAGAGACTCAGATGTTTGGTCCTGTTATCTAAAGAAGAGAATTGATCATACAATGAAGATTTTGAGAGTTACAAGTAGAAATATATGTTGTAGTGATGTTAATATCTGCAACAGACCTTGAATTCAAGGGAGTGTGTCAATTTCTGGCTTTATAAATGTGCATAACATTTTTAATGGTCTCTGTGTCTGCTTTAACAATCGTTCAGAACATTTTTCCAGGCAGAGGTTACATGAGAATGCCCCATTAAGTATTAGATGGGATGAAAACAGGTCTTCTACTTGGCCAGATTTCCAAGGCCTTCTCTCTTTCCTCCTAACTCAGGTTCTTGGCCCTGCTTTTTGAAGAAGCTGCCATCATTAAGCAGAAGACTGACAGCTTAGCTTTTCTTGCAGGGCTCCAAGAAGAAAGTGGGTCTCTTTTCTGGAGCATCCTGCGGAAACTGTCCTTCTAAGTATCAGCGCGTGTGTGTGCGCGCACACACACATACTGTGTTTCTGTCTGTTAAGTTTTTTCCTAGCAGAGATTATATAAGGACATAAGTGCTCTGTCTCCATGAGAGCAAGGCTAACTACTTGCAGTTGTTTAAGACACACTGTTCTATTGAAATGGCTATGATGCAGCACAGAGCAAATTCTTCTGATCATCATAATCAAAAATGAACTTGCTAGCCATTAATTTTTGATGTGTGAAGCACTTTCTTTACAATTTCATTGTCAATTAGCTTCATTGTACCGTAAATTTAAAGCACACTTAAAATAGCTACTCTTTGCTTGTTAGTATGCATCTTGTAATCTTCATTATTTAAACAGAAAATGCTGACTATAAAGAGCATTGTTTCCTTTGCTCCTAATTATTAGCAGTGACTATCTAAATTCTTATTCATCTACAAATGTTCTGCTGTGAGTTAATAAATTGTGATGATTAAGAAAAACACTGTGTTCAATGCTAACTGAACTCAATGGAAAATGCACTTTTTAGCCGACTTCTCATGGAAAGTAGTCTTATGACATTTATTTTTATTTGTTTATTTATTCGATCAATCAGCTTGCTCTGTGTGTGTGTGTGTACACACACACACACACACACACACACACACAGCAAGCTGATTGATCGAATCTTGGTAGTTTCCTGGGTTTAGTTTTGCACTTTCTTATGTAGGTAGGCCTAATTTGGAGAAACAACCTAAACTTTATTCTAAGACTGAACAGTTTGGTTTAAGTAAGCTAAGTATTTGGAATTTAAACTTCCATTTATTATTTACTTTAGCTGTTGCCTGTGTGTGTGTGTCTGTGGCCCTGTTCAGACATAATGCCAAACCAGAGGTAAACATGCCAGAGGTTTGAGTTTTTGATTGTCCAAAGGCGTCACCCATCCGTGGCTCCATTTTAGCTCCCAAACCTGAATTTGAACTCTCGTTTGTAGTGAGTTTTGCTGCTGAAACCGGAGGTTAGAAGGCTCCACTGTGCTGTTCAAATTCCGTCACCACTACAACCATGCAAGCCCCTCCTGCCACCATATCGTGGTTGGCTCAGAATAGCACAAAAATGTGTCAGTTCTAGGTGGCATCCTTTCTCACTGGTGGCCTCTCACAACTAATGCCCTGCCCTCTGCTGTCCCATTGCTCCTCCTGCCACTGCTTGGCAACAGGGATGATGCATCCCTGCAGTTCCTGAATTTAAAGGGATAGAACGAAATGGGGGAAAGCACACTTTAAATAAAAGAAGGAAAATAGACACAAATGCAGGGAGCCCTTTCATTGATCTAACACCCAATTAAGCCTCATCTTGGGGCTCTCAGATCTTATAAATGGAGTGTGCTTTCTTTAGCCTTAATGTACACAATGGTGTGGGGGCGGGGGGACCAGACCAAGGCACATGCCTGAGAATCCCAGGGAAAGACTCTGGTTGCCGGACCACAGAAGCACTGAGGCTGCTTGTCTGGTACTCCAGGAACAGATCTTATTACCTTCTTAGGAAGGGATATGTGTATTAAGGTGGGCAAAGGATCCTGGAGATTGGTTCACTGCAATCAAGGGTGCCACAAGACTTGCAGACCTGGGCAAAGCAGTGAGAAAAACCCAACACACTCTCATCTTCATGAGGGCCTGCTGGCCAGGAAGTTAGCTTTCTCATTTGAGTGCCAGTCCACCGGAGAAAACAGAAACACTAATGTATTTCAGCTCTCCATTTGACTGCACCCTCATGACATAAACCTTCCAACTATGGGGCCCCACTATTGTGGGGCTCCCGGCACCACTGGTTAGCAATAGAACTCATACTCTGCACCTACCCCCTTCCATCCAACCCTTTCAGACTTAAAAGAAGTCCGGGTTACTTCAGGTGTTCAAGTAGTTCCGGGTTGGGTGGGTGGAAAAGGAGAGACAGGAGATGAATCCTACATACCAGGCTAATCTGTACTGGCTGGGCCTGACACTGTGGAGAATGCAAACCAGCCACCTCAGGGCACTCTGGGATGGGACACCTGTAGATCTGAATGGTCCCTGGACAACCAGGTTTCCAAGAGCAGCAAAACCAAGCATGAGGATGTGTTGTGGAGAGAGCAGACTCTTTGAAGAGGTTTTTATGTTCTCAGTTCCCAGTAGTCACAAGGACAGGGAGGGATGTTTGAAACCTACTCTCTACATAAGAGGACAGCAAGGATAGCAAACAGTACATTGGAGTTTTTTGGGAGTTTAGCGGGAAGTGTGCGGGGGAGCCTGGAACAAACCCCCGTGATCACAAGGAGCCCAGTGGAGAAGAGAAGGTAAATACAAATCCCTTCCTCATATAATTACTGATCTCTCCCTCATACTCTTGAGAAAGTCTGGACATTTAAATAGCTGACCATTACAGTTGAGACCTATCCTTCTAATAAACTATCTCTAAATACTGTAAACAGCCAACAAAACCAGTATGAAGATAGAAAGTCAGCAGGGGAGGGGGGCACTTCCCAGTGTATTGCACAGAGTGCCACATGTATGACTATTTGCTCCATGGGCAGATGTCATGGGTGTGTGCTTGGTGCAAGGAGTTCCTGGCTCTGAGGGAACACGTTTGTTCCCTCGTGACCAAGGTGGCGGATCTGAAGAAGCTCAGAGAGACGGAGAGGCATGTGGACGAGACCTTCAGGGATGTGGTAGAGGCATCCCACTCTAAGGATGATAGCTCCTCTGCTGACAGGGAGAATGAACGTCTTGGGCAAGGAGGACATCCGTCTGAAGAAGAGGGAAATGCTTCTTTAGAAGGGACCCCTTTTGTGGAGGATGAGCCCATATCCTCTTGCACAGGGGATACTCCTCCAGCGGGTGGGGGCCTCCTTGTAGTGGGTGATTCGATCATTAGCGGTATAGAGAGATGGGTTTGTGACCCACGTGTTGACCGCATGGTGACCTGTCTGCCTGGTGTGAAGGTTGTGGACATCACATGGTGTCTAGATAGGTTCTTAGGCAGTGCTGGGGAGGATGCAGTTGTCGTGGTGCACATCGACACTAACGATGTGAGAAATGTTGTTGGGAGGTCCTGGAAGCCAAATTTAGGCTGATAGGTATTGTATTGAAGTCCAGGACCCCCAAGGTAGCATTCTCAGAAATGCTACCTGTTCCACGCGCAGGTACAGTGAGACAGGCAGAGCTATGGGGTCTCAATGCCTGGATGAGACGTTGGTGCCGGGAGGAGACGTTTAGATTTGTTAGGCACTGGGATACATTTTGGGGCAAGCAAGGCTTGTACAAAAGGGACAGGCTGCACTTGAACCAAGATGGAACCAGACTGATGGCGCTTAAAATAAAAAAGGTTGCAGAGCAGCTTTTAAAATGACACCTGGGGAACAGCCGACAGGAGCTGTCTGTGCAGCTGGTCCAAGAGTCCAAAGAAAGATAGCATACAACAGGTAAGAGATTTAGCCTATAGGTGCTTATATGCCAATGCCAGAAGCCTCTGAGCCAAGATTGGTGACCTGGAGTGCCTGGTTGCTAACACAGAAATAGATATAGTGGGCATAACAGAAACATGGCGGAACAGTGAGAACTAGTGGAACACTGTTATCCCTGGGTATAAACTCTATAGCAAGGGCAGGGAGGGGCACCTTGGAGGTGGAGTAGCACTGTATGTTAAAGAAGGGATAGAATCTAACAAGGCAGAAAACCTAGGTGGACTGGAGTCCTCCACAGAAACCCTGTGGGTGACAATACAAGGCCTGAAAGGAAATGTGCTAATGGGGATGTGTTATCACCCTCCAGATCAAAATGCTGACAGTGACAGAGTTGCAGGAGGAAATTGGGGAGGTGTCAAGGAGAGGCAGGGCAGTAACCATGGGTGACTTAAATTACCCACACATAGACTGGGTAAATTCACAGTCAGGTAATGACAAAGCAGTCATATTTCTAGATACGCTGCATGACTGTGCCCTAGAACAGTTGGTCTTAGAACCAACGAGAGAGAAGGTGACCTTGGACTTAATTCTGAGTGGCACCCAGGACCTGGTGCGTGATGTCAGTGTCATCGACCCTTTAGGGGACAGTGACCATAGTGCAATCAAATTCAGCATACATGCCGGGAGGAAGTCTAACACAGAAACTTTGAATTTCAGAAGGAGAAAGTTCTCCAAAATGAGAAGTATAGTGGAAAGAAAGCTGAAAGGGAAAATCAGGAGAGTCACTTCGCTCCAGAATGCATGGAGTTTACTAAGCATGTACCTGTTCCTGAACCAGGCTTTTTGGGGATGGACGATAAAGAACTGAGTCAGATAGAAGTGACAAGAGATGATGTTCTAAACTGTCTGGAAAAACTGAAAGCTAGTAAATCACCAGGGCCAGATGGCATCTATCCAAAAGTCCTCAAAGAACTCAAATATGAAATTGCTGACATCCTTCCTAAAATATATAACTTATCCCTACAATCAGGATCTGTACTGGAGGACTGGAAAGTAACACCAATTTTCAAAACGGGATCCCGGGGCGATCTGGGAAATTACAGGCTGGTTAGCTTAACGTCCATTCCAGGCAAATTGTTGGAAAGCATCCTCAAGGATAAAATGGTGAAACACATAGAAGAACAGGCCCTGCTGGGACAGAGCCAGCATGGCTTCTGCAAAGGTAAATCTTGCCTCACAAACCTTTTGGAGTTCTTTGAGAATGTCAACAAGTATGTGGATAAAGCTGATCCAGTAGACATAGTATACCTGGACTTCCAAAAAACTTTCAACAAAGTTTCTCATCAGAGACTCCTGAGGAAAATTAGCAGTCATGGAATAAAGGGATAAGTATGTGTCTGGATTGCTAACTGGTTGAAGGACAGGAAACAGAGGGTAGGTATAAATGGAGAGTTTTCACAATGAAGAGAAGTAAGAAGTGGGGTTCCCCAGGGATCTGTACTGGGACCGGTGCTTTTTAATTTGTGTATAAATGATCTAGAAGTAGGGGTAAGCAGCGAGGTGGCCAAATTTGCAGATGATGCCAAACTCTTTCGGGTAGTGAAATTCAAAACGGATTGTGAGGAGCTCCAAAAGGATCTCTCCAAACTGGGTGACTGGCTGACAAAGTGGCAAATGCGGTTCAAGGTTAGCAAATGTAAGGTGATGCACATTAGCACAAAAACCCCCAACTTCAAGTATACACTGATGAGATCTGAGCTGTCGGTGACTGACCAAGAGAGGGAACTTGGGGCGATGGTGGACAGCTCGTTGAAAGTGTTGACTCAATGTGTGGCAGCTGTAAAAAAAAGGCCAATTCCATGCTAGGGATCATTAGGAAGGGGATTGAAAATAAAACTGCTAGTATTATAATGCCCTTATACAAAACTATGGTGCGGCCACACCTGGAGTACTGCGTACAATTCTGGTCACCACATCTAAAAAAAGACATTGTAGAACTGGAAAAGGTGCAGAAAAGGGCAACCAAGGTGATCAGGGGACTAGAGCACCTTCCTTATGAGGTAAGGCTACAACACCTCGGGCTATTTAGTTTCGAAAAAAGATGACTGCAGGGAGACATGATAGAGGTCTATAAAATCATGCATGGTGTGGAGAATGTGGACAGAGAGAAATTCTTTTCCTTCTCACATCACACTAGAACCAGGGGTCATCCCATGAAATTGATTGTCAGGAAATTTAGGACCAACAAACGGAGGTACCTTTTCACACAATGCATAATCAACTTGTGGAATTCTCTGCTACAGGATGTGGTGACAGCCAACAACCTGGACGGCTTTGAGGGGTTTGGATAACTTCATGGAGGAGAGATCTATCAATGGCTACTAGCCTAAGGGCTATAGGCCAGTCTCAAAGGCAGGATGCCTCTGAGTACCAGTTGCAGGGGAGTAACAGCAGGAGGGAGGGCATGCCCTCATTTCCTGCCTGTAGGCTTCCAGTGACATCTGGTGGGCCACTGTGTGAAACAGGATGCTGGACTAGATGGTTCTTGGGCCTGATCCATCAGGGCCGTTCTTATGTTCTTATTTTGCTGAGTGACCCTTCCCAGGGCTTTTCTGGAAGTGTTTACCTACTGGGTTGGCAGTAAAAGCCCTCCAGCCCACATGCATGTCTCCATGGGCAGACACTCTCATGAGAGAGTGTTCCGCTCTGGAGCAGCATCCATCTTCATTGCATAAGAGGAATCTTTTATTCAATTTAATATAATCCTGCCTTAGATGCATCTCATGGCATATCTGCTGGAGAATGAGCTGGTGTGGGTGTGTGACAAATGGCCATTGCCAGCAACAAACTCATTCTGCAAACATATGAGGAAAAGTAGAGGGATCACTTGTGCATTCTATCTTTAACTAAAACACGTGGTAGGGGAGGTGTCAAATCCTCTCTTTCCAAGGGAAGGCAGAGGGGGCCACAAGACCCTTCCTCCCCAATTGCAGAAGACGTTGTGAGTAGTGTGAGGAATGGGTTAACATGACTTTACCCTGCAGAGGCTGGGCAAACACTGGAAAAAAGTCATGATCACATGGAGCATGCTCCCTCTAACACCGCAGCCAATGGTTCCAGCTTCATCAGTGTGCTGATGCTTTGCCCACAATCTGGCGACGCTAGAGGAATGGAGCTTGCAGGGATGCAGCATGGGCAGATTAGGAAGAGGGAGGGGTTCCTCTTCCCAGAAGCCAGAGCTTGCCAAACCACAGTTGATTATTCATCTGTAGCATGGTTCTTGGCTTCACAGATTAACAACAGCTTCATCTACCTGAGGTTTCACACAATGTCCAAATGGGGCCAGTGTGTGTCTGTGCATGTGTGTGTTGATGAAGGAAAATTCCACTATCCCCTTTCACCTAGTTGTTTAACCTACATGAGTCCTAAAGGTCACATGTTTCTGCACCCTGCCATTACAAGGGCCCCTTTTCTTGGAAACAATACTCTGCCCTGCCTGAGCAGAGATAAATACCTGTTGACCATAGCTTGCCCTGCCTGACTAGGCATAAGCACAGCTAAAGTTGATGATGCATTATTTCTGGTCTCTGCCTAGTAATTGGTTCACCTTCTCTACCAATGAGCTTTATTCTGCTTGTACTAGTATGACTGGTGTATAGTATACCATGAAACTTTGGCCCTGTACTCTGTACTCAATCCTATAGCCTGTAAACAGTATAAAAGACTCTTGCCAAAAGCCTGAGTGTGTGCTCTTGGAAGAGAAATACCTGGTATGTCATGATCAATAAAAGCTTGAACCTGATGGACAGTGAGGCCCTCTGCTCATTAAACAAACCCAAAATTCCTGGAATATCTCCACCAGTGTCCCCTTAACAACTTTGCAATATCTGGACCAATTTCGACCAATTTTGGTACAGTTGTACTGCTATACAGGGGCACCTATTTTGTGATGACATTGTCCACCCCAATTCACGATGGCAAATGTGAATTTTTGTGGTAGAGATGGGCTAACTTGTGAGCTGCCTAACTTACTGCACCAATCTTAGAATGCATGTTAAGGTTTTAGAGGACATCAAGCTTTGATATCCCATAAATGAACCTCAGAATCCATTTTAAGTTGGTAGTTGTGCGTCTTGGACCAGATTTGGTCTAAATTGGCCTAAGAATTGGGAAGTTGTTTGGGGACACACACATGCGTGTGCATGCGTACACATGCATGTGCATGCACACATGCACACACACACACACACACACACACACCATGGTGATTTCATAATACTACTTGCCATAAGGTAAGTAGGCTAAAATCCAGTCTGACCACTGCTGGAAACAGAATACAGGACTAAAGGGACCTTTGGTCTTATCCCTCTCCCTCTTTCTCTTTTGGTAAGAGCTATGTAGGTATACAGATCTGTGTAGCCAGCTAGCATATACTCATCATGGTAATTCTGAAGTGATTTTAAGGTGCACTAATAAGAAAATGCTTGGATATGTTCTTCAAAAAATGAAATGGAAAAAATAAAAACTGGATCCATGGCTTGGAGCCTTCAAAACATAGATGTCAACAAAAACTTAAGCTCACCATATCACTAAAGTATAGTGAAATGGGTGATATGAAATATCATCTTTGAAGGCTGGATTTAACACATTCAAACAACTTCTCTATAAAAATACTGTAATTGCATTTGAAAACCAAAATGACTAATGTGCCAGAGGGGGTGATGCATTAGAATGGGTGGGGTAATCAGTTCTCCACTCTTAGAGAATACAGTCCTGAATGCAGAACCGAGTCAGTGTTTGTGAAAGATTTTTCTACAGTGACCTTGCAACAATATCTCTTAATCAATCTGTAAGTTTCATCTATATTTATATCGATTTTTGTTTTCCATAGCAGTGGGAAGAAGGCAGGAATAGATTCAAATCAACTGGAGATCTGTCAACTCTGGTGATATAATCTTCATTGTTATTTCTTAAGCATCCAAAGTGCTTACAAAATCGCTATTTTAAGCTACCATAAAGCATTAGAGTTTTCACCTTGAAATAAATTAGAGATTAAATGAATTTCTCAATCTCTTTTAAATACTCCTCTATGACTTTTGATGTGACTCTTTCCCAGATATTCACAAATACTAATTGAATATTAGTGCTGAGTTGCTACCTCAACATCCTTCTGACTTTTGAAATCGGAACATTAGGTAGATTTTGAATTGTGTGGCCTTTTTTTTCAGCCCTAAAATTAATGTACTGAGCTCAGTGTGATTTCCTCTAAATGGTGATCTGGGATATTGTTTGCCTACTTTCTAGCCACAGTACAGTGTGCTAAGAAGTATCTCTTCACTATGTATAGATATTTCAAATGCAGCTCCAGATTGATCAATTTCAAAAACTTCACATGGTACATACTGGGTCTGTGCAGCCATGTCAGTCATAGGAACATAAGAACAGCCATACTGGAGCAGGCCCAAGGCCTCTCTCAGCCTAACCTACCTCACAGGGTTGTTGTGAGGATAAAAATAATCATGTACACAGCTCTGAGCTCCTCAGAGGAAGAGCCTGATATAAATGTAACTAACTAGCTGACTAAATAACTAACTAGTCCAGCATCCTGTTTCACACAGTGGCCCACCAGATTTATTTTTATTTATTTATTTATTAAAACATTTTTATACCGCCCAAAACTTATGTCTCTGGGCGGTTTACAACGGGATAAAAACAAAGTAAAACATTCGAAAAGACAAAAATGGAGAGGGGGGAAACACACATTACAATATATTAAAAAATTAAAATAATATTTTAAAACAGCATTAAAACCATTAAAACAACATTAATTAAAAGCCTGATTGAAGAGATGTGTTTTTAAAGACTTTTAAAAAGCTGTCTGAGATGGGGAGGCTCTTATTTCACGAGGGAGCGCATTCCAAAGCCTCAGGGCAGCAGCGGAGAAGGCCCGTCCCTGAGTGGCCACCAGACGAGCCGGTGGCAGCTGCAGGCGGACCTCTCCAGCAGATCTCAGTGGGCGGTGGGGTTCATACCAAAGAAGGCGTTCCCTTAAATACCCAGGGCCCAAACTGTTTAGGGCTTGATAGGTTATAACCAGCACCTTGTATTTTGCCCGGAAAAATATCGGCAGCCAGTGTAGCTCCTCCAATACAGGAGTTATATGGTCTCTCCGAGATGACCCAGAGATCAGCATGGCTGCCGCATTCTGGACCAGCTGTAGTTTCCGGACTACGTACAAGGGCAGCCCCACATAGAGCGCATTACAGTAATCCAGTCTGGAGGTTACCAGCAGATGTACCACTGTTTTGAGGTTGTTCACCTCAAGAAACGGACGCAACTGGCGTGTCAGCCGAAGCTGATAGAAGGCACTTCTGGCTACTGCCTCAACCTGGGACACTAGGGAGAGGCTCGGATCCAGAAGCACCCCTAGACTGCATACCTGTTCCTTCTGGGGAAGTGTGACCCCATCCAGAACAGGCAGATCAAAATCATCTCTCGAGTTCCAACCCCGCACAATGAGTACCTCCGTCTTAGCCTTGTTATCCTTCATCCAGCCCATCACCAACTCCAGGCAGGCACTTAGGGAGGTTATGCGCTCTCCCAATGATGCTGACATGGAGAAATAGATTTGGGTGTCATCAGCATACTGATAGCATCCTGCACCAAATCTCCTGATGATCTCTCCCAGCGGTTTCATGTAGATATTAAACAACATTGGAGACAATATGGAGCCCTGGGGAACACCATACAAAAGTTCAGATTTTGAAGAACAACAGTCTCCAAGGGACACCATATGGAACCTGCCTAAGAGGTAGGAGTGGAACCACTGCAAAGCAGTGCCTCCAACTCCCAACCCCCTCAGACGCTCCAGAAAGATACTATGGTCGATAGTATCGAAAGCCGCCGAGAGGTCCAGAAGGACCAACAGAGTCACACTTCCTCTGTCAATTGCCAATTGGAGATCATCCATCAGGCTGACCAAGGGAGTCTCCACCCCATAGCCAGCCCAAAAGCCAGTTTGAAATGGGTCAAGATAATCAGTTTCAGCCAAGACTGTCTGGAGCTGGGAGGCCACCACTCTCTCAATTACCTTGCCCAGCCACGGAAGGTTGGAGACAGGCCTGTAGTTGTTCAAGTCTGAAGGATCCAGGGTAGGCTTCTTCAGAAGCAGTCTAATAATTCCCTCCTTAAGACAAGGAGGCATCCTACCTTCCCTCAGAGATGCATTTATAATTTCTACCAGGACTTCTACAACAAGCCCCTTGCCAGATAATATAAGCCATGTCAGGCAAGGGTCAAGATAACATGTGGTAGGCTGCACCATTCCAAGGAGTCACAAACTGGAACCAATCCAACCTCATCACACAAGAGGGGTCGCTGGACACCTCCACATCAGACACTGAGGTAATTGTGGAGCTGGAGTCTAAGTCAGCCCGAATACAAGAGATTTTTTACACAAAGAATTCGTTAAACACATCACAGCGAATAATCTATGGTTCCAGATTTGGATTTAAGGGAGTGATGTGAATTTGGTTTGTCCCTGGGTCCGCCTTTTAGCCAATCAAACAGACTCAGTGGGAGTATATTTGAGGCATTTATTGCACTGCAGTTGCAACAGGTAATCAGAGGGCTTTACGCTCTCAAACTGATTACAAATTGGTTATAGGTGCATATTACATTTATACATTTATTTATCTAGTACGCATGCAAATGATTCATTGTTCATCTGGTGATCACTCCTTATTTGGTTACATCCTGTTTTCTTAACTGTCAGCAAAAGAACAATGAGAATCGTGTGAGAACCAAGTTTCATAGATACAATTTAGTGGAGAGAGATAATGATGTTGATCATGAGAGGCCGTGATGACTCTGAGCTGAGCTGGGGTTACTTTAAGTCAAACTTTGGTTTTCTAAGTAAAATGGAGTTACTTTGGTTTTCTAAAACACATCAATTCCCCCCTGAAACACTAGATCATCCTGAATCTTCAGGATGTCTTAATTAAAGTTTGTAAAGGTACAGCTACATGTATGGGTCTTATACTATGGCGAGGTTTAAAGCTTCCCGTAAACACCTGGATCAAAACTGGAATGCACCATAAGCAGCAACATGTGATTATTGATAAAAGGAAATACATGCTACAACTAGAATTATCTTCTTTGCCCAGAAATCAATAGGCTCTCCATATTAGTTAAATGAAAGTTCTAACTGTTTGGAAACACCAACAATAGCTCCTTCCAACACACAAACTTCTAATCTTGGAAATATAGTTCTGTGTTTTGTGTAGCTAAAGGATTTGGGACATATGTGGTTTTGGGATGCCTTAAGCATTACAGAAATAGTAGGTGCTGAATGGGCTGTACATATGGCAATAAAACTAGATACATTGCATACAACATCCTAGAGCTACAAACATAATTAGTATAATTCTATACATCATACACATATCCTTAACCACCCATATCTGGCATGATTTGATATAGATAAAAAGTTTTACACATAACAGCAAAGTGTACATATAAAGATCATACAACTTATAGCAAGCAACATTATTTTAAACCATCTTTATCCCAAATAAAGTATAAATAACAGTCTTGCATTGTGGAACCAGATGCTTCTGGTGATTAATGGATTATCAATTTGTGGAAAGCGATAGCAATGACAAGTCATGTACAATCACACTGATTAAATACAAGTGTCTATAAAATTAGCAAGTAAAGCTTGGGCTAGCTTAATGTCTTAGATCACAAAGGGGCCAGTAACTTGGGGATAGGTGCAGACTTGCAGGTAAATGCTCTGGGTGAAACAATGAGATGATTGGCACAATATGTAAGTAAGGAAATGACCAGAGAGCAAACATGTGAGGTCCATACCCTTACAGCACAGGAGATAGCAGGGTTTTCAACATGACAGCACATAGTCACTACAAGAAAGAAATATAAGAAAGTGGTGTAAATCATCAACTCCCACCCCCCTTAGTGTCCTCTAAAGTCTGTCATGGCCAAAAAGGAAGCCATGGAGAGCTTTAGAATTCAAAATCTAAAAGTCCTTGGTAAGAAAAAATATTTTAGTCCTTCAGTTGAGAACCAAATGCTCTTGTACAACGTTGTAGGATTTTGGCTATCCTGGATGTTCTCTGATCCGTGTTGTTTTGGCTTGTTTGGCTAGTGTCCACAGACAAGCTCAAATGTTCATGTGTTTGGGAGCCTTGACTCCCCCCTCCCCTTGTGGGCAATCTGAAATAGTGTCTTTGGCAGAATTTGAAATAGTGTCTTTGGCAAGGTATCTTACCCAGGTAGGATGGTTCCAGGGCTTTACAGCTTGGGGAGATGCTGTTGCATGTATGACTCCAGAGAGAAGTGAACAAATTGGCTTGCCTGTTTGTTATCAGGCAGTCTTCAGGCATTTGTTGTCTATCCCTCTCCTACAGCACTTAGGAGCAGGAAGATGAACTTTGCATTAAGCCCTCTTCCTTGAACACAAGACAGGGTAGCAGATGGACATTCTGTCACCATTGGGTTGGATTGGAAATGCAGATAGGGACTGCCCTCGGGTAGCTGCTGCTGCTGCTGGTTAGTTTTCCTGGGTCAGTGTTGATGTCCTCTGGAGACTCCCTTGGGATCACGTTCTGGCGATGGATCCAGGGATTCCTTCGATCTGGGGAGGACCAATATTTCTTGGAAAGACAATTCAAGGCACTGTTGGTTGCAAACCTGTTTACTTGAGAGAAAGACAGGCAAGTGAGTTGCCAATTCCCTCCCCCCCCCATGTAGGGACAACGTCCTGAGACTAAGTCTCTGGGTGCCAACTGTCAGTACAAAAGGAAAATCAAGTTTTCAAGGCAAATAATACAAAGGATGGATAAAACCTGAGGCTATTTTCAGTTTGGTCTTTTGGCATTTTTTCTTCTTTTCTCCAATTTATATTTTTGTTTCCCTGCTTGCCCTGGGCCCCTCTTCCCCAAAGACCAGAACAGGGTCCTCATTTAGGGCTTGGTGGCTTGTGTTGTAGGCTGGTTTCTGATCACGAGAACAAAACAGCAATCCTGGGCAAAAGCAAAGCAATAAAGTCAAAAAGAAAAAGGCATTCACATTTTTCACCCCCCTTGTGAGTCTGAGGATTTGAGGAGGCATTAAAGCCTTTCAGGTCAAGCATAGTCACTGCTAACAAAGTCCAGTTTCCATGGGGCATCTCACATTCTCTTCTGTATCCTGTTCTTCCTCCTTACAACAACCCTGTGAGGCAGGCCAAATCATTTGAGTGGCAGGCTCTGTGTCGCCCAGCAAGTGTCATGGCTGAATGAGGGTTTTGGACTCAGGTTTCCCCGGTCCTAGTCCAGCACTCTAACCACTGCACCACGCTGGCTGACAATCATACTTACAGGCCTTTGTCAGGACAATCAATCTCCGTCCAGTATAACTGACGTCATTCTCCATAAAGGGGTGATTCATCAGTAACATCTGGCTTTGGGATCTTCATCTAGGTCACGTGTAGATAGTTGTGGTGTTCCAGTTCTCCATCTTTAGCCTCATAATTTAGCAGATGACCAATGAGTACTTTGTAGGGTAACAATATCTTCGGGGGGGAAACCTATATAAGAAAGAAACAGTCCATGCCCCCAGGGAAAATACTATACCTTGATGGAATAGGATTGAGACTTCTGGACGAGGCCTAATGTCTCATGAAGCAAAGTAAAGTGTCACACTCCAAAGGTGTACATGAAGTCCGTTCAGATTTCGTGTACTTGCTATTTCTACTTCCCATAGCCCCCCCCTTAGTTTGCTCCTTCACGAGCCGCCCCTATTTGGGCTCTAATTTGCCCCTCCTCGGGCTGCCCCTATTGGGCTCTAGTTTTGCCCCTGCGTGGGCTTGCCCCTATTCAGGCTGTCTATATTTGACTCTAAATCACCCCTGCTCGGGCTGTAGGCTTAAGTTTGCCCCTCCTCGGGCAGCCCCTGCTCGGACTGTAAATTTTTCCCCCTGCTCAGGCTGAAAGTTTGCCCCTCCTCGGGCTGTAGTTTCCCCTCGCCCCTGCTCGGACTGGGTACTCACCAAAAGACGTCTTTGGATTTCACTCTCTCACTCACTCACTCTCTCTGTTCAGACTTTCATTCACTCTTGCCTCGATTCCCAGATGTGGCGCGTTGTAACGACTGGCACATCCCGGGCCCATGAGAATCTTCCACAGACAAAACGCTGTGAGGTGCACTGGATCTCATTGTCCTGTGACGGGTCAGACTGTCCACCCAAGTCACATCCGATTCTCATGGCACCAAATTGATGTGAATTTGGTTTGTCCCTGGGTCCGCCTTTTAGCCAATCAAACAGACTCAGTGGGAATATATTTGAGGCATTTATTGCACTGCAGTTGCAACAGGTAGAGGGCTTTTTTTCGCTCTCAAACTGATTACAAATTGGTTATAGGTGCATCTTACATTTATACAAACAATCTGAATGATGCTGATACCCTAGACATAGTATACGTGGCAACAAAATGGTGGACTAAGTATCTAGTACGCATGCGAATGATTCATTGTTCATCTGGTGATCACTCCTTATTTGGTTACATCCTGTTTTCTTAACTGTCAGCAAAAGAACAATGAGAATCTTGTGAGAACCAAGTTTCATAGATACAATTTAGTGGAGAGAGATAATGACGTTGATCATGAAAGGCCGTGATGGCTCTGAGCTGAGCTGGGGTTACTTTAAGTCAAACTTTGGTTTTCTAAGTAAAATGGAGTTACTTTGGTTTTCTAAAACACATCAATTGGAGGGGCACTCACTAGCCCTCTTACAACCCTGAACAACTCCGCCGGATGTGAACTTGCGGATGCAATACAGGCAGAAAAGAATTGCTTCTTTGCCGCACGTATGGCCCGAGCACAGGTCTTCAAATTAGCTCTATGTTGTAACCTGTCGGATTCAAGCCGACAGATGCCTCTTCCCAGCAAAATTCCCAGATGCCTCTGGGAAGCCCCAGGCAAGAGGTGAGGGCATGCGCTCTCTCTTGCTGTTGCAACTGGTATTTAGAGCCATCTTGCCTCTGACGCTTATAGCCAGATTAATAGCCATTGATAGACTTGTCCTCCATGAATTTATCTAAGCCCCGCTTAAAGGTGCCCTCTGTCCAGCATTGTCGGATGGAATTTTGCAATGACAGCAGTGAGCCTCTGACAGTCAGAAATGCTGGGAAGCTCTCTGCTGTCATTGTGGAACTCTGTTGGAACTCCAACATGCCTGTCGGACACCACCCACTCACCCCTTTCCATCCCTGCCTTCCCCCCACCTTTACCTGGACAGCAAACAGGTTAGGACAGCAAACAGGCTTGCCTCACTTCATCTTCAACCTGGGGGGAGTACTGAACCAGCTCCTTGCTTTGCCAATTGAAGCTTGATTATTAAAAGGGTTTATTTTCCTCTAAGTGTCCTACTATAATGTCCTACTATTACCTGTGCCAGAGTAGCCCAGATGATCCCAGAAGAAGCTGAGCTGCTGAGACAGGTAGTGGGACAGCTTTTCTTCTGGGACCCTGAGTGGCCCTTGAGAACAAGGGATCCATGTTAAAGAGCATCTGGTTTTGTAGTTCACATACTTTTATTGTTATTAAGGAGAGTTTCAGTAAGATAAAAGGCCGCCCTGAGCCTTTTCGGAAGTGCGGTATAAAAATAGAATAAAATAAATAAATAAATACATACATACATACATACAGACATACATAAATAAATAAATAAGTGTGTCATAATTAAGGAACTTTTGCTCATATGTCTTCAAATCAGCCCGGTCTACCTAAAAGCTGCATGTACAGATCTTGTTTTACGTTCTGAGACAGACAAGACATTCTTAGGGAAATGATGCTCGATTCATAATACATACCAAATTTTAATTCCAAAGCAACTGATTATACATTTAAGTGACATCCCTAGTTTGCAGCAGTGTACCAAAGGCCAAATCCTGGCTGAATGCAACTTACAGAGATGAATGCAAACAACCAGTTTGGGTATTCAATACATGATGGCATTTTCCCGCTGCTGCCATACTGAAATAGTACTGCAAATCATTCCTCCGTATCAATTAAACAGTTCATTTTTGTTTTGTGAATTGTGTTTATTTTTAGTAAATGTTGTTTCACCTGCATATTCAGTTTAAGTTAACAGCAGGAAAATTCTTCTGGCTAATAGTGTTAACAGTCTGTTTTCTTTCAAGGGTTGTACAATTTGAAAAATATTCACAGTAATTCTAAAGAGAACTGTGTCTTGAAGTACTCTAGATTGTTTTTCTCCTTCAAACAGAAAACAATGTTTTGGTATTTGCAATTTGGGAGGAAATCAGCATGCCTTTCTGATGAGCAAAGCGTCTGGAGTACAATTCCTTTAAAAAATAATAATCATATCTTGCAGCTGACCTTTGTCTTTGATCTCATGTAGAGCTTGTGGTGTCCCAAGGTTTATAGCTTGCAGCAAAATTGGTACCATATTATGAAACTTGATGAGAATAGGTTCAAGAAGGGAAGAAATAAGGGAAATTGTACACTGACCCTGGTTTATGATAGTACATAAATTATTTTTAAGTGCAAACGGAGCATCTGTTTTGTCTGCAAAAAATGCAATTAAGAGGTTTTCACAATCTCTTTTTAGTTGAGAATTGAGCTACTGCCATCTATTGATATATTATGAAGTGTTTTTATTGTAAAAATGGAATGCATAGTGACATTGAGTTCTATCAGAAAGTAACTTGGAATAAACTGCAGGTGTATAATCTCTTTCTCAGTAAAGGGTTAGAACAACACAAAATGAGAGAGAGGATATGAGGTTGGTGCCATGACTAGTCTAATAGCTTGTGGGGGAAACCTGAAAGATAAAACATTCTTCCTTTCCCTCCTCCTTCCACAACTATAATGAATGTTGATTTTCAGTATTGGTAATAAATGTGTTGTGGATCAGAGTTGTATTACCGTTCTGATCACACAGAATACGCTGATCACACAACACACAGACAGCTATTGCACTGTGTCTGTGACATCACAATGAGAAGTGATGCCATGCTGATTCTTCTTCCTGTGGAGTTGGCTGTGCGTATATAATACCACAAAAGTGGATTAAGAACTTACTTTATCATAGGAAGGGTTTCATATGGTCATGGATGAAGTAATGATGACCACATTGTCTGGAATGTCTGTTTGAAAATTATGACAGCACTGCAGGGAATTATGGTCCTCCACACATGCTAATAGTTTTTCACTTGGCAGGTATGAGTCTTTGGGAATCCCCACTCAACTAGTCACTAATGTGAATAGTTGTGCCCACATGACCACAATACAAAATACTGATTACAGGTGAAACTCGGAAAATTAGAATATCGTGCAAAAGTCCATTAATTTCAGTAATGCAAATTAAAAGGTGAAACTGATATATGAGACAGACGCATTACATGCAAAGCGAGAGAAGTCAAGCCTTAATTTGTTATAATTGTGATGATCATGGCGTACAGCTCATGAAAACCCCAAATCCACAATCCCAGAAAATTAGAATATTACATGGAACCAAGAAGACAAGGATTGTAGAATAGAACAATATCGGACCGCTGAAAAGTATAAGCATGCATATGTATTCAGTACTTGGTTTGGGCCCCTTTTGCAGCAATTACTGCCTCAATGCAGCGTGGCATGGATGCTATCAGCCTGTGGCACTGATGAGGTGTTATGGAAGACCAGGATGCTTCATTAGCGGCCTTCGGCTCTTCTGCATTGTTTGGTCTCATGTCTCTCATCCTTCTCTTGGCAATGCCCCACAGATTCTCTATGGGGTCAGGTCAGGCGAGTTTGCTGGCCAATCAAGCACAGTACACTGTATACTTTTCAGAGGTCCGATATTGTTCGATTCTACAATCCTTGTCTTCTTGGTTCCATGTAATATTCTAATTTTCTGGGATTGTGGATTTGGGGTTTTCATGAGCTGTACGCCATGATCATCACAATTATAACAAATTAAGGCTTGACTTATCTCGCTTTGCATGTAATGCGTCTGTCTCATATATCAGTTTCACCTTTTAATTTGCATTACTGAAATTAATGGACTTTTGCACGATATTCTAATTTTCTGAGTTTCACCTGTATATGAACTCAGGGCTAAACAACATAATATCTATATCTATTTAATTATCTTAAACATACCTGTCACTAATCCCATGTGTGGCAGCTTTCATGAGAGTTCACGAGCAGCTGCGGGACTAGCAGGGGGACAGGGGAGAAAATAGGGATGCTGGACGGCATCCTCTGGGAGCAGAAGGCGGTGGCGGGCCAGCCCAGCCGCCAGGAGGAGGCGGCGGGTGGGTCAGAGGAGGTGGCAGGCTGGCTTTCTGGCCAGCCCGCCAGCCAGAAAGTGCGGGGGGCAGAGAAGAGAAGCAGGTGGGGGGAGAAGCGGGCTGACCAGAAAACTGACCGGGCCGGCAGGGTTGGGGGGAGACATCTGCGGTGCTGGCCTGAGGCACAGATGTTCTGTGCCCGGTGCAACTAGTATTAAACATAATCAGGGCCATGGTGAAGTGAGGGGTTAATTCTTACCCCATGCTATACTGCTGATTCCTTGCCCCCCAAGAAAGCTGTGGTTTACAACAGAAGACAATCTGCTCTCAGCATCAGTAGCAGTTTCCCTCCTGAGGAAAAAAACAGCAGGAGAGGAATTTTTAACACCACCAATGAATGGAGGAAGGGATAAAAACCCTGCCTCTCAGTAAAGTAGTAATTATGATTGCACCTCCATGTAGCTGCTACAGGTGGCCCTCATTGTCCGTGGGGGTTCCATTCCCACAGATTACCACAGGCAACAAAACAGTGGATTGTGAGGCACTGAGTCTATGAGAACATGAGGGTTAGGTTCCCAGACAAAAACAAACAAACCCCAAATCCAACCCAAATCATGAAAATGGGCCAAATGCTCTGTGGGTCTCCTGGCATCCAGCAATGCCCCCAAATACCCCTCAAAAGACCCAAATGGTCCCCCAAAGTCACAGATTTTTTTCAAAAATTTTAAACCAATTAAGCCATAAAATGGTTCTTGCAGACAAAATGGCAGCTGGAAATGACTTCCATGGTCATTTTTGGCCTTCTAGGAACCACAGATATGTGGGTTTTAACTCTCTTGTACCTGCAGATAAAGAGGTCAGGTGTTTTTATTTGACATCGGCAGATATGCAAAACTGTGAATAGACAAATTGCCCTCATACATGATTAAAGAAGGATGCCTCGGCACGCTGCACCAGAGGAAGGATAGTGGAAGAATCTGTACTGGGACTAGTGCTCTTTAATTTACTAGAAGTTGGAGTAAGCAGCAAAATGGCCAAATCTGCAGATAGCACTAAACTCTTCAGATAGTGAAATCCAAAACAGGTTGCGAGGAGCTCCAAAAAGATTTCTCCAAACTGGAAGAGTGGTTGACAAACTGGTAAATATGGTTCAGTGTTAGAAAGTGTAAAGTGATGCATATTTGGGCAAAAAACCCCAACTTCACATATATACTGATGGGGTCTGAGCTGCTCATTGAAAGTGTGGACAGCTCATTGAAAGTATTGACCCAGTGTGCAGCAGCTGTGAAAAAAGCAAATTCCATGCTAAGGATCATTAGGAAGTGGATTGAAAATAATAATTGGAGTAGACTAATACTAATTGTTAGCATAGCAAGCTAGGGGAAGTGTGTGGGGGTGTGTGTGTGGAGGCAGGCCTTCTCTGTAGCTGCTCCTGGGCTGTGGAATGCACTCTCTGCAGAAATCCATAATCTGAATTTATTATTGGCTTTCAGGACAGCCTTTAAGACCTATCTGTTTGGTCTGGCCTTCCAGGGTTTTTAAACTGTTTTTAAACTGTAAATGTTTGGCCTGGTTTTCCAGGGTTTTAAAACTGTCTTAAATGTTTTAATTGTTAATTGGTTTTATATTGTTTTTATAGTTTTTGATTTTAACTGTTAATTGATTTTAATTGTTTTTATTAAAACCACCCTGAGCCATTTTTGAAAGGGTGGTATAGAAATTAAATAAATAAATAATGATGATAGTTCAATGCCTTTATACAAAACTATAAATGTGCATCCACATTTGGAGCACTGCATGCAGTTCTGGTCACTGTATCTTAAGGAGGACACTGTAGAACTGGGAAAGGTGCAGAAGAGGGCAACCAAGATTATCAGAGACCTAGAGCACCTTCCTTATGAGGGAAGTCTACAGCATCTGGGGCTTTTTAGTTTGGAAAAGAGGTGGCTACAGGGAGACATAGGTACAGGTTTATAAAATGATGCATGGAGTAGAAAGAGTAGACAGAGAGAAATTTTTCTCCCTCTCTCACAACACTAGAATGAGGGGTCAAGCCATAAAACTGATTTCCAGGAAATTTAGGACCAACAAAAGGAACTCACACAGTGCATAATAAATCTATGGAATTCTCTGCCATGGGATGTGGTAATGGCCACTAGATTGAATGGCTTTAAAGAATGGCTTAGACAATTTCATGGAGGACAGGATTATCAATGGGTACTAGTCTGATGACTATAGGCCACCTCCAGCCTCAGAGGCAAGATGCCTTTAAATACCAGTTGCAGGGGAGCAGCAGCAGGAGAGAGGGTATGCACTGACCTCTTGCTTGTGGGCTTGCCAGACGCATCTGGTGGGCCACTGTGGGAAACAGGATGCTGGACTAGTTAGGCATTGGGCTGATCCAGCAGGGCTGTTCTTATGACATGCACACTCATAGTGCATGCACCTCCTGATCATGTATCATGGGCCAGGCAGATGAAGTATCATCAGAACCTTATGTCAATGTGTTTGACATATATTTGAACTGAATATTTGAAACATCAAGGAAGAAGTTAGTTTTGTATTAAATGTCTCACTATAAGATAAAGAGGGCAAGGAAACAGATGCGGAGAATACCTAGCACATAGTGAAATAAAAGCTGATGCTTATGCTCTTACCTTGCTATGAAGCTTCCCAGGGCTTACTCAGACAAGCTCTAGGGCTGCAACTTCTTCATTTCAAGAAACCATACCTCAGTGGTAAAACACTGATTTGGCATCTATGTATGTATTTGTTTGTTTATTTGTTTTGAAATTTATATCCCTATCTCCTTCTAAGGAACCCAGAGTTGTGTACATAGTCATGTTTATCCTCACAACAACCCTGTGAGGTAGGTTAGGCTCAAAGATAAGTGACTGCCCAAAGTCACCCAGTGAGTTACATGGCTGAGAGGATTTGAAGTTCTCTCTTTCTGGTATTTGTGGGAAGAACTGTCCATATACAATTCCAACCCTCTAGCCACTATGCCATCTCTAATTAAAGGGATTATGGGGAGCAGGCCTAGGAAAAGGATCCTAAAGAGCAGGGCTACATGAGCCGATAGTGTCACTCAAAAGAAGGCAACTTCAATGATTCATATAATTGCCTTGTTCTGTACAGTCCTAATTTTTTTTAGTGTATCTGTAGGCCTTGGTATAAGCAGTGTTCTGTAGGCCTTGGTATAAACAGTGTTCAGCCATCCTTTACAATAATGCTGTCTTTTCCAATTCTCCTTGTACATGCTCAGATACAATCTTATTACTTTCTTATTGTTCCAGAGCTAAATCTTAACTCAGATTAAGCCTTGCCTGTACTATCTTTAGAGAAGGTGTGTTCATAGGCAGACCATATATTTCATTTTCTCTCTGTGTGTGCTCACTTCTAAGCACCTTCTTGTTCTAAAAGAGTTGGTTCACAATTTAAAACATGACTGTGAGCTTTTGATCTGTTATGACAATGTCTGTAGAATGGTGATCCCATTACAACTTCCGTTCAGAATATGGTTTTCAATCACAATACTACTGGATAAGCAGGCACCTTTTAACTTAGTGATGTTCTAATATTTAACAGGGGTTAGCAATGGTCCCTATAAAATCCCAGCACAGTATCCCTCCCGTGGTGTTGCTAGTGTCCGTTGTATAGTTCTTTTAAGATTGTGATTCCTTTTGGGACAGGGAACCATCTTATATATTTATTATTTATTTTTCTATATAAACTGTTTTGTTGAAAAGTGGTATATAAATATTTGTAGTCGTCGTCGTTGTAGTAGTAATGCTAAATTGTAATGCATAATACTTTTGGATCAGATCACAAAACTGCACTATCCACCTGTACTTCTTAGCCAAAAAAAACAAAATAAAACACTGTTATCCTTTGACAAACAAATGTAGAATATATGCAGAGAAACTGGCATTATTAATTCATTTTCCATTGAATGTGTGAATTATGCTCGCAACATCTTGTTAATTACTTAAATGATGAAGTGGTTTGGTGACAAATGTGACAAAAAAAACCACCCCTTTTCCTTTTTCATTTATCCATTTCATTTATGCAAATTACAGTTCCCAATCCAATATTGCAATAGAAGTGCTCCAGGGTAAATTCTGAAGCTGTTTCATTATGCTTTCCTAAGTATAATGCAATTAGGATCATGTCATGAATGACTAACTGTTTAGAAGCAATTATTTTATGACTAGGTGAAATTTTATCACAGAGCAAATATTTTCCATATTTTTGAGTGCTTGGATTTTTTGTTTTTGTTTTTAAAGGGCCAGGCAGACATGCGCAAAAAGGAAGAAGTCATATGGGACAAAGATAAACTATGGGCAATTTTCTCTTCCGTATGGGTGCATATACAACTATAGTCACCTCTGAAATTTCCTCCAAAGTGAAACGTGAAGCCTAAGTTGTTTCCTTCTCATGTAAAACCTCTGAGGAACTCCAAGAGGGAAACCAAATAGTAGACTGATTCAGATGTAATGCAGTACTACAGTCAATCCTGGTCCCTATGCATCTGTGAACAGTTATTTCCAATTTAAGTTAGAATAAACCAAGACTGATCATGATATGCAGACAGAGCAATCTTGGCTTATTCTAACCTACTAACTTGAAATAAATTGTGATCTGTACTTAGATCACAGCTGAGGAGATCCAAAACTTGACTCCTGTAGTATGCAGTGGGATATGGTTGGTGATCAGAATAAAGAATTCTGAAATACTGTGGTAGAATCATACTCGAAATCCTGCAGCTTCTCAGTCCCCGTGCAGGGTGCTGCAGTATTGAAATGAAATCTATCTACTACTGGGTGAAGGGTTACTTAGACATTTACTAGCAGGGGTTGGGGGAGATATCAAGTTCCTTCTCTTTTACACACTGGTTCAGTGGCCTTGGGCAGGCTATTAACTCTCAGCTTCTATTCCCCATATAAGAACACAAGAAGAGCCCTGAAGATCAGACCTAAGGCCTATCTTGTTTAGCATCCTGTCTCCCAAGCAGATACCTCTGAGAGAACTGCACACAGGAGATGAAGACAATATTCATTTAGCACCATTGCTTTCCAGCCACGCACTGAGGAATAGGGATGTGCAAACAGGTTCAAATTTGAACTGATTTGAATTTGAACTGGTTTGGTTTGAAGGTTCAAACTCGAACCAACCAGGGCATTGAATTGGCAATGCTGGTCCAAATTCAAACCAAACAGAGCCTGGTTCTATTCAAACTGGTTTGAACCAGCTCAAGCCTCCAAAACTGGGTTAGGTGGTAGGCACTCAAACTCCAAAGTAATCAGACACTCCTACAACTTTTAATAATTTTTGGATTATTTTTCTCTCTCTCATAGAGTATGATGGGGACTTGAACTGGCTCATTATTCTGTATGTAGATCTCCTAGGGGCACGAACTGAGGGTGGATGGTAGGCACCCAGGGATGCCTACCATCCACCAAACGCCAAAACAATCGGACACTCCTGTGATTATTAATGATTTTCTTAAGATTGTTTCAATATTTGCATATCTCCCATAGGGAAAAATTGAGATTTGAGGGTGCCCCATTCCCTACCTTTGGTGGGTGCCAGGGCACCCCAAAGTGGGTCTTGGGGCATGGCAGGTATGGCCTCAACTCCACTCAGGCAGTCCCAAGTTTGTAGGGTTTATTGGTTTTTAAAAAAAATATTTTTAAAGAATTGTTTCCTTTCATTGAAATGCATAGGAATCTCTCCCCATTCATATAAGTAGAACAGTGATAGTGACCCTAATTGCTGTGAACTCTGAACTCAGAGTTCGCAGCAATTAAGGTCACACACAGTTTAACTTATGAACTGGCACCCCCCAAAGGTGGGAGGCTAGAGGAGGGGTTCCCAGTCTTGGTCCCTAGATGATAGGAGTAGTAGAGAGAGGCTAGAGGAGGGGTTCCCAGTCTTGGTCCCTAGATGATAGGAGTAGTAGTCCAGTAGATGATAGGAGTAATAGTCCAGTGGTTGGAAACCTCTGCTCTAGAGCACTATTCACAGAAAAAAGTGCTGTGCACATGCTTAATATAGATAATAAATAAATAAATAACTGGTTTATATCAACCACAAAAACCACGACCACAAATTTCTTCAGCAGATGAGTCATTGTAAGGATTTCCAGTGCCTTGACCGTGTACTGTGTCTAATTGCCACCCTCACTGATGTTAAGAGAAACTAATATTTATGTTTGCTAGTTGCCATTTTGCATGTAACACTTCAAATATAATTGACTGAGAAGAAATGCCCATGTAATGAGCCTGAGATGGTATGGTAATTTCTTAATTCAGAAAATAATTACATGGTTATTTGTGTCCTCCAAAAATAAGGTATTACTAATTCTGCCTAAACAAATTGCTATTTGCCCAGGTTTTGAACTTCTGTAAACAGCAGGACAGCAGGGAACTGAATACAAATCCTGACACAATGTGCATGTTAGGAATAGGATTATCTGAGAAGATGAAACAAATATTTGTATGTGGCAAGCAGCAGACAAGTGAGCTTACAAACAGCTGAAGACAGGACTTCCGAAGGTCAGGAAGGCAAGCATATTAAATAGATGAGGTTCTAACCATATGGTCTAGGAATGTAGTGGTGGATTTACAATGACGCCAATTGTGTGGTGGTGGCACAAACCATCTATAAGAACATAAGCACAGCCCTGCAGGATCAGGATCAAGGCCTATCTAGTCCAGCATCCTGTTTTGCACAGTGACCCACCAGATGCCTCTGAGGTGTGCACAGGCAAGAGGCATGCCCTCTCTCCTGCTGTTGCTTCTCTGCAACTGGTATATAGAGGCATCTTGCTTCTAAGGCTGGAGATGACCTATAGCCAGACTAGTAGCCATTGATAGAACTGTCCTCTGAATGTGTCTAAGTCCCTTTTAAAGCCACCCAGGCTGGTGGCCATCACTGCATTGTGTGGCAGAGAATTCTATAGCTTAATTATGCACTGTGTAAAAAGGTGCTTCTTTTTCTCGGCCTTAAACTTCTTGGCAATCAGTTTTATGCGATGACCCTCAGAAGGATGGGAAGGTCTTCACATGGCTGCTGTCCAGCTGGGGCTAAACTACTGCTTGAATTGCTCACATGGAAAGTTGAGACTCTCTGCCTCTTGGTTGAGAGAAACACTGTCACCTCCCAACCCTGCCCCCTTTCTCCTTAAGAAGGAGAAGGACAGTTCTATCAAGTTAATTTGACAATTTGCTAACTTTTAATGTGGTGATTCTCTTTATTTAGCAGGGGGAGAGTAACTGGCCCTATCCACCCCCAGCACAGTACCGCCAGTGACTGTTGCTGGTGTCTGTCTTACATTTCTTTTTAGATTGTGAGCCCTTTGGGGACAGGGAGCCATCTTATTTATTTATTATTTCTCTGTGTAAACCACCCTGAGACATTTTTGGAAGGGCGGTATAGAAATTGAATAAAATAATAATAATAATGGTGGTGATGATGATGATGATGATGATGATGATGATGATGATGATGAAACAAAGCAGGCCTGTCCTCTGTTGTTTGTAATCGCCATGACTCAATTTTCACAAATACTAAACAAAACAGGCCTCGGATACCAAACATGTAAAACATCAAGTAAATTAAACCATCTGCTGTACATGGACGATCTGAAGTTGTATGGAAGGTCACAGTCAGAAATCGAATCACTGCTAAGCACTGTCCGTATATTCAGTAGCGATATAGCAATGGAGTTTGGACTAGACAAGTGTGCTGCATTAATAATGAACAGAGGAAAAGTAACAAAAACAGAAGGAATAGAACTGCCCAATGGAAGCAAGATCAAGAACCTGGAAGAGAAAGAACCTTACAAATACTTGGGCATTCTCAGGGCTGATAACATCGCACACACTGAAGTTAAAAGAAAAATGGGAAGTGAATACATCAGGAGAGTTAGAAAAATCCTCAAGTCCAGACTCAATGGCGGGAACACCATACAAGCCATAAACACCTGGGCTATACCTGTTATCAGATACACTGCAGGAATAATAGACTGGACCCAGGCAGAGCTAGAGACGCTAGCTTGTAAGACCAGGAAAATAATGAGCATCAATCATGCTCTGCACCCCCACAGTGATGTAGATAGGCTATACCTCTCTCGCAGCTCAGGTGGAAGAGGAATGCTGCAAGTCCATCAAACAGCAGAGGAGGAGAAAAGAGTCCTTGAAGAATATATCAAGGACAGTGAAGAAGATGCACTTCTAATGGTCAATAACAAGAAACTATTCAACACCAATGAAACAAAGCAGGCCTACAAGAAAGAACAAGTCAAGAACCGAGCAGAAAAATGGAAAAAGAAGCCACTGCATGGTCAATATTTGCACAATATAAGTGGAAAATCAGACATCACCAAGACCTGGCAATGGCTTAAGAATGGCAACTTGAAGAAAGAAACAGAGGGTTTAATACTGGCTGCACAAGAACAGGCACTAAGAACAAATGCAATAAGATCAAAAGTCGAAAAATCCACAACAAACAGCAAGTGCCACCTTGGTAAAGAAGCAGATGAAACAGTGGACCACCTAATCAGCTGTTGTAGAAATAACGCACAGACTGACTACAAACAAAGGCATGACAAGGTAGCAGGGATGATACACTGGAACATCTCAAAAAATACAAGCTACCTGTAGCCAAAAATTGGTGGGACCATAAAATTGAAAAAGTGGTAGAAAATGAAGATGTAAAAATATCATGGGACTTCTGACTACAAACAAACATCTGCCACACAATACACCAGATATAACTGTAGTTGAGAAGAAAGAAAAACAAGTTAAAATAATCGACATAGCAATACCAGGGGATAGCAGAATAGAAGAAAAAGAAATAGAAAAAATAACAAAATACAAAGATCTACAAACTGAAATTGAAAGGCTGTGGCAGAAAAAGACCCAAATAATCCCAGTGGTAATTAGCGCCCTGGGTGCAGTTCCAGAAGTCCTTGAAGAGCACCTCAACACCATAGGGGCCACAGAAATCACCATCAGCCAATTACAAAAAGCAGCTTTACTGGGAACAGCCTATATTCTGTGACGATATCTATAACAACTGACAATAAAATTCAGCCATCCCAGGTCCTTGGGAAGGACTTGATGTCTGGATAAAACAAACCAGTAAATAACACCTGTCTGTCTGTGTAAATCAATAATAATAATATCAACCTGGCCACTAATCTGGTGTCTATGTGCCACCTCCAGCCTCAGAGGCATGATGCCTCTGAATATCAGTTTCAAGGGAGCAACAGCAAGAGAAGGCATGCCCTTACCTCTTGCCTATGGGCTTCCCAGAGGCATCTGGTGGGCCACTGTGTGAAATGGAATGCTGGACTAAATGGGCCTGATCCAGCAGGGCTGTTCTTATGTTCTAAGAAGGTGTGCTTACGTGGAGCTAGAGGAGAGTTGTAGAGGAGAACGAAGGTGATTCAGGAGGTCGTTCTGGATAGTAAGCGTGTGTATGTTTTTATGCAGGGGAGCTGAGGCAAGACATAGTTGTTTTTGTTGATGAAAGTGGGGAACCTTCAGCAGCTCTCTTCTCTCACCAAAAACAGTATGGAGGCTCTACACAGCCCTTTCTAGCACAAGCTGCAGCCTACTTGCTAAGTGTGAGGGAAAGGTGCTGCATGTGCCATTTGCTGGTGGGTTAATCAGTGCCTCTGCCCCATATCTAGCCTGTCTGGCTAGTATCTCTGCTCTGTTCTCCTCACTTGTGTATGTGCACACAAGGAGTGTGAGTGACAGAGACCTGAATGTATGAGTTCTTTGAGAGCAGCAGTCACCACTGACGCTGAAGCCAGGCTTAACATAAAGAAAAACAAAAGGCAGTCACTTCCATCCTTAGAAGGCTGCGATTCTTCCTTCCCATTTAATATAGCCTGCTGTAGCTGCCTGCTGTTGGGATCCTCAAAGCCACCATTGGAAATATACTGAAAGCTATTTCTGAGTTAATGCCTTCTGATTCTCCTGCCCCGACAGCCTCTGGCCTCTTTCAGATGTGACATGGAACCATGGGTCCAATGGATCTGTGGTTCCACAACCCCCCTCTCCCCACTCTCCTGTCAACAGGCCTTCTCGGTCGCTGCCCCGAGATTGTGGAATGCTCTCCCTGCTGAGATACGATCCTCTCCATCTCTGGCAATTTTTTTAAAAACAACAACACCTGAAAACCCATCTTTTCGCCCAAGCTTTCTCAGCTTTTTAAAATTGTCTGTTTTAATTTTATGGTTGATTTTAAACTGTTGATTTGTTTTTAACTTTTATATGTATTTTAATTGTTTTATATTAACTGCCCAGAGACAAAAGTTTGAGCAGTATATAAGTTTGATGAATGAATGAATGAATGAATGAATGAACATTTGAATGTGTGGGAGAGCTGCCTCTATACAGTCAGGAAGACTACAGAAGGCAGGGGAGCTGGCTGTGCAGGCTTCCTTCTTGACAAAAAGACAGTCTGCACAGCGAATCAGGCCAGAGGGAGGAAAGAACTTCCTCCCTCAACTCAAGCTCTGTGGGGCCGAAACTCCATGCCAGCATTCAGATATAACACTGGTGCCACAGAACCAGTGTTTGGGAAGGGCAATCACAAGTCCCTTCTTGCCCTTAACTCCAGTTTCCTGAATTCAGACATGTGGCTTGGGAAACCAGAGGTTAAGGTACCTCCAGTTTCCTAGTACATCCACATCTGGTGACTGTTTTCCATGCAACTATCTTCCACCTACAGGCCTCACCTTCCTGTTTCAGCGTCTCTTCCATCTGCTGACCTACGTCCTGTCCAAGGTCTCCTCATCCTCTCCAATGAGAGAAAGTGTAGAAACTCATTTCTCCAGTTCCCTTACTTTCTATTTCAACAAGGCAATCACCTCCTACTTGCTGTAGGAAGTCTATGATTCTGTTGGGCAAGAAAACAAATATAGCACACACAATGCAGGTCACAACCCTTGACCATAACCAAGGTCAGAGCCCTTGCTGTCCTTCTTACCTCTTGTCCATGTCCTAACCTCTGCTTCTACTGATGAAATGGGCTTTGCTTATTCCTTCTTTGCTTGAAAGTTTCCTGAAGTCCTGTGGTGTGGTGTTGTTTAGGAGATTATTTTGGCCCACTGGTGGAGAGAACATGGGGTGGCAGGAAGCCCAAGCCCCAGTGAGCTCTCAGTACTCTCCATCTTCAAAGAGGCTGTTGCTACCTCTACAGGCCTTTAGTATATCTTTCCAACAGCTAGATTGCTGCAGGCTGCTTTCTGTGCTTGCATGCCAGTTCAGTTTGATTCAATACCCGTACTGCTGGCTGAGCTGCCTTGTCTCTTACTGTGCTAGGTTCATCCCAGTTCATTTGGGGTTCTTTGGAGGTCAAGAGAAAGTTGGTACATTGTTTGTGAAAGCATTACTGAAGAGAGGCCTTCAGCATCCAGAAGGAAAATATTAGAGCACACCAAGATGACAGCCCTACAGATGTCAGTTAACATGCCTCTCCTCACTGTTGGCATGAAATTGGACTGAACTGTGTTTTTCCATGGAGGGGTTGCAACAACAACGTTTCAGGAATTGCTAGTGTTACAAAGATGTGTAATTACTGCTTTCAATATACAGTTTGCTGATATTTCCATACTCCTACCTAGACTATTGTACAATGCTAGGCAATCATTATTCTAATGGGTATTGCATATGGAACTCAACAGGGGTTTATTGTGATATTCCTGAAGCATGCAGAGCTGTAGAAAACTTCAAGATGATCTGTTTTTTTAAGGGAATTATAAAATCAAAGTGTCCAGAACTCCAATCCCCTTCCTAAGACAGAATCTTCCTCATATTAACTCTTACAGAAGAACCCACACACTGTTCACATCATTCACAGGCATATAGGAGGGATGAGAAAGTTCCATACAGTGGTCCCTCTACTTACGAAATTAATCCGTTCCAAATGCACATTTGTAAGTCGAAAAATTCGTAAGTCGAAAAGCGGTTTCCCATAGGAATGCATTGGGAACGGATTAATGCGTTCCGGAGCCTAGAAAAAAGACCCAGACCCCCAGTAAGGCTTGCAAACTGCACAGGAACATTTCTTTTCAAGAATAAACAGGCAGTAAACAGGCAGGCAAGTCAAGGAAACCGCATGTAAAATTCGTAAGCCGAGGAAACCCCATCTAAAAATTTGTAAGTCGAAAAAACCGCATCTAAAACCGGATCTAAAACTGCCGTTTGTAACTCGAAAAATACTTATGTCGAGTAGTTTGTAAGTCGAGGGACCACTGTACTTGTAAAGGTCTTTGTGCTTGCTGTCCTCATGTGAACGAAGTCTCAGCCACCCAGGAGTCATTCACACATGCCTTCATGCCACGGGGTATCTGAAGAACAAATCTGCTTTGCAGCAGATTCACATGATGTTTAATTTGGGGGACTAAATTGACAGTTCACATAGGGTTGGCTCCTCTCTGCAATCCCTGGCAGATCTTTTTCTAGTGCATTCCCACTGGTTTACTCCGGATTTTTCCTCCAACCAATCGCAAATCACACCAGAGAGCAGGAGAGTGTGAGAGCTTTTTTATTGTTGTTAGTTTGACAGCTAAGAACGGAAGAACAGCATGACGGCTTGCCAAGCAGGCGGATCAAACAGCAGAACACTTAACCCGAGCCTGCTGATGTTCTTTGCTGATCTTTGCTGATTTTTATAACAAACTTGCTTTTGTGAGTGAATGCCTTCATCACCTCATGCCCACCCCACCCCCCACCACACACACTCCAGACCATCTAAGAGTCAGGGGAGTCTCAGGTGAATCAGCTCAGACAAAAAGGTCTCAGGTTACATCAAGCTGTAGCCTCCATTCTGCATATCTAAAGCCTATGTTGACCCACATTTTGCAGTTTGTGTTTGTGTTTAACTCAGGAATTTCTCCCTCCCCCTCCCCTTCTGGACTCCTTCCACAGAATTTCACCAATCTGCTAAAACCCTTCCCCACTAGCAGTGCTTGCAATTGCAAATACTCAGAGCAGACCATGAGGTCATTCACACAATCGAAAACTGTGTTCTACCCAGGTTTGGGAGCTGTGTGTACTCCCAATTTTTGATTGTGTGGAAGCAAGGTAAGAGGAAAACCTGAGTAGAAGTGATTGTGTGGAAGCAAGGTTAGAGGAAAACCTGGGTAGCTTTTTCTCCTACCTTGCTTCCACACAATCACTTCTACCCAGGTTTTCCTCTAACCTTGCTTCCACACAATCAGAAATTGAGAGTACACAGAGCTCCCAAACCTGGGTAGAACACAGTTTTTGATTGTGTGAATGACCTCCATACCAAATACAGCTGTCAAACTCCCTTTCACTGAGTTTTGAAAACCACTGTGTCCACTCTACACATTGAGGGAGAAGTGGTGGGGCATAACAGAAGCACCAGGGTTTGTTTTCAAAAGCTGCTGAAATGAGAGGATTTTTTTAAAGCCGGACATACTTCAGGCTAAGCCAGAATGTGCAGCCTTGATTCGGGGTGGGGGAAAGAGTCCTGTCTGTACTGTTCCCTGATAGCCTGCAGGGACTTTAGAGTAAATCCAGCTAAAATGTGGACTGGCACACTCCATTCTGGAGGAGATTCGATCCCCGGTGGACCCTTTGGTGTAGGAAGGGAGGCTCAGCTTCCCTTTTGTCCACAAAGCAACTGCTGGGGAGTGGGATTTGTTGCTCATTCTGTTGGCTGAGCGAAGCAAATTGTGTGCATTTCTTTCAGTCAACAAAATGAGTCTACACATCCCAGGTTAAGGCTAATGCTTGCCCACTGCCCCCTGCTGTGACGGATTGTTCTCCGTGGCAGAGAGAAGAGAATATGCTGCACTCACTGTTGGAGCCAGGGTGGTGGTTTTTTGTGTGTTTGTTTTTTGTTTTGGAGGTTAGGTAGTATTGTTTCAACCCCCTCCCACCAAGAATAAACATATGATTCATGCCTGAAAATGAGCCGCAACATGTGTTGCAGATGGCACAAGGACACAATCACAAATGGCTTTCATGTGACACAAGATCCTCCTCCTCCTTTCACCATCATGTTGTGAGTCTGCACGCTGCCCAGCTGTTGTAAGGAATATGGACCAGATTATAGAAATTAGCAATGTGGTGTTGATTCAAGCACTATTCACGTATTCTGTTCTGTATGTTTGTTTGTTTACTTATTTATTGTGTAATTTGTATACCGCTTTTCATTAAAATAATCTCAAAGCGGTTTACAGTATAATTAAGACAATACATAATTGAAATACAAAGGTACAGATGATCTCAAAAATTAAATTACTATAGTAAAGATAATATAAATATAAAAATAATCTTTATATTAATAAACCATAAAATAATAATAATACATAACACAAAGCAGCAGTAGTAAAAAAAAACAATATTCTCATGCAAAAGCCTGGGTAAAGAGCCACATCTTTACTTCCCCCCCTAAAAACTGTCAAGGAGCCTGAGGAGTGGATTTCAGCCGGGAGAGCATTCCAAAGCCTGGCAGCAACGACTGAGAAGGCCCTGATGATCTGGTCAAGTGGGCAGAAACCCTTGGGCGCAGGGTTTGTGCATGTACAGATAGGTTTGCATGTACAGTTATCCAAGTCACCTTAAGTGGCGCAGCGGGAAAGTGTTTGACCAACAAGCAGAATGTTGCCGGTTTGAATCCCCGCTGGTATGTTTCCCAGACTATGGGAAATACCTGTATCAGGCAGCAGTGATATAAGAAGATGCTGAAAGGCATCATCTCATCCTGCGTGGGAGGAGGCAATGGTAAACCCCTCCTGTTTTCTACCAAAGAAAACCACAGGGGCTCTTGGGGTGCCAGGAGTTGAAATCAACTTGACAGCACACTTTACAGTTATTCAGGCATTATGTTCAATGCATGTACAGTTTTAAACAGGAGTGTAGTGGAGGGCAGACGTGCAGGGATGGAGCGCTGTACTTCTCAACTTCTCTTTCTGTTGAGGTGAGCAGCATGGCCATGGGGGCTGTCATGAAGAACACCTGCACTTCTGAATTTGCAACTACATCACTGGTTGTAAACTGATTTGCACTCTGATTTTGAGGGGATGTTTATGCAGGTTCACTTATAAAATGAATGCATGTACAGTCCTTTACACAAAGAAATGTACATGTGTATAGATGTATATATACAACATAATGTCTGAAGAGGGCTTCAACTGCTGGATATTTCTAAAAATTATGATGGAAAGGGAGTATGTGTGTGCATGCAGCTGCAGCTTCCTCTGGGCAGAAACCTCCAAATTAAGCTTGAATATCACTTAAAGCAAAACTCATATGCTGCCACTCAGAGGATTATGT
The DNA here is from genome assembly GCF_027244095.1 of Hemicordylus capensis. Classification (NCBI taxonomy): domain Eukaryota; kingdom Metazoa; phylum Chordata; class Lepidosauria; order Squamata; family Cordylidae; genus Hemicordylus; species Hemicordylus capensis. Next base: position 41,862,866 of record NC_069661.1, on the reverse strand, counting down.
ATCACAGAGAAGCCTTTGCAGTCTTACCCTTATAGTAGATATAACATGATGTGTTCCAGCTCTTTAATATGACATCGCCCAATTTAGTGTGTAGCAAATGTGGACTGAATGCAGAGTTCAGCACACAGTGAAGCAGCCTGTTTAGCATGTCTCAACCTAACTCCAACAACAACAACAATTTATATACTGCTTTTCAATGAACGTTTTCAAAGTAGTTTACATTGAGAAATAACAAATGAAGAAATAAGGTGGATTCCTGTCCCAAAGAGCTCACAATCTAAAAAGAAACATAAGATAGAACCAGCAACAGTCACTGGAGGCAGTACACTGGGGATGGATATAACCAGTTACTCTCCCCCTGCTAAATAAAGAGAATCACCACGTTAAAAAGGTGCCTCTTTGCCCAGTTAGTAGGGGTTACTTGGCACACTCCTTATTAGCTTGGCACAGCTTGGCACACTCCCTATTAACCTGAATATGCCAGTTCTGCAAGGTCATTTGAAATCTAGGTGGTGTGATGAGGTGGATGTGTGGTGAAACAATCCCATTCCAACATTACCACATGCTGTTTTCTCCATGGGCTCACACAGTCTGCATTCCAAAACAGGTTAACAAAATGAGAAAGAAAACAAGACTTTTGTACTTATAAGAGTTATGGGGAAGAAGGAATGTTGGCATGTAGCCAGAGGCGTATCTAGGGAAAATAGCGCCTAGGGCAAGCACTGAAATTGCGCCCCCTGTCCAAACATCTCACACCCATCTTTCAGATAACTTTACCATAATATCAGCTCAAAAATACAAGTCAAGTTAATCTTTTAATATTTCAATAACTTTATAGCAGTGGATGTAGCCAGACCAAAAAATGCTCAAAACCTACAAATTTCAGTATGCTGAGACTCACGAAATACCCAAATACTATGTGGAGGTGTACTTGGAAAACTAAACAGAAGTGCCTGTCTAATTCTCTACTATGCATTGTAGCATCACTATTACATAAGTTTTAAAAATAAATGGAGAATCTGACTTTTCCCAGATATTCTGAAAATAATTAAAGGACATACAGAGTAAACTGTGTCACTGCTTGGAAAATATTCTAGTATTTCAGCAAGACAGTTAAAATGAGAGAAAGACAGCAAGAAACTCCCAGTGGTCCTTAATACTAAGGATTTCACACTGATTCAAAGACAAACTCACCATTAATAGCCATATTATTAAGACATCACATTTAACTCACTTATCACAAGAAGCAAAGTAAGAGCAAATGAATACAATCCTAGCTCATAAGCTTCAGCTCAGTATTCACTAGCCCTGATTCTCTGTACATAGTGCCAAACTGAATATGTATACAGTGACTTATATTAATTTTTCAATTTTTTTGTTGCCTGTAGCCCCTTCGGGGGGCTTCCTAAAGGCCGGAGGGGAGTCTGCAAAGGTTCCTCCTCCCCCTGCTGGCCTCTTAATTCACTGCCACAGTCGGTCCCAGGCTGATTTTCAAGCCTGTTTGGGCCTGCAAAGATCGATGTGGTGGCCATTTTGGAAGCTGCCACACATGCTCAAATGGCCTCTGCGAGGCCTGGCAAGGCCTAGGGCCTCACAGGGACCATTTGAGCATGTGCAGTGAGCATTTTTTTAAAAAAAACAAATAGTGTTTTTTTTAAAAATGGCCAATAAAAACAAAATGGCTGCCGTGCATGCTCAAATGGCCTCTGTGAGGCCTGGCATGACCTAGGGCCTTGCAGAGGCCATTTGAGCATGTGTGGCAGCCATTTTGTTTTTGGCAGACATTTTTTTAAAAATTCATTTTAAAAAAATGGCGCCCCCCCCCCTTCAAGTGGCACCCGGTGCACGTGCCCTACCTTAGTTATGCCCCTGCATGTAGCTTTTCTCCCCTTAATATCTATCTGCGCATGCCAATATGGCAGCGAGAAGCAGGGGCACATCTGCAACTGAACAAGAAAGGAATGCATGTTCCTGGGGCCCTGGGGGAGGCAGAGCTGCCCCCTGTAGGACAGCTTGTTCTTTGCTCTCCCCCTCACACTTCTCTGAAGAAGAAAGTGGGCTGGGCAAGGGCCATCTTTACTTTTTGTCCCAAGGCCCACTCCAACCTTGTTACGCCCCTAATTAGCAGTCTCTTTTTGGCATGTAATTGCCAGATTCGGTAGCTGGATAGAGAGAGGCAAGCTTAGATCATGGGAGGTAATCAGAAGGGGCAGGATCCAAACCAACCAACATATGGTGAAAAAACCCCAAGATTTGGTGATTTTCTATGATGCCAATCCAGGTCTGTTAAATAAACCACAGTTAACATTAGCCATGGTTCTGCATGATGTCTGAACTTGCCCAAAGTCAGGTGACTCCCAGCTATTTATGAATTGGCCCATGTCCCTGTGAAATGGCAATTAATGGCCTTCCTCTTCTGAAGCAAGACTTCCCAAGGTACAGTATTGGCCATTTATATTTCTAGGCTTTATATGCCCAAGCCTTTCTATATGCTGCAGGCTGCAGAAATTTCCTTTATGCCCCTCCTTCATTTTGGTGCTCGCTATGCCTTCCTCCTGCCTTAGGAGCTTGATACTTTTTTTTTAAACTTTAAACCAATTAACAAACATCCAGATGCACTGTTTGATCTACATTTAGTAATTAGGTTCACTCAGCTTGAAGAATCTTGACGATTCTATATCAGCAGTACTGCTTGTTACAGGCCACTGGGTTCTTAATTCAAATGTGTGCCTTTCCAGAGTCATTTGTGCATGTGGTTTTTTTGACACTGGATACTGTTCCGACTCTGTTTTGCTGAGTTTTCAATTTATTACTGTCACTTTCAGAGTGTATTGAATTTTGTGACACATCTATCGCAGCAAGGATAAAAAGTCATCGACGTTTAACACTGATCCTGAGAGCTGCCACTTAAAGATCAAATACTTTGGGCTGGTGACTTTTAGAATCAATTACAATCTTCCATCAAACAATAATTTGTCTGGGAGGATAAACAAAAGTGAAAGGTTTTGTGAATGTAAACCCTCCAATATATGAAAAAAAATGAAATAAGTACGCTTGTCTTACTGGATTATCTTCCAAAGGCTAGGGAGACATTAATTCCGAAAATTAATAATACTGAAAATTCAATTCAAAGCATTAATTTAATTACATTTTCATCCCAATCTTCCTTCAAGGAATCCAGGGCACCATACAAAGTTCTATCCTCACAATCAACCTGAGAGGTTAGGCTAAGTTGCTGTCTGTTGTGGTATTGAATGATGGTAACATGGGACTCATAAGAACAGCCCTGCTGGATCAGGCCCAAGACCTATCTAGTCCAGCATCCTGTTTCACAAAGTGTCCCACCAGATGCCTCTGAAAAGCCCACAGGTAAGAGGTCAGGGCATGCCCTCTCTCCTGCTGCTGCTGCTCCCCTGCAACTGGTATTTAAAAGCATCTTGCCTCTGAAGCTGGTGGTAGCCAGTAGTCATCACACTAGTAGCCATTGATAGATCTGTCCTCTATGAATTTGTCTAAGCCCCTAACTCCTTGCCCTGATGCCCTCAAGAGCAATAGTGGCAAAAGGAGGTTCTGGTGGGCAGATGTTCTTCAGAGTTTTCTCTGATCCACCAGATGTTCCTGCTGCTGCTCTGGATAAATTGGATTAACAATTTATCCCATCCCTTAAAACTTCCAGGGAAAGTGGCCATTAGAGGTATTGTGGGGGCAAGAATGATGTATAAATTAGCTCCCTTGACTCCTTGTTGTGTTGCTTTCTTGGCAAGTCCACAGCAACACTAACAGGGAACATAATAGGCTACTGAGATCAAATGTTTTCTGTCTGTGTAGAGGCAAAGATTTCTCATCCAGGCTTATGTCCATCTTTTGTGATTCCAGGCTCTGCTTCAGCTCTGTGGCAGTAATTGCAAAGGGAGATGGGACAGATGTTCTTCAGAGTTCTCTCTCCTGAACACCAGCTGTTTCTGCTGCCACATCTGCATGTGTTGTACATATTTTATTTGATTGATTGATTGATTGATTGATTGATTGATTTCTATACCACCGTTCCAAAAATGGCAGGTTGTTTGCAGAGATGGAGCAAACATGACCACATGTATCCTGTTTCTTTCCCATAATAATGAATTATTTATTTATTAGCCCTTTTATTGCTCAGGACAGTGCACATGGCCCATTTAATCCCTACAACAACCCTTTAATGTAGGTTAGGCAAAGTGATAGTGACTGGACCAAGATAAGCCAGTGAGCTTCATGACTGAGCATGGGTAGAATCTAGGTCTTCCTTACCTTCGTCCAACTCTATATCATACTGATTCTCCTTATTACAGTCAAAGTTACAACTGAGAACTGGACCTTGCCATAATGTGCCCTTGGCAAAAGGGCAATGTGACCCAAGGAGTCCATCTCTCCATTGTAGAATACTGACAGTTGCCACATCCACACATAATGGGAAACTGGAGTTAAATGGGGCAGAGCCCGGATTTCTTGTATGTCTGATTGCATGGAACCTCTGTCCCATTCAAAAGCAGAAGTTCTGTCTCATTCCCCTCCTCAAACTCCAATTTGAATCCTTGGGTGGTTGTGAGTTTCACTGTTCCTACCTGAGGTTTGAGTTCAGGTTTGTTACATCCAAATGCTGAACTGGAAGAAGCTTTCTCTGGGACCAGAGTTGAGAGGATGAAGCTCCTCCCTCTCTCCATTTCAATTGCCTGCTGTGGCTGTCCTTCATGCAAAGGAGGAAGCCTGGCAAACCGTTATCCCACCCACGCAGCCAGTTCACCCTCCTCTCTTCAGCCTTCCTGACTGCAGTTCAGATCCTGGTGGTTATGTCCGAACATGGACAGGTTAGCGTGAGCAGGTGAGGGAGGCTGGGACTACGGGTCCATTGGCCTCTTGGTTCTGTGTTACATGTGAATGTGTCCTCTCTATCCTAGGAAGCACAGAACACCATTTTTTGCCAGCAAAGATCTCAGAGTTTTCACTGGGATATAAATATAAAGCAAACAAGGAAATGAAGCAGTGCTTTGTTATCACTGATCTTCTATACATCATTTAATAAAGTGAAAATAAAATTACATAGGTGATTTCTTATCTGAAATTCACCTACAGCCTGAATGTACTTTTCATTGCCAGCCTATTTGTTATCACAAATGTCCTTAATTAAAAATGCTTTATTTGGTACAGGGTGAATTAAAAACAATATTTTTATTTGGATAATAGAGATGCACTTAGAAGCATATAAAACAGGGATTTAATGGGTACTTAATGGTGTGAAGCTTTAAACTGTACAAATCATAAATTAAAGCTTTCCTTAGCCTTTTATGCTTTCCCATTTGGAACCTGAAATACGATTTGCATTCATTATGTAAGGCTGATATACAGTACCTTGCTTCCCAATGTCATTCAGCTGGATCATAAACAATTCTCTCCCAAAGTACCCAACACACTTGCATTTTGAAAAGCTTATTTTTCAAGCCTCATGTCATAATCTTTCTCTAATAGTGGCAGGCGGAGTGATTCAAAAGTTCTTGAGGCAGTCCTGGAGCTGGTGAGTCATGCTGGTCCTGAGCAAGAATCAGCAGTGGCCCTATTCTTCCTCTCCATAATTCTACTCATAATTTCAGAACAGGCTCTAGGGCTAAAAAGCTGAATCATTTAATGCAAGCTCTGGGCAACAAAACCAAAACAACACACCTGTTACGGAAATAATGGTGTCTGTGTGCATCAGGTTAGCTGTAGGTGTCCAATTTTCCATTTGAAGCACTCTGGGGGGGGGGGGGTTGGGATCTGTAAATGAGGCTTTAAGGGAAGAGAGAATTATTCTATCCTGTGAGCATTTTTGCATATATTTTTGTTTCTAAGATTATTTCCAAGAGAGGAAGGAAAAGATGTGTTTGGATGCATACGCCCAATGTTATTGTGAATTATTCATTGGTATCTATTAAATCTATCATGGAGAAACATGGGGCTGCAGTAAAAAATATATAGGACCATTCACACGACCTACTAAGGGGTAGGAGGAAGGCTTCCCAAACCTGTCCCCACCCCCCGATGATGAATGTTTTCCTAGTGGGAACACAGAGCACTCTACCACATGATCCCTGCTGCTCGATGCATCACGAAGCAGCACGGATCGCTCTGAGCCTGGGACTCGGGATCCCAACCTATGACAATCCCACAAACAAGCTGCTTAAGCCTGGGCTTGGCTGCTCATGAGAAAGCCGTATAGTGAGGCGATTCTCACGATCGTCCAAAAGTGGGCTAAGGGAGCCTAGCCCACTTTTGGGTGATTGTGTGCTGCAACGGGAGCCGCACAGCTCCTGACAGCTAACTGCCCTAAATACCCATCCCCTAAGACGAGGTTAACAGAGCAAGCACTTAACAGAGCAAGCACTCTGTTAACCTCCTCTTTTTGCTTGTGTGTTGCTGCGGCGCACGGCAAGACATGAGTCCCTGACCAGGGAGGCCGCAAGCAGCCTCCCAGGCTCTGGAGTCTCTCCAGAATGACCTGCACACTTGCACGAGGCATCCTCGAACTTCCAGGGGCCATGTGGCCTCTGTTCCCCACAGCCCCCACTGACTCCATGACGGAGCCGTCAATCGTGTGTGCAGCTGATCTGGCCACCCAGCGCTGCCAGCTTGATTGTCTGCGGGAAGAATGGGCTAAGCCCACTTTCCCCACAAACCCCCTTACGGTGCTTCTCACCAATTGTAAGACTCGCCTCAGTATTTTTCACAAAAGTGAAAGGTTTTGTGAATGTGAAGTGGTGTCCTATAAAAACTGTAGTGTGGTGTAGTGTCTAGAGTGGTGGCCTATAATACTTTCATCCCAATCTGTTGCAGAGAAATTACTTATCCTTTATAAGTAATTGAAGCCAACTTTAACTGTGAAACTAAAGTTTGATTTTTTTTAATGTACTCAACATAGTCTAAAAAACAATAAACAGGCTAACAGTCACTTATGCAAAGAGAAGGCAAACATCTCAGTTTGAATTTGTCAGCAAGTGAGGAGCAGACAAACTGTGACTCCACCCCTAATACTCCAGTACACAGACACATTGAAACATAGACAAGCATGTCCCACATAAGGAACTGAGACAATGTCCATGGCAGAATCCCAACATTCCACTTTTTATTGTCTCATTCTTGAATTCTGTGTCCCACATTTTGTTTTATGTTGTGATGCAATCTTTTCTTTTCCCAACTGCAACAATTTAACTGTCTCTGACTCTGGCATCCCTTCATTTTTGTGCCAATCTCTAGGTTCTGGAATTTTCTCTTCTCTGGCTGCCATTTACAATCTTTTAGGTAGAATCCCTTTATTAATTCTGCTTGAGCATTTCACTTCTTGGATGCCTGAATCTGCAGTGTCATAAACTCATGCAACCTTTGTGTGCACACTCATTTGCAACAATTGCTTCCTCTCATTTGCAATCTATTTCATACAGCTGATCATCTCCCAACATGCCTTTCACCAGACATTTTCCTCCTTTTAAAATAAAGCAGTGGTCCCTTCTGAAAAGAACTCTACATCCACACCTTGTGGCTGTTTTTACAATCTTTACACTATTTTGCAAACTTGGAACATAGTATACATGCGTCATTCACTGGAATACACATTTCATTCACTCTATTTGCACCAAGATTACACTTCAGATAAATTGTCCCTTTTCCTTCTGCAAAAATGTGCTGCCCATTAACAAGGTATATTGAACTTTTATGTTCCATGCTTATTTCAGAGAAATCTTGCAAATTATTGAAGAAATGTGAAGTAGCTCCCCATCCAAATATATTTTGTTACTACCTTGACTTGCATTAACTCTACAGATGATTTCTTTTACAGTGCACAATTTTTCTTCTTTTTCAGCATTATTTTCATTGCTTTCATTTTGCATAGGCAAGTTTGTTTGTTAGAATGTCCATTTTTCTGGAATTCATTCTTATTCCCTTTTCTCTGTTGAGAATAATTCCCTTGCTCTTTACTAGGACAAGCATTTCTTAAATTCAAGGTGCTTTCACATATAAAACATTGCTTACCATCAGCAGCTTTGTAGGCTTCATTTTTAATTGATTCTTCCTTTTCTGTTTGCTTTTTAAAATTAAACTCTTGCAAATGTTCCTGCATAAAACTCAAAGTAGCATTTCCCTTAATTTGCAGAAAATTGACAATATTATCATATTCTTTAGGTGAAGTTTTAAGCATAAGTCCAGTCTGCTGGTTCAGGCATATTTATCTCCTGCAGTTCGTACTCTTTCAGTATTCCCCAAAATGAGCACATGTGCTCCTGAAAACTCTGCCACTCTCTGAATCTTTTATTTCACAAATACAGCATAAGAACAACTTGACTATTCATGGTTCTTTATTGAAAGACCCCCTTCAGTCTTTCCCACATCTCTCTTGCTATATTTTGCTCTTCTATATCATAGATTAACTGATCACTTACAGTCAGAGATATGTGTCCCATGGATAGCTTGTATGCAGAATCACATTCTTGGGTTTCTCTTCATTCTATGTTGGGCTTTGTTCCTCCAGAACATAAGATAGTCAAAGAGAAATCAGCAACATCTTCACTCTGAAGGACTATTTTCTGTAGTTTTTTTCATTGAGGGTCAATAGTGGGATGCCTCCCCACAGATGCAAATGTAGTCATCTTGTCCAGCTTTCTTGCCTATAAACTCTTTATTATCTCACAACTTCTTGCTTCACAACTGGGACTATAACCCAATGTTGCTGAGAAATTACTTATCCTTTATAAATAATTTAACAGGAAGCCAACTTTAACTGAGAAAAAGGTTTTGATATGTATTACTTGCTAAACATAGGCTAAGAAGACAACAAACAGGCTAACAGTCTCTTATTCAGAGAGAGGGAGAACATCTCAGTTTGAATTTAAGTCAGCAAGTGAGGAGCAGACAAGCAAAATGTGGTCCCATTCGCAAGCCAGTACATAGACACATTCAAACATAGGCAAGCATGCCCCATTCGCAGAACTGAGACAATGAGGCTATTTACATGATGGGAGAAAATTGGGCTAGTGGAGGCTAGCCTGATTTCCTCCCATCGTGAGAACCACTGGGCTTGGCTGTGAGCCCGGTGGTTCTTAATGGCTCACCCGCTTAAGTAACCCTGCCCTGCATAGCAAGCACTCTGCATAGCAAGCACTCTGCAAACTCGGTTTTTCTGATCATGAGTTGCCGCGGCACAGCTCCGTGCAGCAGCAACTCACGAGTAGCCCCCCTGACCCGGAGGCTGAAAAGCAGATCTCTCTAGCATGCCCTGTGCACTTGTGCAGGGCATACTGGAGCTTCCAGGGGCCATGTGGCCCCCGATCCCTCCAGCCCCCACCAGCTCCGTAATGGAGCCGGCAGTCGTGAGGGTGGCCACTACCAGGGTACTAACCCTCCACAGGTGGCTCCCACTGATTGTGGGAACCACCTCAATGTCTGTAGTAAATCTAAACATTCCCTTTCTCATTGTCCCCTGCTAATTGAGCAAAGAGGCACCTTTTAAAAGTGGTGGTTCTCTTTATTGAGTAGGGGGGGAGTAACTGGTGCTATCCGTCCCCAACACAGCATCCCTCCAGTGACTGTTGCTGGTGGCCGTCTTATGTTTCTTTTTTAGATTGTGAGCCCTTTAGAGACAGGGCACCTTTGTGTGTGTGTGTGTGTGTGGTGTAAACCGCTTTGGGAACTTTTGTTGAAAAGTGGTATATAAATATTTGTCGTATTTGTATTCATTCTTGAATTCCGAATACCATGTTTTGTTTTATGGTGCGATGCAAACTTTTCTTTTCCTAATTGCAGCAGTTTATCTGTCTCTGAATCTGGCATGCCTTCAATTTTATGCCCATCTGTAGCTTCTGGTGTTTTCTCCTCTCTGTCTACCATTGACAAACTTTCCGGTGGAATCCCTTCATTAACTCTCCTTGAACGTCTCACTTCTTGTTCCATCTCACAAAGAACTGAGACAATGTCCATGGCAAAATCCCAACACAACCTTCCTTCCTTCAAGGATCCAGGGCACCATACAACTCTCTAGATGAACATTATACATTCAGGTTAGTATTCCTCTTCATGTGTCCACTAAATTTCCTTATTTTTGTGCGGGGGTTCTATTGTGTGTGCCACACTGGAAGCATGAGCTTACATCCTGATGAAGCATGCATGTAAGGAGGGGCTGCAGGGCTGTGCCAGGAGCTCTAGAACAACTCCCCCAGACCCCTCTGTGCATGCTGTTGTACCAGAGCCCTTAGGGTTCAGAGCCATTCCCATGTAAGTTCTATAAGACTGGTCAACAACATAAGGGCCAGCAACACCTTCCCTTACAGAATGCAGGAAGTGCTCCATGTATTATGGGCTCTGGTGCAATGATGTACACACACAGGGGCCTGGAGGAATTGCATGAGGGCTCCTGGTGTATCCCTCATAGTCCCATGTTACACATAGATTTCATCACTCAGGGGAGTAACAAGGCTGGAGTGGGCCTAGAGACAAAATTTTAAAATGGGCCACTTGCTCACACACACACACACACACACACACACACACACACACACACACCACAATATATAGTCATGTGACTTGCCTCATGTGACTTGCCTCTGGGGGGCCCCTCGAGGCGTGTAGCACGCCTTAGAGGGAACAATGGTGAAAGGTAAAGGTAAGTATGTCCTCAACTTGATTTCAACTCCTGGCGCCCACAGAGCCCTGTGGTTTTCTTTTGGTAAAATACAGGAAAGGTTTACCATTGCTCCTCCTGCACAGGGTGAGAGAGCCCAATCCAAATAAACTAAAGTGCTGACGTTTCTGTAGCATCAACAGAGTGCCTGGCGCTGTACAGAACAAAGACATAACGCCGCCTCCTCCGCCCAGAAGGGTTTTACAATCTCCAACATGCCATTTACAATGGGGGGAAATATCGCAGTGACGATCGCAACACAAACAGTTTGCCTCAGTTGACGTCACTAACACAGGCAGTGAAAGACTTGAAGGGCTTCCCCCCCCCCAATCGAAGTTTATTGCTTTTAATTTAGTTTCAAAGTTTCCTGAAAGCACAAAGAGGCACAGCAAGAATCCCCAAACACCGGACCAAGCTCACACCCCACACATCTCTCACACAAACCACAATAGTCCATTACGTTGCCGCTTCCTGAGGGAGTGACAAGTGGGGAGGCTATTGAGGAGCTACATGAGGAGAGAAAACAAACCTTGGGGCAGAAGGATTGTTCCGTGAGTCTTGTCTTTTGGGGGGGGGGCGTGGAACCAAACGCGACTGTGAGGAGTGGGGAGGAGCTCAACGCGTCAAGGCGCCCTAAGGCTACCTCGGGGAGACGGAGGAAGGACAGGAGTTGGAAAACAGGCGGCACACGCCGAGCAGGAGGACGAGGCGATGACAGCAGATGGTAAATATGGCATGCTTGCACGCATGGAGGAAAAGAAATTAAACAAAATAATTCAAATTGAAGGAGCTGCGGCAGGCGCTGTGTGGGGGGAGGCACGTGACATGTCTCCGGAGGGCCCTCCCAGAGGCCAGGGCCCCTAGACATCTGCCTCCCCTTGCCCGATCATAGTTATGCCCCTGTCATCAGTCAAGACCCCTTGAGGGTCCCAAATGGTTTCTTCCCCATTTATTGTTTAAATTATTTTTTCCTTTAGGTTTCACTACCAGTGCTGGGGGCAGCAGGAGCTTTGTTTCAGAACAATTGGAAACCAAACTGAACGGGCCCTATTTGGTTAAGTTTACAGTTGTTCCAGAAATGAATGCACAGCCTTAGTGGCCAACCTTTTTGGCAAACATTCCACAAGTTAAGCGTAACATACAACATAGTGCACACTGCCGTATATGCAGCTCCCATGATTTTGAGTGCTTCTGACCCTTGATTATCTGAATCAGGAAGTAGGCTGTAGTGTAGCTTTGACTATGTTCCATAGCTAAGCTTGTTGACTCTTTTGCTCCTTTCTAGGAGTGCCACAAACTTCCTGTGCCACTTGTGGCTCCTATTCCACAGGTTAGTCAACCATGGCCTAGATCCTCTACTTTAGAAAGGTGTGCTGTTTTCATCTATGCACCGTTTCATACAGACAAGGCAAGGGAGATGAGCAGGTAGTGTGGACAGAGTCAGATATAGGAATGAAGAGCTATGGGCAACTGATGGATGAGAGAAGGAACTCCAGCTAATTCAAAGGTAAAGATGGGAGTGGAATCTGTAACTGGAAAAAAAATATATGTATATATAATTGAAAAAACCCCAACAACATTGATTTCTGTATTTACCACAGAGTCTGTGAAGCTCAAAACAGAACGGAATGTAAACATTAATATTGCTCAGATGTCTTCAATTTTGCATGAAACAAATTTCTGTTTTGTTTTGTTTTTAATTTAGGTTAGAAATGAAAATGTATTTTTGGTGTTCACTTGTAGTCTTGTCACTTCTGAAATACACCAGGAATAAAGAATCAGTGAGTGAGAAGGGAAAATGATTTCTACTCTTACCAGAATTTGTTTCTGAAGTAGAAACGTTCACACTTTCTAAAGCAAATAGAAAGGAACATAGTATTTACTTATAGGAAAACCATTTTAGCTTGCAGCTGAATACCTTAATTGCTTCGGTACCTTAATGGAAAGATTAAGAATCTGAGATCATGGTTGCCTGCAGACACATGATACGGTGGGTGGCAAATACAAGGAATAGCATATTGAATCTGGCCATGCCAAACTTCATGGAAATAAGCAATTACATATTCCTGGCCACTGTGCACCTGTGATAATACTGTTTCCAGAGCTATTAAATAGACATCTGTGTACATCGGAGGATGGCCTGCTGTTTTTGGATACACTAGATGTGTGAGAGATAATCTTCTATCCAATTCTTACGTTTGATAAAGTAAAGTTTCAATTGAGATCTTGCCCCATCTAAGCTCATGGCTCCAGTATGGGCTAAGTAGCATGAGATTGTTTTTGCTTTCTAAAAGGGGCAGTGCTGCAAAGAAAGATGAACAAATTTAGTTCTGTAACGTTATTAGAAAATAGGCACTTTCATGTCCCATAGTTTTTAATGTACACACACACACACACACACACACACACACTTAGTCCATGTTAGGATCCAAACCCGAGTCAGGAACTTTTATGTTCTGAGCAGATTCTGTGGTTTCATAAGGGAACACTTTGTTTTCCCTGACAGACATGTTGCACAAACATCTGTGCACATTGTAACACAATGTGCATGCAGTTGCACAAGTGCATTCTTATGCACATGCAGAGTGTGGAAATACAATTGTATAATAGTATGGCCATTATTTTCAACTTTTGTGCAAGTGCCTACAGTTGCACTGGCACAACTGTATGCACATGGTCACATAATGTGCATTCAATTGTGCAAATGAACAAATGGAAAAATTGCACCAGTACAGTTGTGTGAGAATATGGTCATTGTTTCTGATTGTTCAATTTGTGTGTGTGCACAAGAGAGCACTTGTGCAACTTTATGCACACTGTGTTCCAGCGTGTATGGAAGCTTGTGCAGTATGGCAGCCCTTGTATCCAGACACTGTCACATTGTGATCACATCCTTATTTTTGCTTTCTTGGCCCTGGATACAGCCTGATTGGCTACTTGCAATGTATACAAAATATATTGTATATATTGCACAAGGTTAGGTTTTTCACAGGATGTCCTCACAACCACTTGATATGGGCTTTAGGGTTGCCAACATTCCATTACAACAAAATAAAAACAGAAAGTAAAACATTAGTTAAAACAAAAACGAAATGAAAATGAACAAAAATGAAAACAAATGAAAAATGAAAACAAAAATTGGGGCTTCTTTTGTGAACTTTGTGCTGTTTCTTTCACATTACGAGCGGGATACTCATGGTTATGTCTGTGGTCAGCAACACCATCTTAAAGAGACAGGACATATATACTACAGGTTCAGCATGGTGTTGCTGACCACAGACCTGGCCACCATGCATGCGCAGTGGCCATGAGGATCCTGCCACCATGTGCAGGCTGCTGGGTGAAGCCCTGTGACCGTGCACGGACTTCTGAGCGGCACAGCACCACGCCCAGAAAATCAGTGGGGCAGCAGAGGAGCAGGTAAGAACCTGCTTTACTCATGCTTAAAGGTACTGCTCCCCACCTTGCCGAAACATTCATGCACATCCCTGGGTGAAACTGGGAGAAGGTGCTTAGCCCTCTCAGCTTGGTGCCACTTTGTTAAAAATTGTTCCCCAATCTGTTTTCCCATAGGGAGAAAAGCAGTTTGGGGAGTGAAAGGGCTAAGCTTCCCTATGTTACTTCTCCATTCTAAATCAATCAGTGGGAAACACCGGGGAAAGTGGTTGCAAACAATTGTAAATAGACTTAAAATCTGTAGAAAGGGGGATTTCAGCACTATGCTCAGGGAGATTTCTCCCCACTCCCCCATCACTAATTTTGAAGCAAAAATAAAACCTGCATAACATTCAGCTGAGCTTGGTGATACTTTCCCTAAAGCACCTTCATACGTGAGCAAATACACATTTAGCTTTCACATACAAACCCCAAGGCCAGTTGCTATACAGAACCAAGGAAAGTAGTTTCATTTATGACTCTTGGGCCATTTACAGAATAAGTAAGTACTTTACCTTTTGACTTTAAGGCCCTTACTGAGGTTATAAGCACAGATTGTTTCTAAATAACATGAACTCTTTTCCTTGACAATTCTAGAACTATGAATTAATTTTTCATGCAATATCAAAGAGACATTGGGGGGGTGATAACATTTCAACGTGTACTTGAACTCTTGATCTATATGGCCACCCTGGAATCACCTTGCCTGTTCTTCTACTTTTGTCAGGGATTGTGAAATACAGACATTATTGCATTTCTAATGCATATGGGCTGTCTAAGCCAAAAATTAAAATTGTATGAATCTTGTATTCTCCAGAAGGCTTGAAAATAAATTGTTGCAATAATGAAACATTAATATTTAAAGTTGTGAATCACAACCTTAGCATTGTGCTAGAAATTAGTCACTAAAAGAATCCGCATGTGTGTCTAGAATACCAGCAGAGACACCAGCAAGGGATCTTGTGCCATTTATAGAAGCTGAAAGGAAACATGTTTTGTTACTTTTTCATCTTTGCCTTTGACAAGAACTTGTGATCCTTATGGAAATTTACTAAAATTAGCTCAGGAACTGACCACAGAAAGACTTGAGATTATGCCATGGAATTTACCACTGGAAATCCTCATGGTGGTGGTTGTTAGTGGCTGACATACTGTGCAGTGTTCCATCTGCCTTTTAACAGAACGTTGTGCAGTTGCACAAGCATACTCATGCACATATGGGAGAAATTGCATAACTGCAATTTCACAATTGATGGCCATTGAAAATAAGGACTATTGATCACACAACTATTTTTGCACATTTCCCCACATTTTCACAAGGCAGAAAGTGTTACAGTAGTTCATCCAGTGCTGAGGGGATATGTAATCTTAATGGCCTCTGTGCATGTGTGGAGGCCCATACCAGGCTGCAGCTGGCCCAGGCTACTGTGGAGGAGGCCAGCAGGTATGGGAGTGAGTCACCCCCCCAACCCACCCCCTCCTCCACCCCTGCCACCGATTAAAGTAAATAGCCCCAACTCCCCTCCTGCACCCTCTAGATCTAGGAAGCCCCCCACCTCTTTACTCATAAAGAGGAATCCTCACTGGATTTCCCTTTATGAGTTGACCCCTGAACCACTCCAAACTGGTCTGGTTCGAACTGAAACCAGCACCCTATTTGGTGGTGGTGGGGATTCAAAGCTGGATCATTCAAATCACCTTTGTTTGAATCAAACTGGGGTTCGAACCAGACCGGTTCACAGACTCCTACAAGGGATGAATGCAGCACCAGCAGTGATGGGCGAGCAAGCGAAGTTCAGGAAAAGCAAGGCAGGTGCAGCTTGAAGTATCGTCTTTGCTTTGCGAGTATGCAGCAACCAGCCAGCAACATCCTCTACTCCACTGCAGTGGGAGTCTTGCTTGCCTCCACCTCCTTGCATCCAACCATTAGGCAGTGGATGGATGGGAGGAAGAAGAGACAAGTAAGGCAGGGGAAGCCACTTATCTGCCCTCCACTAAGTACTGGAGAACATTACTGGCTCACTGGATGTTGCACACACTCAAAGGATGACAAAGCTCCAGTGTTGGTGACAGTGTGGATAATTTTGCCATGGCAGCAGGGGCAGGGCTGCATTCTGCTAACCCCTAATCCATCACTAGAGGTGATCACTTCATTTTGCCTCATGGGAGAGCCACTCACTGTCTTTCTCTAGAAGAGCAATCCTTACTCTAGGGCAAGCATTCCTATTTGTTTAATACATTTGTATACTAGCTGTATCAAAAGTTGCAAGGTGGTTCACAATCCAAAAGACTAAGGAGCCCCTGTTGCACTCTAAAGACAACTGTGGGTGCTGCCCTCTGTTTTAAATGATGTTTATTTCCTGCTTCTCTTCTACCTGAAGAAGTTTACAACAAAAAGGAAGAGACAAGTGGTGCTACATAGGTATTCTGGAAGGGAGAGAGATCTTAGAGAAGCTGAAGGTGATAGAACTGGTGGAACAAAAATAATAGGTAAACACATATTAGTAACATTAAGGGCAGGAAGACAAGCTGGATTGGAGCAAGATCATTAAGAGTTGCTAGGGTAATGATAAGCAGTTTGTAGTGGATTAGGAAGGGAATAGGAAGTCATGACCAAGATCTGAACCATTTCTCACTTCTCTCTGGGGAGTGATGGATCTTATAATAAGGTGGTCACGCCACCTTGCCGTTTTGGACATTACAACAACAACGATGGATGTTTATTTAACACTTTTCAACAAAAGTCCCCAAAGTAGTTTACATAGAAAAATAAAAATAAATAAAAATGGATCCCTGTCCCCAAAGGGCTCAGCATCTGAAATTGTGAACAGTTTTCCCCTATAAAGCACAGTCAGGCAGCAGAGTGCATGTTAGGGCTCACTCTTTCTTTACACAGGGCTGAGCACAACAGGTCTCACTGGTATCTGTCACAAACTGATAGTGATTCCAGTAACACATACCAGAATCCCACAACAACATATAGAGGTGCGATGACACATGCAAAGAGCTGCTGTTGTAGCAGATGGTCCAATGTGAGAAGTAAAGTAAAATAAAATAAAGTAAAGTAAAGTAAAGTAAAGTGTGCTGTCAAGTCGATTTTGCCTCCTGGTGCCCAGAGAGCCATGTGGTTTTATTTTGGTAGAATACAGGAGGGGTTTACCATTGCCTCCTCCCATGCAGTATGAGATGATGCCTTTCAGCATCTTTCTGTATCGCTGCTGCCCAATATAGTACAAGTGGGGATTCGAACCAGCAACCTTCTGCTTGTTAGTTAAGCATTTCCCTGCTGCGCCACTTAAGGTGACTCCGATGTGAGAAGGGTTCCCCAAATGTCAGATGTTTTTACCTCCACTGGTTGTCACAAATCTCAATTTCCTATTATCCACAAAGTTATTAAGTGTAGTGTGTTGAAGAAGCCAATAGGACAAATAATACCGAACAGGAACAATATCAGTTGATGAGTCTTTCTAGTTTTTGTGTTTCTCTATTTTTTGTTCTTTGAATAGAGTGTGACCTGCATATTCCAAACCACAATGCACTAAACTGTAAGTAACACACTGCACAACTTCCACATGCTAGGATCCTCCATATTCTAGTAGTTTCCATGTTCAAAAGTAGGGAAACTAGTCCATGAAAGATCAAAGTGATTTCATTGTGCAGGAAATATCCCTCTCAGTGCAATAACAATACTGAGCCAAGATGAATCCGCAGATGGCAGATGTATAGGACATTTAGAGCCCTCTGAGATAAAAGTCAGTATCCAGACATCTTGCAGCTTGCAATAATGACACATGGATTAGAAACGCCACATGATACTTTAGGAGGCTACTGGCAGAAAGGCATGGAACAGTGCATTACTGGAACTCATTACAGCAAAAAATAAATCAGGCCAACAAATATGAAAACAAAGTCGAAGCACTCATAGCAAATAAAGCACTCCAAACAAGAGGAGGTAGAAAAAGGCTTCAGTGAAATATTAGCAAAAGTGACACATGTTGCGATCTCACAATATTGCCTATGACAGATGACAGGAAGTTCAGGAGACACAGGCCAAAATATATATCTACCAGGAGGACAGAGAAGGGCCCGCCGATGGGGTCTAGTTTAGAGGATATGAGAGGATGTGATAAATGAGAGACTGATTAAGGTGTGGTGCAAGTGAGTCATTTGTGCAGATTGTCACAATCTGATTTGTTTTAAGGATGATGGAATAATTGTGCTGGGCAAAAATAGAAAAGAAAAGCCAAAAATCAGAAGCCTAGATAGAAAAGAAAATCTGGAAATGTCACTGTTATGCAGCACAGAAAAATGAAGTGATGAGAACACTTCAAATGCAGGCTTTAGAGAGGTAATAGCTGGTTGTTATAAATGTCAGATATAAACCAGACAAAAGACAGATACATTTGAAATGTCTTTCCCAATAAAGATCCTAAATGTCACTCAAAATGATCAGACTATTTATTACAGAATTTGTAAGGAAGACATGGGGAGAAAGCCAATCTCTGCTACAATACAGAAAGATGAAATGCCTGTTTGTGTGTTGCTGAATGTCAGCTCTGGGTGGGACCCATTAACCCTGTCCCTAGCCCATTCCCTAGTCTTAGGTGCACATGAGGAGGAAGAATTCTTATTTTTGATCCTGGCTTCAGATCTTGGTTTAGTTGCATATTTTGGCAAGTGTAAGATCTAAGCCGTGATTGGAAATAGAATTCTTCTCTACACGTGCAAAGGAGAAGGCAGAGCACATGGACCTGAAGCTAGAGAATATTGCACAAAAGCAGGATTCAATCCTGAGACATTCACATGACACCTGAACAGGGCCATTAACAGAAGCGAGTGGCTCAGTCAAATCATTGGTAATGCTAGAGATAAATTCTGGGCATGGTCTAGAGTCTAGACAGACATGGACACCTTTAGTATCCATTGATGTATATGGGAGAATGATCTCTTTTATTGTAGTATGTTAGAGCTGGAAGGGACTCAGAGGTCTTGGGAACACAGGAAGCTGCCTACTGAGTCAGACCATTGTGCCTTCTAACTCAGTATTGTCTACACTGATTGGCAGCAGCACTCCAAGGCTTCAGGCAGGGGTCTCTCCCAGCCCTTCCTGGAGATGCTGTCAGGGATTCAAACTGGGACCTTCTGCAAGCAAGTAGATGCTCTGCCACTGAGTTACAAATAATCTTGATGACCATATTGCTGCCAAACTGAGTCAGACCCTTGGTCCATATAGCTCAGCATTGTCTACACTGAATGGCAGCATCTCTCCAAGGTTTTTCAGGCAGGAGACTTTGCCAGCCCTACCTGGAGATGCTGCCAGGGATTGAATCTGGGACCTTTTGCATGCCAAAGAGATACTCTTCCTGTGAGTTACTGTGCTATCATCACGGCAAGGAATTCAACCAACCAACATAGAAACAATCACTTTAAAAACCAAATCTACCCAGATTGCTATAAAACTAAACAATAGTGCCTCCCCAAAGCAATCTACAAGAGAAAAGACCCTGACAGCACCTAAAACATGAACACTGCTAAGCAGGTCTCCCTTTAGCCCCAAATACAAAGTTATTTGTATTTGGCCCTGTTTGGGAGCTAGACCACACCCCCACATCTGATGTCAGATGCAGTGGGTGGGGCGGGCGGGGCCGCAGCTGGTCTGACTCCGCTAGTGGAAAATATTCTTGAGAGCCAGCGTGGTGTAGTGGTTAGAGTGCTGGACTAGGACCAGGGAGATGCGAGTTCAAATCCCCATTCAGCCATGAGACTTGCTGGGTGACTCTGGGCCAGTCACTTCTCTCTCAGCCTAACCTACTTCACAGGGTTGTTGTCAGGAGAAACCTAAGTATGTGGTACACCGCTCTGGGCTCCTTGGAGGAAGAGCGGGATATAAAATGTAAATGATGATGATGATGATGTGTAGATTATGCATTTAAGGGAGGTGCTATAGTGGAGACTGAACACATGCATTGCTTTCTGTACATGAAAGTCCTGGGGCAACCCCAGGTAAAGGACTCATTTAAAATATATTATTATTCCTTTAAGGAAAATATAATCGGGCAAGGAAAGAAAGGGTTGCTTGGACTCAGTCCTACTGCCAAACAGATGACACATTTTGCCATAGTACACCAAAACGGAGCGCCATGTGCACAATCACAGCCAGTTTCTGCCCCTCACTGTGCCTGTTTGTAAAAGCACGACATGTTCAGAAAGAGCATATGTGCGTAGATGTATATCTGGGCATATGGTTACATTATACAGCATAGTGAAGAGCAGAAGTCACTGCCTTCAGATTTAGAAATGATCCATAAAAACTGATTAACCTAGCAGATGTCTGCTTGTCCAAAGTAAGTGTGTGTGTGTGTGTGTGTGTGTGTGTGTGTGTGTGTGTGTGTGTGTGTATTTTCATGTATATACACACATGCACAAACCAGTTTCTCAACTGGCAAGGCTTCTGGTCCACAGTGCACTCCTGATCACATCACCAAGAGTACACTGAGGCTCAGATCCGCAGCATGGATGAGATCTTCCCCAAGACTTCTGCTACTACAGCTAGTCTATGGGAGGGGAGCTGGTCTTGAGGCAGCAAGCACAAGCAGGCTCTGCCCTGCTTTGCATTTGAATGGGAGAGATGTCTGAGTACTATAAGATATTAAGATATTCCCCTCAGGGGATCCGGCTGCTTTGGGAAGAGCATCTGCCTGTTTGCATGCAGAAGGTTCTGTAGTATCTTCCTCTAGGTAAGGTTGTTTGGTATACTCACAACCAGTTACTCTCCGTTAGCCTGGCCTTTCCTGAAGGAGCAGGAAATTATTTATTTATTTATTTAACTTGTATACCGCCCAAACTTCCGTCTCTGGGCGGTTAACAAGACGTTAAAAACAATTAAAACAAATATAAAAGGGTAAAACAGTTTAACAATTTAAAAACAAACAGTATAAAATTAAAACTATAAATTTAAAAAGCTTGGGTAAAAAGGTGGGTCTTCAGATGTTTTTTAAAAATAGTCAAGGAGGGGGAGGATCGCATCTCAGCAGGGAGCGCATTCCACAGTCTCGGGGCAGCAGCCAAGAAGGCCCCTCTCCATGCGGCCATGAGACGAGCTGGCGGTAACTGGAGACGGACCTCCTCAAGTGACCTCAATGGGCGGTGTGGCACATAACGAAGAAGGCGTTCTCTTAAATACCCAGGGCCTAAGCCGTTTAAAAACCTTCTTTATTCAGCTTTTGCAAATAACTCCATTCCCGGGATAGACAAGGTTTCAACAAGCTCTGGGCAGAGCTTGCACTTAAAACAAGAAAGTTAAACCACATCCAACCAAACACACACCTACTGTAATTTTAAAGAGACAGGCATATATACTACAAGTTTCAAGTTCCCTCCCTGGCTTCTCCAAGATAGGGCTGAGAGAGACTCCTGCCTGCAACCTTGGAGAACCCGCTGCCAGTCTGTGTAGACAATACTGAGCTAGATGGACCTATGGTCTGACTCAGTATATGGCAGCTTCCTATGTTCCTATATACTGCTTGTCAACAAAAATTCTCAAAGCATGTTACAAAGGGTTATAATAATAATGAAAGATAAATAATAATTCAAGTTTAATAACTAAACTAATGAGATTGGCCAACGGCTTTAATAAAAAAAATTGATTGAACTAATGATAAATAATAACTAAAGATAACTTCTACTCTTCCACCATTACTTACCAGACAATCCCACCCATACCAAAAGAAGTGCAGGGTTGAAATAGGTCTTGGATGTTCCTCTTGTTAATAATAATGCTGTTGCTAGAAAGATGTATTTAGAGCTATCATCTATAAATTATCCAAGTAATTATGACAATTCATTGTGCCTGACAAGAGATTCTACATAAGCATTATATGAATTCTAATCCCACTAGTTCGTCTGTGTTCTAATTATGTTTGTTTTATATAGGCACCAAGGTGTGTTTTGACTCTGAAATCACTGCTGGGCTGTTTTTTTCTTTTTCTTGGCTTTGGAGAAAGAGAAAGACAAATGACTCCAGTGGTTTGTTTCACCTCATGAAAAGGCTTGTGCCGTAATACATACAAATACAGATCTCCAACTTGGATTGGAAGTAGGCTAAGAAATACATCATTTGCTGCTTGATTAAAACACTGACAAAAGTTCTGAACTGTGAAGAATTATAAATGGGCTCCCACTGCATAATTTCTAATCTAATTACTTGAAGAATTCTTAGAAATCTAGGCTACGTATTGCTAGTTTCCCCACAAAGCCATTACTGTACGAAAGACAATGAATGATTGAGTTAAATAATATTGTGATTAAATTAGAATTTTCCCCAGGAGAATCTATTATGAGGAATGCTATACAAACACACAAAAATGCCTAATGAATTCTGAAATAATTTCATGATTTATTCAGACAGCAGACAAATTGTAATAAAGCTCTATTATATATGGATGTTACCTCTTTAATACTTTTTAAAAGTCTGCTTCAAATATGTGGTTAAATGACTCAGAAAAAAGTAGCTATTCTGGTTGCCTTGATTTGTTAAATATCCAGAGTAGGATAGTGTGATATTTGCTTGGGAAATCCTATTGAGAAGTCTCTCCTTCTCAGCAGATAGAAGTGCAAAGGAGGGGACCACAAAATTGGAGTGTAGTTATTGCAGGGGCAGCTCTTCTGTGAGGCGAGGTGAGATGGTTGCCTCAGGCAGCAGATTAGTGAGGCACCAGTGAGGCAGCAAGATGCTCTCCTTCCCCATGCTTTACAAAAAATAGAGAAAGAGGTCGAGGAAGGAGTAAGTAAGAGGGGCAACATTTGGAGCCCTGACTCAGGTACACAGAGGTCTTGAGCCGCCATGGAGTTACTGCACTGGCAGCTGAAAGACTCAAACCTGTGGTGGGTTCTGAGTCTGAGGGATCCCATGTGGGGAATTAGCCTATGGTCAACAGCTTGTCAGCAGAAGAAACTGTTAAATAGGTAGCAAGGCCTGGCCTACAAGAAAGCTTGCAAATCTTAGGAACATAGGAAGTTGCCTTCTACTGAGTCAAGGAAGTTGCCTTCTACTGGATGGACCAATGATCTACTCAGATCATTGGTCCATCCAGCTCAGTATTGTCTACTTTGACAGGCAGCGGCTCAGTCGTCTTTTTGAACTGTGTCTGTGCACACACACACATACACAGAGAGAGAGAGAGAGTACAAAAAGATGACTGACAACAGTAGCCAACGTGGTGTAGTGGTTAAAATGCTGGACTAGGAGCGGGGAGACCCGAGTTCAAATCCCCATTCAGCCATGAGACTTGCTGGGTGACTCTGGGCCAGTCACTTCTCTCTCAGCCTAACCTACTTCACAGGGTTGTTGTGAGGAGAAACTTAAGTATGTAGTACACTGCTCTGGGCTCCTTGGAGGAAGAGCGGGATATAAATGAAATAAATAAATAAATAAATAAAATAAACAGAAAGTTAGAGGAAACCAAATTCAAGCTGAATGTTTCAGCTTATACATATACACAACAGAAAAATATATAGATACAAAATAAATGTGTAAGGCTATGCACATGAGCAGCCCTGACCAGGTTAGGGAAGCCCTACTTGGGTAGGGCTGCTTTTGCTCAGCACCAGGATCGAGCCTGATCCCAGCGCTGCCTCCCCCACAAGACTGGTTTTGTACCTGGGCTTTGACCTGGTTGAAAGGGTGTGAGCATGCTATTTACCTGTGTATGCTCGGACTGCACACAGCCCTAGCATACACTCCCAGAGAAATCCCCCAGTGCACCATAGATTCAGTCACCTAGAGTGTCCAATTCCCAGGGGAATTCCCCAATGCACCACACCCATCCCGTGGTGCATTGTGGGATTCCTGGAGGCTGGGACAAGTCCAGCCTCCAGCAATGCGCCCTGCATGGAACAGCCTGGATCATGTGGGCACGTGACAGAACACCCATGAGGACACTAAGGATCATCTGAGGGGAAGGTAGGTGGAACCCTGCTTCCCCCCGACCCTGCTACCCTCCCTGCCCCGGTGGGAATCATGTGAATAGGCTCTATGTAAATTATTTATTTTATTTTCTTCCTTATACCAAACCTCCTTTCTAAATAAAACAAACACACACACACACACACACACGGCTTGTGTGCTGCACAGTGTGAAAATATTTGCACTGAAGGATATTGTTTTAAATACCTTTAAATATCTTTGATACTGTGGTTTTCTGTATAAAATTCATGGGTCACATTGGAGTAAGGACACTAAAAATAAAAAAAATGTAGAGTAATCTAATATATAATTAAAATGGTAATAAATTAAATAAATAATTTATGTGACCTATATCATGCCCTTTCATGAACTTCTGGAAAGGCTCCAAGTCCTTGTACAATCTGTTTCTCTCAAGACATCTGTTTTGCAGATTAATCACCTTTCCCCCTTTTTTAAATGCCTAATTTGAATAAAGTTATAACCCCCATTCAAAAAACAGATAATGAATTTGTACAGAATATGTCTTTTTAAACTAGCTCTTTCTAATATTATCTGAGCTGTTACAGTCCACCACAATGTTCTGTGTTACTGGCTGTTCCCATTAATTCTGTGATGTTCAAAAATTCATATTTCACTCACACCACACACACACACAAATAATAAATATAACCTTAGGACTGTCACAATCCTCCCTTGTCCACCAGAGATGGATTCTGAAGAAGAGACAGACCCTGGGGAACCTTTTGAGCCAGCTCCCCTTGAGTGGGGTCCCAAAGGGCCCCCGGCAGAGAAGTGCTGGTGGACTCATGAGAGAATGAGATGCTGGAGGCAGGTCCCAATCAGAGGGAGCCCGAAGTCTAAAGATACTAGTACAGATTCTGTTGGGGGGTCCCCAACCACTCAGCCCTCCAGAAGCTTCCTGAGAGTAAGCCTGAGTGTGCAAAGCTCACCAGCTGCCATGAACAGGTCCCGTGGAGCCAACCCAAACTTGGACCCAAAGAAGGTCCCAGTCCACATGCTCACCGCCACCAAACCTAAACAGAGCTGCTGACATGGCAGAAGAGTGCTTGTGTGGCAGAATGGCCAGGATTGCCACAGAAAAGTCTATGCTGGAGTAGATGGGCTCCTCAGAATCAAGAGAGAAACCAGCTGCCAGCACTAACAAGGAAGCTCACAGAGCCACGGTAGCAGCCTTTATAAGCCTGCTTCAAACAGTCACAGCCTGTTGGATCAACAGCTCACTCATAGTTGCTGACTGTAGCTCTAGAACCCCTACTCTACTCTCTATAGCCCTGAGCCTAAAGGACCTCCTCTCCAATGCTTACTTGCATCCAGACTCGTGCTTTTGCCCACAACCCTCAGTGACTGGGCCTAGGAGCATGCCTTTCAGTTCCTGGCAACAGAAGCATCCCAAACCCCAGCACTCCACCAACCCCCAGAGACTCTGCTCTACCAGAGAGGACATTAAACTAAGGTAAGAGAGGAAACCACAAATTGGTTCTAAATAGATTCTCTGTATTGGCTCCATGTCACTCACTACCTCTCAAAGTGTGTTGGGGTGGTGTTGCAACATTATGATGTCTAATGTTGATACTTAAATTAGGTGTCATTGGGGGAAAGAGGATGTATACAATTGTTGCTTGTAGTGGCAGCCATGTATGTGATCTAATGTCTTGTTCCAGCCCCACACTATGGGCTTATTGAATTTGGTTGCCCCTTGAGCCTCAGCCAACACATGTTTGAATCTAAGCATATCCCTGATGAATTGGAAAGAGGTTAGCCAGGACTGGGTTCCTCCAGGAAGCTGAACTCTCAGGTTCAGTTTTCTTATCTGCACTCTGGGCAATGCAGGGTGTCCTGATCATGGGAGTAGCAGTCACAGCTCAGTGTAGAACATCTGCTTTGCATGCAGAATGTCTCAGGTTCTTGGGTGTCTCCAGCTAGGGCTGGGAGAGATTCTTGCCTGAAACTTTGGAGAATCTGCTGCTAGTCAGAATAGACAATACTGAGCTAGATGGACCAATGGTATAAGGCAGTTTCCTATGTTTCCAAATAGGGATGTGTGAATTGATTTGTGGCCAAATAGATTCAAATCTGGGTGATTCTAGTGATTTGACCTTGAATTGAATCCCCCCCTTGAGGATGCTTACCAGACTTGAGGTCGAATAGACTCACCCCCAACTGGAGCTTGAATAAGTTTGATGATTCAAGCCTTCATTTTGTAGCCAGCAATCTCCATTTTGTCTTCTCAGAGCTTCTGTCATCATTGCTGGGGTGAATTTTTAGGAAATGTAATGTATGGATTCTCAGTTGTGAAATAACATTTCATAGGAAATCCATATGAAGTCATTTCACAACCAAGAATCCAAAACACATTAAGATTCACCCCTTTGCCCGATTCCTTTGAGAATTGGGTGGCAGTTGGCACTCAATGGGCCCTGCCACCGAACCAGCTTTGGTGCCCCCTTGCCCTTAAAAATTCTGCTGAATTAGACGGCAGCAGATTTGAGCTCGGATCAGGCTGATTTAATTCAGACTCGAATGAATCACAAAAATTGATTCATACACATCCCTATTTCCAGAGTTTTCATAATAGAAGAAGCTGCTCAGATCTCTTCAAAACTGAGGCTCAACAATTTTGTGTGATAGTCTTGAATTGGGTAGTTACTTACAACTCTGTATAGAGACAAGTTTTGTTTAGTTTCATCTTGATCCAATCATGTTCATTAATTCAGATGGGTGTTACACAGTTTGGATGATTGCTTGGTTAGGTGCCTGTTCAGTTCCATGAGCTTGAGATGTATTGACCAGTTTGTATAATAGGTTTCTGTAGCTTTAAGAAGCACTTCTTGGTTGTGATGTTCTTGGTTAGAATCTAAGCTGTGATCCAGCAGTTTAGCAAAGAGCTGGAGGTCTGCTGGAGGTAAATCGTTGTTCTTGTTCTCTTTTATATTGTTTGGTTTCCAAATAAAAGTTTATTTAATGCTGCTTTTGATGTGAAGCCCCTTCAATTAGAAGGCTTCAGTGTCTCTTCCCAGGAGAATTCAGGCTCAGAGCAAAGAGTGCTTCTGTGCAAATATCAACTAGAAGATTCCTAGCAGAATCCTGTAGGAGCCAGCTGCTTCTGCAGTCCAAGATGGAGTCTAGGGCCAGCTTCAGACATACCACTAAACTGGAGACAACCATGGAAGAGGTTCAATAATTTGGTCATCCAAATGTGTGAACCTGTGGCTTTGTCATTTTCTTATTTATTATTTCTCAATGTAAACCGCTTTGGAAACTTTTGTTGAAAAGCTGTATATAAGTAGTAGTAGTTGTTGTTGTTGTCTGTCACTGAACCATAGGTCAGTTTTAGCCCCCAAACCTGAATTTGAACCTTCGGTTATCTTTACATTTTGCTGCCCAAACCTTGGGACAGAAAGCGGCATCGTGTTGTCCAAAGGCTGCCAGCGGGATCCAACTGGAGTTCATGGTAGGAAGCTCCTCCCTCCCCTTCCATTGGCTGCAGCAGATTTCCTTCTTGTGTTGAAAGAAGCCCATGCAGCCAGTGATCAGTGATTCCCCCTTTGCAGTCTCCCAGATTGCAGACCACAATGATCTGGGAGTGCATCTGGTGGGGGGGGGAGTGGAGGCAAACAGTGGGTCCGTTAGACCTGCAGTTTGCCATTATGTGCGAAAGTGGCCTGGATTTCAAAATGGAATCAGACTTGGGTCTTGGACCAAATCATGGACTAGTTCCCC
Source organism: Hemicordylus capensis (assembly GCF_027244095.1). Lineage (NCBI taxonomy): Eukaryota > Metazoa > Chordata > Lepidosauria > Squamata > Cordylidae > Hemicordylus > Hemicordylus capensis. The sequence goes on along the minus strand of NC_069661.1, from coordinate 41,835,051 downwards.
TCCTCAACTCACAGACACACGTACCTCTTCTGACCAACATAGACTGGCAGTTGGAGAAATGACTGTCCGTTGAATCTAGTATGTATTTTTATGTTCAGAGCTTTAACATTCATTTTTATGTTTGGATGTTTAGGGATTCAGGGCCAGGGAGAGTGTGTACCCAGACACTAATACTAGAGACTTGAAACTGCCCACAGTGTGCTTTCCAATGATTATCACTCCACAGCTGTGGTCCCATCTTCCACAGACACAGTGGCTATTATGTTGTAGTTCAACAACATCTAGGGACCCAAATCTGAGAACCCATGCTCTTAACATCCAATGGGGGCATAAAATTTGACTATAGCTGATAGCACCCAATGCACAAAGGTCTATTTTATGCAGTCCATTCCTTTGATAAAATCTGATAATAGACCACACAAACCTGTGCATGTGGAAATTCCCTCATGTAAGCTGTATTTAATTACTCCCCATGCATGTGGATGTCTGGGACCGTCATAGGACTAGCCTAATGTATAGGCAGATGTGTGTGCTCATTTGCATGTGGTCCAGAACACAAATACCTTCAATCTAGCTTTCTGTAAACTCTGACTTTAGTACTTTTATACAGTTGCTTTCCTTGGAGTCATCCGAAGCTGTTTTTTAAATAGGCGTATGCCATGAAATAAAGTATGTAACATATTTGTCTGCTGTCAGCATGCTATTTTCTTTAACTTGGATACTACCACACTGCAGCTGCTTTATAACATGTAAACCAGCTGCAGTGTCTACATGAAATGATTATGAAAGTAAATCTATAAAATTTATAATTTTGTTTCTCAAAGTGGATGTTGCAGAGGAAATACCTGTAACTGTCTTGGGAGACATGGCCCCAAATGCATCTTTGCTCTCAGATTGACCACTTGCCACTCTTACATATTTTTTAAAAAAACATGTGAAGTGTTATGCCTAAACAAATCTTTCAAAAGTTTAATTTCATGAGTTCAGTTTCCAGTGTTCAGCTTGAAAATAAACGCCAGGATTTAAAGTATTACAAGGAAAAAGACTTTCTTAGACAAATTATTATATGTAAGTACAGGGGAAAGATGGAACACCAGATGTTCCCAAAGATTGGCATATAGATTGAAGAATTGGTGAGGATTATGAATATGGACCAGGAAGTAAAACATTCTGCATTGTGCAGAGCATCTGTTGAGCTATAAATCTATATGCTTTCCGCTATTCTGTTCCAAGTAAAATTAATAGAGAAATGTGGCAAGCTGATTAAAATGACATCTACATCATAAAATATCCATCATTTGAGTAACTATTGCTTCTGTAAATGGGTATAATTACATTTTTTCTATATTAGAGAATGATTAAAGAAACAGTCAATAGAGATTTCATTCATCTTAACCATTTAATCCTGACTATAGCCATGGTTCAAACATTCACATTCATCTATACATGACTACAAAATCAAGTGATAACTTGTATGTGCAAAAGAGTTATCGCAGATCCAATGACAGTGGTTTCATATAATCTCAAACACAATTTGAGATGGAGAGATCCGTCTCCAGTTGCCGCCAGCTTGGCTGGTGGCCACACGGGGACAGGCTTTCTCGGTTGCTGCCCCGAGACTGTGGAATGCGCTCCCTACTGAGATACGATCCTCCCCATCTCTGACAATTTTTAGAAAGCATTTGAAAACCCACCTCTTCACCCAAGCTTTTTCAGTTCTTTAAAATTTCAAGGTTTTAATTCGTGGATGATTTTTAAATTGTTAAATTGTTTTAAGTATATATATATATATAATTAACCACCCAGAGAATAAAGTTGGGGCAGTGTACAAATGTAATAAATAAATAAATATTTTTTCAGTGAAAAAATAAACATTTTTTCAGTACAGTGTGTGATTTTACACATCCTTAGTGGCGAGCCCTTAAATTGCTGGTATTGGGGAATGCAGAGGGGCACCAGTAGGGATGTGCAAAATGTTTCAGGCACAGAATGATCTGTGCCTGAAACGACCAATTTCGGGTGATTCGGAGCCAAACCGAATCACCCATGATGAGACCCGATAATTTTCGGACCCGAAACGAATCACCTCTGTTTCGGGTCCGAATTTTTTGGGTGTTTTGGATCTCCTTTTTGTGCCCTAGAAAAGTGCCAGCCTTGTCTTCTTCTTCCCCCTCCGTTTTCAGTTTGACGTCTCTTTGAATTTCCCTCCTTTTTGCCTCCATTGATTTCAATGCAGAAATTGCTTTCCTTTCACTTTAATTGAAAAGGTCCTGGGGCCAAAAGAGTGGGGTGGGGTGGTAGTACCTAATGGGTGGAGGTTACCACCCCAATTGCAGAGGGATTGGGCAAAGGGCTGATTTTTGGTGAATTTCTGAAGTTTATGCGTCTTTAAGGTTCCCCCCATTAAGTATAATGGAGGGTGTATCACTTCATGTCGGGGGGAAAGGGGTGGCCTAGAGCAGTGTGGGGTTGGTGGTAGTGCTGGGTAGGGGCAAGGAAGCTACCTGAATTTTTTCAAAGGATTTGGGCAGAGGGCTGCTTTTTGGTTAATTGTTGAAGTTTACGCGTCTTTAAGGTTTTTCCTCATAAGTTATAATAGAATGGAGCTTTCAGCAGCCCCATAAGTGCACTTGGGGGGTGCTGGGGTGGCCCAGAGCGAGTGGTGGTGTAGTTCACATAGGGTGCCAACCACCGCCATGGGTTTCTAACCCATGGCGTACAGGGTTCTGTTGTTTCTGAGGTATTCTGAGTGTGGATTCTATGATAGCAAATGAGATTTTCAATGACACACCATGAATCCACTCTAATTTGCTATCAGAGAATATAAACCTTAAAGACATGAACTTCAACAATTAACCAAAAATCAGCCCTCTGCCCAAATCCTTTGAAAAAATTCAGGTAGCTTCCTTGCCCCTACCCGGCACTACCACCAACCACACACCGCTCTAGGCCACCCCTTTCCCCCTGACGTGAAGCGATACACCCCCCATTCTACCTAATGGGGGGAAACCTTAAAAACGCGTAAACTTCAGAAATTCACCAAAAATCAGCCCTCTGCCCAATCACTCTGCAATTGGGGTGGTAGCCTCCACCCATTAGGCACTACCACCCCACCCACTCTTCATGCCCAGATCCCCCTGAAATTTGGGTGGTACCCTCCACCCATTGGGCACTACCACCCCACCCCACACTTTTGGCCCCAGGACCCATTTTTCTTACCCGAATTGATTCGGATTTGGGTGAATCCGAACCAAAGCGGGGGTGATTCGGGTGAGCAAAATCCGGGCACAGAACAGGGGTGTTTCGGTTCGGGTCCGAACCAAAACACCAAAAATACCGAATTGCACACCCCTAGGCACCAGTTTCATGTTGCTCCTGGCAGGGGTTATGATGACTTCCCAGGAGGGAACACTTATATAAAGGTAGGCAAAGGGTTCTAGGGTTTGGGCCACTGTGGCACAGGATGTTGTTGCTGTTGGGAATTCTCTCTGGTAAGAGAATCCCTTTTTTCATTATAGCAGAGTGCAAAGGGATAGTCAGAGCAGTAGAGAAGGGATGACCAATGTCTTGACCCTCTAGCCCTCTGACTCACTAGTCTGTCCTCCACTGTCATTGAGACAAGAGACAGCACAAAGTCCTTAACTTCCAACAAATGGTAAATGGAGGCGGATCTCTCCAGATGACCTCAACGTGCGATGGGGATCATACAGAAGAAGGCATTCTCTAAGGTAGCCTGGATCCAAGCTGTTCAGGACTCTAAAGACAATAACTAGCAGTATTAAGGGATGTGTTAAAGGGATGGCCAGACTTCCAGAGGGAGCGCTTTTGACTCCTGCTTTTTGCCCGTCTCCAGGAAAAGTATTGCTGGGGTACCCTTCCCAGGGCTTGCAGGGATCTAGCAACTGGGCTAGGCAGCAACAGCCCTCCAGTCTGCATGCATGCCTCTATGGCCTGTCACTCTTATGATAAGAGAGCAGTCCTTGGGAGGATGGGATGACCACCTGCCTTAGATTTTATTGGGACACTTGGCTTTATTGCCCAGTTAATGTAACCAATATGTAGGGGTAACCCAAGACAGTTCTTCTCATGCCAATATTGCATGCTTGTACCCCAGGGTGAAAGGGCTGGTCCCACCTTCCCCTACGAACTTGTACAAAAGATAGAACAGAACCACTCAAGAATTCCAGGGGCTGACCTTTAACCCAAAATTCACCGCGATTACATGTGCTTGTGAAAATGCTTCTGCAGCCCTTGAATGCTGCAGACCTCTTCCACTGAGCCTGTCTTGTCATCCCATCCTTTTTGTGTGGGTTGACAAAGAGGGACCATAAGATGCAGTGGAAAGTGAGCTTCCTCCAGTGTGATTCTCTGCCCTTACATGCATTGCAGCTTGGGATGCAGCAATGGGGTGTCTCTGTTGCCAGACAATGGCAGGAGGAGTGTGGGGGCTGTGGAGGGTGGGGCAACTGATCAATGAAGTGGCCAGTGAGAAGTGGGGAGCTGACATGTGGCTGGGCTGGGCTGGGCCACCCTCTCCATGGATTTGGGAGGAGCCACAGCATGGAACCCTGGGTATGATGGCAGCAGGATTCGGATGACATGATGCCACCTTCAAACCTTAGGTTCCAGCAGTGAAACTCACTAGAAACTGAATTTTAAGATTATGGTTTGGGGTTGGAAGTCTCCAGTCATTTTTGTGATGAAACTATGGTTTCACGCATCCAGATGACCATGAAATTGAACCTCTGGCTTGTTCACCTCCAGTTTGGTATTATGTGTGGAGGCAACCAAAATGTCTTTTTAAAAATTTTCTCCTAGGTTCTTAATAAGCTTAAGCTCTAGGGGTGTGCATGAATCAGTTTTTTTGTTTTGATTTGTACCCGAATTGAAACACCCCTGATTTGTTTTGGGTCTAAATCTGACACACACACACACACGCGCGCGCGCGCGCGCACACACACACACACATCACCTCTGATTCAATTTGGAACCAAATTTTCTGAATCTGAATCGATTGGGATTTTAAAAAGGGGTCCTGGGGCAAAAAAGAGGGGGGTAGTAGTGCCCAATGGGTGGAAGCTACCACCCAGACTCCAGAGGAATTGGGCAAAGGGCTGATTTTTAAAGAATTTCTGAAGTTTCTGCATCTTTGGGGCAGATTCGAGGCAGAAAGGGGGTTTCAGGGCAGAAGAGTGGGTTGGGTGGTAGTGGCCCAATGTGTGCCTGCCACCACCCATATTTCAAAGAAATTGGGCAAAGGGGTGATTTTTAAAGAATTTGTGAAGTTTGTGCGTCTTTACGCTTTCTCCCCATAGGGAATAATGGGGGTTTCAGCAGCCCCATAACTCCACTTGGGGGGCACCAAGGTGGTCCAGAGCAAGTGGTGGTGTAGTGCACATAGGGTGCCAACCACCCCCCTACCCATGAGCCCATGAGGTACTGGGTTTTGTTTTTTCTGAGGTATTCGGAGTGTAGATTCTCTGGCAGCAAATGAGAGTGGATTCATTTTCAATAACAAACCATGAATCCACTCTCATCTGCTTAAAGACGCGCAAACAGAACGTTCTATACCCGAAACGTTTCGCACATCCCTACTGAGCTCAGCAAGACTGGAGTGGATCATGGGACAAAATATGTAGTTGGGCCTTTGCCTCGGAGAAGCCCAAAAGCAGGAAAAGGGCATCTGGTTGGCCACTGGGGAAACAGGAGCTTAATGGATCAGTCTTTGGCTGATCCAGCAGGGTTCTTGTAATGTAAAATACTATACTCACTTCTTAATTTCCATGGAATTTACTTGCAAGTGTGTATGCTCACTATTGCAGCCTTAAAATGATGTTTTCAAGATAACAGATGGAAGTACAAAGTAAACATTTTGGCATGCAAAATATCTTATCTTTAGATTATTCTGGAATTTGGATTGGATTTAGTATAATTGTGGAAATGTTAATACTTAATTTTTGCCACTTCCCCAAACAACTGGCTCCATCCTTCTGTATCATGTCTGTAAAACGTAAACCTGAAAGTTTACATGTGCATGTATATTAATTTATTCAGCACATTTTTATACTACCCCATACGTAAGTCCCTGGATAGTTCACCATCTAAAAACAGAACAATTAAAAACTAACACAATTAAACCCATTTAAAATACAAATAAAAAATTTAAAACTATAATCTAAAAGCCTAACTAAACAGGTATGTTTTCAAATCCTTCTTTAAAACATCCAGAGACGGGGAGGCTCTAATCTTGTTAGGAAGCACATTCCAAAGTCCTGGGGCAACCCTAGAAAAGGAACTGCATAATTCCTGTGGCCCTCCAACCCTTTTAGGCAAAAGTTTTGCAAGAATTGTTCATATGATGTATATGAAAGTGTGCCGTTGAGTTGGTGTCAACTCCTGGTGACCACAAAGCCCTGTGGTTGTCTTTGGTAAAATACAGGAGGGGTTTACCATTGCCTCCTCCCATGCAGAATGAGATGATGCCTTTCAGCATCTTCTTATATCACTGCTGCCCAATATAGGTGTTTGGGAAACATACCAGTGGGGCTTCAAACTGGCAACCTCTGGCTTGCTAATCAAGTCATTTCCCCGCTGCGCCATTAGGTGGCTTGCATGGACATGTGCATATCTTTTATGACATGCTGTGGTGATTGTGTGGGAAGGAAAGTGCACAGAGGGCCTGTCAGTGCTCTGCCACATAAACAGTCCAACACACATGGGATACAACTACCCTCATAGGGGAACAATAATTCTTCACACAAACCTTTCAAGTTCTATGGCAAACCTCCAGATAACTAGCTGTATATTTCTTTTGACTCCAACCTTTAATTATATTTTAAATGTGTAAACCACGGTTTGCCACTACTGTGTGAATGAGTCGTTGGAAAGCTCCCAGGTTGGTCTGTGAGGCAAATCAATGAGCTATTTGATAGGTCAGTGTGGGTGACTGAAATCTCTGATATACTGCCCAGAGTGATAAAAATGAGTAATATTGTTATTCCAAAGACACTAGTAAACTTGCTTTTTCTGTGTTTCAAAAAATGTGTTTCACAGATAAGAATGTGCGCTTGCTTTAAAAATGTTAATTTAAATTGTAACATTTAAGTTGCAGAGCTGAACCTGATGATGCTTGAAATCTAGACATGAAAATGAAATGTATAGAGTAGGAGATAATACATAATTCCACCATCTTAAACTCCACCACCCTGCCAAGCAATATACTGGGATCATTTCATGTATTCTACACAGATTGTACCTGTCAAAATGTCTTAGACAGTACAGCAGATTCCTGCCACATTCATGCTGATGTACAAGTCGTTAGCTGTTAAGCTGTACCACTGAGATGGGGGGTGGGTGGGATGGGAAGGGGGTGGAAAGCAGTCTGATTAGTGCTTGATATAAAATCATTCCCAGCATGTCATAAATTTGCCTTTATTGCTGTTGTCATTGATTCTTGCATATGTTTTGTTTGGCTCTGTATATATTGGATATAAACAATCTAATTTTTCATTAACTGATAACAGTTGGGGAGGGAATGCTATTGATGTTTATGTGCCATGCCATTTTCTGTGCAGTTACATGCTTTCCTCTGGAATATATGTCCTCCCCCCTCACAAGAAAAGTTAGATGTCATTTAGATCTATCTATTCACATGATAGATAGCAAATCTACCCTTTGCACGCTAAGATAATTCCAATGCATATTGGCCTCAAGCTAAAAAAAAAAAAGCCAATGCATATTGGCTACATGCTAAACCACATAGCTGCCCAGCACTGCCAGCCCCACTCCTGAAATTCACTGATGGCAGATGCCCTGCATCTGCTAGCTACTGCCTCCTCACACTGCTCTGATGGAGATAAGAGTTCCAGCACATCAACCTTTTGCACTGACTATCCCGATGACCACTAGGGGCATTGGGAGTAGAGATAGTGAGTAAGGGTCTCCCTAGCTATTCTTTTCTGTGGGTGATGAAGTGAGTGTTTGTCAGGAATCCATGAGAGAAGAAGTGGTCCAGCTCCATTCTGTTTGCAATCACATGTATGTACACCCCATTACCTGGCTCAACTAGTGGCTCAGTAAAGAGTGCAGTGTCTCTCTCTATATATATCTATCACATCGTATTGGCAAATCCTGAATTTTTGTACCCCCTGTTTTGTAGGGATGTGTGACTTGATTCAGGTACAAAATAATTTGTACCCTCATCTAGCAGTTTCGGGTGATTTGAAGACAGAAGAAATCGGCCTTGTGTTCAATTGCTCAGATTCAGACCCCCCCAAAATTCTGAGATTAAGACCTCCATTTTGTGGCAATCTCTCTTGCTCTCCATTTTGTTTCCCTGCAAAACATTGGCAGTATATTTTGTTGAAATGCATGTCATTGTTGTCTCATCACTCTCTTTTACTTCCGTGGGTGGGGGGTAAACTTGCGGTGCAACTGCCAGCCCTGTTTTTGCATCCAGGGATCTGAACTTGCACACAGATCTCAGCTTTGCATATGTGTTGTGTTGATAAAATGCTTGGGGGAGGGAGGGCATTTGATGTTGGTCCTAATAGTCTGTACTAACACACTTGCTTGCTGGCTGCTGCTGTTATCCTGTGTTTGTGGGGAACGGTGCGTGGGCGGTGCATTTTGTTTCTCATTGTTGTGTAGATCAATTGCATTTCTGTTGGTGGGGGAGGGTGGGACACAGTGGATGTGGTGTGTGATCTTTTGAACCCTTGGTTGAAAAGTGGTATATAAATATTTGTTGTTGATGTGTGCTGCACCACCCATAGGGGCCATGGCAGACACAAGTGCCCATTTCTGCCAATGGATGCCTCCTAGGAGTGCCACAGTGGATTGGGTGGTAGTGCCCAATAGGTAGCAGCTACCACCCAAATTCCAAATAATCTGAATGATGTATGACCGAAGAATCCACTCAGAACCCTCAAAAGCTGAAAATAAGAACGGAACCCAGGACCCCATGGGCTGGTGGTTTGGGGAATGGTTGGCAGTCCATGTGCACTACACCACAACCCACTTTGGGCCACCCTGGCACCACCCACACAGAATTATGGGGCCGCTGAAACCCCCATTATTCCCTATGGGGGGAAAATTAAAATGTGCATACTTCAAAAACTAAAAATCACCCTTTTGTCCAATGTCTTTGAAATTTGGGTGGTAGCTGCCACCCACTGGGCACTACTACCCAACCTACTCTGCTGCTCCCAGAACCCATTTCCCCCAAATCAATTCAGATTTGGATTAATTTGTTTGGATCCAAATTGGGTGATTCAGGGGATTAGATTTGAGCTTGAAACACAACGCATCTGGCTGATTCGATTCAAGCTCGAATATAATATAAGAAACATGACATTGTGGTCAGCTGCTCTTCTGAGAATTCCAAACAAACCATCTTCTCTGTTCTTTAACCTTCAAAATATAAATCAATGTAAACCGTCAATTGGGATAGGAGAGTTGGTCAAGCATGCATTACCCACTTTGCTAGCAAAGCCCTGGTTTGCATTTGAATGAGGGACTACATGTGAGCACTATAAGATATTCCCCTTGGCGGATGGGGCTGCTCTGGGAAGAGCACCTGCATATAGGAGGTTTCAAATTCCCTCCCTGGCATGTCCAAGATAGGGCACTGAGAGATTCCTGCCTGCAACCTTGGAGAAGCCACTGCCAGTCTGTGAAGACAATACTGAGCTCAATGGACCAAGGGTCTGACTTGGTATATGGCAGCTCCCTGTGTTCCTATTAATACTAGTGAAGCTGAAGCTTTTTTCCTATCAACAGCTCTTCTTTATCTAGGTGATGTGAGAGGTTAGTTCCTCCTCATCTCATTGACTCAGTTCCCTGCCATCTCCACCATTGTTTTGTTTTTTTACAAGTATCTTCCTTTCTCTTGTGCTGTTTCTTTCAATTTCCCATCCTCAAGGCTTTCATCCTATTCAGCAGATGGAAAAACTCCAGTTAACCATTCCACTCACCTGAGCTCTGTAAAACCACCAGTAATTCCTGGGGGCAGACGGGGGGAATCATGTAAACAAAAAAATGAATTGGGGCCAGAAAGTAGAAATAGATTTGATCTATTAGGCCAGTGTTAAAACCCGTCCCCCACCCCGCCCATGCAAGAGACAAACATCACTCAGTCTGTATCTAGCCATGTTTTATTAATGCTGCAATTAGGAACAATACATTTCACATGCAATAAGTGCTCTCTAATTGGAAATGTAAAGCACAGTTTCACTGACATTTTAATCACCTTATCAATGCTGGACAACATCAGATATCTTGACATGAGAAAAGAAGGCTGAGAACAATGTCAATAAGTTACTATTGTATTTGGAGGGGAAAACGGGTAGTGTGGCAGTAGATCCATTCATTGTCAAGCATTTAGAGCTATGGAAAAACATGTAACTTTAACAATATGTTATATAAATATGTCCTGGTAGGCACAATTACAGCTGGGCAGGCTTAGCATCTGCCTTCTTACCTAAATTGTGCCTTAAAACAGAAAACCCTGGAAAAGACCCTGAGATTTCACATACCAGATGTTGGCTATAGTAGACCAATGTATAGTCAACATCCTTGCATAACACTGCAGATCTGAGTGGTGGAACAGTTTAAAAGCCACCTTAATCTACTATGATGATGACAATGAATATTTATATATTACTCTTCAACCAAAGTTCTCAAAGCGGTTTACATAGAGAAATAAATACATCATTCATTAATATGGTCCCCTGTCCCCAAAGGGCTCACAATCTAAAAAGAAATTATGCCAGAAGGCAATGAGTGGTAGGGAGGGAAGACCTACTAAGAACTGGGTAGACCAGGCAGAAGAAGTGGAGAAGAGAGCAACCTCCCTCCAGAGTGAGATGGACTCCAAAGAAGAGGGGAGGAATAGAGATGGCAGCAGTGAGGGAGAGGAGTGACATCATTGACAGAAGAAGGAACAGGGGGACAGAACAGAAAGGAGGAAGTCAGAGGCCCCTCAGCCCCAGGAAGTGTTGGGAATTCTCTCTGGTGAGAGATACTCTTCTATTACAGCAGAGTGCACAGAGGCAAAACACAGCAGAGTTTGCCCAGGCATGCGTGTTTGCTGAGAGCAAAAGAAACTTGGAGCCAGTTCATAATTTCAAATCAATATAAGGACCCTTTATTGGAGAACTCCATTCTAGATAGGGAAGTGGAGAGATAGAATCTCTAATTTATCTAGCTAGCTGGATGCCAAGAGATGCTGCATGCATCTCTGCACAGATGGTGCAGAGAGAGAGGTGAGTGTGTGTGATAGAGAAAAGGAAGGAAGGAAGTGAGAGAGAGGCAGGAAGTAAATGAGTAGCAGCAATCTGCATATCAAAGGGATAGTGTTAGAGCAGTAGCGAGAAGGGATGACCAATGTCTTGACCCCTCTAGTCCTCTGACTCACTAATCTGTCCCCCTCTGTCATTGAGGCATGAGGCAGTGCAGAGTCCTTCACTTCCAACAGGAAGGGCCTCAATCACTTAGAGTGAAACAAACTCTGATATGGACCTTTTCATGGACTTGGGATCTGCAGAAGATCGGTGTGTGGGGGGGAGTTTTTTATTAACTAATACTACTGGAGGTGATTTTTGCATATCCCATGGACAGTGAGAATTACAAATAAGGAAGTTTTAGATCGAGTTAAACCAATAATATCTCTAGAAGCTAAGATTACCAAACATAGACTGACATATTTTGGTCATGTCATGCGAGCTGATTCACTTGAAAAGACAATTATGCTGGGAATGATCAGCGGGAGAAGGAGACGGGGATGGCCTTGTACTCGGTGGCTGGATATTATAAAAAATGACACTGGAATGACCATGGTGGACTTAAAGGAAGCTGTTTGAGATAGGACGGCATGGAGTGCACTGATCCATAGAGTGACCAAGAGTCGGACACGACTGAACAGATAGCTAGAGAGAGAATACTACTAGGATTGTCTTGGATTGTATTTAACAGTCTCTTTGATGGGTTTGTATTCTGTATACTTTGTAATATTTTGTAAACTTTGTCTTGTAGTAAAATATTTATAATGGTAACCCTCATGCTTACACTAAACATCATACTAACCATAACCCTTCCCCATGCTTTTCCAATGGGAGAGTTTCCCCTCATTTTCCAGGAACTTAAGGAAATTTTCCAGGGTTTTCCATTTTGTTTCATAGCCTGGGCATGATCTGGAACCTAGCAACCCAAACAGCATGTTTCTATCTCTTTTGGTTTGTTCTGAAAGTTTCATGTCAGTCAATGAGGCCCGAGGGGTGTGTGTGCTCACTTTTTTTAACTTGTGCTCTACAAAGCATGGAAATTGCAATTAAGGTGGTCATCTTTACTTCCACATCTTGTAGCAGTAGAGGCTTTGTACAGTCCTGTATATTCTTTTGATGTTAGTGCCCATGCACCAGTGTTCTTCATTGTAAGGCCTGGTGGCCAGTGGGGGCCCTCATCAACCCTGAGTTGGGTTCCCTGACTCAAGCAATCATCTACTGTGCCTGTGTGAAGCTTCAGCCAAAGCTGAGTGCTCTGCACAGTCACCCTGGCACCATGTGGAGATGACCATTCTCACAATGCAGTGTTGCACTTTGCAGGGGGGCTTCTTTAAGGGAAACGGAGCCCTCAAGCTTCTGCGCCATCTTGGAAGGCCTACACAGAGTGCTGGGAGCTGCTGCCCTTCCCAGTGCTTTCCTCCTAGAGCTCTTGAGGTTGCTCTGTCTCTCATAAAGGGCCCTCCCAGCACTGAGAAAAACACAGTACTGTGCTGAGGTTTTGCCAAAATGGACCCATCTTCAACAATAGTGATGATCACTGCCATGTTTTGCTTTGATCTTGCAGGTTGACATTGAGAGGAGGAGGGATCTGTCCAAGCAGACATTGAGCTGATGCAGCATCCCAAGTCATTTGCTCCTGATGAATTTCTGCCTGATGCATCTCTAAAAGATAAAGCACTTCTGCAAAATGTCACCTACTATAGTAAATGTTGAGGCAGAAATTCAGCAGATGCAGCAATGCCCTCTATCTCTCCTCCACTGAAGTGCTCTCCCCTATCCAGTCTAATGGTAGTGGAAGAGCTTTCTTGGTCCTCCGCCTGAATGGAAGAAGGAGAGAGGATTGCCAGGTTGCACTTCTTCCTGGCTTTGTGCCTAGGATTTCCTTGCCTGGCAATGCAAGCAAGACTGAGAAGGTTGCGTCAGCACATGTTGACAAATTCCTCTTCTATAAGAGCAAAAATTCAGGGTGCTTTTGGGATGGACTTGAATATATTTGAGCTATACTCTCTTTCCCCACTCACTCATTTGGCTTAGGGTAGCTGACTGCTGCTGCCTCTGTTGTTCAGTGTTCCCTTCTATCCCTCCACTTTCAGTCAGAGATACTATCTCAATATGGTTTGTTCTTGAACATAATAAAAAGCTATTCTTGCATCACTGAGTTCCACAGGTCAATTGGCAAAATAAATGGTAATAGATATGGAATTTTTTTCTTTCTTGCTACAGACATGCTATTAAGATAATTTTTCAAGTTTGAAGAGTTTTTATTATATATTTGAGAGGAATCAAAGACTTGATCCAGGTGTCTGCAATTCCTCCAACAACTGATGTCACTTTTGACTGAGATGCAAGTTTGGAGATATCCCTGCTTGAAATCTTGCAGAACTGCTGCCAGTCAGTGTAGACAATACTGAGCTAGATGGACTCATGGCCTGACTTGGTATAAAGCAGCTTCTTATATTCCTATGACCAACAAAACTGCATTTAGCTCTAGGATGGTAGCTTCTATGGTACAGCCCACTCTATCAGCTTGACTGGGAGCAGCTGCCATTTTGTTCCTCATCTCTGAGAACTCTCTCCTTAGTAGCCAGTGCCATTATGTAACTTGAAAGTTTTGGTACTGGAATTGGCTTGTGTCTTCCTTTCCATCATGTGTTCCATTGGTATTACATCTATTGGATTATAAACCTGCAGATAAAGTCTGTGTCTTTTTCTTTACTATGCATAGTACCTAGGAAATGGTAGGATATGATGATACTATACTATACTTGTATTTTGGGAGGTATAAAAATATGCTAAATAAATATATCACTAATATAGGATACTGATTACAGAATTGTTAGGAAAAGCCTGGTATTGCTGTCAATCACTACGATGACATCAAAACATCTCAAATGTAGATTAAACTTAAGTGTATGTGTAATAATCTCTCAAGGAAAATAACCCAAAAATTTATTTACAGGAAACCTTGCTATTCGCAGACATGCCATCTGTGGTTTCACATACCAGTTTTCTTTATCCGCAGATAGGAAAGGGTTAAAACCCACACATCCACAGTTCCTAAAGGGCTGGAAGTGACCGCGGAGGTCACTTCTAGGTGCCATTTTGTCTGCAGGAGCAATTTTGTGGCTTGTTTTGCTTAAAACCACGGATATTTTCCATAGTTTTCTGTAGTTCGGGGGGCAATTTTGTACTTTTGTGGGAATTCCTGGGCAGGTCTGACAGAGCACAGTATGGTAAGCAATTTCATGTTTTTTCGCTGGTGTAAAGCTGTGTTTTAGCGCTTTTCCTCCATTCTGGAACCTAACCCCCACTTCTCATAGGCATTACTCATGAAAGTAGGCAAGAAATGGAACCCTCGCAAGTAATGAGATTTGCCCATGTTGCAGTTTCCTGGTTATAATACACTCCCATGGTAGGCCATACTAATTTTTAAAAAACCAAACAAACATGGAGGAAAATCATTGTTTGCACTTGTTATATGAAACCACTGGAAGAGATCATCAGGAAGTTTGGTCTGGGATGCTATCAATATACTCTCCCTGGTTTCTCAGTTTGAGGCTGTGGCTAGGAATGCTTTTTGTCAGCTTCAGCTGATACGCCAGATACGTCCATTTCTGGAGACAATGACGTTAAAACAGTGGTACATACAACAATAATTTTCCTCCATGTTTCTACCAGGGAGAGTTTGGGATATAGGATGACTCCCAGACTATGAACCTGATCTTTTAGGGGGAGTGTAACCCCATCTAGAACAGGCAGATTTAAACCATCTCTTGGCTCCCGACCCCCTACAGACAGTACCTCCATCTTATTTGGATTCAACGTCAGCCTGTTGTACCTCAACCAGCCCAATATCACCTCCATGCAGGCAGTTAGGAGGGTCATGCCATTCCCTGATGAAGTTAGTATGGAGAAATAGATCTGGGTGTCATCAACCCCAATTCTAAAAGAACTGCACTGGCTGCTGATATGTTTCCGAACAAAGTACTGGTTATTACCTATAAAGCCGTTAATGGCTTAGGTCCAGAGAAGAGAGCGCCTTCTCTGTTGTGAACCCTGTCGCCTATTAAGATGATGATGATGATGATGATGATGATGATGATTTTACATTTCTATCCCGCTCTTCCTCCAAGGAGCCCAGAGCAGTGTACTACATACTTGAGTTTCTCTTTCACAACAACCCTGTGAAGTAGGTTAGGCTGAGAGAGAAGTGACTGGCCCAGAGTCACCCAGCTAGTCTCATGGCTGAATGGGGATTTGAACTCGGGTCTCCCCGGTCCTAGTCCAGCACTCTAACCACTACACCATGCTGGCTTAGATCATCTGGAGGGGTGCGGTTACAGTTGATACAAACTTGTTCGGTGGCAACTTGGGACCGGGCCTTCTCTGTGGCTGCCCCAGGGCTTTGGAATGTGCTCCCTGCTGAAATGAGAGCATCTCCTTCTCTGCTCATTTTTAGGAGGACCCTGAAGATGTACCTATTTTCCCAGGCCTTCAACTGAGACCAAATTTTAATGTGTTTTAATTTATTATGACTCTTTTTATGAATTTTAAATGTGTTATATTTTGTACTGTGTTTTAATTCTGTGCACTGCCTAGAAATTTTGATATTAGGTGGTATATAAATTCTATTTATTATTATTATTATTATTATTATTATTATTATTATTATTATTATAGCAGTACCATCAGACTTGTTTATCTTTCCCCTTTCTTTGCCCCTGAGTTGCATGCAAAGATGCAGATATTGTAAAAATGCTCCTCTTTGTTTCCTAAATGGTATCTTTCCATGTATTATACACATCGTGGACCGAGGCTGTAGGAGGGAGAAGCATATTAGAATGAGAAAAATGTGATAATGTATTTACATACCTCTTTTCTGCAAAAGCACTTGGCAGTTAGGGGGCTGTAACTTGGTGGTAGAGGATCTTCTTTGCATACAGAAGGTCCCAGGTTCAATCCTTGGCATCGCCAGGTAAGGTTGGGAAAGACTCCCTCCTGAAACTTGGGAGAGCTGCTACCATTCATTGTAGATAATACTTAGCTAGATGAATAAGCCAGTTTGCTATGTTCCTAAGAATTAAAATTCAGGTTTCGGAATGAAACAATTCTGGAAGACAAGTGATATACCACTTGAGCCCCGCCAAGCTGATGGAGTGGGTCACTGTCTTCTCTCTCCTTCTGATGATGCAGCCATGGCAATAGAAATAAAATGCATGCACAGCAAGATGAAGTTAATTTTTCAAAATGCATTTTAAACTAAAGAAGGTGAGAAGCAGGCTTTTCCCCATTAGGCATTATCTCATATCTGAGGAGCCTGTGAGAGTTTTATCCATTGACTGATAGGTATCTAATTGAGAACTAGCTTTCAAACAGTGAGTTTTTCTACTATTAAGAAAATTGTTAGACTAGCTATAATTTTCTAAGTGCATAATTCAATGTCATCTGATAAAAGACTATAATTTTTAAAGCAATATAAAATAATTCAATCAACCTTTTGCCTCTTGCATTATAGTAATTACTCTTTTGCCAATAATGAAAAGAGTGTTTTAAGGGAGCGTTCTGATAATGTGAGTTATGTGCTTTAGAAGACTATGGAGAAATCTACTTTTGTAATTTCACACACTTGACCACGGATAGCTTAATTGACTTAAACTAACTTAGCCCCACTAATGTACTAAGGGTATTCACACAACCAGAGGTGGGAAGGGTAGGTGGGAAGTCTGCACAAAACATACTCCCCCCTCAGACGATCTCCATGCCCTTCTTGCCGCCTCCTAGCCATGTGGCTCAGCCGTGCACATGATTGGCTGTCCCTAGACCCATGCACTTTCCAGAGGCCAGGACAATGTGCCCCAGTGTCCCACAGTGATGCACAATGTGTCCCACAATGCACCACGCAATGAGAGTAGTGCATTGGGGGATTCTAGTTGCCCATCACTCTAGTTGCCCATCGCTGTGACTGCTCGGACTGCAAGCCGCCCAAGCAGTCATATGACTGTGGAACCAGGGTTAAGGGTGCTAACAGCAGGACTATGGAGCTGGGATTGGCAGCACCAGGTTCCGTGTGTGTCCCAGTGGTTTTCACAGTCGGCCAAGCACAAGCTGGGCTGCTATAAGAACGCCTTCCTCTCCCATTATCACTATTTCCTTTTTAAGAAGTAGGGATTTCCAAACTAGAAACGCAGTGTATTTCAACTGCTTGTGAATTGTTACAAAGTACAGCATCAATGCAGAGGGCAGTCCATTAAATGGCATTTTCACGCTAGCTATTTAAAGAAGAATAAAGCATTTCAGTAGTAATACTTGACTTGTAGATAAACTCTGCCTTGCTTATACAGCAAGAGCATACTTACTGTGTAATGAACAAATTCCATCCCTTATTGATAGCATAAATTTCCCAATGTAAAAACCAACATAGTTTTATTTGTTCAAATATCCAGAGTAACAGCAGATTTTCAGATGAACAGGAGTGCACTTTCAATAACTGGGGGTAGGCATCTGGAGTAAATTGATATGTAGAAGTCCATTTGGCTGACATGGAGAGGAAAATTGCAAAGTAGCATTTTCCATTGAAATTAAAAGGGCAAGCTAGACAATGACTAGCTCATAAGGGTGTGCACAAAACTGGTTTGGGTGGTTCGGTTTGAAATCAAATCTACCTTGAATTGGGGTGGGTAGATTTGGATTTGGTTTTCCTTGACACACACACACCCCACCAGGTTCAGTTTGAACTCAAACTGGTTCTAAAAGGTTCTGCATAGGGTATAATGGGGCACAAAACCATCCCATAATTCCCTATGTAGAGCACCTCTACCTGGGGCACAAAACCAGGGTGGGTGGTAGGCACCCATGGGTGCCAACTACCACAGGAACTCCAAAGCAATCGGACACTCCTGTGATTTTTAAAGATATTTTTTGAAGATTTTTCCTTTTTCCCCCATTACACCATAGGGAATAATGGGGATTTGAGGCTGCCTTATCTGCCCTCTTGGGGTTGCCTGGGCACCCAAAAGTGGGTTTGGGGGCAATGAACATTGGGCCACAACTCCCCACCAGAAGCCCCAAGTCGGTGGGGCTCATGGTGGTTTTTTAAAGGAATTTTAAAAGATTTTGAAAGAGTTTTCAATGTAATGAATTAATCCCTCCCCATCAGAAAAAAGAACAGTGTGAACTTGATGTGAACTCTGAGTTCACAGCTCGAGTGGGGGGTGTACCATCACAACCCTCCTGGTCTCTGGTCCAACAATTATCCTCCTCTCTAACTCTATAGACCAAGAGTTCCCTCCACCTGGGCAAGTCATCTGTGCAAACAACATTGCCCTTGATGTTCAGGTCACAGAGACAAGCCAGCACATAATCATCTCTGTCACCCAACACACCAACCAGCCTGTCGACAACCCTGGTCCTCAGCCGTCCATCCAGTGCACGCCCCTCTGGTGTGGTTGGAGAGGTCTGGAGTTCACCCATCAGCTTTTCAAGGAGAATAGCTGTGGGCAGGGCCTGGCTCAAAAGAGTGGCATCAGCACATAGAGTCTTCGTTGCGAACAAGAAGGGCTCCAGTGCTGACACCACCTCGGACATGAGCTTGCACTTCAAGTTGGAGAGGTCACACGCCCAAGGCCTTGTTCCTCGCCAGGTCGTCTAGGGCCACCTCCTGCTCCAACAGGTGCTGGAGCAAGAGGAAGGTGGAATTCTATCGGGTATCTTCATCTGTAGGGATGAGGTGGCGAGGAAGGCCATGCTCGCACTGCCACTAGCAGAATAAGCGCCTGGATTCTCACTCCAGTGGAAGTGAGCTGCAATCTTGTTGGACTTCTCCACAGGTGCAGCTATGCAGCAACATCACCCTGAAGGTAGCCCTGTTCCCTGGATGCCTTCACCTCCTTGAGGCTGAGGGCATCGCTCACAGCCTGGTGCAGCTTGTGCCATGAAGCAGATATTCACAAACTCCAACACTGACTTTACGGCTTCAGTAACATTTGGAGTCATTGTCTGTCACAATGAAGCAACCCAGAATGCTTCATTGTGAGGTATTGCAGCCTACCTAGTCACTCCTCAATTTGGCAGTCAAGTATAGTTGCCATCTCCTCCTTGGTGTGCTTGACATCCAAGATCTCCATATGCAAGATGGCCCACCTGTGCTGAAATGCAGGATGGGGTGTGCTGTAGCCAGAGGCAGCACCGGAGGTCCTCTCTCTCTCCGGGCCCCACCAGTGAGCAGTGAGCAATTAGGGCCAAGAAAGCAGTGTGCATTCCACACATACTGTTCCACAAATCAGTGGTGAAATGCACGCTGGTGCCAGGCAACGCAGCACGAAGCGTCGCTGACACAAGCTTCCTACACTTTGCATACAGAGAGGGAACCACAGTCTGGATGAATGTGGTTCTTGAGGGGATCATGTAGCCATGCACGAGGGTCTGAATAATCTGGTGGAAGCCAGTGTTCTCAACCACCTGAAAAGGTTGGTTGTCAGTCACCATCATCTCCCCTATGAGGTGGGTGATGAGATGTGAGTCCACATGACCAGGACACTTCTTGCCCGATGACTGTGTCCACTGCTTGACCAGCAGCATGCTCTGCTTCAAGGGTGCCTTTGCACAGCTCTTGTCAGCACCAGTCACAGGCACACTAGTGGAGGCAAAAATATCCGGGTGATGCCGCTGCATGTGTCACCAAATGGAGGTCATCCCCAGATGCTTGGCACCTTTCCCCCAACTGACCTGTGCCCTGAAGTCGGGACTTCTTGAGAGATTTCAAAATGCTGCCAAGCATCACTGTTCTGGGTGGCCTATAATGTCCTGGATGCCATCTTGGGCCATTGTGCTGGTGGTGGAACTACAGGGGCCACTGGTTGCCCACCGCTGTCGCCCACCCCCCTTCTACCTTGTGCATTGGAAGAAGTGCCCGGCTTCGGCTGAGGGGGCACCTCAGCAGCAGACCCTTCCTCCTCAGAGTCAGACTTGGCCCTGGAGGACCTAGAACTGGACTCTGCCATGACTTGGGCATTGTCAGGGGGGCACTGAGTGGCAAGAGGAGCAGTGGGCCACAAAGGAGAGGGACAGTCCGGCTGCACTGCCAGTCATCGAGCCCCTGACCTCCACCCCCACCATGGAAGCAGTTTACCTGGCAGGAGAGGAAATGCTTTGCCTTGCTGTTGACAAACAATTCACTAATGGGGACCTGTGGGACCCTGTGTCATCTTCTCTGCCCCCAACCCTGGCCTCCCACACCAGCTGGAACCCCCGTCCCTCCTCTGCTGGCTGCTCCTGCTAGGAGCCTTGCTCACAACACAGCACTCAGACATCTTCCCAATCACCAAGGGTTTGTAAAGAAATTGGGGGTTGGGATTAAAACAAGGGGGGAGCTAAAAGACCCTGGCCAAAAAATGCTTGAATATGCACACCTTTCCATTTGCTCCACCCACAATAGCACAATAATACAATGGGGGCCAACCAAAGGGGGACCTGCAAAAACAAGAAACAACCTGTAAAGAAAAGCAAAGGGGGGGGGAACCTCCCACAAATCCAATCAAGGAGGCCCTATTTAATGAAAACTAAGAACAAAGGGGACAACAACAACAAATCACACTTACACCCTTGTCGTCCTGAAGAGGCTTCTGCCCCACACATTGGTCAGGAAAAAACCCATGACCCATGGCAGGCTGGCAGCACACTCAGCCAGGGCAGGGGGTGGGGTGGGGTGGTGCAAATGGGAAGCCTTCTAGCTACCCAAACAAACAAATTAAAAGAGAAACACTGAATAGAATAGAATAGAATAGAATAGAATAGAATAGAATAGAATGATGGTGGAAGAACAGTCAGCAAAAAGGGTGTATGTGGCGGATCCAAACAATTGGGCCAGAGGGGCCTCAGGCTTGTCCCCTCGCCCCCACTGCCCGACAGTGGCTACTTGGGCTAGAGCAGGAGGAGACACTCACTGCAGGGGAAAGAATCCCAAAGGGATAGCACAGATCACAGTAGCCACACACAGCCAGCAAAAATTACTTTTAAAAGGAGGGGAGTTTGGGAGGGAAGCCCCCAAACAAGCAG
This sequence comes from Hemicordylus capensis, assembly GCF_027244095.1. Taxonomy (NCBI): domain Eukaryota; kingdom Metazoa; phylum Chordata; class Lepidosauria; order Squamata; family Cordylidae; genus Hemicordylus; species Hemicordylus capensis. Next base: position 41,813,716 of record NC_069661.1, on the reverse strand, counting down.
CAGGGCAGGACAGAGAGCTCACCAGCACAGCAGAGACAGCCAAAAAGCAGCAGCAGCCAGCTCTCATATCAGCAAAGCAGAGTGATTTTGCAAGGCAAGGGGCTGCCCTTATGTACAAGTTGAATCTCCCTCCTTTTGGACCCCCCCCCACCCTCCCCCAGGGCCAACAGAGTGGCAGTTCTCCAGGACTCGCTGCACTGCAAAGCCTACCAGAGAGCCAGACACATCTGTCCAATCAGGGAAGCAGGAGCTAAGCAAATCACAGCAAGTGACATAAGTGTCACAAAATGGCCACCAGCACCTAAAATGGAGGCTTGAGCCTTCAAGTCTCTTTGAAACAGTTTGAACGGAACCAGGCTCTGTTTGGTTCAAACTCAGACTGGCATTGCCATAGCAATGCCCTGTTTGGTCCAAGTTCGAGCCTTCAGACTGAACCGATTTGAATTTGAACCTGTTTGCACATCCCTATTAGCCCAGGGCTGCCCAACCTGGGCTCTCCTGAAGATGTAGGGGTACAACTCCCATAATGCCTCACTACTGGCTACTGTGGTCAGGGATGATGAGAGTTGTAGTACAAAAACAGCTGGAGGGCTGAAGCTGTACAGCCCTGGCTTAGCTTGTCCTTTTAATTTCAATGGGACTGTTTTCAGTAGTTTCTCTATTCATGTCAGCCTTTGAAATTAAGTAGTTCTTCAGAGTAACACCTGAGTACTAATAATGAGTAACTTAGTCTAGATGTCAACAACTATCTTTTAAAACTGAGAGATTCTGATGATGATAGAGAAGTTCTTCCTTATCATTACTATTTGATATTGGTGTCAATATGCTTGCAAAAGAGAATTACATAGGAAGCTGCCTTCTGCGGACCATTGGTACATCTAGCTCCATTAGTCAGACCATTGGTACATCTAGCTCAGTATTGTCTACACAGACTGGCAGCGGCTTCTCCAAGGTTGCAGGCAGGAGTCTCTCTCAGCCCTATCTTGGAGATGCCAGGGAAGGAAATTGGAACCTTCTGCATGCAAGCATGCAGGTGCTCTTCTCAAAATGGCCTGATCCCCTAAGGGGAATACCTTACAGTGCTCAAATATGTAGTCTCCCATTCAAATTCAAACCAGGGTGGACCCTGCTTAGCAAATGGGACAACTCATGCTTGCTACCACAAGACCAGCTCTCCTCCCACACATATATCTAATCATGAGCATTGACTCAAAGCCAATCCAGATATTTATTAAAATGTTGACTGACATGATGCGGTGCATATATGCTAATGGGATCTCTGCTGTTGGTGACTGACCAGGAGAGAGAACTTGGGGTTATGGTAGACAGCTAATTGAAAGTGTCATCTTGGTGCGTGGCAGTTTTGAAAAAAGTTAATTCCAGGGAATCATTAGGAAGGGGATTGAAAATAAAAATGCTACTATTATAATGCTCGTATACAAATCTATGGTGAGGCCACTTCTTGCCTGTGGGCTCCCAAGAGGCATCTGGTGGGCCACTGTATGAATCAGGATGTTGGACTAGATGGGCCTTGTGCCTGATCCAGCTTTTATGTTCTTAAGAATGATGTCAAAGAGCTTCAAGAATCCTTGCAATGAAGACATGTTGCACAGCCGAGTTAGTACAGAGTGGGAAGGGAGTAATTTTTGCTTCTCTCCACTCCCTCCCAAAGCCCTTTGCATTTGCAGGAAGTAGAAAGGGCTTTTGGAGAGAAGAGAAAAGAACACGTTGCTTACCATTTTTCCTACTCTTGACTTACTGGTTTGTTGATTTATTAGGTTGCAACCAAACCTTTGGTGATAGTATTAGAAGCTTCATCCATCAACAGAAGGATCTTCTGCTCACAGAGGGACCTCTTGTGTGAACAGTCTCCTGTGTTTGGAAGGACCATCAAAGGTCAGAGAAGCAAACCAATAAGCCAACTGCAGGAAAATCAGCCACCAGATGCCACATAATATTTAATCTAGAGCCAAAGGTCAGGCACCACCCATGTCAGATTATCATTGGAGCAACAATGGGCAGAATCCAGACTCAGTTAGCAACGACTAAGCATCTCTGAAATAATGAGACAATCACGACTAAGGCCACATTCACACATAATGCGGAATTGTGGGTCCAATGGACCCACAGTTCCGCTCCCCCCTCCCTCTGCTCTCCTGTCCAAATTCTGATGTAACAGAGTGTCTTCTAGCTCACACAGCCAGAGTTGAGGGAGGAGCATCCTTCCCACAACTCCAGCTGAAGGGGACACAGCCTGTGCATCCGCATTCGGATGTACCGCAGGCTGTGTCCAACGTCGGGTTGTAGCGACAAAACCCCAAAAATGAATTTTGGGGTCTTGAAGGTACATTTTACTTACTGGTCCCATTGGCAGCTTGTTTTACAGAGCTGCACACTGGAAATAAAATTTGATTGATTGATTGATATACCGCCCTTCCAAAAGTAGCTCAGGGTGGTTCTAATACAGAGAAAGTACAATCCCACTGTGGTGGAATGTCTCCTTTTCTTTCCCCTAATTTCTAGTTTGCAGCCCTTCGGAATGAGCCTCAAATTCAAGCTGTGGAGAAAATCTCTGCCATTTGGCTCTGAGTTTTAAATGGCTGCATTCTTTTTAAAAAAAATGGAAGGGGAAGGAATGGCAGCCCCTCATAGGGTACCTCCATGATGAGAATATTTCTTATGGGGGTTCCTGCTGTTTCCCAGAGTCCAGTACTTCAAAACAAGTCACTGCTGGGCAGGGGTGGCGAAAAGAGTTGTAGCACCCGATGTGGGGCACCAAATACTGCCTTGCCTCATCTCCCTGGTGCAGGCCACCAACCTCCTTTCAAAACTGAACCTTTTGAGCTTTGAAAGTGACTTGGAAAGGCAGAGAGGAGGGAAAGTTGCCAGCAACCTCCTCTCCTCTTCCTGCACTTCTCGCAAGCTTCTTGCAAGAGTCAGATTGGCCCTGAAGAGTTGCACCGATGCCAGTGGGGTGGACATCTTGTGGTCCTGCTGGCACCCCAGTAATCTGAGGCTGCCTGAGGTTATCACCTTACCTCACCTCATGCAAGGACCATCTCAGCCACTGGGGATCAGTAAATAAAGGGATCTTTAAGAACATAAGAACAGCCCTGCTGGATCAGGCCCACAGCCCATCTAGTCCAGCATCCTGTTTCACACAGTGGCCCACCAGATGCCGCTGGAAGCCACAGACAGGAGTTGAGGGCGTGCCCTCTCTCCTGCCATTACTCCCCTGCAACTGGTACTCAGAGGCACCCTGCCCTTGAGGCTGGAGGTGGCCCACAGCCCTCTGACTAGTAGCTATTGATAGACCTCTCCTCCATGAAGTCATCCAAACCCCTCTTAAAGCCATCCAGGTTGTTGGCTGTCACCACATCCTGTGGCAGAGAGTTCCACAAGTGGATCACGCATTGTGTGAAAAAGTACTTCCGTTTGTTGGTCCTAGACCTCCTGGCAATCAATTTCATGGAGTGACCCCTGGTTCTAGTGTTGTGTGAGAGGGAAAAGAATCTCTCTCTCTCCACTTTCTCCATGCCATGCATGATTTTATAGACCTCTGTCATGTCTCCCTGCAGACATCTTTTTTCTAAACTAAAAAGCCCCAGGTATTGTAGCCTTGCCTCATAAGAAAGGTGCTCTAGGCCCCTGATCATTTTGGTTGCCCTCTTCTGTACCTTCTCCAGTTCAACAATGTCCTTTTTAAGATGTGGTGACCAGAACTGTACACAGTACTCCAAGTGTGGTCGCACCATAGTTTTGTATAAAGGCATTATAATGTTAGCCGTTTTATTTCCAATCCCCTTTCTAATGATCCCTAGCATGGAATTTGCCTTTTTCACAGCTGCCGCACATTGAGTCAACACTTTCAACGAGCTGTCAACCACAACCCCAAGATCCCTCTCCTGGTCTGTCACCGACAGCTCGGATCCCATCAGCGTATACTTGAAGTTGGGGTTTTTCATTCCAATGTGCATCACTTTACACTTGCTAACATTGTACCTCATTTGCCATTTTGTCACCCACTCCCCCAGTTTGGAGAGATCCTTTTGGAGCTGCTTACAATCCGTTTCGGATTTCACTACCCGGAAGAGTTTGGTATCATCTGCAAATTTGGCCACATCGCTGCTTACCCCTGCTTCTAGATCATTTATGAATAAATTAAAAAGCACCGGTCCCAGTACAGATCCCTGGGGGACCCCACTTCTTACTTCCCTCCATTGTGAAAACTCTCCATTTATACCTACCCTCTGTTTCCTGTCTTTCAACCAGTTAGCAATCCACACATGTACTTGTCCCCTTTTCCCATGACCGCTATGTTTCCTCAGGAGTCTTTGATGAGGAACTTTGTCAAAAGCTTTTTGGAAGTCCAGGTAGACTATGTCAACTGGATCACCTTGATCCACACACTCGTTGACACTCTCAAAGAAGTCCAAAAGTTTGGTGAGGCAAGATTTACCTTGGCGGAAGCCATGCTGGCTCACTCCCAGCAGGGCCTGTTCTTTTAGGTGCTTTACAATTTTATCCTTGAGGATGCTTTCCATCAATTTGCCTGGAACGGACGTTAGGCTAACCAGCCTGTAATTTCCCGGATCACCCCTGGATCCCTTTTCGAAAATCGGTGTTACATTGGCTACTCTCCAGTCCTCTGGTACAGAGCCCGATTTCAGGGATAGGTTAAATATTTTAGCAAGGAGGTCGGCAATTTCACATTTTAGTTCTTTGAGGACTCCTGGATGGATGCCATCCGGCCCTGGTGATTTGTTAGCTTTCAGTTTTTCCAGACAGTTTAGAACATCATCCCTTGTCGCTTCTATCTGACTTAGCTCTCTAGCCTCCATCCCTAAAAATCCTGGTTCAGGAACAGGCATATGCTCAGTATCCTCTGCTGTGAAGACAGACACAAAGAACTCATTCAGCTTCTCTGCAACCTCCATATCCTCCTTAATAATCCCTTTCACTCCCTCATTGTCTAATGGCCCAACTGCCTCCCTGGCAGGTTTCCTGCTCCTGATGTACTTAAAGAAGTTTTTGTTATTCCCCTTGATACTTTTGGCTAAATGTTCCTCAAACTCTCTTTTTGCCTCCCTTATTGTCACCTTGCATTTCTTTTGCCAGAGTTTGTGTTCCTTTCTGTTCTCTTCGTTTGGACAGGCCTTCCAATTTCGGAAGGAAGTCTTCTTCCCTTTTATGGCTTCTTTGATGGTACCCGTTAGCCATGCTGGCATCCTCCTGGACTTAGTGGTACCTTTTCTCCTTTTGGGTATACAAGCTGACTGGGCTTCTAGTATTGTGGTTTTGAATAAACTCCATGCATTCTGGAGCGAAGTGACTCTCCTGATTTCCCCCCTCAGCTTTCTTTTCACCATACTCCTCATTTTGGAGAAGTTTCCTCTTCTGAAATTAAAAATGTCTGTGTTTGACATCCTTGGTGATTCTCTCCCCGCATGTATGCTGAATTTGATGGCACTATAGTCACTGTTCCCTAAAGGGTCGATGACACTGACATCACGCACCAGGTCCTGGGTGTCACTCAGAATTAGATCCAAGGTCGCCTTCTCTCTGGTCGGTTCCATGACCAACTGTTCTAGGGCACAGTCATTTAGCGTATCTAGAAATTTGACCTCTTTGTCCTGACTTGAATGTGAATTTACCCAGTCTATGTGTGGGTAGTTGAAATCACCCATAATTACAGCCCTGCCTCTCCTTGACACTTCCCTGATTTCCTCCTGCAACTCCCAGTCACTGTCGGCATTTTGATCCGGAGGGCGATAGCATGTCCCCAGTAGCACGATTCCTTTCCGGCCTTGTATAGTCACCCACAGGGTTTCTGTGGAGGACTCCAGTCCACTTAGGCTTTCTAGCTTGTTAGATTCTATCCCTTCCTTAACATACAGTGCTACCCCTCCTCCAAGGTGCCCCTCCCTGTCCTTTCTATAGAGTTTATACCCAGGGATAACAGTGTCCCACTGGTTCTCACTGTTCCACCATGTTTCTGTTATGCCCACTATGTCTATTTCTGTGTTAGCAACCAAGTGCTATTATTACCAAGTGCTTTATTAGGGATGTGTACTAAGCATTTCGGCTGACCACTCAAGATGGCATCCGCGCATGCTCAGACACCTAAGACCATAAGAACAGCCCTGCTGGGTCAGGCCCATGGCCCATCTAGTCCAGCATCCTGTTTCACACAGTGGCTCACCAGATACCCCTGGAAGCCTACAGGCAGGAGTTGAGGGCATGCCCTCTCTCTTTTGCTGTTACTCCCCTGCAACTGGTATTCAGAGGCATTACGCCTCTGAGGCTTGAGGTGGCCAACTGACATGTAGCCGTTGTTGGACCTCTCCTCCATGGAGTTATCCAAATAGACACAATTTCCGTTTAATCTACTGGGGTGGTGGAGGGGCCATGGACCTGCCTTCTTCCTTTTTAAAGTGACCACTCGCCACACGCCCTAGATGTGTGCATAACATTTTGCCCACATCTCTAATCTTTATCCCTATATGGCAGAGATGCAATGCACTGAACTTCTCCAACCAGGAAAAAAAATGGAGAAAAGTTTGAGCTCAGCTCTCCCTTTAGAGGGGCCATCAACCCAAAGCATAGCCTTGTATGAAAAACCTAAATACGCTCACAGATTCTGGCTGTGGGAATACAGTATCTGTAATCTCAGAAGCACATGTCCCAGCCTCCAAGATAATCCAAATTGCTATAGACATTAGATAACATTTGTGAATACTACCTATTCCTGGATAATAATCCAAATACGGAATGGTAGTTCTGTATTCCATAAATACATTTCTGTCCCAGTGTTGATTTACTCTTTGTAATGGGAACTTCTGCTTTCTTTACATTTGCACTGTAAGTCAAACATTAGCAATCTATAAAGGAAAAGAGAATGACTGAACACTCCAAAGTAACCTTATTGTGTTAGCAAAAGGATTTTTTTTTAAAAAAAAAAAAAAAAAGCAGATGCCAGGTACTTTGCTAGAGTGAACAAGGAAAATATCAAATTTAGATATGGATTAATATTGTGATTATATATTCATTATCAGTATTTTATTTTATTTTTTTAAAAATTGCTGTAACTTCTAAAACTGCAAACACAATGTTATCTTCAAGCAAAGGACTTCTAAACAAACACACACTTTCCAGATCCATGATGTGTGATATAGATATAGATATATCTACACACACACACACACACACACACACACACACACACACACACTGTCTGTCTTCTGATACATTTCCCGTACTTAAAAGGAATGATAAAAGTTCAAAATTAATGGCTGTCTTTACGGTATCATGCAAAACAAAACTATAAAATGAACAGCAGGAACTCTACTCAATGGACAGAGATAAATCACATTAGAAATGTGTAAATCGCTAGCAACATGTTGAGCAATTGCCTCATGCCAGGAGTCCTGGTAGCCAAGTCCCATATTCCATGAATAGTTTTTGCCATCACTTTAACTGTCTGAGTATCTTAAATGCTGACTCATTCCCACCCCTGATATCCATTCACATGCCCAATTCATTCTCAATGCAAATTTAACTTTTGACAGCTTAGTCTGATTCTGCATACTAGAGAGAAAGCATTCTGGACTATAATCAGCTCTGCTTCTCCTTCCTTCCATACAAAGCTTTGACTCATTCTTAATAGGTGCAAATGTGACCCAACAATGTGTCCTTCTCAAACTCCTACTCTCCTTGAGCTCTACAAAATGGCTCTCTGTGATTGGAACCCCGGGCCCGCTCTATTGAAGCCATTATGTTTCTGTACATGCGTAGGCAGCTGCCTCCGTGGATCATCTTTCATGACTGGGAGCGAATGCATATCAGTGTAATGATAGTTGGGCTAGAATCAGATTGTTGCGCAAGCACAGACTAACACTTGAATGAGTTTATATTCAGATCTGCACTGCAGGCATTGGCTCTGTTTCGAATAAGAAAGTGCTTTTTCATTCCTGCTGGAAGACGTTTGTTCTTTTAACTCTACAGAAGCATAAGTTTAGTTCAGAAGTATTGCATACAAAATTACCATTCAAATGAGTTGTGCCTTCACACACAGCCTATGATTTATAATCAGGTACTGATGGTTTATAATCAGTAACTTCCCTATGGCCTGGAATGCCCAACTTACTGAATCTCTATTGAAGGTGTAACCAGGGGTGCAGACAAAGGGAAAACTTGTGGAGCAACTCCTCACTCAATTTTTTTTGAAAGGAAAGACACTTTTGGGGAGGGAGAAAAATAAGTTTTGGGGACAGTTCAGTAAAATGAGGGGGATAATCATCAAATGCTTAGAGCGGAATCTGCAACCTTGGGTGAAACATTAAACTCAAATACAGTCAAAAGGCCAACCCTTTATTATTTTCCCCATCCCCAAGACTCCTTGTCCTGACATTACTTTGAGAGTCAATGGGCTCACTGCTAGTACATTATAGTCATGTAACAAACTGGTTGTACAATTATAGGGTGGTTCACATGACCATTAAAATGAGGGTAGGAGGTGGGCTATCCAGATTGGTATGGTCTTCAGAACCCATGCCTTTGTACCCACCTTTTAACCAAGTGGGAGAGATGAATATGACAATACCTGGCAGTCCATGGAAGAGGTCTCATAGTGGGATGACGAGCGGTTCATGGGCAGCTTCAGAATGTCTATAGAGAACTTTGACTTTCTTGCCAGTGGAACAGAGCCAATCCTCTGCTGCCAGGACACAGTATTGTGCCATGCGGTACCAGTGTGAAAGCGCTTTGCCATCACGCTGTACAAGTCGGCCTCCGACTCCAACTACCTTACACACAGCAATCAGTTTGCGGTTGGCACCTCGATGGCATGTGGGATTTTCAGGAAAGTGGTTAACCACTGCTTAACTCACCATTTACTCCAAGTTATTGGTTGCCTTTCTGCATGTATCCCCCAAGACCCCGTTGCTATCTGGAAGTGCCCGCTTGCCATTCTTGGACGTAGATAATTATGCTAATGCATGACTGTGTGGCTTCGACGTTCCTGCAAGGTCACTGTGGTGAGTGCTGTGAGGAAAGAGTTAAAATGTCTTTTCCCCGTCAAAGGCAGCCATCAAGGCCAAAGAGGCACAAAGGCGCTGGGCACGCCTCCTCGGAGATCATGCCCAATTGTAGCTGCCCTACTGACATCCTGACACGCTGCCCGCAGTCTGGTGACACGAGCAGACCACGACTTGCTAGGATTTGCCTCGGCAGACCAGGAATGGCGGCGGGGGGGGGGGGGGGGCTCCTCTGCCCCAAAACTGGAAGTTGCTGGACCACAGTTGGATGATTGTCTGTCAGATGATTCCTGGTTGCAAAAATTAATTTCAGGCTTGTCAACCCTCAGTTTCATGATATGTCCAGAGGCAGCCAGAGTCCTGCAAATGTGGCTTCTCAAGAAAAAAAATAGTGGCCAGTCAGCTCACAGCCACTAGTATCCCCTGGTTAACTGAGCAATGAGACACCTTTTAAATTGGCAATTCTCTTATATTTAACAGGGGGAGAGCACCTGGCCCTATCCAGCCCCGCACAGCATCCCTCCAGTGGCTGTTGCTGGTATCTGCCTTATATTTCTTTTTAGATTGTGAGCCCTTTGGGGACAGGGAGACATCTTATGTATTATTTATTTTTCTATGTAAGCCACTTTGAGAATTTTGCTTGAAGGGCAATATATAAATATTTGGAGGAGGAGGAGGAGGAGGAAAGCTGGTAACATGTGAAAAAGATGGGTTGGGAGCAGTTTTTGCCTCCCTTTTGTGCACCTCCCCAAATTTCACCCATATGTTTGCAGTTTCAGCTCACTTCCAGTAAATGCCCATCATGTTAATCTGATCCAGAATTTTATTTTATTTTATTTTTTGCTGAAGCAAAATATTTATTATGAAGACTCAGGAACTCTGTTCTTAGAAAATGTTGCCAAATAAAAGTTAAACTATATGTGACCTCAGTGGTAATCTCATTGTGAGAATCTGAGGCCTGCGGGGGAAAGAATGTTTCTATGTCTTTTGAAGCAAAGTATACAGTTATGAGATTCTATACATGCATAGCAGTTAGAATTGTCTCTGCCTTCAGGCATATGACCTTGTATTTTAATCCTAACGTTAAGTAGTACTGCATTGCTGAAGTTGCCATTCTTGCTCATAAGAGGCAGTTTTTTAAATCTAATTTAATAGTTTGCCTTCAAAATATCCTCAAGCAAGTTTTTCTTTTTCTTTTTTGAATAATAAAAAAAGAAATCGGATAAAAAACAACACATCCTTGGATAAAGTTCAGGAGTAGCGATTGTTTGCTATTACCAAAATTCCAGCCTTCTTTCAGTTCAGTAACAAATACACTATATCTGAAGGCTGTTCACACAACCAAAAACTGGGGCCTACCCAGGTTTGGGAGCGATGTACATTTTTGATTGTGTGGGAGCAAATCACTAGGTAGGAGGAGGGAGAACTGTTTGTGTGGGAGACAGGAGCTGGGTGCCATCTTACCCAACGATTGTATCCTGCATTTGCCCAAGGTTCTACCTAGCTCTTGTCTCCCACACAGTCACTTCTCCCTCCTCCTACCTAGTTGTTTGCTCCCACACAACCAAAACTGGAAGGGTGCACACTGTTTCTACCCATTTTGGTTGTGAACAGCCTCCTTGTTCAGAGATTCTCACACACAGCCAGAGGCCTCCATGAAGAAAGTTCAGTTCTCCATGAAGAAATCCTCACCAAACAGATTTGTTGGCACTGGCAGTTTTAACAATGTTGATCACCTGGGAGAGGGGAGGAGAGGACAAGAGAGGTGAAAGGAATCAGTCCACCCATCTCCCAAACAGGTGGTTAGTCCTTCCAGGCTGGACTAGGAGACTGGAATGAGAGACTTTATGTGTGAGCACTGTAAGATATTCCCCTTAGGGGATGGAGTTGTTCTGGGAAGAGCTATGGAACCGCTTGGGAAGAGCATCTAGGCTCTAAGTTCCTTCCCTGGCATCTCCAAGACAGGGCTGAGAGAGATTCCTACCTGCAACCTTGGAGAAGCCGCTGCCAGTCTGTGTAGACAATACTGGTCTGACTCAGTATATGGCAGCTTCCTATGTTCCTATGACAGCTCCAACTATGTGTTTGATCATATGTGCATGGGCCTAATCCACCAATGAACACTTCAAGTGGAGATTCATGCCGAGGCCTGTTTCTTTGCATGGATCACCTTTTCTAGATGCATTGCCTACATGCGACTGCCTATCAGTACAGATTTAATTCAGTGCATTTGGCTGTAAAACATGTAAGAAATATATATTCTATTTCTCCCTTCCTAGCCTGTAATATCCAGTTTCTCTGGGTGCAAACAGAGGCATTTGAAATTTCATAGAACTGCTCAAGGCTAAAATTTGCCATTTGCACAGAAATATCTAATCATATTTGCATTAAAGTTACAGCTCTTGCCTGTGGAAATTGCCTTTTTGTTTTCAGATGAAAACATGTCACTTGAGAAGGAAAAACATGTTCTTTTTCACAAATGAAAAATTGTGGTTCGTGTACAATACTCCCCCCGCCAAGAGTGATATGTTTTCACAAAGTCCTATTTAAGAGCTTACATTCATTTCTAACCCAATAGAGTAGAATTCCTGGTCACCATTTATTATGTGAGAAAAAACAAAGTTAGAATGAATAGGAAATTATATATGGTCATTCTGTATAAGGGACTGGTTTGGATGATGCATCCGCTAGCACACATTCTTTCTGGAAAAGGAAGTCCAGAAAGGAAAGACTTTATAACATGGGTTGGGGCTGCTGATTCAAATGTTCTCTCTCCCTTTCCACATACACTCACGCACTCTAAATCAGAGCTAGGAGTGTATAGAACTGGTTCAATTTGAATCGTGTTTGACTCAAACCGGCCCATACAGTCCCAAAAAGAGGGGGCCAGTCCAAGTTTGGACCAGGTCGAGCCCAGTTTGAACTGAACTGGTTCAAACCAGTTCAAATGATCTACTGTGACAGCCGCCCTTTTAGATTTTTGATGACAAAAATCCTGCCCTGCTCATTGGTTTTTGGCCACTGCCTTCCAATTGGCTAGCGATCTCCTTTGCTCTAGCAGGTCTGTTGTCATTCCAATCAGAGAGTTGTCAGGGCAACTCTACCCCATTGCTTGGATCAGAGGGACAAGAGAGGGGGCAAAGAGAAGGGAGTTTCAAATGTATTTAAAGCCAGGCAGTGCCTGCCTGGCTTTGCTCTTCTGCTTTCCGAGAAGAGCTCTGGCAGTGCTCCAGCTGCTTTGGTGGGTTGCTTGCTTGCTTGATTTGCTAGTCTCTCTCTGCACCTTGGTTTGCTGCTGTGGTCCCTCTCCCTGCCCCACAACCCAACTCCTGTTTCTGTCACTGCCTGATCTACTGAACCCTGCCTGCTGACCCCCGCCGGCCTCAGCAGGGCCTTCTGACCTGGGTAGTTTTTTAAAAGGCAGGCGGTAATCTAAAACATAATAAATTCAAATAAAAAGATGGGCAGGTCATGATTCAGCGACCTCTCAGTTAGAGTTGAACTGGCAAACAGTGAAGACCTAGTATTTCTGTCTGAGTTCATGCACACAACCTCACACCGCTGCACACAGAGATGCAGCAGATAAGTGGCAGCATCTTTGCTGTTGCCACACTGCACACCCACATGAGCACTGGTGTGGCGAAAGGAAAAAGCGGGAGCAGGAGGACTTCTCCCTCCCGCATCCCAGAGTGTCCCATGCCACAAGCATAGTCCCTGTTCTTATTAGAGCAACCACTGCACTCACCGCAACCGCTCTTTCCCCTCGACTCACTGCCAGAAATGGTATTGGGCCAGCAGATAGTCTTTTAAGCTGGCAGCAACTGTGCTCTCGATTGCCTGCCGAGGTTAAATGAACCACAGGTTCGTTAAGTGGCACAGTAGGGAAATGCTTGACTAAGAAGCAGAAGGTTACCGGTTCGAATCCCTGCTGGTACTATATCGGGCAGCAGCGATATAGGAAGATGCTGAAAGACATCATCTCATAATGCGTGGGAGGAGACAATGGTAAACCCCTCCTGTATTCTAGCAAAGACAACCACAGGGCTCTGTGGTTCCCAGGAGTCGACACCGACTCGATGGCATACTTTACCTTATACACTGGGTTAAAAAGTCAGGCTACCACATTCTGGAGCAGCCAGGAGCAGGGGCCTCCCAGTGTTCCAGACGACACGAGCCGTTTGGGTTACCCCAGGCAGCTTGTGTTGTGTGAATAGCCTCTCTAAGTATGACATGGACTCCTTAACTAGGTTAATAGTTAAATAAAGTTCCATTGATTTCATAACTGAGAAACTGGAAGTGATTCATACTAGAATAGCACATGGTAGCAGGAGTGGCTGGTTGATTGCCAGCTGGAATATCTGTAAAGCAGACACCAGGATACACAACAAGGAAAGATGGACCAACTCAGAACTCCAGCACCCTTCGTTCTTTCCAGGAATGCAGCAGACAACTGGAAAAGATTCAAACACATTTTTGACCTCTTTCTGAAGGCAAGGGAAGCTGTTCAGAAGAAGGATGAGCAAAAAGTAGCTATCTTTTTGCATACTGCTGGGACTGAGGCCTTGGATTTATTTCTACCTGAGTGAAGAACAGGAAGCTAGTTATATTACAAAAATTTCAGGAGTATTGCACCCCTAAACAAAATGAGGCATTTGAGATATATCATATGCAAGTATAATGCTTTCTTTATACCATGTATGGGTTATTTTACAATTGACAAGGTAATCCTGCCTTGTGGGATTTCTTTAACTTTCCATACAAATGAAACACAATCATAACAAGAATTAAATGATAACTTTAAAGTTTCTTTCTTAACACAATCAGAATTTGAAAAAAAGAAAAAAAGAGTTTCTCTGACTTGTGTCCAAACTGATGTTTTTCCTTTTGGTGTTGTTGGCTTGTTTAGAATTCTTTCTTTGCTGTGGTGTTAAGGTACAGTCTGTTTCTGTCTCTCCTTCATGAAAGCCTGAAAGTAATAAATATAGGCTTAACAAATAACTAGCCCACAGGAGCTCTCTATGCAGTTCTCTGTTCTTCAGCAGCCCTCTGTATCCTCTGAGGAGGATTGTGCCTTTTAAAAAACCCATATATGGTAGTTCCTACTCAACTTGCCGCTCGCTACTGGACAAGCCTATATCACTTGATGTTTTAACCCTTAAAGAGCAGGGGTTACACGAATACAGAAGGAAAGGGAGACATTTGAGATTTTTAATATAGATCTTAGGCCCCTAATTTGCACATGCAATTTTGGAGAGCTTGCAGATTCACTTAGGCAGGATCCAAGCCTAAGAAAAAATATTGCTTGAGGACTCTGATTTAAACTTGGAAAATGAAATCAGCATTTGCCAGGCTGCAGAGCTAACACAGACCAGGCTACAAGTTTTGGAGAGAACATGCACATCCCTAGTACACTGAGTGACAGTGACTTTCCAAAATCAGGCAGGAATCTTTCCCAGCCCTACCTGGAGATGCCAGCGACTGTACTGTGTGGGACCTTCTGCATGCAAGCCCCATCCACTTGTGACTAAATCAGACAGGAGGCCAAGATTAGCCTCGGAACTCTACACATCAGAGACTCAAGGCTGTCCTTAGAGAGCCCTGGTGGGGTGCAGGGTGCAGTGGGAAAATCCTTTGAGACCTTGCCCTTCTGTTTCAAACAGGGCCAGGTCCCCGCAATAAGGCTTGCTGTCCAGCAGTTGCAGCAAACAGCAAGGGTGTGTGTATATTCACAATAACCTTTATGAGTTGTGATCATGGTCTCCGTACAGGTCAGAGGTTTCTGCCAAGCACTGAGCACAGAGTTTTTTCAGCTCATTAGTTTTATAGATTACAAATTAGCAAACAAAGCGAATCAGACAGGCTCCACATAGTATTTTTATCATAAAAATAGATGTATTCACACATTGTCAGTCAAATTTGGCACATACTGTTGTTTTTGTCTTTGGCTTATTTCTTATCAGTCTGGGCGGATAAACAGAGGTATTCATAAGGTGCCAACTCACTGAAGCACTGTCTGGTTATCCCATCTTCCCTTCGTTTCTCATCGGCATCCTTCATACTTGCTATCTCTTTGACTGAAAGCCTCACATTTTTTGACTTGAACAACACTTCATTCTGGCCTGTCTGACATTCTCTTGTTAGAAGCCTGAATCAACTTGACATTTATTGATTATTGATTTTATTTATTTATTTAATTAATAAAACAATACATAAACATGAATAGTAAAACTAATACATAATGACATTCATTAACCATCCTTCCAGATATGTAAATCGATGGCAGAGAATATCTATTTATTTATTGATGATCAGCTTGTAATTAGACAACTCCCCATCAAGGGTCCGGGGCAAATCAGCCAGTGCGGGGCCCACTTCCCATTTATGCTAATGAGCAGGGCCTGAGACAGTTACCTTGTTTGCCATGCCCTAAGGACAGCCCTGCAGAGGCAGCTGTCTTCAGATAGCTTCCTAAAGATGAGTTTTATGTTCTGCTCTGCTGCTGTTCTGGATATTGCTGTGTCTTATAGTTTTGTTGTGTGTATGCCGTTAGATTTCTGTTTTTGATATTGAAATATTTGTGTTGTTTTTAAGTGTTTAATATTTTTGAGAACTGCCTTGAGATTTTTTTTTTAAATGAAGGGCGGTATACAAATCTGACAATAAATAAAACAAAATAAAACAAAGGAGGCTGGCTATGATTTGGCATTAACCAATACAAAGAACCATGTACACTGGAGGTGCTACATGAATAATCATTGAGGCGAGTCTCACGATCAGTGAGACTTGCCCAGAGCGGGTTTGCGTGGAGAGCAGGCTTAGCCCGCTCTCCCCGCAGATGACCGGAGGGGAAGCCCTGGGTGGCCGGATCGGCTGCTCACATGACTGCAGGCTCCGTCACGGAGCCGGTGGGGGCTGGGGAGTTTGGGGTTTCCACGGCCCCTGTGCGCACATGGTCTCCTTGTGAGTTGCTGTGGCATGGAGCCGCGCTGCGGCAACACACAATATGGAAACCCCGGTTAGCGGAGCGCTCGCTCCGCTAACCTGGGCTAAGAGGAGGGCTTCACAAGCAGGTTACCCGCTTCAAGGCAACTGGGCTCACCTGCGAGCCCAGTGGTTCTCATATTCTGCTAACATCGGGCTAGGCTCCCCTAGCCTGATTTTAGCCGATCGTGAGAATAGCCTCATTCACTCTTTTTTAAGTGAGTCCCTGCATGTTAACAAATTGGGCAGGAAAATGATTGGGGAAAGGACAGGTCACAAGGGTTTTTGAATAGTACAGATGGGAGAAATAGTGGAATTGAACACTTTTGCTCTATTTGTCTATGTGTATGTGCACATGTCTGTCTTCCACCCACCCTGCATGATTTGGACATCAAACATATTGTTTGCCTATGTGTTTCTGCCCCATTCTCTCTCTTCTACTTGTACTGCTGTGTTGTTCTCAGACAGCTCAGGGACCAGAAAGCATCAGATTCACAGGAGGTGCTGGAAATCTGCTTCCAGGATAGGTGAGTAAGTTTAAGGCTTAGGATTCCTCCTTTCTCTTTTACCCCAATGTTGCCAGGCAATCCTAATCTCTCTCCCCGCCCCAACACTTCCTATTGGAGAATATGCAGTAGACAGAAAGTTAAGCCAATGGGTGAAGTGTCTGAACATTTGCTTTTTAGAATTTGGGATATTATTGTATCTATTATGGTACGATATCTATTGTCTATTAAAGTATGCATCAACTTAATTGTAGAGTGTGTGTGTGTGTGTGTGTGTGTGTGTGTGTGTGTGCACACGCACATGCATGCATGCACGTGCTGCTCTATGGCCATAATAAACTAAACTGGGTGAAATGCCTTCATAGAAATGCAAGTAATGAGTAGCAGGATTTTTCATGAGAACTTCACTGTGTTATATAAGAAGACAGGCTCAGTGCAGCAGACAAAGAAGAAAAAGAGATGTGGCACTGACTTCCTCTCCGTTGTCATCCCAAGGAAATAAATGGGGTGGGGGCTCTTAAAGCACAGAGGCACTGTTGGAAGGGCGAGTTGGCAGAAAAACCAGGGGTGAACTACTTTAGGAAAGGAAGGAAGGAAAGATTATGCTCAGTCTAGTACACTAGCTTGTCGTTCACAGAATTGACATGTTCTTCATACATTTATGAGAAGACTGAGGGACAGACTAGGTGGGACAAGAGAGCTGTGATCAAATATCCTGTGGTTAAATGTGAGTCATAGCAGCTGCAGGAAGACATCATTTGGAAGGGGACCATGGTAGGTGCCAGAATGGAGTAACCCTTCCCCCAACTTTCCTGCCCCCAAAGTTTTCCCACAAGGCAGGTGTTTCTCCATTAGGGAAAACCTAAGAGTCCACATAACTTTTCTCTAATGGGGCACATAGCTTTGGGAGGGCAACTTTCATTGGGAAACAGCTGCTTATTACTTTAAATTGAACACACATGTTGCATGTGCATCTTTAAGATCAGCAGGAGTTCAAATTACATGTCTCAATTAATACATAACTCTTACGAACCTTAGAATGTTATTACAGCATGACTTATTCTCAGGTATTTCAAGGCAAGTGGTTTAAGGATACTGGACATAATAATTAAGAAAGTAAGTAAAGTTAAGTCATATAAGTATCAAACTACTGAGGAAGGGATGAGGCTGCCCAATCTGAAGTGCATGAAAACCTCATTTTCTGCTGTGATAACACATGCATTATTTTTTTTTCTATGAATAATCTTTTGCACAAGCTACTAAGCTCTTAAATCTAATCCCCTTTCAACGAGCATATAAACACTCTAGTCAAATTGAATGCCATCTGTTATTCTAATACCATCACAAAAAAAGTTTAACAGCTTTTCTGACATGTAATGCAGAACCTTTTGAAGAAAAAAAACTTTTATTTCCTTGTTTATGCAACCACAACAAATAATGAGGATCCACTCATTATTTATTTATTTTATTTATTATTTTATTTACTTATTCATTCATGTTTACCACTGCTGCACACCATCCCACCACCAGCAATCTTCAGAGGGCAAAGCGGGAAACTTTCCCCTTGTCCGGTTGCCCCCCCTTCCCCGCAGCTACTGCTGCCGCCTTGGCTTTTTAAAAAATCAAAGTAAAAGTGGAACTTTCCCCTCGCCCCTACTCCCCGGAGCTCCAGCCACCGCCGCTGCTCCTCAAATTTTGCCGCCATAGGCAGATGCCGCCTCTGTGTTGATCCACACCTGTTTACCCTGCTTTTTGTATTCAGCCCAGGTGGGGTCTTGGAATATTCTTTAGTGTGAAGAATATGCTTTGCATGTGCAAGTTCCCAGGTTCCGTCTCTGCCATTTCCAGCTAAAAGGTAACAGGTGATTCAAAAAAAAACCTTCTGCTTTTAGATGCCAGCTAAAGACCATTTTTTATTCACTCAGGCGTTTTACATTTTGATTTTTAAATTTGATTTTTAAGGAGTTTTTAAATTGCTTTTTTTCCCTTGTTCCCTTTTGGCCTGCAATGATTTAATGTGTTGTCATTTAGTGTTTTAATGTTATGTTGTGAGCCACCCAGAGAACAATTTGTTATGGGGCGGCTAACAAAGTTTATTTTATTATTATTTATTTAATTATAATTCTTCTTGAGACCCTGATGCACTGCTCCCAGTCAGAGTAGAAAATACCACACAGAGTAGAAAATACCACAAAATACCTATGGCCTGACTCATCACGGAGCAGCTTTTTATATTATTCTTATGGCTTTTGAGCTAATAGATGCCCCCTGTAAACAACGTGGTTTGTTTTTCTCACCAATTTAAAAAAACAACACTCAACTTGAAGGGCAGCAATAAAAGCCAATTTATTAACAATTAAAAAGCTAATCCAATTAAATAACATATCAATAAAACAGTAAAAATTATTACTTGCTTAAGTATTTTCAAGTAGTGATAGGTGAACGACCTCCCATTCAGGCTCTGATTTTGACTCCAAAACATGAATTACTCCCAACAACGCATCTGTGTGCCTGCCCGCACAATCGCCTGCTTGCTCCACCTCCCTTCTTGCTTTTTGCAGGCTTTGAATGGAAGGATCTCTTCTCTCCCCTCACAGATGCCTGGTATGCATCAATGGCTGCGTTCCAGACATAAGCAGCACTGATCATTGTAGTTTCTGTTGGGAATTCTCTCTGGTAAGAGATACTCTTCTATTACAGCAGAGTGCACAGAGGCAAAACACAGCGGAGTCTGCCCAGGCATGTGTGTTTGCTGAGAGCAAAAGAAACTTGGAGCCAGTTCATAGTTTCAAATTAATATGAGGAGCCTTTATTGGAGAACTCCATTCTCGATAGGAAAGTGGAGAGAGAGTATCTCTAATCTATCTATCTATCTAGCTGGATGCAGAGAGATGCTGTCTGCATCTCTGCACACATGGTGCAGAGAGAGAGGCGAGCGTGTGTGATAGGGAGAAGAAGGAAGAGAGGAAGGGAGGCAGGCAGGCAGGAAGTCCCTGAGAGTAGCAATCTACATATCAAAGGGATAATGTAAGAGCAGTAGAGAGAAGGGATGACCAATGTCTTGACCCCTCTAGTCCTCTGACTCACTAATCTGCCCCCCCCCCCGTCATTGAGGCATGAGGCAGCGCAGAGTCCTTCACTTCTAACAGTTTTTCCAGTGCTACTGACATGAGTCACTCAGAGCCATCTCTGTGTGCTGGTCATTGGGGAGGTAGGAGAGAAAAGATATGCCAATAGTGAAAAAGCAACGAGGAAAGGCATGAGGATGTTATGCCGGAAAGCCGGGCTCTTGCCTGGCGTGCAAGTCCAATTAACACACCAAGAGAGTGGAGGTCCAAACCAAAAACCAGTTTATTCTGCAGAATAGCAAAGGTGGCACTTTGGGAATAATTTCAAAAAGCAAAAGCACACCCCTCCTTCCTCAGAGGTTTTTTTTAATACATTCTTCGAATTATTACAGCATTTTACACATGACAGGTTTTCCCCGCCTCCTTTCTCTCCCTCCTAACCTTACTTAATGCCCCCTAAATATTTGTGTTAATATCAGCAAGTTCAAAAGAGCAAGTTAATGCAATCATTTCTAACTGGCATAGGGTCGTGTAGCAATGTCTAACTGCCTACTTCCTCTTTTTTCCAGACACTGCATCACCCCACATGTCCGTTATAGCTATTCTTGTAACCTTCTGTTAGCCTTTTTGATCAAAGCTCTTAGCTGTCAACTTTTAAACTGCAAAGAATCAAGCAGGGTGATGTGAGAGACTTGCTTGCAAACAAAATGGAGTCAGACACAAAATGGAGTTAGTCTGGCCTCCTCATATCAAGAAGGTAGGAACGGAGCAAGAGGACAGACTGATGCAGTTAAATCTACAAAATAACTTTTTAGCTGTGTTCAAAGAATGTTTGGCGGCATCACAGGTTTTTTTGCTTCCGGCATGATCCACTCTTTCCATTCATGTAATCGCCATGCACAGAGAGGTGTGCATGTGAGATGGGGTCCCCTACTTCTGGCCAGGATTCAGTTGGATGGACATCACACAACACTGAACACTCCAGATTGTGTCTGCACATGCTCAGATACCATTTCCTTCCTGATGCTGTCCAAAGGCTGCTGGGAACAAGGAACTTCCTGTTCCCAGCAAGATGCAGCAGGGCAAACAGAGAGCCCAGCTGCTGAATACAAACAGCACCGCTCAAGGGTGGTTGGGAAGGAGCAAGGGAGTGCCAGGTAAGACCTGCCTTCCTCCTTTTAAAGTGCCTGCTCACCCCCCGCTGAAATGATTTGGCTGGGGCACCTCAAAGCATTTCAGTGCCTTGAAATAAAGGTGCCGAAATGCTTTGAGCACATCCCTAATTATGAGCCCCTTCATGGCTCATATACTACCAGTATCTAGCAGCATTTTCCTTTCGAAGCCCCCAGAATGCAAGCTACACATGCTCTTCATTGCACCACATAGAACAACATACGTCCAGCTGAGAACCAGCAAAAGGAAGGGAGAAGTGCTCAGTAAATTTCCTGTAGTTGTAGCGGACTGTAAGCGTGGAAACGGAGGCTTGTTAAGTTTATTGAACAACATTACTAAAGTTTATTACTTAACTATTACCAAATTATAAAAAACCGTCCTACTCTGAGTGAAAGATCATCCTAACAGAAAAATAAGTCTCAAACATCCAGTAAGAAATACAAACTGATCAGTCTACAGAACTGATGATTGACACAAATATTCTAAACCCGACCACAAGCCTATACACAGATATAAATACAATACATCAGTGGCAAGAACAAAAACAATGTATATACACATAAATCCCAACAATAGTAACCTTCGCACCATGTGCACCAAGGACCTTTATTGCTATTTTTTCCTTTTGCTGCTACACTTGCTGAGGATTATTTAAAAAAATAAAATAAAAAAATCCTACTAGGCTATTCTAAACAGAAACAAGCAGAGTGAAAATTCTATAAAGCTGAAACACTACAAGGCAAACAAACTATCTCACTGGAATAAGTCAGTGCCATTATGATATCAAACTGAGTATTGTAGGAGTATCCCTAATGCAGGAAAATAAAAGGATGAGATATTTGTATTATAAGAAAAGTGTGAACTAGAGCTCAGATGTGCAATCTGTTCCACTATCCCTTCATACATCCATTCATGTGCCTTAAGAGCATACCTGAAAGGCATGGCATAATTCATCCAAATAAAAAATAATTAATTCAAGCCTTGTTCATGTATGGGTCTTTCCTTCCTTTTGCAGAAAACTTGACCATTCTAAGTGGGAATGGTGGAAAGCAGAGGGTGAATGCTAGCTGGATTCAGCAAGAATCACAAGGGCTAATGCAAACATTTCCTGAAAATGTCTTCTGCATGGATCTGGTTCCATGAATTTACAGCACCATCTGAATTACCCATTCTTCCACAGTAACATAGGAAGCTGCCTTATACTGAATGAGACCATTGGTCCATCTAGCTTAGTCCTGTCAACACTGACTGGTAGTGGCTCTCCCAGGTTTCAGGCAAGGGTCTTCTAAGCCATTTCTGGAGATACCAGGGATTGAATCTGAGGATGTCTGCATGCAAAGCAGATGCTCTACCACTGAGCTATGGCCCCACCCCCAAAGGTGGCATACATACAACTCCCACTGAGGCACTGACCACACCAAGATCTACTTAGCTTCATCAAGGTGTCTGTTATCATATGCCCTTGGACCATGCTCTGGACTCAATGACTAGGTTCCATGACTAGGTCAGACATATTGTGTGATAATTAGCCACATGAGGCCACCACCAGCTCCCTGGGAGCTGCGGTGTTGGTAGTTATCATATGATCCAATTAGTCCCAACAGACACCAAATCAAGGGATTAGGGTCATTAACACGACCCACCAGGTTTGGGCTGGGAGGGTTGGCAAGAAGGGAAGATTGGTCTTACCTTCCCCAACACAACCACCACTCACCGTGCTGTGCTCCCATATGAACTCCATTGCAGAGAGTGGAGCAGAGAGAGAGAGAGAGGCTGGGAAAAGGATACCCGGCCAGCAGGAAGCTCACATAGCACCGTGTTCTTCGTGTGGGGCATTGCAGCCATTCTAGAGGCTGGGATGCTCCTTCTCCTGGCCTCAATGGTAGCCAGGCTAATTGGTGCGGTAGGAGCACGTGCCTATGTCCTCCTACTACACTTTTAGCCTGGATAGAAAACCCAGGCTATCTGGTGTGGGAGCACCAGGATCTGTCCTGATCAAAGCCAAGGTAGAGCTGGTGGTTTGAACAGCCCCATTAATTATCACTTTAGGAATTGAAGACAGAAATATTCTAGGTATTAACATGACACAAGTCAAAACTACTAATATATCAAATCTGCATGGAGTCCTGACCATGATGAAGCTGTCTTCGGCAGCAGCCGTGCCACCAAGACAGCAATTGATTAGCATATATTTGGGTAACTAGGAGAGAAGCTATAAGGACTGGTGCTTAGTGCCAGATTGAGCCCCTAAGCAGCCTGATTTTTAAGCATGAGTGTAAATATACTCCCTGAGGTTACTGATGGAAAATGCCCACACTTCTTGTATGTTCTTCTTTAAGCCTCAGATAGGGCATAGTTCAGATATAGCATCAAACCATGGGTAGATGAAGCTATGGTTAATCTGTGAAGTGAGGCATCAAACCTGGCTATGGTGCAGCCACATTTGGAGTACTGTGTGCAGTTCTGATCACCATATCTTGAGGACATTGTTGAACTGGAGAAGGTGCAGAAGAGGGCAACCAAGATGATCAGGGGCCTAGAACACCTCCCTTATGGGGCAAGGCTACCACACCTGGGACTTTTTAGTTTAGAAAAAAGACAATTGAGGGGAGACATGACAAAGGTGCATGGTGTGGAAAAAGCTGATAGAGAGAAATTTCTCTCTCTCTTGCTTAACACTAGAACCAGGGGTCATCCCATGAAACTGGTTGCCAATAAATTTAGAACTGACAAAGGGTTCTAAATACGTTTTTCACAAAATGTATAATCAACCCATGGAATTCTCTGCCAGAAGGTGTGACAGCCAACAGCCTGGATGGCTTTAAGAGGGGTTTAGATACATTCATGGAGGACAGGTCTATCAATGGCTACCAGTCTGAGGGCTACAGGCCACCTCCAGCTTCAGAGGCAAGATGCCTCTAAATACCAGTTGCAGGGGAGTAGCAGGAGGAGAGGGGGCATGCCCCCACCTCTTGCCTGTGGGTTTCCCAGAGGCATCTGTTGGGCCACTGAGTAAAACAGGATGCTGGACTAGATGGGCCTTGGGCCTGATCCAGCAGGGCTTTTCTTATGTTCTTATGCCAATTGAACTGCTTACTATACCCTTAGAACTGCTGCTGCAATTGTGGCTGGGCATAGTCAGAGGCTTCTGGGAAGCCCGCAGGCAAGAGCTGTGTGCATGCCCTCTCTTCTACTGTTACTACCCTGCAACTGGTATATAGAGGCATCTTGTCTCTGAGGCTGGAGGTGGAGACCTTGGGAAGAATGGGAACATATCTGCAAAGTTGTTGTTTCTGATATGTGCTGATTCCTCCAAAGGCCTGGCATATGTGACCTGTGTGGAGAAATAACCTAGATGAGATACCACACCCTCCCATTCCCCTCTTAAATCCCCACTTTGAAGCATTACAAAAATACTAGATATCCAAAGGGCCAGGAAAGGAAAACAATGGTTGTTCGACATCTGGTGCTTTTAAATAAATAAAAAATTGCCCCATCCTTCTTTGCCCTCTTCCCTTCTCAGCTCTCCCTTGCTAGGTATACTTGCTTTGTGGATAGGTTACAAGGATTAGTCTTTGCTTACCAGGACATAACATTCATTGTAATTGTAATTTTTGAAACCTATTTCCTCAAGTAAACCTACAAAATATATCCCTGGTCTGATTCTTTGTGTCTCCTCACACATCCACTGGCTGTGCCCTCCCTGGTTTTGACAGCCCAAGGGTGCATTGGCACATCAGATTGTTCCCTTGTACTATGTTTTGATAGTACATCAACACCTTGGTGCACTAGCACATTGGCACAGTGGCACATTGATGAAGTCTCTGGAACCAAAATGTCCTACAGTGTGTAGCACAAGCAGCGTGGAATACAGGTGGGACATATGTGTGGAAGGAAACCTCCCACATGAAAATAAAGCTGCATGGAAGTCCTCAAACTTCTAATGGAAGGATGGGGGAATTGAAGGCAACTGAGATGTGTGTGGTCAGAAATGTGTTCAATTATTTGTGTTACTAGTGCTTAATAATGTGTTTGCACAAAGCACTGCAATGATAAATTGTTGGAGACCTCCCATCCTTTTTTGCCGAGTAACTCCTGAGATGCAAAACAAACTGAGGAAATTGGGCTTTCTCCAATTCTGTCCCTTTAAATTCATGAACTTTAGGGATGCAGCATTCCTCTGCCACTGCTTGGCAAGGAAGAGTAAGGGCAGAGCATCAGCTCCAAGAGGTGGCCAGCGAGAAACACAGTTGTCCTAGTACAGACATGTTTCTTGGCTGTTCTGATCCAATTTTGCAGTGGTGGCAGGAGGAGCTCACACACAGATCCCAGGTTGTAGTGGCAGCAGAATTTGGACATCACAATGGGGCCTTCAAACCCCAGGTTTCAGCAGCTAAATTCACTACCAACTGAGGGTTCACATTCAGATTTGGAAGCAAAACCGTAGCCACAGTTGGGTGACAAAACGATGACTTCACGCATTCAGATGATCACAAACTGAAACTTCTGGCACATTTACCTTTGGTTTGGCATTATGTTCAAACATAGCCTAGAGGTGAATGAGAGGGGTTATAGCATTCTTGCAGTGTCTTTTGCTCTTCTCTTTCTTCTCTTTTCCCATACAGAGGGGGACCTCGAACCCATCACTTGTCAGAGTAGTTCTCACTGGCCAAATTCTTTCTGCTGTCACTCTGAAAAGTATCCCAAATCCTTCTTACTGGCCACTTTCTCTGTTGTTTGACAGCCAAGGGCAAACACGATACAAACACGGTAACTCTGCCTATCCATCAGTCTTTCCCCAACTCCCAACTGCTTCACTGCTTTGTTTAGCTGGGAGGCCATGCTTTCCTGCTTTTTTTGATTTGAGGGAAGTCTGGATACCGCTGCTCTACCTTCTGGCTTTCCCCAGACAACTGTGAAAACTCCCAGGTGAAGTTCCCTTTGGATTTTCTATGATAGAAAATGTCCATAGAGGATTAGAATCCTCACTTCAGTATAACTGGGAGTCCCTACAATGGAATCCCTGGGCATAATAGGATGGTGAAGTCAGATCAATATACTGGTATTATTCCATGGGACAGCAATCACACATACTCTGGGGGGGGGGATTTTAAATGCATTGGACAGCTACTGCTGTCACACCCTCCAAAATTAATGTTAGCAACACTGGGGCCCTAACTCAGAGCTCCTAGGCACTTGGAGGCCCACACTGAACTGTTACACCTACAGGTTTTCCCAATCATGTCAATCAAGAGAGCAGCTGTGAACATGCATCCCTCTGGGTCATGCAGAGCTACCCCCTCCCCTGGAAGAAAGGGGGACGACTGTGTACTTGGCAGCACTGAATCTGCATCAGAGCTCCTGCGTGTACAAAAAGCCAATGGACTGCGGCGTGAGAGTGCCAGTGTAGACACTTTTCCTGTTCCTGCTATTATTGTGTTTGCCATGTCACTTACGCCCAGAAGCTATGTGGGGAACTTGTTAGAAAACTATAAAGGACCTTTCCGTAATTAATATAATTGCACCCAAAATTGCTCATAATTGTTGAACTCCTCAGAAATGTTTGTTTCAGAGGAAATCCTGCTTGCCTTATTGCATTACTGCCTCCCAGGATCAATATTATATTAGTCCCTGCACATGGTTGCCCAGGGCAAAGCAGCAAGCTATTAGCATTTCATTAGCATTATTCCGCAGCTCATGAATTTCACTCTGGTGATTGATGACCCAGCCAGTACACATACTAAAATGTTTATAAAGACACAGGCTGCAGACTGAGAGTACTGAAGACCTTTAGTTACCACACAAAAAAGGGGAAAACACTAGAAACAGAAAGGCAAGCCCCCCCCCCTCGCCCAAGCTGTCCCATTCCACTGTGACTGTTTCTCTTCTCATGGTTTGCCAACAAGGTGTGTCCCTTAGCAGCAACTATATCTGGGATAGGGATGTCACAAACCTGTTCGGATGCCCTTTTATGGGCCTCCGATCAGGTTTGAACGACTGGTAGTTTGGCTGGTTTCAATGCGGGGGGGTTACCTTTAAGGGTGGGGGAGGGTGCTCTGATCCCTCCCACCACGTTTCCCCCAGCAGCGCTACAATTTAAAAGGGACTGGTGGGGCATCAGTGTACCTCCCTGCCGCCCCGTCAGACTGGAAATGACAGGAAGTACCCAATGCGCATGCACATGTATGTTGGGTACTTCCTGTCACTTCCGTTCTGACAGGGCAACGGGGTACACGGCCACCCCTCCGGACCCTTCTAAAGTGTAGCGACGGTGGGGGAAATGCGGCGGGAGGGGTAAGATCACCCTCCCCCACTATTAAAGGTATCCCCCCACCTAAACCACCCTCCCACCGGTTCCCTGCACATCCCTAATCTGGGGCTGTTTATTTTTCATGACTACAGTACTTCCATAAGGGCTGTGCATCGCATCAAACCAATTAATGGGCCCAAGGTGATGCAAGTCCTAGCAGAATATTTGTCTCCTGAAACAATCCCATATGACATATTCTTAACTTAATGCAGCAGACTACACTGATGCTAAATGACCAATGGTAATTTTTGAGGAGGGTTAATATCACTATAAAGTGATTTTTGCCTGTAGTTTTTATGAGGGGAACTCAGACATTTATAAGAGTGGAGATGAGTATTCCAAAAGGAACAGAAAAACTGAAGTATGACCCGACAGTACAATGTGAAAGACTATGGAAATTATTAATAATAGAAATCTATAATAGTGCATAGGAACAGAGGAAACTGCCATATACTGAGTCAGACCATTGGTCTATCTAGCTCAGTATTGTCTTCACAGACTGGCAGCGGCTTCTCCAAGGTTGCAGGCAGGAATCTCTCTCAGCCCTATCCTGGAGAAGCCAGGGAGGGAACTTGAAACCTTCTGCTCTTCCCAGAGCAGCTTCATCCCCTGAGGGGAATATCTTGCAGTGCTCACACATCAAGTCTCCCATTCATATGCCACCATGGCAGACCCTGCTTAGCTATGGGGACAAGTCATGCTTGCTACCACAAGACCAGCTCTCCTGGTTGACATCCTCAATGGGAGTATTCAGGAGATGCTCTGGACAGCAGCCACTCAACATTGGCTCTCACACACACAAAGCCATTCCCCAGGCTGGAGCCAACATCATTCCACCCGCTTACTGCCAGCCCCACTGCACCCCAACCTCCCAAGCCTGGGAGCTGCAGGAAGCTGACTGGGCTGCTGCACAATACCTCATTATTAAGCTGGTGGCGGTGTTGGCAGCAGGAGCGGCATTAGCATTCTCTCAGCCCTCACTTCCACTGAGCCTCCTTTCCTGCTACTGCTGCTAACTTAATCAGGAGAGAGCCTCAGTTTGCCTCATGGTGGAGCTGCCGCCCCTGCTAAAAGAATACAAAATTTCAGTAGAACGTCCACTAGTACATTTAGTCAGTATGTCAGGCAGTATCCTTAGTTTTCCATGAGCTGTGTATAGACTTGGAAATGACACAGGCCTTGTCCATAGCCTTATAATCTAATATACAAGATTCAACCTGGCAAAGAGATGAGGGGTTTGCCAGAGTAGCCACCATGTTGAAGTGAAGGCTGCATTTTGCATAGATTGGACATTTGTATAGGCAAATGCTGGTGGTTCTCGACATGGCAGGAGGCAACATCTCAGTACTTTTCATTGTAATGGGGAACTTCTGATGGAAGGACAAGGGACTCAAGGGCCCAGAACAATAGAAGGCTAAACACTATACCACCAACTGCACCCAAATGCAATGAAATCTGATTGTTTTTGCAAGGATCCAGAATAACTCTCTAGAAATTGTTTGCAGTATTCAAAGGTGGCCCAAGGTGTTGCAGTGCCTGAAGTGAGGCAACAAATGCTACTTGCCCCCATGCCAGGATAGGGGCCAGCCCCCTTTTAAAACTGACCCTTGCAAGACTTGAAAGTTGTATGGAAGGTACAAAAGTTGCCAGCAGCCCCTCTTCTTCTCTACTCTTCCTTCATGCAAGCTTTGCAAGGAGTATGAGGAAAGGTGCTCCTTGAAAAGCTTGCAAGGGTCAGATTGGTCCCACAAAGTTGCTCTGGTGACAGCAACAGGGAGCATGTTGCTACCCTATTGGCATCCCAATAATCCACCACCTGAGCCGACCAACTCATCTCGCCTCATGAAAGGGCTGTATTCCTAGTAGGGATGTGTGAACTGGTTTGAGGGTTTGGGGGTTTGGGTTAGAACCGAACCCCCCCACTGGTCTGGCCATACCGAAATGAACCCCCCTCCCCAGTTTGTGAATTCTTTTTTTTAAAAAATTCTTTACTTGTATCCCCTTCAGGGAGCTTCCTAAAGGCTGCTGGGGGGGGGGGTCTGCAAAGGTTGCCCCTCCCTGCCAGCCTCTTTAATGACTACCGCAGCCTGTCCCAGGCCCGCAAAAATTGGCGTGGTGGCCATTTTGGAGGCCACCATGCATGCTCAAATGACCTCTGCAAGGCCTGCCATGGCCTAGGGCAGGCATTTTGTTTTTGGTGGTCATTTTTTGTAATTTCTTTTTAAATGGCCATTGCGCATGCTCAAATGGTCCCTGCGAGGCCCTAGGCCTTGCCAGGCCTCACAGAGGCCATTTGAGCATGCGTGGCAGCCTCCAAAATGGCCACCGTACCAATTTTTGCAGGCCCAGGACAGGCTGCGGCGGTGACTTAAGAGGCTGGTGGGGGGAGGGGGAACCTTTGCAGACCTCCCTTCCCGGGCCTTTAGGAAGCCCTGAAGGGGTTGCAGGTAAAAAGAAATTTTTAAAAATTAAAAAAATTCATGGGACACCCCACCCCCCGGACCGAACCAAACCGGGGGCGGGCTCGAGGTGTGCCGGACCAAACTGGCCCAGTCAGGTTCAGGTGCAGTTCACACCCGAACCGAACCGGGCCAGCCGGTTCCGTGCACACCCCTAATTCCTAGCTGTATTCAAGACCTTTATGCATCACAGTGACAATGCTCTTTTCACTATGGGAATCCAAAATAATAAATATCCTGAAGAGATGGCATGATATCTGCTGTGCTGTGTGAATAAGAACCCAGTTACACATCAGAAAGTCTTTTCTGTGGTTGATCCTAATGAATAGGGTGGTTCACATGACCACAAACGTGGGTCGGTGGGTGGTGGCAAGGCAGGGTCCAACCTACTTTCCCTCAGATGACCCTTTGCAGTCCAGTCAGCATGCAAGCCACACACCCACACAACCAATGCTGCCAAAGAAGCAGTGTGGATTACTCTCCGTGCTGCTCCCAGCTGTGCTGGTAAACAGAGACCAGGACTTCTGAATCTCCCAGTGCACCACACTCCGAGCATAGTGCACTGGGAGATTCCCCCCAAAGAAGGGCGCTCTAAGCAAGCCACTTGCACTGACACATCATTCCAGAGCCGGGGTTAAGGTTGTGTTTGCTGGGCTGCAGCGCTGGGTTTGGCACAGCAGTGCCGCTAGGATCCATGTGGATCCCAGTGGTTCTCACAGGCAGCCAAGTAGCGATGTGTGAGCCGGCTTGATTTGAATCACAGTTCGGATAGAACCAGTCCAAAGGGGGTTACCAGTCAGAGTTCTAACTGGACCGGCCCTGGTTCTAAAAGAACCTGTTTGAATCAGTTTGGGGATGTAATTGAAAAGGGGGATCCAGTGAGGATTCCCCTTTTCAAGTATTGGGGAATTCCCTATAGTAAGGGCGGGGGGAGAGAAAGGGTACTTAATACCTTGATTTTTCTGGTGGGGGAAAGTGGAAGTGGTGGAGGAGGAGGCAGCGGTGTGTGTGGGGGGTCCTCCACACACACCCCATTCTGCACTGACCTCCTGAAGAGCAAGCTGGGCTACCTGCAGCCCAGTTTGGGCCTCCGTGCATGCCCAGGCTGCTCTTTGGGAGGCTGGCAAGGGTTGGAGGAGCCCCCACTGTGGCTGCCTCTCTCTCTACCACCACCACCTCTGCTGCCACCATGGCCACCTCCACCAGCCGTCCCCCACAAGAAAAATCAGGGTACTAAGTACCCTTTCTCTCACTCCCCCCCCAATCTTACAACAGAGAATGCCCTTATCTTCACCAGATTCCCCTTTACAAATATTTCCCCACCCCACCCCACCCCACCAAGTGGTTTGGCCTGTAATCGGTTCTCACAGAGATGTGCAAGCTGGTTCAAATTGAACTGGCCCAGTTTGGCTGGTCTGAGTTCAAACAGGACAGGCCCCAGTTCTAAGAGAACTGGTTCAGGATATACTTGTAAGGGGAATCCATTGAGGATTCCTCTTTCCAATATAAGGGCATTCCCTATAGTAAGGTGGTGGGGGGAGAAAGGGTTCCTGATTTTTCCATCAGGAGATGGTGGCAGTGGCTGTGGAGATAGTGGCAATAGAAGCTCCTCCAAAAACCCTTCCAGCCTCCCAAAGAGCAGCCCAAGCTGGCTGCAGCCCAGTTCAGGCCTCCATGCACACCCAGGCTGCTCTTTGGGAGTCTGGTGTGGGATATGGAGGAGCCCCGCTGTGGCTGCCACATTATCCGCTGCCATATCCCTTGCCGGAAAAATCAAGTACAAAGTACACTTTCTCTTAGAGAGTAGCCTCCCCATCTTAGAGAAGATCCCTACATGTACAGGGGAATCCTCACCAGATTCCCCTTTACAAGTATATCCCCAAACTGGTCTGTGAACCAGTTTGGCCCAGTTCAGCATGGCCCAGAACTGGACTGGGCTGGCTTGAATCCATTTTGGATTGGAAGCAAACTGGCAAAACCGGTTCTGAGCACACCACTACAGTCAAGCCCAGGCTTGGCTGCTCATGAGAACAGCCTTACTGTGTTACTAGATTGTGATTTTGGGGTTTTAGCTAATGAACCAATATGGATTCCATTCCACCTTCCCCAAGTATGACATATAACTTGGTACATTGACAAGAGCACCCATAGAGGATTCATGGTTTATGAGAGGTCTGTAGACTTTCTCCTTTCTAGCAGGAGCTTAAAACTTTCCATTCCAATTTGCCTATTCAAAGCATGCCTTTAGGGATCAGGGCATATGGATAGGCTATAGAGATTAAAGTCAAATTTTTCCTATGGGACAAAGAAAACCAGGAGGTTACTGTAAAGTCTTATGCAGCTGCTTTCATTCAGTTTTCTCAATTTTACAATTGAAGATAATAAAGCTATATAATGTGTTGGCTGTTCCCATTTTATGCAGATATTAGAAACAGCCTGGAGTCACCAAAAAGAAGGTTGCAAAAAAATGGAGAGAGCTTTTCAAAGTTGCTAAATAAATTGCATGAAATATGCTGTTGCTTAATTTCTGGTGGGCATGTCAAAGGTTTATTTATGTGATCCACCTGGAGTCATCTGGGTGAGGCGGTATAAAAACAATAAAAAATAAAATAAATACTAATAAATGACTGTATGCATGTGTGAGGAAAGTAGTGGGGCATCCATCTTTTTTAAAAAAAATTCTTTGAGTTGTCTTAGGATAACTCATGACAGGGTCGTTGTTGTTTTTAATTGCATGGTGTGGTATAAGTAGTTGCCTGCATCAAGTATCTTGCAACATCATGTCATGTTTGTAAATCCATCTGTCTGCCTTCTCTTGAATTGCTCTGCTGACCACCAGTAACAGAAATATTGTCAGGGACTTTAGGGAAAGGGGGAGATGAAGAGTTTTGGTCTACATAGGGGCATAGGAAGCTGCCTTATACTGAGTCAGGCCATTGGTCCATCTAGCTCAGTATTGTCTTCACAGACTGGCAGCAGCTTCTCCAAGGTTGCAGGCAGGAGTTTCTCTCAGCCCTGTCTTGGAGATGCCAGGGAGGGAACTTGGAACCTTCTTCATGTAAGCATGCAGATGATCTTCCCAGAGTGGCCCCAGTGCTCTTACAGTGCTCACGCATGCAGGCTCCCATTCAAATGCAAACCAGTGGTGACCTGGCTTAGCAAAAATCCATGCTTGATACCACAAGACCAGTTTTCTTCTCCTAGGCATTTCACCTGGAAGAAGCCTTCCAAATATTTCTTGCCTGCAAGGACCTACAGAGGCAGATTTCAGTGGTCCCTCAATATGCTGCCATCCATAAGCTCCCCTCCTTCCTGGGTGGGCCTCAAGACAGTCACGCCACTACTACACACATGCTATGGCCACAGAGGTGTCTTGGGAATCAGCAGTGGGTCCTTATGAGGGCTCTAGGCCCTTGGCAAATGCCTTATTAGGCTGGTCCCCTGATGCCAGCCCTGGACAGAGGAGTAAAGTATTGCAACGCTGCAGGCATGCTTGCCTTCAGTAACTTAGTGACATCAGCAGCCATTAACACCAATCCCCTCCCTTTTCTCATACCTAGTTGCAGGTATATGAACAC
Organism: Hemicordylus capensis; assembly: GCF_027244095.1. NCBI lineage: Eukaryota > Metazoa > Chordata > Lepidosauria > Squamata > Cordylidae > Hemicordylus > Hemicordylus capensis. Next base: position 41,780,606 of record NC_069661.1, on the reverse strand, counting down.
AGCACTGACAAAAGGCTACTGTACCACCTAATGGCACAGCGGGGAAATAACATGTCTAGCGAGCAAGAGGTTGCTGGTTCGAATCCCTGCTGATATGATTCCCAGACTATGGAAAACACCTATATTGGGCAGCAATGATATAGGAAGATGCTGAAAGGCATCATCTCATACTGCACGGGAGATGGCAATGGTGAACCGCTCCTGTATTCTACCAAAGACAACCACAGGGCTCTGTGGTTGCCAGGAGTTGACACCTACTCGACGGCACAACTTTACCTTTACCTTACTGTTCATGCCAAGTTACTGAATAAAAGAGTTACCTGACAAACATTTGAGGTTCACCTCAGATGAATCTACTTACATGCTCTTAAATGTAATATTTATTTGATTTTTAGGGCCACTTAACACATTATGCTATGGGAAACATGTTTTCAAATAAAGGTATATGCTGAAGGTATATAAGTCTTGATCAAACAGGCATGTCCTGCATGTACTTATTATTGCACAGAGTGGCTGAGATCCCAACGAAACTACTCCTGAGTGGTTCTGTCAAAATTAAGTAGTCACTCCTGAGTAGTACTACTGAATACCAGTAATGGATGTCAGCCAATATTTAGAAAGCTAACATTGGGAAGGTTCAGACTTAGTGTGGAACCTTGAGCCCTCATGCCCTCCTTCAGTCCTGGAAACATGTGCTCCCCACTCCCATCCAGTGTTCCCTGTAAGAGGGATTCCTAAATGTTATTTACTACAACTCCCATAATTCCTAGCTAAAGGTCATTGCAGTTAGGGATGCTGGGAGTTGTAGTCAACAACACCTGGGAATCCCTCATACAGTGAATGCTGCTCCCATCACAAGTGAGTGCCCATATGCTGAGGTTGGTCATGGCATATCCTGACTTACGTGCTTCAGAGAACTTGGGATTTGAACCCAAAGGTTGCTGTTTGTTTCAGATCTTCCAAAAGCAAATAGGATAAACCGAGATTGGTGGGCTTAGTCATTGCAATCAGTCTTGAGTTATCCTAACCTAAAAAGGAAATAGGCACTTGCACGGGACAGGAGAAGGGACCTCGGACTCTCAGGGCTAAGGAAGGTCATGTGAACCCAAGGTTCCGCACTAAGTATGAACCTGCTCATTATATTTTTAGCATATCCAAGATGAATATTGGATAGATATAAGAATATAAGAAGAGTGCTGCTGTATCAGAACAGAGGTTCATCCAATCCAACATCCTACCTCTGACAGTGGCCAACCATTTGCCTCTGGGAAGCCCACAAACTGGGCTTGGAAAACAATTTGTCACTCCACAACAAATTGAAAACAATGTGTCATTCCGGTTGTCATTCCACAACTGAGATAAAAATATGGTCTCCCCAGCAAACATGAGTCACTTAAGGCTGTGTGAGTGCTAAAATGTAATGGGTAGTATCCAGAGTGCCACTAACATGCACCAACATAAGGAACTTTCCCCATCCAGCTCACTGAGCTCCCCAAAAAGCCATTGCTGAGGGCCGAGGAACCTTCAGTAACAGCATGGGATGTGGTACAGAGATCTGCAGAGGATGGGGAAAATAGAAAAAAAAATGTGAACAGACTTCTAGCAGTTTTTGAGGCCATTCCCACGATCATCCGAAATCAGACTAGGGGAGCCTAGCCCGATTTTGGATGATCGTGGGAGCCACCGGGCTCACAGCCGAGCCTGGTTGCCTCCTGGCGGTTAACCCGCCTAAGTACCCCTCCCCTTAAACCGGGTATGTGGAGCGAGCACTCTGCAAACCCAGTTTTTATGATCGTGAGTAGCCGTGGCGTGACTCCGTGCCATGGCTACTCATGAGTAGACCCCCAGAGGGGAGGCAAAAAACCACCTCCTGGCTCCGGGGGTCTCTCCAGTATGCCCTGCGCGCTTGCGCAGGACATACTGGAGCTTCCATGGGCCACGTGGCCTCCAAATTCCCCAGCCCCCACCGGCTGCATCATGGAGCCAGCAATCATGTGGGCAGCTGATCCAGCTGCCCAGAGCTCCTGCGCTGCTCATGTGCGGGGAGAGCGGGCTTAGCTCCCCAAACCGGGTCTCATTGATTGTGAGACCCGGCTTTTTAGGTATCCCCCTTTTCCCTTCAGTCCCCCTCTCGGCATCCCATTCCATTGCTAAAGGGCCCCCAACTATAGCAATAGGGTTCTAGGAGCTTCAGGAGGGTCATGTACCATCCACACATTCTGGATGCTACCCACTGAAGCACATCTCAGACTTGAGTTTTATGTGTAGAATGGATTCCTCAGCAATGCTTATCATATGAAGGAAATAAATGGAAACCAGGTATGAAGGAGCTAAAAGGGGGCTCTTTTACAGCCCTTAGAAGCAATATCTTATATCTGACATCAATTTCATTCAGCTTACTCCCTCATATTGGAATAACTTTTTGAGCGATTGAAACCATTCTCTCTGAAAGAAAAGAGCATTTGTTGCTCTTGAGTTCTAAACTTAGATTGTACAGATTCATTTTGCATGAAGTATACTTGCATTAATCAAGGAGGGGCTTTTGGATCATGCACAAATACTTGTTCATCACTTGATGACAAGAGTTACATATGTGAACAGACCATTAGAAACACAGTTTTCAGATTGTTTATTTATTGTTAAATATGATCTCTTGTCAAGCCAAAAGCAATTCTATCTGTGGGGTAGGCTGTCAGTCGTCAGCTGTCAGTCGTCATGGACATATTCACACATGTACACACAGTGACCTGAACTTTCGGTGCCTGCAACATCAGAGGATGATGTGCATGTGTGATGAACCCAACACAAATCAAACACTATAGATAGATCTTTCATCATAGGTGGAACTGGGGAGGGGCAGGCAGGGCACGTGCCTTAGGCACCACTGAGGTGGGGGCGCCATGCCAGTTCCTGCCACCCCCACCCCATTGCCCCTCTGCCCAGCCCCAGGGCCCCTCAGCCACTTGCCTCCAGCTTCAGCCTAGGATCGGAGCAGCCTGCAAACTGCAGAGCTCTTCTCTCCCCACCTCTCAGCTGATCGGCGGGTGGGCGGGGCTTTCAGAGAGGCCTCTGAGTAGGCCTCCCTGAAGCCTGAACTTGGCAGGCCCCAGCAAGCCAGGAAGGAGGCTGGCAGAGCTCCCTGCAGCAGACCAGACCATCCAGCACAGCTTTTGCAAGGTAGGCTGTGAATTCCTTTTTGTGGTTACCCCCATATATAGGGATCTGCTTGCCATAGGGCTTTGATATGGGTGGTGGGGCAAGACTGAGAAGTCTCTGAATATTTAATTTAAAACAGACTGAAAAATGTGCTGGCTTTAAAAACAAAAACTATCTAAGGCCTATAAGTGGTTTGTTTCATGTCAGAAAATTACAAAAACCTCTGGAACAAATATTTATTTATTCATTCATTCTTTCATTCATTTATAAATGCACTTATGTTCAAGTTGTTTTGCAACCCAGAAGGTCTGAGTGAGAACTGTGAAGCATGTGTTGTGCTTTTATTTTATTTTATTTTTCTTGTGTGTGAACTGCTCTCCAATAACTTGCAGGGACTTCGGAGTAAATCTGGCCAACATGTGAATGCAGCACCTCCATTCCAGACGAGATGTGTGTTAAAGGGCTTTAAAAGCCTCGTGTGAAAAACCTCCTGGAATCAAACTTTACTGAATTTGTTCAGAATGCTGAGAAAACAAACATAGGCTCACCCTGCATAGTTGAAAGTCTCCTTTGCTAATCTGCAGCGAGGGGCCCATTTTAATAATTAGTGTTTCCAGTGTGTTCTAGGCATTAAAAGTAGCACAAATATATAGTACTCAATGTATATCACTATATACTGTGAAGTGTGCATGTGTGTATTCAGTGAAATGTATTTCCAGGCAGCATACTTATTTTGAAAGATCAGACTTAAATCCTTGGGGGCCTGGGGTGTGTGGAAGACCTGGACTTTGAGGGGCTGGGGGCCCATTTTAAAATCTCATCTTGGCCCATTCCAACCTTGCTATGCCCCTGGCGGTCACTACTCATGGGTTTCTGCACAACACATGCACAGAAGAAATTTCCATGTAGAAAATGTGTCTCTTGTAAATTGACCGTGAATTTTCCATCCATGACTGGGATATTTGAGAGTTAGAGTCAATAATAAAAGAACAGCACACTGCTTGTGACAGGAAGGGGCAAATTACAATGATTTCTTAGTCTGGCAGGGGCTGGTTTTGGCCCTGGCAGAACTTGGCTGTCTGCTCCTGTTGCAAATGCCTCTGTCTAGTGTGGCAAACTAATGTATCCTCCTCCCTCCTGGTGTCAAAGTAAGCACTGGTGTGGTGAATGCACATATACCCCATCATGAGCCAACAGTCATCATAAGACAAAGGCTGGCAGGAATCATTCACTGGTTTATAGACCCCTCCCCCCACCTTCTTCTTCCCCTATTTTGCTAGTGGCTGTTTGGGCAGGTGATCCTCTAGGACAAAGTCATGTTTTTTTTTTAAAAGAGTGAGATGAGACAGAGAAAATGACACTTGGAATCCTCACATAACTCCTGACTGTTGTTCTAAGTCTTTTACAGAGATGGCTCATGTTTTCAGGTTTTGATCAACAACCATTTCTAGATGGTACAGTGTTCCTTTTAACAGGGATTTCCAGATATTGTTGACTACAAGTCCCATCATTCCTGCCTGGACAGGGGCGCAATTTCAGTGCTTGCCCTAGGCGCTATTTTCCCTAGTTACACTTCTCTCTTTCATATTGTGCACTGTCACCTCAAATGCAGTTTGAAGGAGCCAGTTCACACATTCACCTGCCAGTCATCAAGTGCAGAGAAGCCAATATACAACATACATGTGTGAACCCTCCTAAATTGTTCTCTAATTAAGTGTAGGAAAGCATCATTTGGAGTTGATTAGGCTGTGAACCAGCCCTTAAAGACTTTGTGTGTGGACCAGCTGGTAGAGTTTATGTTACAGAGTTCTATTGCCATGGAATGGCCAATTCACTCCATGTCGAAGCTGAACTTCCTATTTGACAGGAGTACAAAACTATTCAGAGATTTATGAGGGGTTTATTCCTGAAGCAGCTGTCAGATTAATCCTGTATATTTGTAGGATGACATTGTTTGAAAGGAAGGTGACCATTCTAGATAACATTTTGAAAGTCTGGAGGACAGGAAACACAACACCAACAAACTATTATTCTAGCCTAAAGGCAAACACCTTTTTGATGCATTTTATGCAAATAGTTTGCAGTTAATTACACTGCTGAAAGCTCATCAATGCTGTGAACGCCTCTTAGCAAAGCTATCCTGAAAGGCAATCACTGTGAAAAAAAGTGTTTACGTAACCAATAGTTTTTTATCCTACTCCACACTGTTTGTTTATCGTAGCTTTACATATTGTTCAAATCCAGGGGTTGTTAGGACCAAATTGATGTCAAATATGGGGAAAAAATACAGCACAATGGCAGGAAACTAACTTAGGTGCTGTCTACTTGGGGCTTTTACGTACAGCAGGTTTTATGGGGAGTTTTTACTGTGAACTCGAAGTTGTCCCAAAAAACCAACACAAATAGTGGATTCTTTTATCCTGGATATAAATCGGGTTACCCTCTAAGACATATTAAAATACCCGAATTCTGTGTGAATTCTCCCTGATAACTCACAGGGACTTTGGGGTAAATCTAGCCAATATATGAATGCACCCCCTCCATTCCAGCTGATGTGAGTTAAAGGGCTTCCAAAGCCCCATGTGAAAAGCTTCCTGTTTAGCTTATCATTGGAAATAAACTGTATTAATGTTGAAAGGAAAGATACAGCACTCTATTCGTACTCAAGTCCATTCTGTGTTTATGTCCTATAGGTGCTGCTCTTGATGTAGGTATCTTTTATTTCTCTTTGTCTTCTCTGCCTGTATTTGGTTTGCCTTGTCTTCCTTGTTCTTCATATCTTTCTTTGGCATCTGTCGTAATGTGTGTGGTTTGCTTACTCTTAAAAATATACTCTGGAATATGACACTTGGGGAAATAGAACCTGCATAAAATATTAATGACAGATTTTAACAGTCTCTCTTTTTAAAAGTGGGTAATAGAAGTAGGGATGAAAAGCCACAGTGTTCATCATCTAAGCACTCCAGTTAAGCCTAGATGCACCATAACCCTCAGGACTAATCTTTCTTGGGGTATAAGTTACCATTTAGACTTAGCATTCTCAAACTTGGTTCTCCAGATTTTGTTGAACTACTTTCATCATCCTCAGCTGGGATGATTGTGGCTTGGGGTTATGGGAGTTGTCATCCACCAACATCTGGGGACCAAAGTGTGAGAACCCCTGTTTAGACACTACAGCAGTAGTGCTTGATTCAGTTTTTATGTGGTTTAATTCCATAGGACTGTTATAGTAAAAAAAAAGCCAGGCACCTTCCTTAGCAGATCCAATTTGACCGATCCTCCCCATTGGATTGTTGACTCCAGTCCTGGTTGGCTCATGATTGCATGGGAAGAGCCCACACCATTGATCCTACTACCCCCATGATGCTGAATCTTTAAATCAGAGGATTCATACTGTTGCCCTCCTACAGATATTGGCCTACAACTCCCATCATGCCTGGCTACTGGACATTGTGACTGCGGGTGATGGGAATCGTAGTCCTACAACAGCTGTAGGGCTTCTTAATCATTCCCTGTCCTCCATTCTGAATCACCTGTCCACAAGTTGCTGTTCTCCATCCCATGGCATTCAAAGTACATGCTTATCCTCATAGACCTACAGTTGGGATCTTATGGGGGAAAGTAGCTGGAAGTGATCTGGAGTGGATACATGGTGAGTGGAGAATGGGTTAAGGTTCTTTTCCTTCTGTCACTTCTCACTTCAAATAACTCCCTCCCAAAGTGGCTTTTCTCCCTCCTAAAAGGGCATTGGGAAATAATTACACTTAAAATACATTTGCACATAACATGACTAGTTTACACACAGACCTTTGGTAGGCACCTGGGGATCATGGCTGACATCCAGACTAAATTACACTTGAGCAGTACTATTAAGCAACTTAGTCTGAAGCCCAGCCCACTGATTTCAGTAAGCCCCTACACAGGAAACATAGGGAGCTGCCTTGTACCAAGTAAGACTATTGGTCCATCTAGTTGAGTATTGTCCACCAGGCTTCCCCAACCTGCGGCCTGCCAGATGTTGCTGAACTACAACTCCCAGCATCCCTAGCTACAATTTATTGTAGCCGGGTATGCTGGGAGTTGTAGTTCAGCAACATCTGGAGGGCCGTAGGTTGTGGAAGCCTGGTCTACACTGACTGGCAGCTTCTCTACAAGGTAACAGGCAGGATTCTTTCCCAGCCCTACATAAAGATGCAGGGACTGAACCTGAGACCTTCTGCATGCAAAGCAGAAGCTCTACACCTGAGCTATGGCCTAACTTCACATTCCAGTGCAGTTTCCAGTGCCACAGAAATTTGGTTCCTAATTTTGGATGCACAGAATTATCTGGGAGATCCCCCACCCTTTGATTTCATCCATTTCTCACTTCTAAAATGTTTCTCAAAGTCCTTTCACCTTAAAATATCATTCGTATATTTCAAAATGCTTCTTAGAGTTTAGGATTAGTTTTGCTAGAGGTGGAAAATACGTTAGGATTAAAAATAAATGATTTGAGGAAATGCAACATTCTGCTAGCAAAATAATATTTTATTCCTCTTGGATATCATTATAAAACTGGAAGGACACACACCAGAGAGCAAAGCTTTGCCAAACATTTTCTTGAAGCTCTAGTATGCAAAGTGTATATGTTTTTACTTTTTCCTCATGTTTTTTAATTTTTCTCTCCTACAATGTTACTCTATTTTTTCCAGTCGGAAAGCCACACACCTGTCAGAGGGGTTTTTTTGAAAAATATATATAATTCATTAAGAAACTTAAAGTTGATAATTATTTAAGTCTGTGACCTTTTGCTTTCTTTTTTTGACAGGGAAAGTCTCTAATGTATATCATTGGGATATTTGGTGTGAAGTGAAAATGGCCACAGATTTAATTAAAATGTAAGTTATTGTTAGTAAGAAAGGTCATAGTTTTGGAAAAAAAAAAGTAATTTCAGGAGTATATTAGCAGCCACCCTCCAGAGTTATTTGCATGTAAAATATATATTTTGTACTTGACATTTAGAAAGGAAATTGGGACTGTTTATAATGGATGCTTGAACACTTTTGTGTTCTTGTGCTCCTTTTGTTCGCATTTGGTATAATTGGTTAGATGGTATGTACAGCAGTTGTTACATTTCATTCTTTATGCCTGAGTGCCTAACAGAGCTGGAAATTAGTCCACAAAGATTTCTGCAGAGCAAAATGAAAGGCACAGTGCCCAAGATTTCTTACAGAGTTGAAGAGAATAAATATCCACAGGGAATCCGTCACTGGAGGGCTGTTGATTGCACATGACTGATGCATTTCTTGGGTGTTCACATCATTCAAAATGTGACCACCAGTTTCCAAAACTTCCAAAATGACCAAGGGACAAGCCCATTATGGAGCCAATACAGACTAGGCTTTGTGTCATAATAGTTATGTAACCATCTTTTGACATGATGGTACAATGCAGGTGGAGGGCGTTGTATTCTGTCTAGTAAACCTTTATGTTGTGTTGTTGAGAAGTTTGTCTCAGTGGATCCTGTATGTTGGGATATGCAGCAGCTGCATCCTAACTTATTGTGTATAGTTTGCATGTAATCTGCTGTGAAGCCAGAAGGGGCACTGTAGTTCCCTCTGTGTTGGTTGGGCTAGCTAAGAGTTTCTATTCTCCTTCATGTTCCTGTGGGGTTGGGTTTGTGTGTGTGTGTTAATTGTGGGGTTTGTTGGGTTAATTGTTAATTGTTGGGTTTGTGTGTGTGTGTGTTAATTGTGTGTGAATCAGCAAGTTCTGTCCTGATCTCTAAGCATTTCTCTCACAAGTGAAGTTATCTTAAACCTTTTTCTGGTGTTTGTTCTGAAACCATGCAGACAGCTCACATTCTGTAACAGGGTATGGTGCCCAGACGTTTTCAGAGCAACCCAATAAACAGCCCAGAATGACCTTGAAGGGGCCTGGAAAGAGCAGAAGCCTCTGAGAGGAAGCCTACTGAATGCAAGCAAAGCTAGGATTTTTCAAAAGAGGAATGGCTTGTAGCGCTGAACTTAAGCTCTCTGTGGGAAAGCTGAATAGTGGAAATTATCAGCTATGGGAGTTTAAAGTAGAAATGCTTCTAAATAAGGATGACTTGTGGGAGGTTCCTTACACAAACAGACCAGCAGCAAATCCTCAAGAATGGGATAGAAAGGACAGACAGGCACGGGCAACCATTAGTCTACTAGTGGAAGATGACCAGTTGATTTACATAAGGAATCAAGCAACAGCAAAGGGCATGAGGAATGCAAAATTTGCATGAAGGAACTGGTTTGAACAGTAGACTATTCCTTTTGAGGAAGCTGTACAAAATGAGACTTGGAATAGGAACAGAAATACAAGACTACATAAATGCCATGCTGGAAGTGGTGGCACAATTGCATGGAATGGGGGGGGGGGGATAACAGACAGTCACATATCTTCCGCCAGATGATCCTGAAAGTTGGTGGGAAGCACGGACTGCACTCCCGCATGATCCATGCTGCTATATGCAGCACAGGTCTTCATAGGCTGGGATGATACATCTCAGCGTCCACATAGGCCACAATGCACTGCATGATGAGCACAGTGCACGGGCAGGGGGTATTTCCATGAGATGGGTGATCTAGGTGCCTGTCTCTGTGTTGGGGATGTGTGAGCTGGCTTGCTTCAAGCTGGGTTTCACAATCAAGCGGGCCTGGACTGACCTGTCAGAGTTTGAATCAGAGTGGCCCCCAGTTTGAAGAACCGGCTTGCGGACTGGCTTGTAGCAGAATTCCCCAGCCCAAGCTCAAAAGTGAAGGACTGGCACCAGTTGAGAAAAAGCAGATTTATTGCCAGGCAATTAGATCTCGGTGGAAATAGATTCCAAAGCTCAAGATACCAGATTACATCGTGCTTCCAGCTTTATATACAACTCAATTACATTCAGTAGATATAATCCTCATTGGTCAGTATCATTTAATCGTCATATTACAAATATTATAATCATTGCTAATTAGACAACATTCCTCTATTACAATCGAGCCTTTTCTACTACCTATTGATAAGCAAGCTATCTTTACTCTTGTCCAGCTGTGCCCTTGAAAATGTTAGTTTGCAGGCTTGGCTATCAGGAGATACAAGAAGAGGGGCCTCTTTTCACATTCCAGCCAGGCTAGCAAGATTGATGACCTTAGCAAGCTACAATTAACAACTTGTAGACTCTTTAACCATTTCTTGACCAGCGCAAGCCTGAGTTCTGCCTCAGGCTCAGGTATACTTGTAAAGGGCAGTCTTTGAGGACTCCTTTTATACCACCACCCCTTGACTCCAGTAGAGTATTCCAATGGTCCCTGGGGAAAACTTGCTCTGAATATCATGTGGCCTTTTGATAGCCAGTCTACAAAACAAATATTAGTTATAGTGATGGTGGATTACTATCCCAGATGGTCAAAAATTTCATTTGCTACCAACATGACTACAAATAAGGTGATCTAGTCCATGGCTGCAGGTTTTTTGTTTGTTGTTTTTGCAAGGGAAGGTCTTCTTAAAGATTTAGAGACTGACAATAGTACTCAGCTTACCTCGTTTGAAATGGTGCAATACTTACATAACCATGGGATAAAACACAAGACTCTTTCCTTATACCATCCTCCAGGGAATGGCTTAGTGGAAAGAATGAACTGACTAGTGAAAGAAAGTTTACAACTAGCTAAATCACCTTTTGAACTGCTGAGAATATGCAGAGCTACCACCAAATTTACCCAATAGCACCAACTGATAGGGCTTTCCATGCCATCTCACTCTTAGGATGCAAAGATTTGTGGATCTGAAACGGTGTGTGGAACAGCAAACATTTCAGGTGGGAGACTTTGTTCTAGTATGGCTGCCTTATAATGTGAGAAAGGGATGTTCCTGATATTCTGGACCAAAACAAACAACCTAAATCTGAGGAAATTCTGTCCTATCGGATGATGGAAAGAAATAGAACAGGTTGAGACTTTCCAGCATGCATACTATAAGGGAAGGGAGTCTGAACCCCAGAGAGGAACTGGAGAGGAATTTGATCTTGCCTCCACTTTTGATTTGACAGAGGAGGCTGATAAAGAGATGGAAAAAACCTCACTAACAGCTCCTGTGCTAGAGAACCCAAGAATTAGGAGAACTGTACGTGATAGGAGACCACCTAAAAGACTTCAAGACTTTGTCACTGAATTTTAAATTAATTTAAAAAATAAATTGTTATCAAGGGCCGAGATGTGTTGTATTCTGTCTGGTAATCTTTTATGTTATTTGTTGAGATGTTTGTCACATTGGGGATCCTGTAGAGATTGGGGGTGGGGGGTAGAGTCAGAAAGGGAAAGGGGGGGAAAGGAGAAAATTGAGTGGTTTCTTAATAAACCTTTAGTTAAATCTACATCAGATTTATTTGTGTCTATGAGGTAAGCAGCTATAAAACAGAGGGTTGCCTTCCAGCTTTTGTGGGACTATAACTCCCATCATCCCAAGCCACAGTGGCCAGTAGTCAGGCATGCTGGTAGTTGTAGTCCAACCTCTGGAGGAGGGCTGAAGCTCTGAAGCCCGGTTCTAAGCAAAGAACTTTTTATATTCCTGTACTGCACCTCAGTGGACTGAAAGTGGAGGATTGCTTTGTTTATTATATACATGCACTTGGATATTGCCTTGTTCTTTTTGTTTAGAGAGGGGGGAAGTTTATTATTGCAGCAAGTTATATTTTAGACCTTGTACATGTTCATTTAAACAAAATGAAGCCAAACTTGCAATTATCATCCATACTAGGGACTCTCTGCTTTTTATGTGTTTCATATAAACACTGAATTAAGTCTTGAGCATCTACTGTGATTTAACATCCTATTCCAAAGCTACCTGGAGGAACTTTCCTATTAAGAGAAAGAGAACCTAAAATTGGATTTTGCCTATCTCCATGCTCTTCCCATGAGGGATTGCTTAGCTGCTGCAGATGTTACAGAATGTTCATGAGCTTTGGGTTGGATCCAAATATACCTAGTAGGAGTAGGAAGGCAATCCTGCTTGTGCAAGACACAAACAATTTCTGTTGGTTCTAGCGTCCAATAGCAGCCCCACCCCAATCCCACACTATGCCAGAAGATCTCCCAACCCTCAAGAATAAATTTGTAGAATGCTGCAGTGGGGATATGGTGTGGGGTTTTTCTTCTTCTAGGTTTTGCCAGTTCAGATGCATCCAAAAACTGATATTTTGGAGACTGGGACTGGTGAAGCCCAGCATAAATGGGTGGAGCCCAATGATAAAGGGGCAGAACCTAAAAACAGCTCCCAGATGGCCTGAGATTAACCTTTGTTGCCTCTTTGTCCCAGAAAAGACCAAAAAGCTGTAGAAACAGAATCTTCTTTGGCAAACTAAGAAATGTAATAAATACATAAAACTGGCAAGCATGGTCATCTCTGAATCCATCCCATTTCAGGATCTCCTGATCTTTACACTTCTCTGGGTCCACCTCGTCTAATTATACCAGTTGTAGGAGAGCAATGGCAGGAAAGGGGGACACACCTTCATCTCCTGCTTCTGGGCTTCTCAGAGGCATCTGGTGGACCTGGGCCTGATCTAGCCTGGCTCTTTCTAAGTTCTCATGTAATTGCTAAGGGTAAGGGCAATACAAATTCAAAAGTCAGCCTGGATTGCTAAACATCAGTGCAACTAACTGGAGGTGGAAAGTGAAAAGGTGTTTGGCTGTGACAAAAACCTTATAGAGACTGAAGTAGAGGAATGGTGTGCAGCAGTGGTGAGATAGTGGGGCTGAAGGTTTGGTAGGCCCAGTAGACTAGAGGGAAATGGGTGAAAGTGTTCAAACCTTGTTTATCTCATGAGGGATTTGACTACTGGACTTTTGCTGCTGTTATGGCTTCTTTTGGCTTTATCGTGATTGATTTTGCTCTGTTCAGTTGCTTTTAACTTTTTGTGTTACTGAGGTGGAGCAGTGGATAACTGATTTGCTGATCTTGGCAGCACGGGAAAGCATCATTAATTTTAAGAGAGGAAGTGATGCTGTATTCCTTAGAGCTCTATGTGTTGTGATGGTTAACTTTTGTGGAAATCAGCACTGTCTGACACTTCAATTAGACCTTTTTAAATATTGTTGGTTTTTGTGATGGTATTCAGGTGGGGGTGGTAAGAGAGGTAGAAAAGTCTTTACCGCGGGGGGGTTAAGTGGCAGTTCCCGCAGTTGTGCCAGCTGGGTAAGGACCTTTCTACCTATCTCACTGCCTCTGCCCCTTTCTCCCTGAACTGGCTTGCCTAAACCAGTTCACCCGAACCGGACTTGGTCTGGTTCGATCGTAGACCAAACTGCCCCCAGTTCAGTTCATGATCGAGCCGCTGAACCCGAGCTGGTTCAAGGCGAATGGTTTGTGTACACCACTATTACAGGGAAAGTGAGTATATATAGAAGAAGCTCAATTTCACATTGTGGCTCAAAACTAGCCATCTTGATTGGCTAGAAGGATTGTAGCTGAAATGTATCCCAGCAAAGTTAAACATTTGTTTCTATTAATAGAAGAAAAACTTGTTTTCCCTCTCATCAGGTTCCATATTCTGAAACAAACTAAATTAATTAAATGAATAGCAATATAAAGAAAAGAGGGGAAGAACTATTTAAAATTATAACCTTGTTTGCATCTGTAAAAATATTGAACAAAATTAAAACACTGCTGGCATACATATACTCGGTGCACTACGAGTAGGTTGACTCCTGACTTCTGGTAACCAAGCTCAAAACACCACACCATAAATAGAATGTATTTAGCAGGTTATGTGGCAACCTCTGACATGGACATATTCTTCTATGAGTTTTGGCAGCAGCACACAACTGTCACCACCCACTGGGAGGTCTCTGGTGCCGGCACCACTAAAATGAGTGGGAGTTTGGCAACAGTAGAGGTGGACTCAAGCTCAGTTTCCACAGCTTTCAATTGCACAGAATTTCCCAGTGGGTTTTGTCCAATGACTTATAATAGCATGAATGTACCTGTGAAAATCATCTTGCTGTGGAGCTTATTTGTGAACAGCAGGAAGAGAGACATCCTGTAAATCTAACAGCATTCCATTTGTGCTGTTTAATACTATAGTGACATATCAAGAGAAGCAAATTGCCTAGTGAGGAAAGATTACTCATGGCCTAGGATATGGATTGCTAGGCGTATGTTCCCATTTAGACTTCAAGTACATTGAACTTAGTAATTGTTTGAGGTATTGGCATTTACTCTTTTGAGGGGAACTGGCTACCTTCCTTGTTCATTATGCAAAATGTTATAGTTGGAATAGGTTTAAAACATAGTAAAAAAAAAAAAAAGCTGACAAAATTGCTGGCAATGGAGATTTTGATTCCTAGTCACAAATATTCCTCCTAATAAAGTACCTCGAAGCTCTGCCTTTGGCTTTAATGATAGTGGATTGGGAGCACTGGTAATGGGTAGGTAAATATATACATATTGTATGTTTACACATACATGCATTACTGGAGGAAAACTATCCTAGAGATTACTATAGCAGTATGGTCATATCCTGCTATATTGATGGGTCAAAGGCTAGACCTTCTACACCAGGTGTAGGGGCTTGGACAAATCCATGGAGGACAGGGTCTATCAATGGCTACTAGTTGGTGGCCATAGGCCACCTCTAGCCTCAGAGGCAAGATGCCTCCAAATACCAGTTGCAGGGGAGAGAGGGCATGCCCTCATCCACCTCTTGCCTGTGGTCTTCGCAGAGGCATCTGGTGGGTGTTAATGGAACTGCCCCAGGATGATTGGTGAACACCCCAAAAATTGTGTTCCATCTTTGTGTGGGGAAGCTCAGAGTGGATGCAAAGTGTTGGTTACAGGTAAATGACAGACTGAGAAAGAGATGTTCAAAACCAGCAAAGGTTTTATTTGAGGGTAAGGGGTACAATGGAATAAAAGAGTCACTAAAAGCAATGTTAAAGTAGCTTCTGGGCTGACCAGAGAAAGGAGGCTCAGAGAAACAGGCTCTTGGATTTAAAAGAGAAGAGACAGGGATAGAGGGAGCCCGGATTGGAATATAACAGTTATCATACAACCTCTGTTCTTCCTTCAGTAGCAGGTGGACTCTTGTGGCTCAGGAGCGTCTGAAGGACTTCTTTCCTCAGGGGTGGACTGAGGAGCAGCACGTAGCGAAGAATCAAGGCAGGAATAGATCCAAAGGGCATCTGCTCTCGTAAAGCCTGCTCCAGTGTAGATAGGGTCTGGCAAGGGAACTGATCTAGGGCCTGGAAGCAAGGGTGGCCTGCAGAGCAAAACACAGCTAAGTGGTATAGCAAGTATTCACTGCAGTGTCCAAAAAAATGGGTGACTCCACATAGTGGTAACCAAGTGGGTAGTACTGGAGACCAAGGGGAACACACTGGCTCAAGATTCCAGGGGCAGAAAAAGCCCAAACCGTGTCCTGAGGGGACATTCCAATTGACCTTCTTTCTTGCCTAGGGTAGTTCCAGGGAATCTCAAAAGATCCCATTGTTTTGTCTGCTGTGCTGCACTACAACACAATGTGTGAATAGGATAATGCAAATGGAGTGGTTGAACATGCAAACATGGGAACTCTTTTCAGTTGGAAACACCTAATAAACTAATCAGTATTTTTATGGGTACATCTCTGAGCTCCTATCGCCCACTCTAGCCTTCTTTTGATAAGGAGGGAATGTGCATTCATGGAACCCTATCTGACTTCCCTGCTTAGATAATTGGTTTTTAGCTTGTTTGAGGAACTTATGGCGGAGAGGTAAACCAAAGGAGAGTCAATCATGCAAAGAGACCTTGAACGGAGAGTTAACAGTTGTGAGTTAACTTTGGTAGTCTACTCAGGTATCCAGGCATGCGGAAGGCGTGAGGCAAGCTCCCTTTCAATTTGGCTCATTTGATTGATTGATTGATTAAGTGCTGTCAAATCAGTGTCGACTCTTAGTGACCACATAGATTCTCTGCAGGATGATCTGTCTTCAACTTGGCCTTTAAGGTCTCTCAGTGGTACATTCATTGCTGTCGTAATTGAGTCCATCCACCTTGCTACTGGTTGTCCTCTTCTTTTATTTCTTTCAAATTTTCCTAGCATTATGGACTTCTCAAGGGAGCTGGGTCATCGCATAATGTGTCCAAAGTATGATAATTTGAGCCTGGTCATTTGTGCCTCGAGTGAGAATTCTGGATTGATTTGTTCGATCCATTTGTTTGTTTTCATGGTATCCTCAAAAGTCTTCTCCAGCACCAAAGTTCAAAAGCGTCAATACTTTTTCTTTCCTGCTTCTTCAGAGCCCAGCTTTCGCATCCATATAGTGTCACAGGGAAAACCATTGTCCAAACGATTCTAATCATTGTAGGTATAGACACGTCACAGCATCTAAATATTCTTTCCAAGGCCTTCATTGCAACCCTACCAAGTGCTAGTCTGTGGCATATTTCTTAACTGCTAGATCCTTTACTGTTGATGGCCAATCCTAAAAGGCAGAAGCTATCCGCCACTTCAATGTCTTCACTATCAGTTCTGAGGCTGGTTGCTGTACCCATTGTCAATAGTTTAGTCTTCTTTACATTTAGCCATAGTCCCATTTTTTACTGTGCTCCTTCACTTTCATTACTAGAGATTGCAGATCATCCACATTCTCAGTTATCAGAGTGGTGCCTTCAGCATAGCACAGGTTATTGATGTTTCTTCCTCCAACTAAAACCACACTAATCTTCTTCCACTAAATCTAGGAGTAACTGTCCCACTGCCTATTGAGTGACTGTTCTCCGATATGCCAACAAACAGAAAACTCACGATGCTGTGAGGCTCCTGAGCATGTCAAAAGTAAGACCCATGTACCTGCAGTCTCAAACATAGGCAGGAAGGCTTCTGGGAGCTGGCAGAAAAGCAGTGATAGCAACATGGGCCACTCTGTGTGAAACAGGATGCTCAGCTAGACAGGCCTTGGGCCTGATCCAGCAGGGCTGTTCTTATGTTAGGTATGTGCAGAAGTTAAATCTGAGTGATTTGTGATAGGTTGGAAAAGGTTCTAACTCCCTTTAGTTTAATAGTATTGTATGTAAGTATGTCATGGCTGGCCGTGTGTTAATCTCTTCTTTCACAGCCTCAGTATTCCTCACCTGTAAAATAGGAGTATTAATTGATTACCTTTGGCCATATCTTTGTACATTTATTTATTTACTTACTTGATTGATTGATTGATTGATTGATATACCGCCCTTCCAAAAATGGCTCAGGGTGGTTAGTGATGAACTTGTGATGAACAGTTTTAGAACAAGCAAGGAAACACAGCAAGGAAGGAAATCAATCAGTTACCAGGAAAACAAAAGGGAAAGGAGAAGATAAGTTTGATAGGGCTGATAATTTTGTAGAGTTTGATTTCTGGCTGATTTCTAGTTTGATTTCTAGTTTTAGATCGAGTTAAACCAATAATATTGCTAGAAGCTAAGATTACTAAACAAAGACTGACATATTTTGGTCATGTCACACAAGCTGATTCACTCGAAAAGACAATTATGCTGGGAATGATCAGTGGAAGAAGGAGACGGGGACAGCCTTGTATTTGCTGGCTGGATATTATTAAAAAATGACACTGGAATGACCATGGCAGAATTAAAGGAAGCTGTATGAGATAGGACGGCATAGAGTGCATTGATCCATAGAGTGACCGAGAGTCAGACACAACTGAACAGAGAGAGAGAGAAGAAGTGTTTGTGTTTTTGTCAGAGGAGCCTGAGTGGGGGACACGTTCCAGGTGGAATGACAGGTTGGCAGGGGGCATGCTTTGACAGCTACTTGTCAGCAGTCGCCAAGACATGCAGAGAAGTTGCCAAGGTACATATCCCTGTGGCTTTCCGGCATAGAACAACCTGGCTTAATATAGAACCCCAATGGCCTCTTATGAGAGAACTGTCCATGAGATAACAGGGTTTGGGTTTGGTCCCCCCCCCCGCCTGGGTCATCATTAGAGATTTTACCTGACACCTCGGTCCCCAAAGATGTTTCCTCTCATGAGTTATGAGAGGGTTTCCACATAGCCTGGCACTCTCTTGAGCGAGCGTGGTCTGCCCCAGGTCAGCCTCCATCTTCACTGCATATGAGGAATTGCACCTTTCACTGGAGCAATGCTGATCCTGCTGCCCAGATCTGCTCATGAGTAAGCCTAGGGAGTGCAAACATCCCCAGAGGGAAAGAAGCTGGACTCCCTTTCCCCAACCTTTTTGTTAAAGAGGGAGAAAGAAATTGGCTGCTCAAGAATTGCTGGTTTGTGCTGCCTTTTAAACCTGACCACAAGCGCGTGCGCGCACATACATACATGTATCATATGTTCCCATCTCAGCACTGTGATGGGTGCCATGCCTATGTTGCCACCTGGAGTGTTTGTGCTTATAGACATACATTATTGACCTTTATTCTCAGGGATTGAAGCCCTTTAATGTCTTCCCTGTCATCCCGTCCCCATCCTGCTTGCCAGAAAGGGGGAGCAAGGGACAGAGTGGGAAGGGGGAATACCCCTGTGTGACTTAGTTGCTTGAGATGGGACAAGCTTGGGATGGGACATGGCGGCTTCCCTGGATAGGTGACAGGAGGGGCGGAGCTGGCCCCTTCCAGCCAATACTGCAAATCAGATTGTCAGGCTAATGGGGAGCATGACCACACTACTTTTAATCTCTCTCTCTCGGAGTTAGTAGGGTTGCTTTTACTCTCTCTCCCATTCATTTCTCTCCCAAAAGTAGCATTTCTTGCTCTTCTCCTGTCCTACAGCAAAAGGATCTATAATTTAGGGAGGTTGATGCTAAAATCCCTTATTCTGTCAATGTGAATTTTTGTACCAGCTGCCATTTTGCAACTGGCTCTGCCTCCCCAAGCTGCTATTTCATGTATGTAACTCCCAGGACTCTGGCAGACACACCCATGCAAAGTTGTTCCCAGAAGATTTGCCCACCCCTAACCTAGAGACCCCTGCCCATGACTCATCCTGACACACACCTGGAATCTCTTGCTACTTGGGGAACTGAAGAGCACATAGCAAGCATTTATGCGACACTCGCCTGCTCCTCCTGTACAGAAACCTTGAATTCACCTTTACTCAAAGGGGAGGAAAATGCTTGAAGCCATTACTATGGAAAGAGTACTGATTAACTGATTAACATCCTGGTTTAGAAGCTTAGAATTTCTGGGGGCGAGATGTGAATTTTCCATTATAGAGCAATTGCTGTTGGGAAGAAAAGCTGTTTATTAACTGTGCTTTTATCCTCTCTAGAGATTTGCTTGACATAAGATAATGGGATTTGCTCCCTTTTTATTGTTTAAAACTATAATCATATCAAGAAAGGTAAGCATTTACTGTACCATTACATGAAGGTAAGGAGCGGTGACTTGAGCAGATCCACATGTCCTATAAACTATTTTATCATTTCAATTAGCATTGGCAAATGTCCTGCTTTATATTACAGTCATAAATGTGGTTTTACAGTCCTTCTAGGTGTGTTTATATCCTAATTAATTTGAGTAATTGAGATTAGTAACAGAACAAGGTTGTGCAGGGAAGAACAATTACAAAAAGCAATTTCTCAAGCCCGAGAAATGCCTTGAATGCAGACTCAATACGGGTACCACCGAGTCAAAAGGCTCTGGGAACATCCACTGAAAACACACACAACACTCATAATAAATTTATAATTCCCAAATATTGATTTGGAGGGTTGATTTACTTTTCTTTTTGTCCTTTGGAAAACAAACAAACAAACCTCTTCGAAGTCACTGATCTGATTTCCTGTATGACATGAATATGCCACATCAATAAGTTATGTCACCTCGGTGAATTATGCCCCATCTGCAAAAGCACAACCTGGCAAATGGATCTGTTGACCAGATGGCAAATATTCTCCTTGAACCAGCCTGTGGAACATTGAACGTGCAAGATGTCATGTCTTACCTAGGGATGATGTGTCAAATAGTCTCAGAACTATTTCATCAATTAATTGTCGTAATTTTTCTTTGAATTCAACTGGGTCATGGATCTTCATTTTATCTATCTATCTATCTATCCATCCATCCGCCAGGGATCAGAAGCAGCTGTAAGAAGCAAATGTGCACACGCAGCTTCAAAGGCTTTTGTGTGTGTGTGTGTATTTATTTGTCAAGGGAAAGAGTTCCTATATGTAAAAACAAGTAATCAAAATACAGAAAATATTCTAAAATTGCAATAAACTAAACTATTTAATTTGAGAAGTCTTAAATTGTTAATACATAAAAATAACTGGCAATAACTTTTTAATAATAGCTAGTGGGCAGCATCCAGACAAACATTGCCTTCATGTTAGAACATTTCACATGCCCAGTGATTTTTACCAATCCCTCCTTTCCTCTGCTGCCCCAATACCCCCTGGAAAATGTTGGATTAAAATCTAGAGTTCCTTCAGAACATTGTTTGGTCCTTCTTGTGGTGGCTACAAAAAGGAACAAACCATGGTCCAAAGGAACACTAAATTTTGATCTTGAAACAAGGAACAGGCAACAAGCCTAGCAATGGGGAACCCTCAGAACATATTGGGGGAAGCATAGGGAATGGGAAGATTAGCAAGATAGTTGCATGTACACAACATTTGGAGGCCCAGGTGTTAAGACACAACTCAGGGGCTTTTGTTTTGGCTGGTGTGTACACTGTGTTCATTTCTGTTTCAGACAGACCTGGCCACAGTCAATCAATGCCCCCATTAAATTTTGACTGGATTACTTTAGCACATTCCATAAGGGATTGCCATTTTGGAAACTGCAGTTGGTGCAGCCTGCAGCTGCAAGGGTCCTGGAAGATGCTATGTCCCTGGACCTAGGGCCCTTCTTGGAACAGTTAGTTTCCCTCAGGTATTCAAATCGCCAGCAGGGTCCTCATACAATTTCCAGCTCTTGCTTTCTGAGAATAACCAGAAAAGTACTAATGAAAAAGGGTGGCTTATTCATGGAAAGCAGGAAATGGGTGTCAGGTGGTGCTTGGATAATTGCATGAGATTCCCACTGGCCGTCTGAACAGCCCCTTAGATCCTGCAGGAAAAGGAGACTTGCAGGCGTATATGGATGGTAAGAAAGCTCTCATTTCCAGTTTGCATGCAGGCTCTTCAAGTCATGCAGGGGAGGGTTGCCATCTGGAAGGACTCTTTCTTATGCACAGTGCAGTCCTTTAGATATTATGCTATATTAGCTCTCTTCTGCTTTGCTCTGTTACAACCCTGGTTTTGTACACTAGCATGCAGGCAGGAGGGTGTTTTGCATATATTGCATTAGTAGGTTTGATTATTTGAGATTTATGTTCAGTTGGAAAAGGAAGAGTGATTGATCTTAACATATTGGTAAGCCCTGGCTTCAGGCTAGGAATACAAACAGTATTTCTCAAGTCGGGCATTATTACTTCTCATTTGTTGCTCATTGATTAGCTGTCAGTGATAAGATCTTGGTTTTCAGAGTGTGGCAGCTGGTGGTGGGCATTGTAATTTATTTATTTAATTGTTAGGGCCTAGCCAATAGAACCTGCAAAAGACAGCAGCCCCAGAAACAGAAAAGAAGCACAGGGGTAACTTGCGTTCGGGATGTTAATGGTTTGACAGAATAGGAACAGTGCTGGATTAAAGGACATGGGCACCTACTTAGGAAACTTCCTTTCAGCCTACTCAAAGGCATGCAGCAGTCCTGACTCTTTGGTTCGACAATAGATCCCTTGATTCATTGTAAGCTGCTTTTGAAACCACCCCCAAAGAAGTGGCTGTTTCTGGGAGGGGGAAAAGTTGAAAGCTCCACTTATAGAATAGTGTTCATTACATGATTGGTTGGGTTTTGGCCATACATATACAGAAGAATGTATGTAGGCTCCTGTTCACATGATCTTGACTCTCAGTTTTTCATGGGTACTCTCACGTATATGGGAACCAGCTGCAGTTTCAGCCTTATTCGTACTTTGCTCAGTGTGGAGACACTGAACTAGTGGAGGGGAAGGGAAATTGTGCTGGTCCCACCCTAACCTCTGCACATTCAGTCGAAGCTCAGAATAGGGCTCTATGTGCATACAACTGAGTATCTCTGCTCTTGGCATGAACTGGGTTCTTAGAGCACATGTACAAAGCAATGCATGTTCAGTTCCACACATGCAGAACTGTTTTCTTACCTTTTTCAAGATGTGTAGAATTCAGAGGGAGATGCCAGCAGGCACATGGAGCTTGTTGGTGACCGGTCGGTATAATCCCTCCCCCACCCACACAGAGCAGGAGAACCGTGGTCTTTGGGCAGTGGGAATTCCATATGCAGACAGGGAAGAGGAGCATGTGATGGTTACGGTCAGTTGGAATGCAGCAGTGTGGAGGGGGTAAGTGAGCGGCAGGGAGGGGGCGAGTGAGCGAGTGAGTGGCAGGGAGGG
The DNA here is from genome assembly GCF_027244095.1 of Hemicordylus capensis. Taxonomy (NCBI): domain Eukaryota; kingdom Metazoa; phylum Chordata; class Lepidosauria; order Squamata; family Cordylidae; genus Hemicordylus; species Hemicordylus capensis. The sequence continues at coordinate 41,758,056 of NC_069661.1, read as the reverse complement.
GGCAGCTGGGAGTGGGTGGCTGACAATGAGCAATAAAGCAGGGGCTGTGGCGAGTGGCAAGGAGAGCAACAAATGCTCTGCGCACAGATGCTCTGGGCAGGTTCAGCTAGTGTGTGTATGTGTATATGTAGGATAGTGGGCAGGGGTCTGGAAAGAGAGGGGTTGTGAGGGAGGAAAGAGCCCATTCAAAAGAAGGAGGCTGCCACTGTGCAAATTAGATGAGGAAACACGATCTGTTAACTCAGGTAGGGAGAGAGAGGAGGAGGAGGGGAAGAAAGGCAGAGGGGAGAGAGAAAAAGAAGGGAGGAAAAGAGAGAAAGAAGGAAGGGTGAGGAGAACGAGTGGCCATGGTGGCAGCAAGGAAGGGCCCAGTCAACCATTGCCATTGCTTGGAGCTACACAGGCCATTGGCAGAGGGCGGCAGGCAGGTGAGGGATGGGCCCAAGCCTGTCAGCATCCTGAGGGGAACGAGCAGCCATGGTGACAGTTGCAGTGAGGAAGGGCCCGGTCAACTGCTTCTGCTTCTCCTGTGGGGAGGAGCAGGAGCAGGGCTCAAGTGAGGGTGGGGAGGACTCTGGGGTTAGGGGGCTGCGGCTTGGCCAATCGGCACTTGCAACATTGCAGCTGAGACCTAGAGTGGTGAGGGTGATGGAGCAATGGGATGGAGGAGCAACCAAGGGGTGAGGGGATTAGGGAGTTGGAAGCAATGGGATGGAGGAGGAGCAGAAACGCAACTCAGATGAAGGGGCTGTGGCGGGGAGCAATCAAGTGCTAATGCACAGATGCTCTGTGTGGGTTAAGCTAGTGGAGCAATAATACCAACAAGAATTGGTTCAGCGGAACACATCACCTCATCGTCTCCCTTTTTGGGGAGGACTTTCATGATCCTACAGATGATGTTTGTAGGGCTGTCAGCTATCTCTTAATTGCTGAATAGGACTTGCGTTGTACATGTGTTCAAACATCTGTATTTGTGTACATGTTTTGTGTGGCTGTGTGTGCATTCATTTTTAAAAAGAATGTGGATACAAGCCCCTTGAAATGTAGGATGTGTGTAGGAAGTGTACTGCTGTATGTACATTCAACAAAACAGGAGAATAACTATGTGAATATAGACCTGTATACACTATGCATGGACATTATTGTGTTGAACATAATAGCCCCATTTGCACGTAATGCCAAACCAGCATTGAATGGGGCAGAGGTTGGAATTAGTGTATGTCCAAATGCGTGAAACCTCCGTTTTAAGGCAAAAGCAACCTGTGGTTTCCCTCGCCAAACTCTAATCTGAACCTTTGCTTATAGTGGGTTTTGCTGCTCCAACCTGAGGTTTGAAGGCAGCAGCATTACATCCAAATGCAGACACTGCCGTACCTGGGGTTTCTTGGAGGCCTTCAGGAGAGCCTTAAAGACCCATCTTTTTAGCCTTACTTTTAATGGTATATACTTCTTTAATTTTAATCTGGTTTAAACATTTTTTTGATTTTGTTTTATTTTGTGTTTGATTTTAATGTAAACTGAGCCACTTTCGGAATATACATTTTATATATGCTTTAGTATATACATTGAATAAATACATACATACATAAGTGCCTGAGAAGCTCCACCCCCCGCTTTAAAATTAGATGCGATTTAAAAGAAGGACTTTATAAAACAAAAAGTCAATATGAAACTTATTATCTATATTTAGTTTATCTCATTAGGAGACCAGTTATGTAATTTAATTACAAAACAAATGTGTTCTTAGAAGTATCCATAAGTAGCATTAATGACTTAGCAGGAGCTGTGAAAATCTAATTGATGGTAACTTTTGCTTTATCCAGGGGAGGAAAATGCTACGGTATTTTTATCATCCATCAAGCTGCTTACCATTGTGTTAAGGTTGGGCCGTGTGCAGCCACCATACATCACAGGATAGCTTTGATTCTGAAGTCAGGACCAGGAGGGCCCAACAGTGAACAGGTGTGGAGGAAACAGACCAGAAACCAGGATACAAACTGTTTAGCCAGCACTCTGGAACAGTTTCATTAACAAGGGTCAATGGATGGCATCGTTGGGCAGCTGCCAAAGGCCCAGGGCACTCAGAAGAAGCCAGTGCTGTTCTCTGAACCCACCATAATGAGAAATTCAGGGCTTTGTGTCACTCTGGTCATTTCTTAGCTCTACAGATCGAATTGCTTGAGAGTTAGTCACCTGTAGTTTCTCACCATGCTGCAAGCCAAGCCGTAGCCCAATATTCCTACAAAGCTCAATTTATTAATAAATTGCTTCATGGCAGTTTTTCACAGGGATTACTTTACCTTTCTGGTAAGCATTGGTTGCTGTTTTTTTGTAGGCCTCCAAAGCTTCATCACAGCCCCTCTGCTCATCCCCCCCCTACCCATTAAAGCTCTTCAGTTGGAAGGGACCTTGGAGGTCTTCTAGTTCCTCCCTGCTAAGTGCTGGGAACTGCTACAGCATCCCTGACAGATGGCTGCCCAGCCTCTGTTTGAAAACCTCCAGCAAAGGTTGTCCAGACTGTCCCGCTGTTGAATGACTCTTACTGTTAGGAAGTTCTTCCTAGTGTCTAGCTTAAATCCACTTAATTTAATTTCAACCCATTGGTTCTACCCGTGCCCTCAGGCGCAACAAAGAACAAGTTGCCATTTTCTGCATAAGAGATATTTGAAGAAGGCTATCCTATTCCCCCATCCACACTCCAATGTTCTCCGGGCTAAATATACTAGCCCCAGTTTCAATTAGGATTTGGCTTTCAGACCCCTCACCTTCTTGCTTCCCTTCCTCTGAACCTGTCCCAGTTTATCAATGTCCTTCTTAAAATGCAGTGCCCAGAATAAGACACAGCAACCCATATGTTCCGCATCTGGAGAAAGGCAGAAGAAGGGCTGTGCCTTACAAGGAGGCTGCAGAATAGTTGCAAAGAAGGCTGCTTCTGCTGGAGAAGAGAGCTGGTCTTGTGGTAGCAAGCATGACTTGTCTCCTTAGCTAAGCAGGGTCAACCCTGGTTGCATATGAATGGTAGACTTGATGTGTGAGCACTGTAAGATATTCCATTTAGGAGGTGGAGCCACTCTGGGAAGAGCAGAAGGTTCCAAGTTCCCTCCCTGGCATCTCCAAGATAGGGCTGAGAGAGATTCCTGCTTGCAACCTTGGAGAAGCCACTGCCAGTCTGTGTAGACAATACTGAGCTAGATGGACCTATGGACTGACTCAGTATATGGCAGCTTCCTATGTTCCAAGTATACATAGAGAAGATGGGTTAGAGATGTCAACTTCTCTCTTTTTCTTCCAAAAGTCCTTATGGGTTGAAGTCATTGGCTTCCAGAAATATCAGTTCCTTCCTGTCTTGTCAAACTTTGGGTGCATGTTGAAGAATGAAGATGATGCAAAATAAAATGGTGGCGTCCAGCCAGGGGTCCACTGGCAGGTGGGTGGGCAAAGGGATCAAGTTGCCTAAGGACCCCACAAGGGATGGAATATATTTTTATTTGAAGGATTGTCATATCGTGACAGCATTTGAGGGTGCAGGTGGAAGATCCCAAGACTGTGTTTTGCTCAGAGCCCTGTGTTGCCACAGGAGCATCACAGCTGTTGAATGCATGCAAGTCTCAAGTTAGGCTACTAAAGGCCAGCACAGAGTAACATATGTTATAGCATTAGCCAAAGATGCATGGATGTGTAAGCAGGGATCTTCTAATCAAGTCTGAATGATAATCCATGTGTCAAAGATTGATTGAATGTGCCTTGCCCTTTGGCCATCCAATCCTGTCGAAGGAGTGTGGTTTGTTCTTTGTTTGGATTTCTGGGCTTTCCAGGATGGATGCTGTATGGCAGGCCTGCTCAACTTAGGCCCCCAAGCTGTTTCTGGACTACAACTCCCATAATCCCCAGCCAGCTTTATGGGAGTTGGAGGCCAACATCTGCAGGAGAGCCAAAGTTGAGCAGCCCTGCTCTATGGTCTCTCAAGCACATTTCTGTCATTAGGAAAAGCCACAAATCTTCTCACCTAGCTATCATCTTTCCACATTCATAACTGTCAAGAATTCATTTCCTGTAACACATCTCCATTCTGAACCATTAACCTTCTGGCAAGCTCAGCCTCCAAGTGTAAGTCAACTACATGCCTTGGAAGTAAAAGAGTGCTTTATAAACTAGAGGAAATTGTCTTTGTTTTGAGTGAACACTTACTGGGGTCCGTGGACTAGGGATGTGCATGAACCTGTTCAGAGGCCCTTTTACGGACCTCCGAATAGGTTTGAACACAGGGCCGGTTCGAAGGCCCTGAAGGTGGTGCTTTAAGGGCAGGCGGAGGGTGCACTTACCCCTCCTGCCACTTTCCCCCTGCCGGCGTTATTTTTTTGTAAAAACCTTTGGGGCGGCAGCATACCTCCCTGCCGCCTTGTTGCCCTCCTCTGCCGGAAGTGGCCAGAAGTACCAGGTGCGCGTATGCAGCACGCCCGTCTGATGTGCATGCACACACACGATGGGTGCACGCGTGCCTGATACTTCCGGCCACGTCTGGCCGAGGAGGGCAATGGGGCGGCAGGGAGGTACTCTGCCGCCCAGAAGGTTTTAACAAAAAAATAATGTCTGCAGGGGGAAAGCGGCGGGAGGAGTAAGTGCACCCTCCCCCCATTCTTAAAGCGCCACCCCTGCCGCTTCCGAACCACCTAGCCGCAGTTCCGTGCACATCCCTACCGTGGACATCCTGGCTTACTTCTCTGCACTCCTGTGTCCAGAGCCAGTTGACAGTGGACCTCTGCCAGTCCATTAACTCCAGCAAATGCTTCGCCATGCCAACTGCTGATGCTACAAGCCCAGTTTCTGGTGATCAAAACTATACAGTTTTTGCGTTTGCTATTTGGCAATTATGAAAAGATTGTTTCTTTACCCTAAAAGGAAATGTTGGCATATTGAAGATAAGCCGTTTGGGGAAAGGGGAAGAAAAAAAAAGGTATTCCTAAGGGAACTGTATAAGAGATTTAATCAACACTTATTTTCACAGGATGTAAGAGACATAAGATTCACTCCTCAGCTGAAAACATTGATGTGACAAACGTTACAGAAAAATTAATTAGAAATAAAAAGCCACAATCAGACCTTAAAAAGTTAACAAAAGGATTTTCTGCTATAGAGTGAATGTGGATTTTGGTGAGTTTTTATTATATTGTATTACATCTAATAGGATTTCAGCTAATGGGATTCCTTCTAGGGTCACTGCCAGGCAAAAACAAATTATACAATTTCTTATTTTGTTCCAGCCTATGTTGAGGCAAAAACTATCTTTCAGTCCCAGTATGCTGGGTATCAACACAGAGGTGGCTGACAACGTTCTGTGTTGCTTGGCTGTAAATTGCTAGCTAAAGGCCTATTCCCTTTTCACATACTCTTTTGAACTCTCTTCCCAGATAAAAGGTGATAGTCAAGGCTGTGGCCGAGGGAGGTGAGAGCCCTCAGGTCCTGGCCCCCTTAGGGGAACCTCTAGGCACTTTATCTGCATTTCCAGCTCTCGGTTTTTAAAGGTTTTTTAAAAATTATATGTAAAGATAAAAGGAACAACCCACGCAGGGTTGTGTTTGTTTTTTTAAAAAACCCAAAACCCAATACATACTCAGTAAGAAGCTAACCTTCCAGTTTTTGAGTTAATGAATGCAAAGGCACTGGGTTAACCGACAAGCACAAGTAAAGCAAAATGGCTGACATGCTCTGTGGCCCTCTGGTGATGGAAGGAACATTGCAGGACTGCAAGGAGCCCTCAGTGTTCCTGCAGTGGACTGGGCACAGAGTACAAGGGAGGAAATTTTTTTGCATTTTTCTGCTCCCTCCAAAAGCCCTCTCAACTTGTATAGATATGTTCATATAGGCTGTATGATTCTCAGGAGCAAATTTTTACCTTGGAGGGAGGGAGCAATGTGAAGACCATTCCTTACTCCCCCTCTGCACCCAGTCTGCTGCGCAAAGCCTTCAGCAGAGGAATGCTGAAGGCTCCTTGCACACTCACAGCCCTACTTCCATTGCCAGAGGGCTATGGAGAATGTCATCCAGGACAGGTAAATACTTTTGAACATATTAGGTTGTCTGCATTTAGGTACTCTAGAAGCATCCTGTAAGAGTGAGGGGGCCTCAGCACGGCATCCCTCCATTGGCTGTTGCTGGTGTTCACCTTATGGTTTTTTTTTGTGTTTTTTAGGTTGTAAGTCCTTTTGGGACAGGAGACCATCTTATTTGTTTGTTCTTTACTTCTGTGTGAACCCCTTTGGGAACTTTGTTGAAAATCAGTGTATAAATAGTAGTAGTAGTAGATTTCAGGCTACATGCCTGTCTTGTGCTCTTGGTCCATCTAGGACACTACTGTCTACACCAGGGCTGCTCAACCTAGCCCCCCGCCCCAGCTGTTTTTGAACTACAACTCCCATATTTCCCAGCCACAGTGGTCAATAGCCAGAGATTATGGGAGTTGTAGGCAAACATCTGCAGGGAGGCCGAAGCTGAGCAACCCTGGTCTACACTAACAGCAGCACTTCAGGGTTTCAGACAGGGGTGTTTCCCAGTCCTCCCTGGAGATTGGACTTTCTAAAACCAAATCCAAATGTGATATTTCTGAGCTACAGCCCCAATTTTGGCTTACTAACGGGTCTTGCACATGATCAGTGGGAGATGCTGGCTTCTGTACCCTGCATTCTGGCAAACAAAGAGGGTTCAGAGTTGAGTGTGGTGTATGTGCCTGTGCGCTTTGGCTTCTAGATGTGACCGCCCTTGTCATTATGAACTTGAAGCTGAGGAGTTCTTTCAAGAGTCTCTGACTGCCTCTGGGAATTTTTTCTTCCCTGCCTCTGTTATCATTTCACATCAAAGAGCCTACTGACTGACCTTTATACCGCTCTTTGTATTTTTCCCTGATAAGCTACAGGAAATTTGTTTTACATTGCAATTTAAGCCCCGTCTCCCCCCTGAGTAAAAGAAAAGATTTGTACTGAGTGTGATTAAGTCAAAAGACAATACCTTTCATGTGCATAAGGCATTCTCAGGCACCGCAATATTATTTAACATTTTAATGGACAATGAGTGATGAATACACAATGCATATTCTGCCCTTGATTTCCTGCAGCCTGCAGGCTGCAGCCATTGACTGCCATTTATCAAAACCATGAAATGTATGCTTTCTTTTCTTCTTGTTCGGTAGGAAACAACTGAATCACCGCAGACTTTTTTGCAGTTTGGAACGTTTTACAATATTTCCCCACGGTTTCAACTCCTTAAAAAAAAAAAAGGGCAACAAGATGACATAAGCATATGCTCCTTTGCACTAAAAACTGTTTCTCAACCTCTAAATGCCTTATTGTCTTGAAATGACAAAATTACACTTGCCGAACCTTTCAAAGGAGGGAATCTGAAATTACGGCTATCGCAAATAAATTAATGTGCACTTTTCAACTTTCATACTGTCGGAGCTTTCATTGTATACATAAAAAAGATGCAGTCACATTAGGAAGTTTGCAAATGAATGAGCTCCTTGATGGAGCTGGCAGTCGTATGGGTGGCCGATCCGCCTGCCCAGGACTGCCTTTTGATCGTCTGCGGGGAGAGCGGGCTAAGCCCACTCTCCGCACAGACTCGGAAAAAGCTCTTCTCACCGATCGTAAGAAGAGCTTCATAGTCTCTCATCCAAATGCAAACCAAGACAGACCATGCTTATCAAAGAGGCAATTCATGCTTGCTACCACAAGTCCTGTTCTCCTCCTCAGGGGTGCTGTGTATACTACTTCCATGTACAGAGGAGTGTACATGGAAGCAGTACATAGCAGTGCCACCGTCTATGTCTTCTGGCTCTGTTACGTTGGCACATTTTGTCTGCCACTACCTTTATTGAGACAGCTGACATAGAACCAAGTTACTTTCTGCAGTTTTGAAATGGGATAGTAGTGTTTACTTGCTGCATATTGTTTGTGTCAGTGATCTTTTCCTTAATAATATTTAAAAAGGAAGAAAATGTATCTAACCAAGGTCTCATCTCCAGAAATACATATACTAACATTTGTTTACTGTATGATGAAGTCATGTGCTGCGAGTGTTTAATCAACTAACTCTTGAACAACACCTGTTTAAAATTACAGCATATTACCATATTTATAGATTTTCTCTTTGAATCTGTTAATTCAAACAAAACTAATGGGAAAGTGACATATTTGTTTGGAAATATCGGGCCACATAAAAGCTTGTACCTTTGGAAAGGCTTTGGTAGGTTACAAAACAGTGCTATAAACCTGCAGGCAAATAGTTGGCAGATTAGCTCAGAATCAATATGTAAAAAACAGTGTTTCATTCTTCCATTGTCTCTTGATTCTCACTACTCCCTTAGGATTGCTAAATCACAATGCTAGAGTGACGCAAGGACCACAAGTGGAGTGATTCACCCTTCTATGCAGCTACTAAACACAGGGTGTAGGCTAGGGATGGCCCACAGGAGGCTCTCTAGCTGGTATTGGACTAAGGTTCCCATAATCCCTAGACACAATAAATTGGAGGACAGCTGGTCTTGTGGTAGCAAGCATGAATTGTTCTGGTTGCATATGAATGGGAGACTACATGTGAGCACTGTAAGATATTCCCCTTAGGGGATGGAGCCACTCTGGGAAGAGCATCTGCATGCTTGCATGCAGAAGGTTCCAAGTTCCCTCCCTGGCATCTCCAAGATAGGGTTGAGAGAGACAATACTGAGCTAGATGAACCAATGGTCTGACTCGGTGGAAGGCAGGTTCTTATGTTCCTATGAGTTGAAGTCCAACAGCAACTGGAGAACCTGAGGTTGACCACCCCTGGCCTTGACCCCGCAATTCGCTGTGACATTGGTCCCCTAGCCGCTGCCTCTGTCTCATCCATCTGCTTTTCGCTCAGATGCATCTATCTCACTTCACTACATACTCTGCCCCTTTCTTTCAGTTAACATTCCTCTTGGCTATCTTGTAATCTACCTTCTGAGACCTCCTGCAACTCAGTTTTCACAGTTTTTTAGCTGGCCCCGTGCAAGCTCCTCCTCCCATGGGCCTATGTGACTTTTTCATCTCCTCCAATTTAACAAATAGCCATGCTCACAGAAGTTGTTCTGTGAGCATTTTGTAGCATATAACTTTGTTCGCAGGGCAGCTGGGATGCTTGTGGAAATCTGCAGAATGTGCTACTGAAAATGCAGTGATCACATAAGGTAGGCAAAATGCTATGTACTGAATGAAGAGCTTTCCAAAAATCATAATGAGCTCTTCTCCCCTGGGTGGTAGCAACCAGCTCCCTGGTTCATGGACTATTCGCAAGAGAAAGGAGTTGAGGAGGAGGGGAAAGATATCCACACAAACCTTTCTTCTAGCCTAGCAAGAGGGTGTCCAGCTAAGCCCTTCTCCCTACTTTCTAACAACTATAAATAAAATAAACCCACAATACTGCAGCCACCTAAGCTCTTCAGACATAATGCGTGCCATGTAAGAACATAAGAACAGCCCTGCTGGATCAGGCCCAAGGCCCATCTAGTCTCGCATCCTGTTTCCTACAGTGGCCCACCAGATGCCTCTGGAAGTCACAGGCGGGAGCTGAGGGCATGCCCTCTCTCCTGCTGTTGCTTCCCTGCAACTGGTACTCAATTGCATCCTGCCTTTGAGGCTGGAGGTGGCCTTTAGCCCTCCGACGAGTAGCCATTGATAGACCTCTCCTCCATGAAATCATCCAAACCCCATTTAAAGCCATCCAAGTTGTTGGCTGTCACCACATCTTGTGGCAGAGAATTCCACAAGCCGATTATGTGTTGTGTGAAAAAGTACTTCCGTTTATTGGTCCTAGATTTCCTGGCAATCAATTTCATGGGATGACCCCTGGTTCTAGTGTTATGTGAGAGGGAGAATAATTTCTCTCTATCCACTTTCTCCACACCATGCATGATTTTATAGACCTCTATCATATCTCCCCGCAGTCGTCTTTTTTCTAAACTAACAAGAAACAATTGTACAGCCAATACATAAGGGGGCAACAAGGAAACATTGGAGAAAGCTCTGGATGAAATCAAGATCTGGACATATTCTCTTTACTCATTTTTGGTGTTATACTGGTACCTATATCAGCCACTTAAGTCATCTGCTCTCATTATTGTTGTCTTAGTTTCCAAATAACAAAACCAGATGAACTGTTGAATACAGTTTGTGGGTTCATTACGAACGTGGAATTAACCTATGATCTGTAACTAAATTAGGCGGTTTTAAAATGAGCAAAACAGAACTTATTAGATCAATTCTGTTTTCCTATAAGACACTTCATTAATATTTATGAAGAAGTGTTATGCCCACATTATGAGTTAGATTCCAATTTAAATTTTAGATCAGATTTCCAGCTGAATTTTAACGAGACCTGTATGAAGAAAAAAATAGAATCCTACCAAATATTTTGTTCTCACACCTATTTGTCAGAATAAGTTTAACTCTTTCCATGATGTTTCTAAACAAAACCTTTTACAATATCAGTTTAGGCAGGACTTTTTCAACCAGCCTACAAATCACCAAACTTGACTTTTGATTTACTTATTTATTTACTTATTCAATTTCTATACCGCCCTTCCAAAAATGGCTCAGTGTGGTTTACACAGAGAATAAATAAATAAATAAATAAATAAGATGGGTCCCTGTCCCCAAAGGGCTTACAATCTAAGAAGAAATATATGATAGACACCCAGCAACAGTCACTGGAGGTACTGTGCTGGGGGTGGATAGGGCCAGTTACTCTCCCCCTGCTAAATAAAAGAGAATCACCACGTTAAAGGTACCTCTTTGCCAAGTTAGCAGGGGTTAGGGTTGATGTTTAAAACTGCATAAACGTGGTAGATCCACAGCACTAGAATAGGTAGCATTCAATTATTAATTGGCTATGGGGAATAAAATAGAACTCACTCACAGGACAGAACTGCATGTTAATGTCCAATTCAGGGTTGCTGCCCAAACCAACATCACAGTGTTTGCTCTTCCTCTTCCCCCATAACATGTAGCAGCCAAACTTGCCCATATTGTGACATCATCACAGTGTACGTTTCCCTTCCCCCTTGAACAGCAGACAGTGATGTGCAATGAGCAGGTGAAGATGCACAATGTGATGACGTGTAGGAGGAACTCAACATGAAGCCATTTTCAGCAGTACCCGCATGTTGAACATAAAGAGGTGATTCTCATGACCAGCTGAAACTGAGCTAAGGGAGCCCAGCCCGGTTTTGGCTGGTCGTGAGACCTGCCAGGAGCTGCAGCGGTGAGACCTCTTAAGTGACCCACTGCTTAACCCGGGTTTTGGGCACAAGAGTGCCTGAAAACAAGTTCGAGGGATCCTATGTCACTGCAGCCCGGCTCTGTGCTGCAGTGACTCACGCATAGCCTCCCGGCATTGGGAGGCTCCCCAGAATGCCCCACACACTCATGTGAGTTATTCTGGGACTTCCAGGGGCCAGGAGGCCCCCGAACCCTGCCACCTCAACTGGCTCCATGATAGAGCCCGTAATCATCTTCTAGGTGGCCAATCTGGCCGCCCAGGGCAGGCTAGCTGATCATCTGTGGGGAGAGTGGGTCAAGCCCGCTCTCCCCGCAAACCCCCTTTAGACTCTCCACACTGCTTGTGTGGAGAGCCTTTCTGTGTAGTCCTGTTCTCAGTTGCATTCTGGATCCAATTTCAATCAGTGGTGCTTATAGAAGTGAAATCTAGCCAATTTCAGTAGGAGAAATAAAGGAAGAACAGTATAAAGCAACATGTAACTTAACTTGTGTGTACTTTGCATCCCCTGCTAAATGAGCAAAGAGTCACCCTTTAAAGTGATCACTCTCTTGTATTTGGCAGGGGAAGAGCAACTGCCCCTATTTAACCCCAGCACAGCATCCTCCAGTGGCTGTTGCTGGTGTCTATCTTAGGTTTCCTTTTATGGTTTGTTTATTTATTTAAAATATTTATACCCTGCCCCTCCAGTACATTATTGCTTGCTGCAGCTCACAACATTTATAAAACAGTTACAATATGAAATCAGACTAATAAAATTATCTATCTATCTATCTATCTATTTAAAATATTTAATTAACCAAATTAAACAAGTTAAAAATCCAAGCTAAAAGCACAATCATAATTAGCTTCTAAAATTCCAAATTAAATTCTTGAAGGTAAAAACTAAGAATTATAAAAACTAAAGGACCTACCAGATATACGAAACAGGTGAAACATTAAAAAGCCTCTTTAAAAAGATGTGTTTTTAGTTGTTTTTTTAAAACTCTGAGAGAGCATGGCGAAGCTTTTCAGGGAGGGCGTTCCAAAGCCGAGGGGCCACAACCAAAAAGGCCCTGTCTCTAGTCCCCACCAGTTGGATCTCTGTTAGTGGCAGTGCCATGTGCAGGGCCTGAGATGATGAGAGGAGGGCCCTGGCAGGTTCATTTGGGTGAATGCGGTCGAACAGGTACCCCGGCCCCAAGCTGTGTAGGGCTTTAAAGGTCAACTCCAGCAGCTTGAATCTAGTCTGGAAGCAGACTGGTAGCCAATGAAGCTGATACAGGATAGGTGTAATACTCATGAAGCGACTCGCATCCATGAGCATCCTTGTGGCAGCATCCTGAACCAGCTGAAGCGTCTGAACCATCTTCAAGGGCAGCCCCACATAGAGTGCATTGCAGTAGTCTAATGTGGACATTACCAAAGCATGGGTGACTGGGGTTATGGGTGTGCATGGAACCGCCACACTGCGGTCCGGCACTGGGGTGGGGGGTCGCTTTAAGAGTGTTGGGAGGGTTTACTTACCCCTCCCGCCGCTTTCCGCTGTGGCGCCGTAATTGCTAGAGTAATTTGGGTGACAGGATACCTCCCTGCCGCCCCTTCCCCACTGCTGCTCTGCAAAAACTCCCAGTAATGCTTTGCGCGCGCGCACATCGTGCGCGTGCTTCACGTCACTGATATGCGTGCGCAAAGCATTACTGGGAGTTTTTGCAGAGCAGCAGTGGGGAAGGGGCGGCAGGGAGGTATCCTGTCGCCCAAATTACTCTAGCAATTACGGCGCCACAGCAGAAAGCGGCGGGAGGGGTAAGTAAACCCTCCCGCCGCTCTTAAAGCGACCCCCCACCCCCAATCCGAACCACCCAGGTCCGGACTGGTCCGGAGGCCGTTTCAATGGCCTCCAGTCCGGTCCAGGCCCATCCCTAACTGAGGTCAGGTCTGACTTCTCCAAGTAGGGTCGCAGCTGGTGCACTAGCTGTAGCTGGTAAAAGGCACTTTTAGACTTTTAGAATGTGAGCCCTTTTGGGACAGGGAACCTTATTTATTTATTTATTTATTTTATCTATCTGTGTAAAATACATTGAGAACTTTTGTTGAAAAGCAGTATATAAATATCTGTAATAGTAGTGCACAAGTGGAATCAGTTTGCTAAGGTAGCAGTTCATAGGACCAGTGTACATAATACAGCATTGGCACAAGGTGCTAATTTGTCTCTAAATGCTTTAGAGCCCCTCAGCTGCTGCCCAAGAACTGGTGGAGCAGCAGGGTCACAGCAAGAGTGGCAATGAAGCATGTGTGGCATCTATGCATTGGTGTTAGAGCTAAGAACAGCATCACAATCCTGGCTGAGTTGTTCTCTGTTAATAAAGGACAGCATCCAGCCAAAGTTAAGTATTTTTAAGTGCCATTGATTTCAGTGGGACAGTTAAGTATATTCTAAATTATCTCCAATTGAAGTCAGTGGGATGGTGCTATTTCCCACTCCCACCCCACATAATGATATGTGCACTTCTGGGGTTAGCTTATGACTTGACTCACCTCTGATGTAAAAGAAGAATGTTTGGTTATGGAAATCAGTAAAAGGGCTGTGAGACAATCTTCATCTTCTCTATGGGTATGGCAATGGAAGAGGCATATTGTAGTATAGTCCCCAGGTGATATTTACTGTGGAGGTTAAAATACAGGGCTAGGAAAAAGTATGTGCTCAAAAGGTTCTGGTGGAAAAGGAATCTATATCCAACTGTCATGGGGGTGCTCACACATAAGGAGCTTATTCAGCAGAGGTTCTATAGATTGTATATACCAGAACAGATTGTTTTATCGACCCCAGAGATGCTTGAATGTACGTAAGAACAGTCTTGCTGGATCAGGCCCAAGGCCTATCTAGCCCTACGTCCTGTTTCACCTAGTGGGCCATCAGATGCCTCTGAGAAACCCATAGGCAAGAGGTGAGGGCATGCCCTCTCTCTTGCTGTTGCTCCCTTGCAACCAGTATTTAGAGGCATCTTGCCTCTGAGACTGGAGGTGGCCTATAGTCACCAGACTATTAGCCATTGATAGATCTGTCCTCCATGAATTTGTCTAAGCTATTCTTAAAGCCATCCATGCAAGTGGCCATCACCATATCCCGTGGCAGAGAATTCCATAGATTTATTATGTGCTCTGTGAAAAATGTTCTTCCTCTTGTTAGTCCTAAATTAAATAAGGGCATTATAGTATTAGCATTTTTATTTTCAGATCCCTAGCATGGAGTTTGCCTTTCCCCCAGCTGCTGCACACTGAATCAACACTTTCAACAAGCTGTTCGCCATGACCCCAAGATCTCTCTCCTGATCAGTCACTGACATCTCATACCCCATCTGTGATGCAAGACTTGCTCTTGTGTAAGCCATGTTGGTTCTCCTTCAGCAAGGCCTATTCTTTTATATGTCTAACAATTTTGTCCTTTCCATCATTTTTTTTATGCTTTCTATCAATTTCTTTCCATCAATATGCTTTTTATGCTTTCCATCAATTTACCCGGCATAGAAGTTACGCTAACCAGCCTGTAGTTTCCTGCATCCCCCCACATTGATTTTTGAAAATCAAAGTTAACATTAGTTAATTTCCAGTTTCCAGTTCTGGTACAGAGTCTAATTGTAGGGACAAGTTACATATTTTTTTGCTAGGAGAAACATGCTTTCTCATTGGAAAATGGAAACATCTAGAAACACGCTTTCCCACTGATGTCCTTTTATCGATTTCAGGAAATAACATGGGCAGAAATTTGATGTTCAGAGTGTGATTATGTTGTTTGGACTGAATGTATGCATCCAATGATTTGGATTTAAAGTTTTATATGCCTTAATTTTATTATCTAAAGAAATGTTAAATATTGATAACAGTGAAATTAATGGTGCAAGTACTTTTTAAAAAAACTTTGGCGAGGGTAAATGTACAGAATAATTCTGCCAGATTTGTGAAGAATAGGATATAGCTTTAGGCTGCAATCCTGCACAGAGTTACTTAAGAGCAAGTTCTATTAAATTCACTGGGACTTTCTTCTAAGCAAGCAGGCATGGGATTATGCTTCAAGTCACTAAAGTAAATTTACAGGATCAAGCTATAAGTCTCAGTAGACCAGGATGATTGATTTTGCCATGGTTCATACATTAAAAAAAAACCCTCATGTGAAGTGGCCCTGATGTTGCAGGGGGTAAGTAAGTACGCCCTAGTTCATACATTCAAGCTGGAGACATGCTACAATAACATGGTGGAGGGATAGCATGAGCCACCATTCTGCGAGCCTCCTAGAAAAGTATATACATTTCATACAGGATATCTAACAAGAGTAAGTAATTTCAGAACAACTATTAAACTTCTGAGAAAAATGTTCTTTTACAAATGGAACCATGGATCACTACATATGTACAGGAAGCCTTTTTAGTCATAGGGGTTCCATTCTCGCCCGAAACCACAAATACGGGAACCATAAATAAAGAAACCTTACCCCTATCGGAATCCAGGGGTTAGGTTCCTCAAGCAAAAACAAACAACAACAAAAAACCCAAGGCAAAAAAATAAGCACAGACAGAAATAAGAGGAATAAAACACAGTACCTTTCTCTCCAGCTTTCCAGCAAGGCCGCCCCTCCAAACCCAAATCTTACAAATTTCTGTGATATTCATGAGTTTTTCTAAAGAGCCATAAAATTGTTCCTCACTGCAAAATGTGGTCGGAAATGAACCCAGAAGTCATTTCTGGCTGTTCAGGAACCACAGATAGGTGAATTTTGCATCTTTTTGACCTGCAGATAAAGAAACTGGGTCTCTAAGACCCTACTGAAGCTATGTGGAACCACGATCTATGAGATCACAGAATGAGGACCTCCAGAGGTGCACCTAGTTAATTATGTCGCTTGGACCTAAAGGCCTTTGGAGGCCCCCCTCCC
Source organism: Hemicordylus capensis (assembly GCF_027244095.1). Taxonomy (NCBI): domain Eukaryota; kingdom Metazoa; phylum Chordata; class Lepidosauria; order Squamata; family Cordylidae; genus Hemicordylus; species Hemicordylus capensis. The sequence goes on along the minus strand of NC_069661.1, from coordinate 41,741,858 downwards.
CTGCAAATTAAGCATCGTCATGCTCAGCTTGGCAACCACACCACCTAAAGAGGTGGGGGGGGGGCCAGGGGCTGTGTTGGCCCTGGACTTCAGCCTGGAAGTCCAGGGGTGAGAGCGCCTCTGCCTGTAATTGTTGTAATCCTTACATTGTTGTAATCCTTACAATTGTTTTAATCCTTACAACATTGTTGTAATCCTTACAATTGTTGTAATCCTTACAACAGCCATAAAAGGTAGGTCAGTCTTATTCCCATATTGAGAGGGAGGGGTGCTGAAGTAGAGCAATAGTGGCTTGCTAAAGGCCAATCAGCGAGCTCATGGCAGAGGTGAGATATATGATTGTGTATTCATGACTATTTAGAATATTTATAGACCACTTTTGAACCCAAAAGGTTTGCAGAGCAGTCTACATAACAAAAGAAGTGAAAAGCGCGTCTGGATAGGGCAGTATAAAAATGTAAAAAATAAAGAAATAATAGATAAGTTGGCTCAAGAGAGCCCAAGAACATCCAAAAGGCACTCACAATCTAAAAAGAAACAAAAGGGAGACACCGGCAACAGCCATTGGGAAGGGCGCTGTGCTGGGCTGAACAGAGACGGTTGATCTCCCCCTGCAAAAAGAGACACCACTTTGCCCAGTTACTTAACAGGGATGAATCAGACATTTCCAGATTCATAGTCTTGTGGCAGCGAGCATGACTTGTCCCCTTAGCTAAGCAGGGTCTACTCTGATTGCATTTGAATGGGAGACCACATGTGAGTGCTATAATATATTCACTTTAAGGGATGGAGCCACTCTGGGAAGAGCATCTAGGTTCCAAATTTCCTCTCTGGCATCTCCAAGGTAGGGCTGAGAGAGATTCCTGCCTGCAACCTTGGAGAAGCCACTGCCAGTCTGTGTAGACAATTCTGAGCTAGATAGACCAATGGCCTGACTCAGTATATGGCATCTCCCTATGTTCCTAAAGTGTCTTTGCCATTATGGTCTACTAATGTGGTGGTACAGCACTTAGAATAGCACATTGTTAGGTGTTATTCCAGTGAGAAATTTCTGACATACCTGAATACAATCTCAACTCAAAGCAGTAAATCACTTTCTAGTTTTCCATCTGTTTCCCTGCAGTTCCAGTGAAATGAGCACTGCTCCATAGGTAAAGGCAAAAGGGAGTATTTCTAATCCCCTCACCATGCATATGTTCAGTTGTGCTTATATCTGTTCATGTGGTGTTAGATACCTACTAATTTGCAGATTGCTTCTTCCCTCCTCATTTATGACCACAAATACCGATACCTAAAATGTGTCTTTGCCATTCTGGAAGCTGCCTCTAAACAATGAGAGCTTGTCATAGCAACCTGGCAGTACAATGATCTCTGCAAGTTCCACATTTTAATCAGAGAGAGGATCTCACTCAGGTATTTGGGAATAATACGATGGAAGTGCAGCCTGTTAATAGCTGTGCCCACCATCCAGTACAGCAGATGGCTCAGACACCTGTCCTGCCTGGGCTGGTGAGCTGAGAGACACCTTAAACAGTCAACAACAATAGCATTGTCAAAGCACACACAGAGAGCCTAGATTTGCACTCCATAATCCCATTCCTATCTTAACATTCATGTTTAAAGTTGGAAATCATTTTGCACAAGCTGTATTTGAAACATTACAAGTTTTTTAAAAACCCCAGTATTTTTTTTAAAATGCAGATGGAGTTACATATTTGATTGGAGCGGGGTTTGAGGCAAACAGGAGCACAACCAAAGCCCCTTCAAACTTTTCTGAGATCTGGCTGACTCTTCCTTAGTAGTCCATAGCAGCCAGTGATGTTTCTTAAGTGGTAGCTGATGGCCAGGAGAGACGTGGGAATCCCTCTGTGGTTTAGAAAGAAATCTCCATCAGAGTATGAGGAAGGTTATTTATGTCCCCATAAGGGGAGGGAGCAGGTGTGTGTGTGTGTGTGTATGTAAACCCCCCCAACACACACACACGCACACACACACACACACACACACACACACGGGGGGGGGGAGAAAGTGTCTGGGGAGTGGCAGAGAGATGAGAGTAGGCTGAAGATAATTGGGGGTATGGGTTCCCTCTGGGTACCAATGTTCTTATAGAAGTGCCTGTTCTTTGGTAGTCTTTATTACAAACACATCCTATGTCTCCAGTGCTCTCCCACCCAACGGAAATCAAAGCCAGAAGCCCTGCATGGAATTTCTCAATGCCCAGGGAATGTGCAAAATTCATAATTTTATTATTCCTGTCCAGCCATTCAATTTTGTCAGGCAGATTACTGGTCAGTGACTGCCTAGGAGATGTTTCATTTCCCCATCTGGAGCAAATGGTGTTGGGGATTCTCTCTGGTAGGAGAAACCCCTTTTCATTATAGCAGAGTGCACAGAGGCACAACACAGCGGAATTTAGTTAGGCATGCGTGTATGCTAAGAGTAAAATAACTTGGAGCCAGTTCATAGTTTCAAATAAATGGTATTTATTAGATAACTCCATTCTAGATAAGAAAGTGAGGAGTTAGGATCTCTAATCTGTTTATCTAGCTGGATGCATATGGATTCTGCATCTCTGCACACATGGTGCAGGGGAGAGGAGCTTGCATGTTGCAAGGTAGAAGGAACAGGAAGAGAAGGGAAGGGAGGACGGAAGTGGCTGGAAGGAAGGAAGTGTCCCTAAGAGTAGCAATCTACATTCCAAAGGGATAGTGTCAGAGCAGTAGAGAAGGGATGACCAATGTCTTGACCCTCTAGCCCTCTGACTCACTAGTCTGTCCTCCACTGTCTTTGAGATAAGAGACAGTGCAAAGTCCTTCACTTCCAACAAATGGTTGGGTGAATATCTGGAGATCTTGAATGCTAGCCACCAGACTTTGCAGGAAGTGACCCTACACTAAGCTAAGGTTAGCAACTTATGTAGGAGGCTGTGTGTGTGATAGCATCTGGCAGGTTTAGGAAAAGACAGAAGCTGAGTTAGGGAGATGAAAGCACCGTAAAGTGCAGGGCTATGATGTGAGCTAACTGGTCTGCTAGCTGGTAAGGGTGTACGTGTTGTTTGCGATTTGTAATAAAACCCATAGTAAAATGCTATGAGTCTCCAGTGCTCTCTGTTCTCCAAATGAAACCAAAACCTAAGTAGATCTATGTTTTGTTGTACAATGTGAAACATTTTGAAAGCAGAATTATGGAAATATATGTTTAATAAATTGTTAGTAACAAGAACCACAAAAAACCTGTCTGTTGGCTAACCACGTTCTAAGTAGAAAAGGATAGGAAATCAGTGGGGCTGGTTTCACAATGATGAATAGAGTAGGAGATCCATTCTACCCTCGTTTGGGAGCTCTGTGCGCTCCAATTTTCTGCTTGTGTTAAAACAAGGTCAGAGGCACTGACAGTGCTTGTGTGCTAAAGAGCAGCTTCATAGGAGGGCTTTTTGACCGACCTTAAGGACCCAGGTGGGCCATAATCTCAGATTGCTCCATGGAGGTGGCAGATTCCTCTTAAGTACTTGAACCCGCAGAGAGGAAAAAATATATGGAAACACCTCCTCAAGCTAGCCCAGGAGTGAGTGAGACCTTCCTGAACAAGAGGAGAGCTTTTAGAGGGGAGTTCCTAGAGTAAACAAAAAAGACTCTCCAATCTGTAGGTCAAGTAATTCCAAATCTCACCTGCATTAACCATTAGTCTCTCCCACCCTGGTTACATCATGAAATTTGAGTTTGGAAGGCTACATGCTTCTCATCCCTGAAACATGCAGAACTACTCTGCATCTCTCAATTGGTACAGTTCAATGAAGTTTGTTGCAAGTTTATTAGTATTTTCTACACTTCTTTGAGCTTTAAATACCATATCCCGAGTTTTTCTCCCTATGTACCAGAATACTAATAGCAATGCCTAATGTGTCATCAATGTTCATCAATTTGTACATAGATTTTCCAATTAGAAAATGACTGAGTTAGCAGTCCTGCAGAAAAATGCTAGGGAAATGATTAATCAAGCTCTTGAACGAATGTCAGATTTAGAACTAGCTTTCAAACATCGCATTTTCACCCCATACATTTTCCTCTACAAACATCTTGAATTTAACATTTCTCTCCACAGTTAGAACAGGAAAACAAATGCTGCTCACAGAGGTATGTTTTTAGAGTAATGTATTGTTAACCACAGTAAATTATATGCTTCATTTACTGTCTATTTACTTGTAAAATGATCCTGCTTAAAAAACTTCTTTCATGTTTTAATTTTCAGCACTGTGGCTTGCTTTTGAGCTTGATGTATTTTGTTTTCACACAGCATATAAGGTGGGCTTTTAAAAAAGGAATTAAGTACTCTGGGGGAACACATCTCTCACCGGCCTTCCTAATAGCTATTTGATTATAAGTTGTGCTAAATCTAAGCTCGACTTGTTAACCTGCTAAAATAATTTTATATACGCACCTAGTTCAACTGTTTTAAACTGTGTTCTGGGGTGTGAAATCCAGGGTGCCAAAGAAGCTTGGCTCCTCAAAGATCAGTAATGTGGCCAAACTGGCCAACATGACATGCAGCAGCTCAGTGGTGCTGTGCACCATGCCAGGGTTGCTGCAGAAGCATAAGACAGCCACGATGCAATTGAGGATGAGTGACTATGGCATCACTAATAGCCCAACCACTCATCCTCAACAGCGTCAGGGCTGCCTTACATGCCTACAGTAGCCCCAATGCAGTTTGTGGCCTCATTGAGAAGCTGTGCATCATGTCAGCCACTGACTTTAATCAGAGCTTAAAGTCACCATCAGACTTTGCCCTGTAGGGTGCAGCTTCTGGAGAATGTTCATTATCAGTTCATGTGGGTTGGCAGTGAGGCCCAACAGGCCTGGCCAGTGTGCCACATAAACCAAGCATGTGCCATACCACATGCTCCAAATCGCTCTACCGTGTGCAGAAATTCTGTAGGAGATGCAGAATGCCCTCACTGAGGGCTCTACCCTCAGTCAAAACCTGATATTGTAAAGATGTTCTATGCATGTGTTTTCAACAGAAGCTGGTTTTACAGCACATATGGCTGGAGGCAGAGGTGCACCTAGGTACTTTTGGAGCCTGGACCTAAAGGCCTTTGGAGGCCCGCCCCCCTCCCCTGCAAATTAAGCATAATCATGCTTGGCCAGGTGACTACACCACCCAGGTAAAGAGGATTTCGGGTGGGGGCCAGGGGCTGGGGAGGCCCTGGACTTTGGCCCCAAAGTCCAGGGGTAAGAGCGCCTCTAGAGGTTCAGCACACACTCCATAAAATGGGTGACTTATCCCTTCTTACTGACTATGGGGATGTACTTTGTATTCTATGCTATACTGCCACTGCACAGTACAGCATAATATTTGTTGGGTATGAAGGGTCATAGTTGCACTATAGTTAGCCACCCCTCCCCTCAAGGCAAAGTACTTTCTTAAGGGGCTGATTGGAGCCAGTTAAGGACATAAGAGCCGAATACCCCTTCTGGATCAGGCCTAAGGCCTCTGTAATCCAGCATCCTGTTTCCAAGAGTGGCGAACCAGATGCCTCTGGGGAGCCCACAAGAAGACGATGCAGGAATATTCCTTTCCTGCCATTGCTCCTGTACAACTGGTATTCAGAGGCATAATGCCTCCAGCCCTGGAAGTAGCATTTAGACATCAAGCCATGTAATGTACCCTGGGACAAGAAGTGAAGACAGACCCCTTACCCCAGGCCCACCGCCTCCCCATGTTTTTTGTTGCAGAGGAACTGTAAAGACGTGGTGAAAAACAAAACTTTCTCCACACACCTATTCTCTCAAATGTGATACCACATTTACTTGTTCAATTACACCTAAGGCCCTACCATCAAAACTGGTAGCAATTAGGGATGTGCACAGAACTGCAGCGGGGCGGTTCAAAGGCGGCGGGGTTGCCGCTTTAAGAGCAGGGAAGGGTGCACTTACCCCTCCCGCCGCTTTTTCCCTGCTGGCGTCCTTTGTTCAGAAAGCATGCCGATGCATGCAGGTGCGTCGGGGACTTCTGGCCATATCCAGCCAATGGGGGCAACGGGGTAGCAGGGAGGTACGCTGCCGCCCCGATTAGCTTTCTAAACAAAGGATGCCGGCGGGGGGAAAGCGGCAGGAGGGGTAAGTGCACCCTCCCCTGCTCTTAAAGTGGCACCCCCGCCGCCTTCAAACCGGTGGAACCGTCGGTTCTTTGAACTGGTTCGGAGGCCCATAAAGGGCCTCCGAACCGGTTCCGTGCACATCCCTAGTAGCCATTAATAGTTTTGTCCTCCAGGAATTTGTAACCTTCCTTTAATGCCATCACAGTAGAAAGTCAGACATGGAAAGAAGCTGGCTTGGAAGACCCATCCAGTTCCAAGGATAACTCTTCCACTTTCTCCATTGATCCTTTAGGTTCAATGTTTGCTAAGAGATTTCATCCTTAAGAATATAGCAAAAGAGTGTTTGGTTTGTAGCAAATGCATCTTATAGCAGAGATATTATCAAATAAAAGTGAAATATACAGATAGTAATATTAGCTGCTGCAAAACTTAAAAAATGCAATGGTGACACAGGAGACTAGTGTGTGGAGCACATACTGTGCAGCTTTAATACAATTACTGATCTAAAAATGGTTACTACCTACCCATGTTCCCCAAAACTGATTTCCTCAATGTATTTTTACCCACTCACATAATACTGTCATTACAAATTATTCAGGAGTCTGGACTTTTCTGCTAAGTAAGACTACTCTTCTTCTCTATAAGCCAGGTTCTTAGAATATGGGGTTAACTGCACATTGATTTTTACCTCCCTCCCTTTTTTCTGGACAGTAACAAATAGGCAGCTCCTAATTTTGCTATGAAGTGAAGGTTCATAAAACTCACAATTATATTGCTCTGAAAATTCACTGTAGGCCTGAGGCAGTAACAGGAGAGTGTATTAGATTAGACTTCCCTTTTGTAACTGTTCATTTGTATTATTGCTATTGGTCACAGAGTTTTTTAAGCCATCAGGCACACAAAATTCATTTTTAATTGCTTTTGTTTTGCTTTTCTGTTGTTTTTCACCCCCTTGGTGTGATGTGAATCAATTTTGCCATCATAAAGTTGGCAATCAAAGAGGGAATATCCATTACTTTAGTTTACAAAGAATCATTATTCTTCCAAGACCATAAAGCATTGTTGCTAGTAAAACAGCTTTGATTTAGAGAAGGTAAATAGTAATAAATCTTTTATATTTACACAGGTGACAGAGTATTAAGGTAGTATTTTTGCAGTGTTACAGGCATTATGTGGATAGAAATCTGAGGAGGACAAAATTGGTAATTGGTTTTCCTGAGGACAATATTATTTAAATTATTTCCATTATTTTTGGCATTTTTTGCTATTAATATAGAGATACGAATACGATGAATACCCTTGCAGGATACCCTTGCAGGGAGGTATGGTGTATAAATAATACCACAACTTAGAAGCAATTGCACATTAGTTCCTTCCACCAAGAACCGATGGAACTCCTCCTTTCTCGTGCTCTAGCACCTACTATAGCAAGAGGAAGCTCTTCATGGCCTGGCTCAGAATTGTGACTTGAGCATCTGTGACCCCTCCAACACCAAGTGGAAGCACATGTCCAAGATGGTCTCGGCACTCGAGCCCTTCCTGTTTGCAGTGAAGAGCTTGTGTGCCAAGGCCACGACTCTGAGCCAGGTCTTGCCCACCACGCTTCTCTTTGAGAAGCTGCAAACCTCACTTACCACTAGGGAGGGCAGAGCCCTGGCAGGCTGGCTGAGTACTGAAGTGGTGGAGAGGCTCATCAAGAAGTTGGGTGACCAAGAGGAGCATGTCTTGTCTTGTCTTTGTGACCCGACTATGAAGGGCAATACTGTCTGTGCGGACAACTTGCCTGGGTGAATGGAACTTCTGGTTGAGCTAGTTAGAGAAGAAGCAGAGGAAGTTCAGGAACCAGGAGGAGAGTGCTGGTATGTCTACTTCGTGCATAGTCCACACCCAACAGTAGTGTGGGTCAGCCCTCTCCCCCCATTTCCCAGTCCAGCAGAATCACATCCCTGCCAGATGCACCAACGCAGCTAGCAATTCCATCACATTCCACCCAGTAGTTCAAGTGGAGATGCCTTAGCAAACTGCAAGGAGAGCAGGAGGCTCCGCCAACCAGGCCCTGTAGTAGTGCTGCTCAGACTGTGTTGCAATACCTGCAGGACCTGGTGGAGGAAGACCTGGAGATGGACCATGTCCAGTTCTGGACAGTGCATCGCCAAGTCTGGCTGGACTTGGGGGTGGTTCCAGGATGCTTCCTTTCATGTCCACTGACCAGAGCTAGAGGGTGTTCTCCATCGCTGGGGATATGAGCACACCCCATTGCTCATACCTGGACCCTGGCTTGGTGAAGCAACTGGTTTTCCTTAAGGTTGTAACCTCCCCCTGCTGAGCTACCCCAAGCTTGAAGTGGAGGGTGAGTGAGTGTGAGTTGTCCCTCCTCACCTGCCTGCAACACCACTTCAGAGCAGCTCACCCCACCCTCACCCTGTGTTTAGATTCCTTGATGCTACATACGTTCTCCATTCATTATGAGAAAAACTTATAACACACCAAAGAATCTAAAATACATAAAATTTCCCCCCAAAAAATCACAAGAGTGCACAATTGCTTTGTGGGTTAGATGGTAGTTGGTATCCATGGCACCCTACCACCCAGACCATTTTGGTGCCCCTAGGTGCTACACACAGGGAATAATGGGGCAGTTCTAGCTCCCCATTATTCCCTATAATGAGCCATTTAGAACTAGCTCAAGCACGGTTCGAGCTCAAGCCCAACTAACGGTCGGCTAGGGCAAACCAGTACTCAAATCGGGGCACCTGGCTTGAGCCCAGTTCAAACCCAAACCGAACCACTCCAGCCAGTTTTGTGCACATCCCTAGTGCATAAATATACATGTCTGAAGAGAGCCCCAGTGTACTGGTATGTCAGTTGGGGCCTCTTCACTAGGGTTGCTCCTGAAATCTCAAAAAGTGAACTGTATACCTAACTGAGGTGTTTCTCAAGCATTTGAGATTGTTTAAGGGAAGCCAAACCATAAGTCCTGTAAGATTTCAGAACATACCTTGGGTTGGCACCAAAATTTCAAACAAAAAATTCATACTGGCCAAATCCTCATTAACAAAGTGTCAGTGCTTCATGAGGGCACACTAGCAGCACCCCACTGGACTGCTGATCTCCCTGCCCCTGGAAGTGCTCCCTGCAATTCTCTCAGAGACCCATTTCCAGGTCCCAGGAAGTGCTTCCAGGGGTGGGGGAGATCAGCACAAAGTGCCCCCTTGTGTGAACTCATGCATTGCCTTCATCCAGAAGGCAACAGCATTAGTGTGCACATAGCATGAACACTTCATTTCCCACCCCACCATATTGCACAATTTGGGTAATATGGGTAATATTGTAATATTACAATATGGGTAACATCCTTCCCACAATGTGTATGTGTGCACACATGACAGAGGACCCAAGTGTCCAGCAATTTAATGCACAATTACAAATCTTCTGAAGGGTATTCTTAGTACAGAACCTCAAGGTTGTGTGGGGCTGGACCGTTTCAGATTCTGCAAGGTGCATAATAATGCAACCCATGGCAAGGGCAGTAATAGCACCAAAATCGCCCTTGTTTGCAGTGGGCACACAACCAAGATGGGTGCACACCCCTATCAGTATAATGAATCCAGGTTTTTGTACTCTGTCTAAATCGTGCTGTGAGTCTCTCAGTTCAGACAAAGCTACTTGCAGTTCCTGATCAATCTCTTTTTGGGTTCTGTGATGCACAAAGAGGGGCTTCCCTCTCCACTTGAAAGCCATGTTCTTCCCTTCTGGAATATAAAACAGCTTAATCTCAGTCTTCAATGTCGCCAACACATCGGCAGAAGCCCTCATGCTGGAAACAAACTGGGTGAGAACATTCTTCACTGCATGTGCCGAGGCTACACAAGGGGTTGCTGTGAGGAAGTAGGAGAACACTTTTCTGGTGTCACTGCTCACCTGGGATGATTTGGTGATATCTAATACATCGTGGCAATGGTAATTGGAGAAGTCAGGTACAGTGATGTCATTGTGGACATAATGAACACTAGCAAGAGCGTTGAGGCTGGCAGTGGTGATGAGGCCCCTCCTCCCGGGCTGCTTGCCCGGCCAGTGACTCCCAGCAAAGCAGAGGCCACTTGGGCTTCAGAGATGGCAGCTTTGCAGCCAATGGCACCAGCCCCAGTGCTAGGGGCTGCAGTGGGCCTGGTGTGGCATGCGTGATGGCCAAGAGTTAAGGGGCGAAGGGGCAGGAGTGGGCAGCCACAGACAACATGGCAGCATCAGCGTCAACTTCTCTCAGCCTGGTCACCTTCACGGCCAACATCGATCACTTGCATGGGGGGTTATTTGTATGTGGGGAGGATGAGCGAAAAGCACTCCCTTGTGTGAACTCATGCATTGCCTTCATCCAAAAGGTGGTATTGGTGGCAGCGGCAGCATGCACAAAGCATCAGCACCTCATTAGAAGCACCAGCACATTGTTAGGATGTCAGCCACTGAATTTCTGGGTTCTTCCCAAGGTAACATATTTGAGAGTTTCAAGGGAAGCCAAAGGTGTTTCTATGATAGGTGAATTTTATCTGGGCATTTCTCCCATTCCTAACCATGGAGGGTCCCAATTGCTTGGAGAAGTTTCAACACACACATACTTGTATGCATGGGGCTCTCTTCTGATGTTCAAATGAACACCTGTAGTTTAATAGCTGCTGCCAAGCACTATACCCATTTTGCTCTTCTGTGAGGGGCTGTTCACATCTGCATTTATGATTAACATAGATGTTTGCCCCTATGTTAAGATGCAGATAGCAGTTCTGGGAGAACAGACGGACTATTCACACTGATAAGAGTGATCAGAAATCTCATGTTGAATTCACCTAGCCAGCTGAATTCATGCTGAGACTGAGGAGAGACATGAATTATCTCATTTGATTGCTTGCACATTTGCAATGTATTTCTTGCTTCCCTTTCTCTTAAACAACAGGTGCCAGCAAAGGACTCTAATCTTGCTCCTGTTCGGCTCTCATCTGCAACCCTGAACATGTGAAATCCCAGATAGTGTCAATAATCATAAAGCGGCAGGCATTTTCCATAAAGGATCTCACAAGAGCTGTAGTGAAGAGCAGCAGCAAGCAGAAATTCTCATGTGAGAGATTCAGTAAGCAGACATTCTCAGTAGAATACAGACCAATAACCCGTTCCCCACACCTTTCTAAGCTGTAAGGCAAGCATCTTGTAAAGGATCCCACAAGAGGCACAGTTCAGAGATGCAGAAAGCAGACAATCTCAGGTTTGCAAAATGCAGTCCAACACCCTCCCCCTCACCCCATAATAGAATGCCTTGGAGTATGTGCAGAATAATTTTTTTTCGGTGCAAAATAGCGAACATTTTGGAGACTTTGATACAACATGCCTTTGTTCAGACTTTTAAGCTTTGTCCTCTTTGAGAACCAAGCATCTGACTGGATGAAGGCTGCTGTAATGATGCCACCCACTGTGGCAGATTGAAGATAGGCAACCTGCTTAGGTGGGAGGATGTTTCTTGGCACTGCAAAGGTGCCTTTCCTGTGCTGAAGTGCACACCTATTCTCCATAGCTGTTAAAGCTGTTGAAACACACCATTTCAGCTCTGAAGGGTCAGCATGTAGTTCTTTTACCATATTGTTATGGAGACCCATTAATTTGCTTTGCCCACATTTTTAAAATCCCCGCAGAATTTTATTTTTTGCATTATTATGTTGAGGCTGTTCTCATGAGAAGCATAACCTAGGCTAGGGCAACCCAGCCTGGATAGACTGCTTGTGTAGAGTGCCAGGACTGCTTCTGATCCTGGCTCCTCCACCCCACCTAACCTGACTTTTGACCCCAGCTTTTAGCTAGGGTTAAGGGCACTAGCACACCCTCAACCCCAGCACCAGGTTGTGTGTATGCTTGGCCTGCACGCAACCCAAGCATACACAGAGTTGGGTGCCTAGAGTGCCCAACTCATGGAGGAATTCCTAAATGCACTGTGCTGCTTGTGTGGTGCATTTAGGGATTCCTGGAGGACAGGACTCATTTTTCCGCCCAGCTGCTGGGCGTGCAAGCCATGTACCACACACAAGAGGACTGATTGCCTGGGGAGGAGTAAGCTTGGTCTCCCCTTACCCCTGCACCCTCACGGCCCTCCACAAATGGTTGTGTACACAAATTTTATCATCATCATCATTGTAGTTGTCGAAAATATGTGAACAACACACACACACCTGCAACACCCCCTGCTGGAGAGATGCTATGTGGGCTGCATAAGGACATTGCTCTCCTCCTGCTAAATATAAGAGACCCACCACTTTAAAAGGTGCCTCTTTGCCTAGGTAGCAGGAGCAATTCCGGTTAGTCAGGGTGATGACCCTGATACCTGCCTTTCTTCCATCCTGGAACACAAGGCAACATACATAGGGCCGCTTCCCATGATTGCCTGAACGTAAGTACTTAGTCAGTAGGAGGGGACCAGAGGCAGCATGCATGCTCTCATGCAGTGTGTCATCTGAAGCCACTGATGTGCTCAATTACTAAACTCCACCTGAGATTTTACCAAGAATCTCTGCCCAACTTCAAATCTCCTTCCTTTTTACCTCCTTACAGGCAATTGTGGGAAGCTGCTCATCACTGTTCCCAGATAGCCTTTGATCCAGGCAGGTGTGTAGCTAGGGGAAAATGGGCTCATGTTCAACCCTTTCCCCACTGACTCTTTGCACGTGCCAGCCACACACCCTGCATGTAATGCCACCTGCAGGGTTCGTGGCTAGCACCCAGAAGGGCCCCATGCAGCCCTCTGGAGTTCATTTCCCAGCTGCCTTAGTTATCAGCTGGGTATTTTCTTTGTTCTCTCCTTGGCTTGGGGAGAGAACAAAGAAAAAACCCAGCCAACAACTAAGCCAGCTGGGAATGAGGCCAGTCGGAGCTCAAGGCCCTAGCCGGGAGCTGGGAGACTCATGCTCTGTGAATCCATCCACCCAATTATAGCTCCACCCCTGCATCCAGTCACGGAGCAGAACAAGACGTGCTCCACTTCAATGAAGTTGCTGCATCATGTGGCCTCAGATCCTGCTCAGCAGCATAATAGCCTCATCATGTGCCCTCAGCCCTTGCCATACGGCCCATTGTTCACACACTAATGTGAACTATAGTTATACTTTGCATGTGAACCAGTTTGTGTGACAAACCAGTTACTGATCTCTCCAGCTTGAATCCAAATTGAACTGGAACATAGGAAGCTGCCATATACTGAGTCAGACCATTGGTCTATCTAGCTCAGTATTGTCTTCACAGACTGGCAGCAGCTTCTCCAAGGCTGCAGGCAGGAATCTCTCTCAGTCCTATCTTGGAAAAGTCAGGGAGGGAACTTGAAACCTTCTGCTCTTCCCAGAGCGACTCCGTTCCCTGAGGGGAATATCTTAACTGGAATAACTGCAATTACAGCCAAACCTGATTGGAATGCAAGGGGGGTGGGGGGGCGGGATGCTTCAGTTCCTTCCAGGAAATCAAATCAATAAAATTAGTACAAAAACATAACATTCATGCATAACATAACTTTGTCAGACTGGCTTGCTTATTAAGTTCCTGAACTATCATTAGAGGCAGTAATACTTATAAAAACGTCCTAAGATGACATTGCTTAAGCTTGTAGGGATGTGCAATCTGGCTTGAGGTCAAGCCGGTTTGCCATCAAGCTGGGCTGGCTCAAGGGCTCACCATTAAGCTGGACTGGACGCAGTTTGGCTCAAGGTCAAGTTGAACCCCCAGGCTGGCTTGGGGCTGGTTCGGGGTTCTAAAGTGTTAAAAGTGTTAAAACACACACTTTAGAACCCCAAACTGGCTCAAATTTGAGCTAAGCCGGGGTTCTAGTTCATGGTTCCAAAACTGAACATGCCCGTTCTGAGTCTGGTTTGGACTCGAATCAAACTGGGCAAACCGGTTTTGCCCACACCCCTATGAGCTTGGAACAAAATGTGTGGATTTGACTGCAGCAATAGCATGAGTCGTATGCAAGAATTCAAATGATATAAAACTGAACACATGGAAGAGAAATGGATCGAATAATGCATAGACGTTGAGGATGGGGACAGTAGATGCAATTCTATTTCCCCTCCATTTGTTTATTTCTACACTGTTTGAATTTCTGTTCAGAGCTTCAGGTGGTGGCAATAAGAGATCACTTAATAGGCTCTGAACTGAGACTAACAGAGTGCATTAACTTTAAGTCTCCAAACTGTATTTTTAGTCAACCTTGGAGATTTGGGAGGGGGGAGAAAGCAAACTCAATTTTAAGTGAAGTAATTGCTAGAGCTTAAGATAAATATAAATAAAACTACAAAAATTACTCATATGAACTTCGGAAGAGAATCTTGAATGCAGGATTAAGCCAGACTAAGCTCTTCCCCAATTTCCTGCTGTAAGGAGATCTTTTCCACGTGGGACATGTCAAATGGCAGATATCAGTTTCAATCACAAACTAATTTGGGTTACCATTTCAGCTCTGTTTAGCACAGAGATGAGATAGTGTAAGCCCTCCCCCCTTTTGATAGCAAGTCCCAAGGTAGGAAGTGAAAGTTCCTCTTGGTGAACTTTGTGGAAAGTCATTCCATTACTGATCAGCATGGCTGAGCCACACTAATATTATTTCTACAACAATACCAAACTGGTGTTGTGTGCTGGCTAGTAGACTGAGGTGTGAATTAGGGTTGACTAGGTTCAAATTTTTCTTCTGCCATGAACTTGCTAGTCAGCCTTGAAAAACTGCTATTTTTCAGCATCAGCCACCCGAACCTGCAATATGGGGTTAATAATACTAGCCTATCTTAAAGTATAGTTGTAAGATTGGTTGTTTGGAGTACTTTAGAGACTCTAAAGCAGGGTTTCCCAGCCTCTGGTACTCCAGATGTTGCTGAACTACAACTTCTATCATCCCAATTTATTGATGGGATGAAGGAAGTTGTAGTTTACCAATTTATTGTAGCTGGGGATGATAGGAGCTGTGGTTCAGCAGCATATGGAGTAACACAAGTTTGGAACCCCTGCTCTAAAGTGCTAAGTTTATCCACCGAGTGGCACAGTGAGGAAACGACTTGATTAGCAAGCCAGAGGTTGCCAGTCCGAATCTCCGCTGGTATGTTTCCCAGAATATGGGATAACACCTATATTGGGCAACAGCGGTATAGGAAGGTGCTGAAAGGCATCATCTCATACTGCAAGGGAGGAGGCAATGGTAAACCCCTCCTGTATTCTAGCAAAGACAACCACAGGGCTTTGTGGTCACCAGGAGTCGACACTGATTCGAGGGCATAACTTTACCTTTACTTACCATGTGGAGGCAGAATGTCAATTGTAATTTAGAAATGGCTGCTTTACAATGGTTTCTTCTTTCCTTTGTGGGATGTTCGCAAGCCTAAATTCAATATTTAGATATAAGCTCTAGTCAGACATTATGCTGTATGTGTATATAGGTGTCTTTACATATGCATATGTTGTGTGAATGGCTGTACATGAACCTGGGCACAGGCCCCCTGGTGAAGGGTGCATATAGGAAGTAAACTGCTGTACATGCATTCAACATTAATAGGGCTTTAGATGAGAGGCCTTTTCAGGAATTCAAAGCATGCATAATGAATGCATATATGGGGAGTGGCAAGGTCTTCCCACTGACCTGTGTGTGAACCTGAAGCTTGTCAAAGTGAAAACAGCACCCCACCCCCAGCATAGGACCTAGATACCTGAAAGTCTACCTTCTCCTACAGTATGTGAAGTACACCTGGACCACAAGATCTTTTAGAGTGGCTCTCCTGCGCATCTCCCTGTAAAGTTAGCTGGTGGAGTTACACGGATGGGCTGTCTCTACAGTGGCCTCTGCCCCCTGGAAGTCCCTTCCTCCAGAAATTGGGCTGCTTTCTTCCTTATCTGCCTTCAGGCATAACTTAAAATGTTTCTTTTCCAGACGGCCTTCTCTGAGCTTTTTATAACTGTGTGGTCTGCTAACTGATTTGCTTGTACTCTTCACTGCTTTTAGACTGTGGAAATAATATAAAATTGCATTTTATTTATTTATTTCTATGTAAACTGCTTTGAGAACCTCTGTTGAAAAGCAGTATAGCGGTAGTGGAAGAGGAGGAGGAGATACTGTTTGTTATTTTGTGGATTCCCACCCCACCCCATTTTATTGTTGCATTTTTGTACTATTTTAACTTTTGCCAGCTGCCTCAGGTTACTTGAAAAGTGGGTGGGGACTAAAGTCCAAATAAGTAAATGAAATCACCCATCTCTGCTGGGTGTAATCTACTTTCCCCACCTCAGACAAAGGCCTACTCCAGCACTGCCCAGTCTTGTGAGTAATTGTTTATTCTACAAAATCCAGAAGTGAACTTTCCAGATATCTTCTACCTTTTGAGGCCTTCTCTGTGAACACACTGGTCAACCTGCCAAAGATCATAAACAAGAATCAAAACTAATTAATCCCAAATGCACCACTATTCATTAAGCCTACCAGGGTACCAAAAGGACCACCTTCAGGAAGGCAAAACAACATACCTACTCAATTGACCATTCAGGCCAAACATAAACTATTCCTTCTCAGCCCCCATAATGGACAACCAGTCAAGATCCTAGCAGGTGAGTGGAAGGATGCATTGCCTGTTAGGGGTGTGCACAAAACTGGTTTGCCCATGCAGAGGCCCATTGAGCATGCACAGTGGCCTCCAAAATGGTCACCACCAGAAGAAGGGCCACACACATCCCTATACCTGTCTAGTCCCCCAGTTGTTCAGAGCAAGGATGGAGTGGGCCTTATTGGTCCCATTTCGATCCCCATCTCTCACCTGAAGTTTCTCCATAGCTTCAGGCTCAAAGCTTGGTTCTCCTAAGCTTTAAGGCAATTATCAGCGAAAGCCCCACAATCAAGGCCTGTGAAGCTACCCTTTCTCTTCTGCTCCACGACCACTTCTCCCTGTAGATTTTGCACAGAGGAAATGGTTCCCTTGTACAGCTTTGGAGTAGTATGTTGCCAAAAAGGTAGGCTCCTCTTGGCTTTTTGCCACCCTTTTGTTTTTCAAAAACAGTTACAATTGTTTCTCCATGGGTATCTTTTGGCAAAAATGATGGGGTTTTTTTGTTTTCCTTGTCATGTCATGTAGTTAGGTAAGATATTGACCTGTAAACTTTACTGCCTCTAAAAAAAACCAGTGTAGAAACCGTGTGAAAAAAATACTACTTTGGCTTCTTAGTTTGGATAAAAACAGGAGTTATTTCAAAATATTCTAGGATGGTGATTATTCTAATGTATTCATCTAATCCCAGTCACATTTTCAAGGTGTTTGCATCTTATTAGTCATTCCTTCACTTCTCCTTTACATCTCAAAGTGTTTTTCATGATAAGTTGCAAGACTATCTCACAACTTCCCAACATTCTTGTTTATTTCACCCCACCCTCTTTAGTGTTAAACAGAAAATGATAGGGAATGGATACTTGGACAGAAAGGATAAAATGCTTAACAGAAGTAAGTAAATACAATGAGCATGTTTAGAGAGCATGTGCACTCTAAATGTCTACAGACCTTGACAACACATTCAGAGGTGCCCCCAAGAAATTGAGGAGTCCCCCTGCCATTTTACAGAATTCCTCCCACCAAACCTAAAAACCTAAATCTTCAATCCCTAAAACATATTCCCGTCCCCTGAAAAGTGTCTTTCCTCTCTCCCGCATAATTTGAGAGGTGCCTCAAGCTTTCCTTCTGTCTGTATCTCTGCATACATTTCTCTAGCCATGGGAACGCCACAAAAAATGGCATTCCCATAGAAAGTGCCCCAACCTCTCTTTCCCCAGTTAGGGATGAGAAGAGCTCTCTTTCCTTTTCCTTTATTGTTATATGGGTTTGCACTATGCTGCATTCCACTCTTCTGCTTTTCCATTTAATTAGGAGAATTTATAAAACTAGTTCCCAAATTGGAACATGCACAATGTGTTATGAGTATCTGTTCCTTCAGTTCATTTGTATATATTGATTTTAATTCTATTTTTCCATCTTTATTTTAATTGATTGAGTAAGGTCGTTCTCACGACCAAACAACAAGGGGGAAGTAGCCGAAGGGAATGCAGGCTCCTATGTTCTTGCTCCTGCATGACACAAGCTTCCTCTGGGCTCTGCTGTTCATGTGCCCACATGAGCAGTGTGGCAGCAGCTCCAGAGCTCAGATGGGAGGGGCGACACTCACATTGGGTCCTCCAGGATCCCACAATGCACTGTGCAAACAGTAGAACAGTTGCCCTCAGCATTGCAGCAGCTCCGCACTGCCTGACCACTCTTCCCCCGACACTCTCTAATAAATATGGCCGCCAACTGCTTGGGAGCAGTTTTGCAAGTGGTAGTGATGCAAATGACTAGATGATTACTTTTCATCTGGCTAGGTGACCAGAGCTACCCAGGGACAGGGCTCTTGAGTCAGGAGGGCTCCTGGTGCTGCAGATCACTAGAGCTACCTGGGATAACCCTCCCCTACCCATGTTGCTGTGGTCGTGAGAATAGCTCCAATATGTTATGATGAATAAAATGAATGCTAAGATAAATGAACTGAATAAATAAAAATAATTTTCCTTCTGTTACTGTATTAGCGTATTGATAATATACTGATAATTGTAGTTATGTGAAATAATATATTATAATGTATTATAATTGTACAATAATAATAAATTATTAATTAATTAATTAATTAATTTGACTGTAACAAGAAAATGTTTGTGTGGTGTTTTACTAATGTGCATGTATGCCCCTGTGTATTGGCAAAACATCTTAGAAATGGCATCTTCTCAACATGTGCAATCATGTTGCATGCTTTTTTGCTGTATTTTACCCGTAAAACATGGCACATGTATCTCAGTAAAACGCCACACATAAAAATCAGCATGCAATCGTACTGTGAACATGTTGAGGTTCCTCTTCTGCAGTGTTTATTAATGCACATCTGTGCATCAATAATATAGGGGAGGTGGATTAATAAATGAGAAAAGGAATTAACAGCTGTGAGAAACTAAATATATACAATGCTGTGTACAAAATGTGGATGTTAAAAATAAATCAGTGGGGAGTTCCTAATGTATTTGGTTGCCCTTTGGAAACAAGATCAGTTCATTCAGAACTCCAGAATCTGAGGAGAAATCTGAAGGAGAATTTGAGGAGTATCACTAGGCAAGATCTTCTGTATTATATCCCCAGATTTTGCCTAAAGTGAAATTTAAAGCAAATTTGCAGATTTCTTAAATTTGTCATTCACTAGTCAATGACAGCACTAGTGAAATTGAAGGTGCCAAAAGGCCCTTTACTAATAATAAAGCATGCAATATTTATGTAATGACACAAAGAAAAGGAAACATCATATGTGCTTTTCTCACCTCTCAGTTTTGAACTGACAGACAATGAGACTCCACGCGAGCAGGGTGAAGAGCCAGATGGGTTTTGGTGGGGAGAGCAGGCATGACCCGCTCTCTCCGCACACGAACATTCAGCCCTCCCTGGATGGCCAGATTGGCTGCCCAGACAATTACTGGCTCTGTCATGGTACTGGTAGGGGCAGTGGGGACTGGGGGCCACCCAGCTCCTGGAAGCCCCCAAATGCCCTGTGTGAGTGTGTGGGGCATTCGGGAGAGGGGGCCCCGGACATTGGGAGGGACCCCCCGGACATTGGGAG
Organism: Hemicordylus capensis; assembly: GCF_027244095.1. Taxonomy (NCBI): domain Eukaryota; kingdom Metazoa; phylum Chordata; class Lepidosauria; order Squamata; family Cordylidae; genus Hemicordylus; species Hemicordylus capensis. The sequence continues at coordinate 41,722,081 of NC_069661.1, read as the reverse complement.
GCTTGCTTTAGCCTTCCGGTCAGGGGTCTCCACGCAAGTTGTCGCGGCACAGAGCTGCGCTGTGGCAACTCATGATCTGGAAAATGGGGTTAGTGGAGCACTCACTCCGCTAACCTTGTTTAATGGGAGGGGCAATTAGGTGGGCTAGCTGCCAGGAGCCGTGCTGCCCCCGATAGTTCACATATGCAGGGTAAACCAGGCTGGGCTACTTTAGCCCAGTTTCCTCTGTGCATGTGAATAGCTTGTAAGAGTTGATAATGATGTGAAGATTAAGTTACAAAAGATTTGACATGAAGGCAGCAAACATTCAATGCAATGATGCTATTTATTACTTGAATATTCAACTCTTCCTCCAAGGAGCTCAGGAGCCATCCCTGCCCACATGCAACTATGGCTGTGAATGAATAGATCAACTTTCAACATGTGAGTTTATTATATAACTGAATATCAGACCACCACTGGTTTTTATTAGCATTTTTTCCTGTCCTCAGCTACAAAAAGTCTTCTCCACCCTTCGTGGTTGAAAAGCCACATGGATGAATAACCACATGGGATTCAAGCTCTGTAGAATTAGGAAACTATCCTTGGCTTCTTGTAACAGAACCACCCCACCCAAAATTATTGCATCTAAGTGGGGTGTGTGGCCATTAGAGTGGGTGTGGCTGTTGGGGTGGGTGTGGCTATGGTGGCTGTCACGGAGAGTGCCTGCACTTCTGAAATTGCGATTAAGAGAAGGGAACCAGTGTGCCAGGAGGAAGAGGAAGACGTGCTTGTTCACATGTCGAATCATGTGGGGAGAGAGTGGTTTGGATGTACAGGAGAACCTCATTAATTGCAGACTCACAATCTGTGGTTTTGCATATCTGCGGTCGGGTAATAGACACCCGACCTCGGCATATGTGAGTGGGTGGGGGGAGATGGTGGGGTTGGCCACCGATATACTTGTAAAGGGGAATCTGGCAAGGATCGTGCTTTACAAGTAAAGGGCTTGGAGTGGGGTTGAGGGGAAAGGAGGCATCATTTTACATTTTAAAAAGTAGCCGCGGATGGAGGTGGAGGTGGCAGGATTGCAGTGAAGGCAGCACATTTTAACTTTGAAAAGTGCCACGGAGGCAGCTGAGCAACAAGGGTCCCGGTGGAGGCAGCAATAGGGACTCCTCCCTCCAAGCCTCTCTTCAAACTAACGCGTGTGTGCGGTCAGTTTGAAGAGAGGCTTGGAGGGTGAAGGTGTCCCTGTTGCTGCCTCTGCCGGGATCTCTGTTGCTTGGCCGCCTCCATGGCGATTTAACAATGCCCCTGATGGATCTATCCGATCCCCACTGTTGCTGCTGCCTCTGTGGTGATTTTCAAAAGTAAAATGTGCCGCCTCCGGCACAATCCTGCTGCTATCAGTGACAATTTCTAGATTTTTGGCCATTTTTGCCTAGTTTATTCATTTTTTAAAAAACCATTTTGGGGTCCATTTCCTGCCATAAGGAACCTAACCCCTGCGGTTCCATAGCCCCAATGACCTGGTTTTGGTATCTAGCATCACTAGCTGGGAACGGAACTGCCGTGGATACCGAGGTTGTCCTGTATTGTCCAAACTGGCCTCCTATGTTGTAGGTTGGGCTGAGGCAGTGTCTAACTCAAGGTCATCCTATTAGCTTCATGGCTAAGTAGGGATTCTTCCAGCCAGGGTCTCCCCAGCCCTAATCTGCCATTCGTACTACTACATCATGCTGGTTCTTATTCTTCACTAAATATAAAAATGTGGAGAAGATCTGAATAATCAGTACAACTTCAAAAGAAGCAGAAGAATCATTAATTACCAGGAGAACTATTCTAAGCTCCAAATTAATCTTGAAGGAGAAGACCCAGAAACAGAAAGTCAAGAACATTTATCTTTTCAGTTAGCTAAGTCACTTGCCAAAAGGAATTATGGTGAGTCTGGGTGCTGACTATTTATACAAGAACACTTTAGGGGTTAAATACATATAACAGAAACCTTCCAGTCTGATGTGGGAAAATAAAATCCCTGTGCAAAGCTTGATAATTTTAATTATGAGAAGCTAGATTCAAAGGCCATAAGTGGCTTCTGGATTATTTCCTGCTGTTCTTGTTGTTGCAGTAGCCAGGGGATTGTGAAAATGTTGCTATTTTTCAATTCTGTTAATTTATTTGTAATTAAATTAACTGCTTCAAGCTGGTTGCCTCCTCCAGTGCAGAATGCACAGAGCAAGATAAATATGCAAACAGATCACCACTGAAACCTGCTACAGCAGGGGAGCAGTGCATTGGTATACTTTAGGGCTCTCATTAAGCAAATGTTAATTGAGAGCTAGTGGAAGACGGTAGTTAAGATGCTGAGGTATATGCTGGAAGCCCTGGGTCAAATATCAGCTCTGCTTTGAACTCATACTGAAGGGCCACTGAATGTGCTGCTATGCTTCTGCACCCATTCTGTAAAGTGAGGATCTTGCCTTAGGTCTGTCTGAGCAATTAAGGGAATTGTGGTCTAAATCAGGCCTGCTCAGCTTTGTCCCCCCCCCAGCTGTTTTTGGACTACAACTCCCATAATCCCCAGCCACAGTGGTCAATAGCCAGGGTTAGGGTTGATTATAGGAGATGCTGCCACAAGACCAGCTGTCCTGCCTCTAAAGGTACTCCCCACAAACAACTTCCTTGTGCTTTGCCAAATTGATTAACTTCATCTGGCTGTCAGCCACTGAGTATTACAACAGTTTTCTAGGTATTGTTGTTGTTGGTATTATCAGGTTCCATCCACCTGTATGGTGCTTTACCAGTAATGAGAAGAGAGATCCCTCACAATCTAAAACTGAAAAAAGGGAGACAACAGAGGAGGGACAACTTCAAGTATACACTGATGGGATCTGAGCTGTAGGTGACTGACCAGGAGAGGGATCTTGGGGTCAGGGTGGAAAGCTCGTTGAAAGTGTTGACTCAATGTGCGGCAGCTGTGAAAAAGGCCAATTCCATGCTAGGGATCATTAGGAAGGGGATTGGAAATAAAACGGCTCATATTATAATGCCTTTATACAAAACTATGGTGCGGCCACACTTGGAGTACTGCATACAATTCTGGTCACCACATCTAAGAAAGGACATTGTAGAACTAGGAAAGGTGCAGAGGGGGACAACCAAGATGGTCAGGGGCCTAGAGCACCTTTCTTATGAGGCAAGGCTACAACACCTGGGGCTTTTTAGTTTAGAAAAAAGATGACTGCGGGGAGACATTAGAGAGGTCTATAAAATCATGCATGGTGTGGAGAAAGTGGATAGATAGAAATTCTTCTCCCTCTCACATAACACTAGAACCAGGGGTCATCCCAGAAAATCTAGGACAAACAAACAGAAGTACTTTCTCACATAACGCATAATCAACTAGTGGAATTCTCTGCCACGAGATGTGACAGCCAACAACCTGGATGGCTTTAAGAGGGGTTTGGATAACTTCATGGAGGAGAGGTCTATCATCGGCTACTAGTTGGAGGGCTAAAGGCCACCTCCAGCCACAAAGGCAGGATGCCTCTGAGTACCAGTTGCAGGGCAGTAACAGCAGGAGAGAGGGCATGCCCTGAACTCCTGCCTGTGGCTTCCAGTGGCATCTGGTGGGCCAATGTGCGAAACAGGATGCTGGACTAGATGGGCCTTGGGCCTGATCCAGCAAGGCTGTTCTTATGTTCTTCTTATGACAGGGAAGTGGAAGCAGGGATGAACTGGGGTGAAAAGGCCAACATGATGTGCATGGTTACAGAGGCGTTGTGGAACCAGAAAGTTATGCTGCTGCCAACCCATGGTTGTGCCAGCACCATCCCCTCACTTTCTCCCATTCATCACAATGCAGGGTGAAAACGTCTTCATGGCCTTCTGGTTCTGCAACAGAGGTGGCACGGTGCACACTATCTCTGTAACAGTGTGCATCATGTCAACTGATAGGCGATTATTTCATATGCACTTTGCTGCAGTATAGTATGGGGACTTGTAAGTAGTAAAATGGAGGGATTGGCCATGTTGTATCTTCTAATCTGTCTGATTACAGATTTCTAGTGTTTAATAATCCAGAGTCTCATTGTGCAGATTGGGAACATTTTTTGCTGATCCCACCTTCCCTCAGAAGTTCTCTATAAGACGTCTAAGTACATCCTCCATGTTTGCATCAGAACGCCTGAAGAACTCTGAACGATGCTGATAGTTCTTAATCCAAAAACAAAGATTTGACCATATATTAGATTTTTCAAAGCATATTATTATTTACTAAGTTTGGGCTTTATATTCAGACCCTATAGTCTACAAAAAATGTAAGTCCCTACAATCATTGGAAAATGCACCAATATCACTTGATCAGACCAGACAATTTTGCATGTTGATGCTTCATTTAAAAACATTCCTTTACCTGAAAATCAATTGAGTGTTGCCTTTTCTGGGGAGAGCAGAGTGAGAGGACTGACTGCACAGCTGTTCTTATTTTCTCTTACTAATGCACTGGAGCTTGTAATGTATGAAAGAAAAGCAGCCTCATGTCCAGTCAGGTATCATTACAAGTCCCCAACAAAAGTAAGCCTTGGTAATTGCTTCTGGACTTGAATGCAGAATGCCTCCTCTTTCTAATTCCATCTGGATCCCAGAGATCAAAATCATTGAGGAAAAGTTCCAGTCTGCTTTCATTTAGCTATTAAAATTCTGAATTTTTGTTTTTGTGGTAGCAGTCATGAATTGCCCCTTTTGCTAAGCAGGGTCCACCTTGGGTTGCATTTGAATGGGAGCCTACATGTGAGCACTGTAAGATATTCCCGTTCAGGGATGGGACCACTCTGGGAAGAGAGTTGGCATGCTGGCATGCAGAACGTTCCAAGTTCCCTCTCTGGCATCTCCAGATAGGGCTGGGAGAGACCCCTGCCTACAACCCTGGAGAAGCCGCTGCCAGTCTGTGTAGACTATACTGAGCTCGATGGACCAATGGTCTGACTCTGTACACAGCATTCCTACGTTCCTGTGTAGTACTATTCGGTATTCTCACCAACAACTGCATCATGCATAAAGTCCTGGGCCCCACTTAGGAGTAAGTTCAGGGTTGACTTCTCTTTGACCAGTTCCATGAGCAACTGTTCTAATGCATTGCAGCAGCCCTAGGGAACAAATAAAGTTTGTTATTGGTGGTGGTTGTTGCTACGGTTGCTCTCCTAGGAGACAGTAAGAAATTGCTAAGGGAGGAATGGTTTTTTTAAAGGGAGGAGGGCTGGTGGGTAGGGGGAAGGGAGATGCAGGTGAACTTCTATGAACAGAGAAGAACTTTGGGACCAAGCAGAGTCTCCTTTGAGATGAGACTTTTCCAGATTCCAAAATCTCTTTCCAAAAGCAAGCTCAGAGAATTTCTCTAGCATCACTAGGTTCTGTGAACTTTCCACAACTGAAAGCCACTTCTAAATACTTATATGGGAAAATAAAAATGTACATTTTCTGTTCTGAGGGCATATGATTCAGCAACCCTAATTAACATAAGATGATCTGGGTTTGGACAGTGCCTGGATTAGGGATGTTATAAAATTCCCCTCTTGCCAAAATTTACAACTGAATGCATGGCTCCAGACCCCTCCCACTCCCCGGCCGATTGAATTCTGTAAGAAACAGAGATGCCTACAGATTCTATGTTTGTGTAAAAACATGCATTTAACTGCACATTTTGCAACTTCACAACAGCTGTTTAGGTTCAGAATATGTGAAAATACATGCTTCAAAAATACATGTTTCCATTCTCTCTCTCTCTCTCTCTCTCTCTCTCTCTCTCTCTCTCTCTCTCTCTCTTGGGCAAAATGCATCTGGGCCTTTTTTGTAGAAGCGAGGAAACAGACATCCTAAGAAAGTTCGAAGAAGGAAGTTTGTGTGAAGTTTGAAAGGCAGAGAAATCTATCCATCCCTAGTCTGGAAAGTGTCCAGGAATTAAATGTATACCACTTTGAATTAAACAGAAGAAAGGTGAGAGAAATAAATGAATAAATTCAATTGCTAATATCCTGATAACTTCAACAGATCTTTGATGCCATAATGCCAGCTCTTACTTTGGTGTATAATTCTCAGAATTATGCCCTCTCAGTCAGGAGCAGAGCCTGTATTGTCAAACTTATTTTTTAAAAGTCACCAGTGCAGTTAACTGTTCAGGTCAGAGGTGCTCTAACCCCTGGACCTTGGGGCCCCGGTCCGTGGCCCCCACTGTGCCAAACCTCAGTTTTTTAAAAACTTCAGCTGCCATGCAGCCAAGAGGTGGCTGCCGGGGGTGAGCCGAGCAGTCCTTCTCCTGATGTCATGGGCTTGTGACAATCTCTCTCAACTGCAGAGGCATGCCTTGCAGTTGGCAAGAGATGCTGGGCCAAACAGACAGGCCCAGTGTTGCTACGGCCAGGGATGGGGGGAGAAGGACTGCTTGGCTCACACACACCCCGGCTGCCAGCCCTTGGAGGCTGAAGTACAAAAACCAATGGAGGTTCAGTGTGGCAGGAGGCCCCCAAGAGTAGGTTTTAGGGGGGCCCATGCTGGGTGGGGGGCCTCACGGCGGGGCAGTCCGGGTGCCAAAATTACCTAGGTGCACCTCTGGTGGTACAGGTTAACTGTTTCAGTCAGGAAGCAGAGCCTGTATTGTCAAACCTATTTTTAAAAAGTCACCTGTACAGTTATTTGGGTGCTCTCATTGTGCAGTACACTGCATTTGACCTGGAAGAGCAGAGGGCTTATGGAACCTTTCAGTTGTCAATGCGAGTTATATTCCAAACACTCAACTCTGCTATAGACATACTAGGATGCTTGGGAGAAAACCTAGTTGGAAACCATCTGTACACCAGTGACATATCAGTGTTGGACCACATTCTTCTCTGTGTAAATCAACATAGCTCTGTTGACTTCAGTGGATCTCTGCCCATTGCAACAAGCTGAAGATCTAGCTCAATTTGTTGTCTTGGCAGTACATCTTTTGCTGTACTATTTAGATAGAATGAAATATTCTTTTTTGCACAGCCAAACTAAATTCAGAAGCTATGGCATGAGTTATGACATAAAATGAGTCATAAAGTGATGGAGAGAAGAAGCAAAGCAAAGGGGTGCACCATCTGTTCCACCGGATGAATTGGCTTGGGTACACACTTCTATGTTTGCTGTTCCCAGTGGAAAAACTGGAGCGCCTGCACCTGAACCTCAGTAATCTATCTGTTTCATCCGGTCCTTCATATATATCTTTTTACAGCCAAACATAATTTATAGAGAAAGTTCACCAGGGCAATCAGTGCTCAGGAACCTGTCAGAAACATCTTCATTGGATACAAGTTGTTGGATATGATAGCAGATACAATGTTGTGAGCCTATTATTTTTCTGTTTCTTGAGATGATTCCCAACTCGCTACACAGTGAAATCCAGGTTGCGTTCATTTTGATTGCCATTGAATTCTTGTGCAGGGGTAAACAACATATGGCAGTCTGGATGTGATATATGTCATCTCTGCATCTGGTCAGTTTAATCCACCACAACCCCTTCTGGAACTTGGAAGCTGGGAAGCCATATAAAATGCACTGTGCAGGCTAGGGAGAAGACCTTGATGGGCTAGAAGCAACCACAAGTGATATTGTATCTGCCCCGGTTGGTGGAGTACTGATAGCCAGGGTTTATTCTAAGCTACTTTCTTGACTAACAAGCAGAAGGTTGCCGGTTCGAATACCTTCTGGTACTATATCGGGCAGCAGTGATATAGGAAGATGCTGAAAGGCATCATCTCAGACTGCGCAGGAGGCGGCAATGGTAAACCCCTCTTGTATTCCACCAAAAGAAAACCACAGGGCTCTGTGGGCGCCAGGAGTTGAAATCAACTTGACAGCACACTTTACCTTTACCTTCTACAACAATGCTAAGCTAGTTTTTTCAACTGTAGAAGAAGCCTCTCCAAATCTGTGAGCCCCTCCCAAACCTTTTCTATCTGAAAAAGAAAAACATAACAAAGGAAGGGAAGGAAAAATGAGAACAAAGACAGAATTTAAGTGAAAGAAACAGAGAGGGAGGAGGGAAGGAAAGATAGGAAAATAAGAGAAGGAATGAAAAAGGAGGCTTGCAAAGAATAGATGAGATTATCTGCCTTGGCAAACTGTAGTTCAGGGATGAGACAATTGTATCTCATCCATTTCTACAACTCTGCTCCTTATTAAGACCCCATATTCCCAACTGCACAAAAACCAAGTTCCAATCGAACATGTTCCCCCCACCACCACTGCACGAAATGTGTCTAGCTGCACATTAGAATAAACCCTGATATCGCCCAACCTTTCAAATCCCAAAGCTGATCCATTAACTCAGGAAAGGCATGTGTAAAACCCTCTTAGTACTGTAGCAGTTCAGAATGCAGGTGGGGAAATCACATAGCTGAATACATCTAAATGTCAAAAGGTTCCCTGCACAAAACTAGATTGCGCCAAGAGAAGTCAAGTCTTTTTCTGTGACATGCTAGATTCCACATGCTAGATGTTTTCTTATGGGGGTAGCCTGCAGACATGTACTCTCCCACCCATATTTCAAAGAGGAATTGCAGGAAGGCTGTGCCAGTCACTTTTTCTTGAACATTATTGGCCCTTACACAGAAGCAAAATCCTGGGCTAAACAACTGAAAGGTTACTTTAATTAATCAATGATGGCTGGAGAAGTCACCGCAGAGCATCCTGGATTACAAATTAGATGTGATTTATAAATCTTGCAACAGCAACTTGTTAGCCAAAAATCTCTTTGTATCATTACAGGTTATATGGCTTTATACTGCTTCCCCCTTTGATTTTAAGTTAGTATTTAGTTTATTTCAAATAAAGTAATTCATAAAGACTGGAAAATTTGTAGTTTTCTGGCAATCATTTGCTCCAATTCATCATTTTACACGTCTGCTATGATTGTGTGGGCTTCCTGATGAAATACCATTGCTCTAATAAATATTAGAGCAATTCATACCAGAAGGTGGCACCAAAAAGCACAACTTCAGATGTCATGATCTGTTGAGTGTTTGAAATTATACCATTCGTAGGTGATAAGGCAAATACCATGTTTAACCTGTATCACCCAATGAGTTAAGTACAATGTTGTCTTTTCCTTGGCAATTTCTCCATTTGTAGTGGACTAAATAATGCAAGCTGTTTTATAAACTGGAGAAGTAGCATGTGTTGTAGCCAACAATGGCAGGAGTTGTGCAATCCCACATCAGTCTTCTGTGGATTGCCGCCTTTGAGTGTAAGAGTGAAAATGGAAAAGGTCAGGTGTACATATAAAGCCACATTTTAAAAACATGCAGCTAAAATAATGCGTTTCCTGCAGAGTCCAAAAATAGAGTGATTATCAAGCACCTAGCAACAATACAAGGTGGATGGGCTGTGGTTGGCTTGGCCCATAATTGCCTGCCCCTGGCCCACAATGCTTGCCTGACTAGGCAAATCAGAAAACCCAGTTTGGTTCGGAAAATGAAATAGGAAAACCCGGTTTGGTTTGAGTAGATCCGGACATGTACTGAACTGGGCCTAGTCTGGTTTTGTGCACACCCGAACCGTGCCTGGTTCAGCTAGACTTTAAGGCTGGTTGGGGGGCAGGGGTGTTGAGGCCATACTAGTAAAGGGGAATCTGGTAAGGATCCCCCCTTTTCAGTATAGGCAAAGGGGGGGACCAGAGGGCCTAAAGAAAAAGAGTTGGAGTGGGAGGGAAGTAAAAAATTACCTTCAATTTGCCACCAGCTGTGGCACCTGCAGCAGTCTCGGGGGTGGGCAGGGGTGGCGGCAAGGACTCCCCGCCAGAGTGGGCAGGCCCATTTTAGGTCTCTGAAGGTGCACAGTGGCAAAAAAATGGCCACTGTGCATGCTTATAGGCCAATTTTCTTTGTTGTCACACACAGGGAGAGGCCTAAAATGGGCCTGCCCACTCCAGTCGGTGTGGGGGGAGTCACCACTGCCACCCCAACCACCCCCGAGACCACTGCAGCCACCGCTGAAGGTAAATTTTGACTTTCCTCCTGCCTCAACTCTTTTTCTTTAGCCCCCGCATTCCTTCCTTTACTGGTAATGGGGAATCCTTGCCAGATTCCCCTTTACCAGTGATTTTCAAGCTGGTTCGAGCCAAACTGGGCCCGGTTCAGCTCAACATGAACCCCCTTGAGCAGAATGGTTGAAAGTCAAGCCGGCTCAATATAGAGCCGGCTTCCACATGCTTACCTCTGACCACATTGGACCCTAAGGTCTGGTTTAAATGAGATGTCAAAAATTCATTTCTAAATTCTTCTTGCCTACTTGCCATCACATTTAAATTGACCTTAGTTAGATATCTGTTTGACATGGACCTGGAAAAGGTGGGGAGAAAATTATGAAAAGGAATGGAAACCATTAGTGAGGTGGTGGGGGGAACAGGGACAGTTCCAGTGATATTTTCCCAGCTCACATGTTTAAGGAAGATGTCACCAAGAGCACATCCAACCTTTTTATCACACGTGGGGACCGGTTTGTCTAAACTGCTGCTGTGACCCCAATACTAGTTTAAGTATGTGACCCAAATACTAGTTTATTTGACCCAAATAAACATGTGACACAAATACTAGTTTAAACTACTGTAGAGTGGCGTTTGGATGAAAAGCGCCCCCCAATGCGATAATGGTGCATTTGGTGGTGACCCCAAACCAGGCCTTCTCTAAGCCCCAGAGCTCTGGAACATGCTCCCAAATGAATTCAAAACCTCCTCATCTCTGGCTGTTTTTAAGCAACTTTTGGAAAAAAAACCCTATTTTATCAGGCCGTTAGTTTATGACGTTTTCAAGTTTTATTGATGGTTAATTTGTTTTATATGAGTTGAGGTTTTAATCGTTGTTGGTTTTTAATTGTAAGTTGCCAAGTTTTTACATGGGGTAGTATATCAATATGATAAATAATAATAAAGAGGACATCTAGACGTCTATGAAAGATGTCAGAATGGGCAACACTCTCGACACATCTCCCTTTTAATCACATGGGCTGGAAATTATCAGTATCTCTGAACTGGCTCACAGTGGGCTAGTTCAGCTGAGCCTTAGCCCGTCACCTGTTTTACATGCAGTGACCTGGAAACATATTGACATGAACATATTCCAATTCATTCTGATTTACATCCAAATAAGTACACTTGGGATCACTAACTAAAGAATATTATCAACTATGCATTTTGATGCACTATATCAACTGTTTCCTTAAGGCTTCTTTGAAGATTTGGACATGGGTATGTTATAAATGCCAAGATCATGATCCAGCTAGGTAAGCATCTCATTGATTTCAGTACATATTAAGCATATTCTTAAATATTTCCTATTGCAATCAGTGGGACTTAAAAATGCTTAACTTTGCCTGGATTGTGCCCAAAATGTGTCAGCAGTTTGAACATAAAATTTAAATAATGGAAGGAAGAAGAGTCGTTTATTTAAGTTTGCTCCAATATAATCTACGTTTACTGGGAAAGTTTACAGTAAAAAGCTGACAATATATATCAGGACACTGAAACTTTGCTAACAGCAAGAATTCAGAATTAACTGGGCTAAAAGAGATCATGGTGGCCATATGGACATCAGTTTGCCAACACAAATCTGATAGAAAATTGCTTGTCAAAGAGAGATGACAGTGATAGCAGCCAGAGGATTAAACAGAGTCAGCCATAAAAGGTAGAATTTATTAAACGCCTGAGCTGTTGCTTCCAGCTGGTTATCAGACGGAAAAGCCATGGTCGTGCAAGATGCTGAACAGCATCACAATCAGTGGATTTAATTAAAAGGCAGCATATCAGGAATGGTCATGATCCTCAGATTACCAGTTCAGAAGTAGTGAGCCTAACTGCCTCAAGGACTATGGCCTTATCTGGTGAAATGGTTTAATTCATTTAGTGCAGGGTTGCTGGGGCAAGTCCTACCATGTTCATTTATTATATTTCTAAGGCTCACATGATCCTCATGAGCGTAGGAGGAGCACCCAGCTAGGCTTAGAGATCAATGCTCAGGATAACTTAAAAACTAAGATATGGGGACAGGAGAGCGATCGTGTGGAGTTGGGTTGGATGGGTACGCCTTACCCAGATGCTTTCCTTAGCATTTTACTGAAGGTGGACGAAAAGCTGTCCAACCCAGCTTGCTTCCGTATCCCACATGCTCACTCTCCTATCCTCCTACCTTGATTTTGAGTCCTCACGCCAACTGGAAGCGTGCCCAGCTCTCTTACTCTGGCGGGGTGCTCCTCCTATCCTGATGAGGATCCTTTAAACAAGCCTATAGTCTACTCTTCTTTCTAGTTCTCTCGCAGGGAGGTTTGTATGTAGTTCCTTCTAGTAGTCTCCCATGCAGTGGCTGACTAGGTCCATATCTGTTCAGCTTCAATAAGGCTCAACATTATTGCTCCCGAACGATTGATTGCTCTTAGACCATTCATTGGGTCTCATGGTTTTTTCCCTGTCTGTCTGGAGATTTGCCAATATCTCTCTATTTCAAGTTATGGAAGACATTTCTACAGGTGTTCTTATTCTCATCTCTGCAGTAGATGACATGGTGTCAATGTCTAACATTCTGACTTAAAGTGCTTGCAGAATGAAAAACATTGCTCCTGTGCAAGAAGATTGCATAGATGCAGTACAAATGGAATCTGCAGGATTACACTCCTGTGAAAAAGTTCCTTTTGAAACAAATGAAGTGTGCCCACAGATTGTGCCACCCTAGTCTAGAATATAAACTACAGACTTAATGCAAATAGTACAACAGCTTTGTGCTAGTGCAAAATACTCCCCCAACCCCTTTGTTAGTCAGGATGTCAAATAGTATTTCAAGTGTAATTATTCAACACTGAGGACTAAAAACTCCTATTTTTCTAATTAACACCCTTATTGAAGAGGTCTCAGTGTTACAAACAGTACACTCAGACCTTGGCAAGGTACTAATATATGTCTTTGTGTCAATCAAAAGTATTTGTGGTCAGATCTGGCCTGTGAATTACCACTGGCTGAACCATCCCTGCATAAATAAGTGCCACTTTGATTGAAGAAATAACTGGATTCTCATAATTAAGAAGTATGTTAATTTTCCATGTAATATAAACATAATAGCATTGGATTGAAAAAGATGTTCAATAATAACATCCATAGGTCCATATTAATTCCAGATATCATTCCATTACTGAAAAAAAAAGTGAAAACGTTCAAAGCTTAATGCCTACACGTACACTAGTCAGCATCGCAGATACAAAAAGTAAGTCAATCCACCAATTGTTTACACTAAACAATGGAAAATTCAGTATGCCCAGAAAATGGCAGAGCTGACGTACTTTTGTTCCTTGGGATTAATTCTAGAGAGAGGCACTCCAGGAGAGCCATTCCTCGCTGCATTCCTTATAGCTGCCACCTCCACATTACAAAACTCAAGTTTGGCATGTGACATTGTGAGTAGTATAAGAGACATACTAGCTGTCAGAAACCATGTGCTTTTGTTTGCTAACAAAGCCATGTTGCTTTGGGGGTGAGGTCACCAGAGGCACATGTTTGCTGACATCACTGGGAGCTGTCCGAAGCAGGCCTACATCACTGGAGATGGTCAAAGGAGGGCCTGTGTCGTCAAAAATGGCCAAATCCAGGCCTATGCCCCCAACCCTGAAGTTCTACCCCCCACTCCTCCACCCCCACCCCAGATTATGCCTGGGCATACCCAGAAGGTGGGCATGTGACCCCTCTATGAACACGTCCCACCACTCTGGACCAATAGGAAAAGGTTTCAGAGCTCAGAGCCCAGGGTAATTTTAAAGTGTGTTTTTCCCCCTAGGAAAGTGAGGAGCCATGCCTTCACATGCAACCTCTAGCCATGTGGATCCTAGCAGCATCAGGAAACATGCATATAAAGGTGTGTATAGATAACCTGAGCACTGGGTGGAAACAGACTTTTTAAAAATGAAAAATGTTATTAGGTTTGTAGTGTGCAAAATTTAAAACTCAATATAAAACAGAGTAAAAATAGTTACAAATTTTACAATTTTTTCTGAGGGTTTCCCCAATTCCTCTGCTCAATAGTAGTGGGAACTCAGCAGGCCAGTGGTGTTACCATACAAAATTTGCTAGTGGATGAATTCACAAGTGGATGAATCTGCCATGTATGGAATTTTGAAGCACTCTCTGAAGGAGCACATGCACAATTCCTGTGCTGGCTACGTTATTGAAGCAGGAGCAGGCTAGACCTCGCATGGGTGTTTCTGTTGGACTGAACGGTACTTTTCTAGATATCTTAGAAACCTGTGCTCAAAGATGTGTTTTAGATCAGTGCTGCATATTGTTGCAATCACTGCTTGTGCTCTGAAAATGCTACTGTGAACTCAGGAAACAATCAATACTGTTTTAAATCTGGTAACAAATGTTAAGGATGCAAACAAGCTGCAAGAAGCTCTGGAGCAAATTTTACATAGCATGGATTTAAGAATGTTAGAACATGTGAACCATGCCCTTGTGGAAAGAGGGAATATGAAACATTTATCAAAAATATGCCTGCTTTATAAATTATATATATATATATATATATATATATATATATATATATATATGGGGGGGGCAAGTCTCTGCTTGGTTTGGGGTGGGGTGGGGGAGTCTGTTTAGTTGATTTACAGAAGGGTGGGTCCTAGAGGTTTTAGACTGCTGTAGGAGACTGCTGAGATAATCTCATCAGGCCCTCCTGCAAAGGGACTAAGGAAGGGGGACAGACAATCCTAGTCATATGGAAGGCAGGGGCGTAGCAAGGTTAGAGTGGGCCCAGAGACAAGATTTTAAAATGCCCCCCCCCGTCACTGAAGATCAGCTCATGAAGTAAAGCAATCTTAATGAGGCTGAATAGTGGTAACTAGATAGATAGATAGATAGATACAAACAAGCCATTTAATGGTACTAGAGAAAGACATGCTGTTCTGGTAGCTCCAGGTCTCAACAGTCACCTCAATTTCGGAGGATGAATACAACAGAGGGAAGCCCAGGCAGGTGCACAGCTGGGGGAGTCAGTCATGTGTTTTGCCTCTGCCCCCCCCCGGCAGTGGGCCCCAGACAACTGTCTCCCCTTGACCTATTATAGTTACACCCCTGGGCCTTTTTTGTTCACAGCGTAACTGACAAACATCCAGGAAGAGGTGTTCCTATATAGATCCTGCATCCTGAGAATCATCATGGTATTTAATTTAAACCATAAGTCTTGCATTTACACCACTTAGAGATGAACGTATCAGGTGGTATGAAAATAAAATTTAATCTGAACTACAAGCAACACAGGAAGGTGTTGAGTCATTCTGCATATTTCTGATGATTGCAGAGGAAACCCTACATCCTGCGCCAGGAAACTCTGAGAATACTAAAGATGGCAGAACAGATGCAAAAAGGAAGCCCTTTTCTAAGGATGGTGTGAGTAAGCCTCCTCTGGCTGAAAATCTGCAAAATTGCAAAGGGTTTTTTCTCTCTTTATTAGTTAATAATAGTGGCTCGTGTTGTTCATATTTACAACCCACCAGACAAATGGGCAGCCCCCTCTCAAGAAGACCAGAGCAGCTTTTGAGGAATCTCATAATTAAAATCTGTACTTGCTTAGACTGTAGCTCCAGTGGTAAAATAGATAGCTCAATGGACTTCTAGATCAATAATGAAGTCATTCAGAGGTTGTGAGTTCCAGTCTCACCTACAGCATCACTTTAGATTCCACAAGTTCTAAACTGCTGAGACTTACAACACTCTGGAAGCGTTGTTCAGTCCACCTATTGAGACCTTGCTTCCTGAGAAACATGGTAATAAATTAAACCTTGTACTTCCTTAGACAGTAGCTCCAGTGGTGCAATCAGTAGCACAAAGTACTTATACAAAAGCGCTTAACAGAAAGCAATGCCATGGTTGTGGGTTTGAGTCTCATCTGAAGCATTAGTATTAAATTATTCAGACTTAAAAGAACAACCTTGTGGGGCAGGGTGATTTATAGTTTTCTAACTCCAACATATTCTTGTTTTTTTTAGAACTCGCTGGAACAGGCCCATCCCAACAGGATCTGGAGGAAGAAATGGAGAGTGATTATTGCACCCCCAGACCCCTATGAAGACAGGACATGCTTAGTTGGAGTAAATAAAGGCCACTTTATTATTGTACAGCGATAACAAAACTTACAATGAGGTCCCCAACTAATCAGAATGTGGGTACTCCTCTGGGTGGTGGCTTTTCCCAGTGAAGCGCATCCCACACCAGGGCGAAGGGCCGGGTCCTGATTTGGTCAGGCTCCATATCCTGACCTCCTCTCACTGCAAGGCTTCCCCCGCCGAGGGGAGGGTGGCCCAACACACCCCAAACTCAGGCTGCACGGCTCTGAGCTGGTGGGTCGCGCCACCCCCCCAAGTGGGGGCCATTCCCAGCCCCCCGGGCTGCAAAACTGTTCAAACGGCTGTTCCATTACTCCCCCTCACCCAAAATGGACCTCCAGCCAAACACCAATCTCAGAATCTACCTGCCCAACACCCGCACTCTCTTGCCACCGAAGTGGGGCAAACTAGGGATGTGCACAAAACCAGTTTGCCCAGTTCAGTAGAGAATAATGGGCTTGTTCAAGTCCCATTATACTCTGTGTGGAACACCTAGGGGCACAAAAGTGGGGTGGGTGGTAGGCACCCAGCGGTGCCTACCACCCACTAAACCCTAAGGCAATTGGACACTCCTCCGATTATTGGTAAATTTTAAAATATTTTTGAATTCCCCATAGGGAAGAATGGAGGTTTCAGCAAATGTATCACTTCATGTTGGGGGGAAAGGGGTGGCCTAGAGTGGAGTGTGGGGGGTGGTAGTGCCCAAGGGGGGCAAGGAAGCTACCAGAATAATTTGAAAGGAAAGGGCTGATTTTTAAGTGATTTTTGAAGTTTACACGTCTTTAAGGTTTTTCTCCATAGGGAGGAATGGAGGTTTCAGCAGACCCATAACTCCACTTGCAGGGCGCTGGGGTGGCCCAGACCAAGTGGTGGTGTAGTGCACAGAGGGTGCCAGCCACCCCCATGAGTTGCTAACCCATGGGGTACAGGGTTTTGTTGTTTCTGAGGTGTTCTGAGTATAGATTCTCTGGTAGCAAATGAAAGTGGATTCATGGTTTGTCACTGAAAATCTCATATGCTACCAGAGAACCAACCAACTGATGAAGCTGAAAAGTGGAGAAAAGTGGCAATGGAAGAAATTGATTCCTTGCACAAAGTGGAGACTTGGAGACTTGTGGAACTACCCGCTGGGAGAAAGACCGTGGGATGCAAGTGGGTCTACAAAGTCCAGCAGGAACAGCCACCAGGCATGAGGAATCTGGAAGGAAGCATCTATGGCTTAAGGCAAGCAGCCAGAGCATGGAATGAGAAACTGCTACTTAAGGAGGGGTTCGCTCAAGGAAAAGCCGACCCCTGCCTATATTCTTGATTCAGAGACAATCGATGGACTTACATCCTAACACTGATGGTTTGATTCTTGTACATGAGGAAAAGCAAGACAGCCATGTAATTGTACGGCACCTGACGAAGGAAAGAGAGGTGAAGAAACTCGGAAGCTTTTCCTCTTACCTTGGCATCCAAATAGCAAAAGAAGGGCATTGGACATTCCGCAGTGCCAAGGCCAGATATTGCCTCTGCAGCTGGAATCCTGAGCATAAATTAGAGTGCACCAAACAACAAGGATTGGATAGCAGTCCCAAGGCTGGGAAGATACCTGAAAGGTACTGCACGCTATGTACTGTAGATTCCAACAAGTAGCAATCCCTAAGTTGTGGGATATATGAATGCAGCCTGAGGCGAAGACAGAACAGACCGCAAGTCCACAAGTGGACACCTGTTCCTTTTTGGAGGTAAGCCATAACTTGGAGTTGCCATGAGCTTGTTGCACAATCATCTACAGAAGCAGAGGCTGTTACAGCAAGTGAAGCGTGCCAATAAGTAGTATGGATACACCAACTATTATCAGACTTTGGAGTCGAGGAACCAAAGCCCCAGTGATGTTTGAGGATACCAAAATTGTATCGGATCTCACAAATGGAGAAGATGAAGTCTCACACTAAGCATATCCAGGGAGGATAGCAGTCCACCAACACCTACCATCCAATGAGACCGAACTTGAACAGTTCTGTATGGAGGAGTGGGCAAATATTGCTCCGTCTAGATGTGCAAGGTTGATAGAGAAGTATCCCAACAGACTCAAGGCTGTTATTAAAGCAAAAGGTGGTTCAACAAAATATTGACATGGGGGGGGGCGGTGATCATTTTTCAATCTCAGTTATTCTTGTTTTTTATTTCTGACACTTTTTCTGGACTGTAATTGTGATGTTTTTCAGTTGGATGTTATAGGTTGCATTGGATAAGTACAGCTGGTGAAGGGAATTTTCTTTGTGTTTTCATTTCAGGATGTAAGGGAACCAGAATTTAAGGTCTATCAAAGGGGGTGATTCTTTCCTATACCCACTGTAGGGGTGAAAAGCCACCTTCTGCTGCTAATTCTTTGGAAAATGAGCAAACGGAATATGTTGCCAATCCTACATAGGTGTCATTAAACCTATCACCAGAACAAAACCTGGCAGCAGATGCAGAAACTACTGCTGATCCTTTGGTTGCTGCTAAACAATTGGAGCCACAACCAGGTACATCTGCTGTGGCAGCACCCAGTGTTGATGCTGCTTTGGGATGGGACTGCAGTCAGACGCCTCTGCAGAATCTCATGCTAATATGGTTCCGCATGTACACCTAGAACTTGTCTGGAGGTGGGAGAGGGTCTTAGTGAAGCAGAGGGGCCTAGAGGTGTATCAGGAATTTCATTTTGTGAGTCTAGATAAAGCATCCTCTTATCCTGAAACAGTTGCTGGGACATATTCTGCCATTTAGCAATTGTTGAACACTGTGAACAAGAGAATAAGGCCACGTGACCTTGTCCAGCTCAGATTACATGGGGATGGAACATCTAACCATCTGTGTACTGTTAGAAAGCACAGAAGTGCTGAGGAACTTTTCACAACCATTGGGAACTTGCTCCAGAGTTCTGCAGAAATCTTTGGGGATGCAACTTTAAGATTACTTGTCATTGTCATTTCCCCTCCAGGGGAAACACATTATAGTGCCATCATAGTAAAAAAGAAGCAACACATGGTAAATGTCAATATTCATAACACCAACCTCTGTTTTGCAGGGGGACTTGTGGCTATCATGTCTGAGAATCCCCCTGCTTCAGAAATAATAGCCAGTGCTAGGAACTTGCACAATGATCTTGGCTGGTCAGATCAGAAAAAGAATTCTCTCTCTGATATAGCGTTTCTTGAACAGCATTTACAGATCAAAATACTTGTAGTTCACTGGGGTGAAAAAGGCTGGGGGTGTTTAAAACCCCCGAGCAGAAGTACTCTCAAATATGTTTTACATTTGTTCACAATTAATACTATTATGGGATCAAGAATGTAAAAGGTTGCTTTGGGACAAGAAACTTTTGTCAAATTTGCCAGACCCCATATACACATTCCCATGATTGTCTGTTAATGTGCTGTTGGAGCAAAGAGTGCAAGCAGAAAGTGGGCCAAATAGATGCTCCACATGCAAACTACAATGTAGATCCCATGCCTGCTTAGACAGACACAAAAAAATTGCAGCAGAGCAAAAAGGGGATTGTACAGTGAGAGAACTATATAAGAATTGTGGCCATTACATAAGAGTTAGACCATGAAAAGAAATGAGAATGCCAGGAAAACAGTGCAGAGTCTGTTGGGAGTATTCTAAGGACCTTGAAAAAGTTGAATGCTACATGGGGAAAATTTGAAAACCTGAAATATCTGTAATGTATGTGTCTTTTGACTGTGAATGTACTAGGAAGACAGGACACATGTTCCTAATTACATTTTTTGCAAAAGTATTCCAAGGTGAAACAGTCACAAAGCTTCAAAAGTATAGCAAGAAGCCATGCCCCCCTCACTGATAAAAGCTGGGAATTTTGTGGAGAGTCATGCCTGGCAGACTTCATCCACATATTCACTAGTGACATACATTTTAAGAAGTGTTCCTTCCTGGCTCATAATTCCAGAAGTTTTGATTGACTATTGGTTCTGAAACAGCTGATAAAAGAAGGCTTGATGTTGACTTGATTACCCAAGGGGGAAAGTTGCTGTGTATCACTGTCAAAACCTTAGATATAAAATTTATAGATTCCTTCTGTCATTAACCAATGGCACTAGCAAAATTGCCTAAAGCCATGGGGGTCCAAGAGTCCAAAGGGTATTTCCCAATTTCTTTAACATGAAGGGAAATTGGAATTATGTGGGTGGTGGGATGCCAGATGTAAAATGCTATGGCATTGAATTTGTGATGCCTGCTGAAAAGGCTGAGCTCCTGGAATGGTATGAAAAGAACAAGTCAAACATTTTTTACATACAGAAAGAATTGGCAGACTGTTGCCAACAAGATGTAAACATCTTAGAGCAGACCTACACAAAATATAGACATGAGCTTCTAGATGTGAAAGTGCCGATAGTCTCTCTGCAGAAGGGCAAGCACACTGTCTAGCATGTGCTTAAAGCTGTTTTGCTTCATGTTTCTTCAAGTGTACCAGATGGCAATACCGGCTTCTGATAATTATCACAGGCAATATAAAAGATTCTCTAAAACTGACCACTCAAGATGGCATCCGTACATGCTCACATATCATTTCCTGCTGGGAACAGGGAACTTCCTGTTTCTAAGCAAATGCAGCTGGGCAAACAGAGAGCCCAGCTGCTTAACACAAACAGTGCCACTCTGGGGGGGCGGGGGGCGGCAAAGGTGTAATGGAGAGGGAGGTAAGACCTGCCTTCCTCCCTTTAAAGTGTCTGCACTCCACTGCCCCAGATGTGCATGAAACACTTTGGGCACATCCCTAGTTTCTAACTCCGCTGTTAAGCTTCTCCATCTCTCTGATAATAGGACTTCTAACTAAGAAGGAGCGCCTTCTCTGCGGCCATCCCTCTTGTTTGGAACACTCTTTTCCTCCCCCAGATTCATTTAGCCCCCTCCCTAGCTGCTTAGAAGGCTCTTCTTAAGACCTATCTGTTTCACAAGGTGTTTGCCCTTTAATTTTTTTTTAATGTCATTTGTATTGTTGTTCACTGCCT
Source organism: Hemicordylus capensis (assembly GCF_027244095.1). Taxonomy (NCBI): domain Eukaryota; kingdom Metazoa; phylum Chordata; class Lepidosauria; order Squamata; family Cordylidae; genus Hemicordylus; species Hemicordylus capensis. The sequence goes on along the minus strand of NC_069661.1, from coordinate 41,700,938 downwards.
AGAGTCTTTGGAGGAGGCGGTATATAAGAAATTCTAAATAAATAAATAAATAAATATTCTAAATAGCCCCTGCTAACTGAGCAAAGAGGCATCTTTTAAAAGTGGTGATTCTCTTTATTTAGCGGGGTGAGGGGAGCAACTGGCCCTATCCAGTCCCAGCACAGCATCCCTCCAGTGGCTGTTGCTGGTGTCAACTTTATGTTTCATTTTAGATTGTGAGCGCTTTGGGGACAGGGAACCATCTTATTTCTGTATTATTTATTTTTCTATGTAAACTGCTTTGACAACTGTGGTTGAACGGCGATATATAAATATCCATAGTAGTAAATAATCAATAATGGAATATGCTGAAAAGATGTACTTGGTCCCTAAATACTAGCTAGAACAGCTAAAAGAATAACAATAAGAACAGTTATTGTTAACCACCCAGTGACAGAAGTTTGGGGAGGTGTACAAATCTGATAAATAAATAAATAAAAATTTTAAAAAGAGCCCTCAGGAGGAAAACATCAGAATTCCGATAATCTATGCTTTAGGAACTGAAATGCAAGGTGTTCTTCAGAGGTCTGGCTTCACTGAATATGAAAAAGCTAAACTTTATTTATTTATTTATTTATTTGATTTGATTTGATTTGATTTGATTTCTATACCACCCTTACAAAAATGGCTCAGGGCCATTTATGAGGCCCTACTCAAAAAATATATAACCCACGTGAGGCAGGGAGAAGCATGACAGGGAGAACTAAACCTTCAGCCGGAGTAGGCCTCCGCTGGCGTTTCCCAAAATTCTGATGCCATCTTCCAAGAGGTCTTGGGTAGCTTACCTGCAAGGTCCAAGAACTCAGCAAAGATTCTGTCAAAGAAGTGGAAGCAGAACACAGAGGTTTCTTTGCCACCTTTGTGTCCAAGGGTGAGACTGTTGGTGTCTCCAACACACTGGTTCTGGTCAAAGATATCACACAAGTTTGCGAGCTGCACATTTTGCACCCAATCACTTCCCTAGAGGCTGGGATGTTTTAATGAGGGCTGTGGTTGAACTAAACGTTTTAACTTCTGCAGCAGGAAATGGTACCACCAGGGATGCTTTAGAATATCTTTTTTTTGAAAAAAACCCAAAACCCCCAAACCCCTAGCAGTGTGTCTCTGTCACCTAGCACTTCTTGCCGGGTTTCTAAAAAACAGAGGAAATCTAACTGGATAAAATTTTAATGTCTTTATGTTTTTCATATTTAAAATAAAATTGCTTTCATCAAATTGCAGGGTGCTGCTTGCTGCTTTGTAGGTAAGTAAAAATATGCACGCATGCACGGACACACACACACATTCTTTTAAAGCCCTCTGGGGTGCTTTATTGAACTATGAAAATCATTACAAGATCCACATGTCTGGGTGTTTTGAAAACAACTTTGGGCATGTCTGGGCATGCACTTCTCCCCCCGCCCCCCAATTGTTCAACCATTTGGTCATTTCTAAATCCATTTCTAAATACACCTCTTGAATCTGCTTAAATGTTAACGCCATGGCCCTCTGTTGTAGGGTGGGGGGAACCACAGTGGTAGCCACAGATCACAGAATCAGGATCCTGTAGCTGGAGGGTGTTAGAAGGGAGAGATTCTCCCTGTCGCTTGTCTCTTGGTTAGGTAATTTCACCAGACACCAGTATCAACGTTTCAAACAAAGCTTTATTTCATGCTAGTGAAAGCTTCTGGGTGTGGCTCCCCCCGCCCCAGCAATTCCTCTCTTTTATACTGTGCAATCAACAAATTTTGCACCTGCGCATTGTATACAAGCCAAAGCATTACTTTTAACCCCAAAGGTTCCAATTTGCTTCCAATTTGCATTGTTTCACACTTTACACTCCTCAAGACATTTGGCTTGTGGTCTTGCCCTGGTTCCCCTCCCTTCCCCGCTGAGACATACTTCCAAGCCGTGTCATCATAAATCTACCAGCAACCGCAAGCCCCATTTATAGGGCGTGTATCCTAGTTAGCTAAGTGCTGTTCAGACTAATCATGCTTTTTGGCTGCTCAAGCAAATTGCAAATAATATTCCAGCCAGGGGTTGAAAGACTGTGTTCTTGGTATTGTTTTATTTAAAAATTCATTATAGTTTTGGGAAATGGGGTGATTCAAGGTGTGTCCATAAGAATTTTAAAAATTCTCCCTGGTTGTCCTCTGACAAGTAGATGGCTAGCTAGTGCTCTCCTGGGAGGCTGTGGGGGTAGATGTTAACTACAAGACCTGCTGGTCTTTGTGGCAGTCTCTTTCTAGGCAGCCAGTCACTAATTCTTAAATGGCAAAGCTAACTTGATGGATTAATTGGTGGCGGTGGGGGGGAGAGATATGGCAGCTTCCTAATCTAAGCATGAACAGCGGCACAGTCCACAGCCACTGAGACCACTTTTGAAACATGTACACCTTCCTTTGCGGTCAGTTTTACAGGCACATCTAGCAAGTTCCTTGCAGCATTCCACAACAGGTGAAAGTGTTGTCCAAAGGATTTTCCATGTTCCTCCCTCTTTTTCCCACCCCCATTCAGTGAGACATGCTATGTTTGGTTAGCATGCAGTTGTTTGGTCCCATACCCCTCCTGCCTGGTATGCAGTTCACTTTGAGTGCAGTATGAATGCATCCAGAGTTGGCAGAATATCAAAATACATTTTCTGTTTCCTTGCAAAAAGTCCCAGTCTTGCATCATTCACATGCATGGCTGTACTACCCCTGTCATACATGATTACCATAAACCTCTCCAAGATCTTCAATCGCTGCCAGGCACTGCCTCAGTTTTGTAAAAGCACTTGACACATCATCAAACACTTTCCATGCATGCCATGCAGACTTCTTGTCTTTGCCATGGAAAGATATGGTATCACACCCAGTGAATGAGTGATAAAAGGGTTGTCCCCTAATTTTTTCAGGCCCTAATGAGTCAGCAACTTCATGGAGAGGAACTTTTCAGGGCTTTGTGCCTTTCCCAGAAGAAACCTACATGATATGAGAAGGCCAAGCTCCTTAAGTGGTGGAAGAGATAAGGATGACTATCGATAAGGATGTCTATGTCATTGGCTTTGATTAAAAGTTCCTTGCAACCCAATGTTACTGCATTGTTGGCATACACAAATATACGTGTGTTGGCCTCTTCATGTGAGCAAGGAGCCAAATTATCTATGCAGATACTTTGGTTGTTTATGAAATTTATCCTTTAGTTACATTGATTGTTCCTTCTGCACAGAGTGCTGCTATCTTGTCTGCTAAGTAGGAAAGTTCACTCTTGTTGTTTGAATATCTTAAAAAGCTTTTCCAGTCATTTGGATCTGTGTTGGTTCCTGCTACACTTCTCCTCAGACTTTTCCTCAAGCACACCCGGTCTCTGCTTGCCAACTGTTCTATAAGTACACATCAAATACAACATCACATCTCTTGTACTTTGTAGAATATGTCCATTGCCTGGAGAATCACATTGTTTGCATAACTATCCAAGATTATTCCTATTCTCTTCGGTGGTAGGCTATTCACCAGTGCTGAGCCACATACTATGATATTATCTGCTGGCGGTTCCTTCTGCAGCACAGTTATATCACCTTCAAGAATTTCAAACAGTTGAGACTTCTCACAGGAGAGAAGTTTCCCATTGTCATCGAGTGAGGCTGTAGAGAACTGATTTTTATACTTTAAAAACTCTTGCAAATTCAATTTTTTGTTCTGACAAGAGTTGTGAGAAAAGGTTGCAATCTTCCTTTATTGTAGCTTCTGGTGCAACAAGCTGCTGCTTGATGAAACCCAACTTGTTTTTCTTAGTAGGTTGATAAAATAGATTGATAAAACATCTTCAGTGTTTAGCCCCACCATGAATGACTTGAACTGCCCTCTATCTGTTCCATAGTGTGTAAAAATCATGCCAGTAAAACTCTGATCTGCAATATTTTGGGTGTGGAGAACAAGTAGGTCTATCAATTCTTCTGTGAAAGGCTACCCCATTTCCATAATCACATTGGTGAGCTTGTACACACTCTACCAAATAATGTTTGCTTAGCTCACCCACACTGTTTGTGGTGACTGCTGCTGTTCTTTAGCTCATTGATACCAGAGTATGGCTACCAGGGCTGAGTGAAGGAGGAAAGAGAAATAATATAAAAAGACAACCCTACCTGCCCCCAAAATTATTTTTCTGTGGACTCCAGCTTTACGCCCTCCAGAGATATTTAAATGCAGTCTCCATTCTATGCACATCCCGCATCAGGGAGCATTTTAGAAAGACAATGTCCAAGACAGTTAGGTTTTCCTATCTGTATTCCTGGCAGAGATTAGGTCAAATCTGAGTCATTCCAAATTTGGAGTGTACTGTTGGGGAAAAGTAGTTCCAGAGGACAGAGAGAATACAAACCAAGAATTTAGAAAAAAAAATTTAAAAAAAACCACACCTGTTACATGAGGGCTGATTGAAATACTTTGAATACAGTTGTCCTAATGCATTAAAGTGTGCAAAACAGGAAAATGTGTTTTCTTAATGTGGCCATGCTAATATAACCATGTTTATTTTGAGCCACCATGTTGAATTTTCGGGGTACCAAACTTGACTTTCTAACTCCACACATATCTGACATTGTATGCCAAATCTCAGGCCTATATCTATATTTGGATTGATTCTGGTGAGCTAAAACATGTAATATTTTATGGAGCCAGTTGGAGCGGAGGGGATTGGGGGCTGCCCTGCCTCCAGAAGTCCCAGAATGCCCCACGCAAGTGCACGGGGCATTCTGGGGAGACCACTGACGCTGGGAGACTTGCTTTAGTCTCCTGGTCGGGGGTCTCCTTGTGAATCACCATGGCATGGAGCCATGGAGTGGTGACTCACGATCACAGAAACGGGGTCAGGGGAGGGGTATTTAGGCGGGCTTGCCACTGCTGAACCACCAGGCTCGCTTGCCAGCCTGGTGGTTCTCACAGCTGCTCGAAAGCAGGCTGGGCTCCCTTAGTCCGCTTTTGAGTGGTCATGAGAATAGCCTCCTTGATTAATATTTGAGAGGGCCACTGGGAATCATATTTTTTCTGCAAGCTGTCATTTGGCCATGCCTGTGTTAGGCATTCATCAAGGTAATCAGTTTTCAAACTGTCTGTCCTCAGGGAACCCTTTCCACAGTGCCAAGAGACAATATAATATTTGCTGCAGATCCTTACATGTTGCAAAGGATTTTGGGAAGTGTTCTAGGATGCATACTCTGGGTCACTGGCCTCTTGTACTTATTTATCTGTCTGTCTGCCTGTTAAATTTTTATACCACTTTTCATTAAAACAATCTCAGCGCAGTTTACAAAACATTTAAAACAATATAAAACTATAGAAGTTACACAATAAAATATTAAATTGGAATATAAAAATACAAATCTAATTAAAAGTTTAAAAATATGTACAATATAACCATAACATACAAATACAATCATGCACAATATGCACAATCTCATTATCCCACATGAACAGAGAGAGAATCCTGGCACACAGCATCCCCACCATTGCTATAATTCCATTGATGAACCCCTCCAACAGAATCCCCGGATTCCCAAAACAGAGTTTGAAAGTCTAGATAACAATTCTCTACAATTCTCTACCTATTTGAAGGACATGTATTTCTAGACAGTCATTACAAGCCTACAAAATAAAATGTTTCTCTGTTGCGCTCTGATTCATTTGTTACACCAAACTAATCACAAGCATCACCAAGAGTTTCTGTCCTTCAGGCCTCTCTAAGCAACCATTTAACAGGCTAAGCAGTAATATTCCCAGAACCATAGCAATAACAAAGTGCAAAAGCCAACCACAGTGATCAGAGGCCTGGGGCATGTCTTCTCCGTGGAAAGACTTAACATATCTGGGGCTTTTTAGTTTTGAAAAGTGGTGGAATAAGTCAGAACTTTGTGCACGATGTAGAGAAAATGGATGGAGAAATGTTTCTCCTAACATTTAGAACCCAAGGCCATCCAATGAAATGGACTGACAGAAGATTCACAACAGATTAAGAGGAGATTCAAACAAGACTGTGCAAAAATATTTTATGGACTTCATTGCCACAAAAAGTGATGAGGAGGACCACTAGCCCAGATGGCTTTAAAAGGGGAATAGACAAATTCATGGAGTCATGAAGATTCATGGAGTAAGTCTATCAATGGCTTTGATGCCTTTATTCTACTTCCAGGTTCAGAGGCAGTATGTCTCTGAATACCAATTGCTGGGGAGCAACTGCGGGAAAGGACAATTTTCTTCCCTCTCTCACTTCTAGGCTTCTCAGAGGCATCCATTTGGCCACTTGGGGAAACAAGATGCTGGACTGGATGGCCCTTTGGTCTGATCTAGCAGGACTTTTCTTATATTCTTAATATCTCCACCCTCCATAGAAATAAGATGAACTACAGTTTAATGAAGTACATGAAGGTAAAGAAATATGTTTTATGAAAAACTAAAAGATAAATTGGCCACCTTTGTTGATGAACACTATGTTGTAGTGTTTGCTTCCGCTTTCTCGTCCCTTCTTTATCCATGTTACCTTGTAGATTTTTTTATTTTTAACTTCACTCTTGCTTCTGAAATATACATATTTGTGATTAAATTCATTGCGAGTGTTTGATGGAACTGTACCTTTTGCCATCACCTTTTATACCATACCTCACTTCACACGAAATGTGTAACTCTTGTGCCAGAAGAAAGAAAGAAACCCCAATTGACTCACATTTTGTAAGCCATCCATCAATATGTCCTTTCCTGTCAGGAAATCTACTGTTTTCCTCAGCCTTGGAACAAAAATATGGAGAGAGGGGGAGGGATTCTAATTTGCTAAACATAAAGGAAAATGATATTTGCAAGGACATTTAGATATCTTGTTGATAGTCAACTTTTGAAGCATTAAAAATAGATAAGGGAAAGAAGGTGTTGGGAAGTCACAAAGCAAACTGGATAAATTTGTTGCATCTAAGATCAAGTTTGACTCTAAAACCTGTTTCTGCTGCATAACATCTAATGTTGGGATAAAAACTACATTGTTAGGTATGTTTCCATCTAGAATAACTCAGGACTGATTCTAATGTCATTTTTGTCAGGTTGAGACAGTGGCCAGGAGTGTTTTTTATCAGCTTCAGCTGATACATCAGCAATTCCCATTTCTGGAGGTAAATGACCTTAGAACAGTGGTACATATACTGGTAACCTTCAGGCTTGACTACTATAATGCACTCTTATGTGGGGCTGCCTTTTTACATAGTTCATAAATTACAATTGGTGCAGAATGTAGTGGCCAAACTGATCTGTGGGACCACCCGAAGAGACCATATAACACCAATTTTAAAAGAGCTGTACTGGATACCGATGTGTTTCTGAGCAAAATACAGCAAAATTATGAGGAAAAAAGTGCTGGTTATTACCTATGAAATCCTTAACAGCTTGAGTCGAGGTTACTTAAGAGAGCGCCTCCTTTGTCATGAACCCTGCCACCTATTAAGATCATCTGGGGAGGTCCAGCTTTGGTGATGACTCAGGACCGGCTTTTCTCTGTGGCTGCCCTGGGGCTTTGGAATATGCTCCCTGTATAAGAGCATAAGAGCATCTCCATCTCTGATTGTTTTTTAAAAAGACCCTCAAGACATACCTGTTTTCTCAGCTTTTAATTAAAATTAGTTTTAAACTGTTTAACTGTTTTTATTCTGTGACATTTTTAAAAATGGCTTTTATTCTGTTTTTTATATTTGTTGTATTTTAAATTATGTACATTGCCTAGTGATACACATATCAGGTGGTAGATAAATATCATATATAGGTTTTTTTGTGACCATCCAGAAACCATAGCCATCTCATTCTTACTTTGTAGTTGTGGGTGGAGTTCTGGCACTAGATATAAAGGCTGCCTGTGGAGCTGTCCCCAGGAGGAGGGAGAGTCCCTCCCTGGTAGATGACACCTTTAACCTCTGCTCTCTCCCTCTGAAAACAACTTCCCAGGTTGCTTCTCTATGGAGGACTGGCAAGGCAAAGGGTGGCCTGAAACCCTCACAACCATAGTTCTGTTCAGGCATTCTGTAACTGGGTACAGTGTACCTGGGTAGACAATTAATGGGAGCATGTGGCTAGCCCCACACTCCAGTTCTGATGTGCTCAGTGGCTATATCTCCCCATCTGACCCTGGGTACTACGTTCATGTGGGGAAGACAGCCCTGAACCAAGGACACTTTCTCCCTGTGCTTTGGAATGCTAGCAAATCGGCATCCCAAAACACAGAAAGAAAATACAATGCCTATTGAGGCATTCCGTTGTACATGCACACAGGTATCTGTACACATGTACCTGTTTTTGTGTGAATGACTGTACATGTGTTTGTTTTAAAAGTGAGCTTGGGTACAGGGTCCTCAAATGCAGGGTACAGATGGGAAGTATACTCCAGTAACTTGTTGAAACTAAGGTTATTCACATGAGCAGCCCCACCCAGGATTCGGCCTGATCCTGGCACTGCCCCCCCCCCCCGCAGTAGCCTGAGTTTTTATCCCAGGCTTTTACTTGGGTTAAAAGGTGTGAACGCTTCCTCTACCCCAGGTCCAGGGTCATGTGAATGCTCGGGCTGCACACAGCCGGAGCACACATAGAGTTGGGCGTCTAGAGCGCCCAACTCATGGGGAAATCCCCCCAATGCATCATACTACTTGCGTGGTGCATTTTGGGATTCCTGGAGGCTGGGACTCATTTGCCCAGCCTTCAGGGATCCGGGCTGCCTGGAGCAGGGCAGATCACATGGGCACGTAGTGGCATGCCAAAGAGCAGCAGGACGATTGGGGGTTAAGGCTGCCCTCCCAGCCCAACAAACGGTTGTGAGATCAACCTTAAAATGTGTTTAGATATTATTATTATTATTATTATTATTTTATTACATTTATATCCCGCTCTTCCTCCAAGGAGCCCTGAGCAGTATACTACATACTTGAGTTTCTCCTCAACAACCCTGTGAAGTAGGTTAGGCTGAGAGAGAAGTGACTGGCCCAGAATCACCCAGCTAGTTTCATGGCTGAATGGGGATTTGAACTCAGGTCTCCCAGGTCCTAGTCCAGCACTCTAACAACTATACATAACGTGTGAGTAGGGCAAAAGAGCTCCAGGGTTACCTGGGCGCTTACCAGACTAGCTGCTCAAAAGCAGCAAAATGCCTCCGTGCGGGCAAGTCGCATTCAAAACGTAAACAGCAGGGGGAGCAGTCTCGCAGCAACTAACAACATGAAAAAACAGCAACTTTTTCACACCAGATATATGACGCCCTAACTCTATTTCATAGTGATTGAATTCGAAACAAGGCATTGGAAATGTGAACAGCACCCTGCATTCTGCGTAGGTACTGTGGTGTCATGACACAGGAAATGTAGAAGCACACTTCCGAGATACGTCCTGACCCCATTGTAGGGTCTAGTCTGGAAAGCGCCCTGCTGACTTCCTCAGAGGGGATGCAGGGAGTGTAGCCACAGAAGACATCAGCATCAGGGTGTGTGACTAGCTAGCACATTCCCATTCATTGCCTACCCCAGTATACTGTGCCGGGTTGGAGCACATCTGAACAGGACTGTTATAACAAGCAACTTTTTTCACAGTGAGGCAAGCAACAGTTTTCACAGTGAGACAAGCAACTTCAGTTTTCACATGTGGATACATATCATCACTTGAGAGAGGAATCAGGTTAAATATTCAGTGTGTGAGAAAATTATGTGGCAAAATCGCGATGTAATTTGAGAATCAGCCAGAAATGTGTGGGGGGAAATCTGAAGGTATGCCTGTACAAACTGGATTAATGAACAGCAGAAGAGTCCCCATGAAACAGATGTAAGTGTTGTCCTTACAATAGTCCAGGCACATCCAGACAGTGCCAAAGCTCTGTAAGACTTGCCTTGCCAGTCCTCCATAGAGAAGCAACCTGGGAAATTGTTTTCAGAGGGAGAGAGCAGAGGTTATTTGGGGAGGGGAAAACCAGACAATGGCTGCTTTTTCTCCTAGCCCCTGCTCCAAGCCTTAAATTTAGATTTAAATCTGGAAGATATAGAATATACTTGAAAGAGCAGTTGATGTTTGCCCCTTGAGCAATGATATAATCTGTCATCATAAATTAGAGAGCACGAAGGATGCTTGATATGAAAAATAATAAATAAATTGATCCATTATCTATTATCCATGTGTTGTCCTAATTACATTTCCCTTCTGTATTTGTGCACTTCACTGATGTAAAATTAGCTTGACCTTGTCCTCTTCCCCTCTGGGGAAAAAAAAAAGTGATCTGTAATTGCAGATGATGTTTTCACCTTCAGCAGCAGGTTTTCTGTTTTTAATAAAGTTCAAGTTCTGAAGACTGTTCAAAACAGTAGTTCCATTTACTGATTGGAAGGAGAACCGAGTAAAGCAAGACTATACCAATATGGCATTGCCTTGTCTTAATTCAGTGGCTGACATTATAATGGTATGTCAGCCTAGCAATGTTATGGGCATGCAAGTTGCACATCTATACCCAATGGGCTTACTCTTGTGTAACAGCAATGGCACGATTTTTGCAGTTGTACAACTTACAACATTAGTAGGCTGATGTACCATTGTGCAATATGCCTGCCACCATCTTGAGTAGCAGCAGCCCAATCTTACACATGCCTACTTGGGAGTAAATCCTCTTGAGAGTTCAGTAGGTTTTCTTCCAAGTAGCCAAAGTGTGCCCCTCTATTTCAGTCTTTGTAGAATTCTACAAGCCCCGATTCAAAGGCAATCATTTCCGGAGGGATATTACCACAATAGTTTGTTGCAGGCAGCATTCAGACTAAGTGAGTCAGTACCAAGCTGCACTGAAATTAATGGGGCAAAGTAGTCATGTTGACTTCCTTGTCTCCTTGGCTGACATGAAGTAAAACAGTCTGTTAGCCTAGTAATGCTGGATTTGCACAAGCTGGGCAAAGGCAGAATTGTGTTACACAAATGGAAGCCCAATGGAACTATTAGGCTTACTCGTGTGGAATGCAATTTGCACAGTTTGTATTAGTGCAGTGATAATTTGGATGTCAGCTAACATTTTTCTTTGCCATGAAATGTGCCCTGAGTGAGTTTGACCCTGAGGAGGCAGAACCAGTGCTAGACCCAGACCCACACCCTGGCATCATGCCAGAGCTTGAGAGTGCCCCATTGCTGCAGACCTTCAAAAAGCACCCTCAGTGCCAACATTTGAAGCAGTGCCCTTGGAATCCAAGACCCCTGAGAAGTTGGCCCCTCTTATACCCTTGCAGTTCCTGATATGTGTAAATCAGTGCCGGCAACAGGCTAGCCAGGTGCAGAGCGAGAGGAGAAGGCATAGTGCTAGATTCTGGACCAGAAGACTGCCCCCTTTCTAGGCAGGGAGGCAGAGCCCAGGAGGGTTAGCTTGAACTCAGAGGTATTTAAGAGTTGGTCTACCTCTGACTTCCCTTGCAGCAGCTTTCCCAGGGGGAAAGCAACCCCCAGGGGGTCTATGACAACTCACTACGGCCAACTCGCTGCCGGTCAATTGGATGTGGCCAACTTGCCACAGGGACAACTTGCCTCAGGGAACAACACAACTCCCCCACCCCCAAGCCTGTCCTGTCACTTTGGCTTTCGATCCGGAGGGGACAAGCGGGAGGGAGGTGAGAGGAAGCTAAATTTCCACCTACCGCCCACCAAAGCATGTCTTTCACATTCTGCAGTGGAAAGAAGAATCTCTCTGCATTGCTACCTGTGGGGTTGTGCCTCATGAGAAGTGAAATGTCAGGTGTGAAGCCTGCACCAGAGCTTTAGAGCAAGCGAGCTGCCATTTTCCTCCTCATATTGCCCCTTTGCGGGTCTCCCCAAAGCAGCAGCAGACCTTGCTGCTGAGTTCTCTTATTAAAGCAGACTACCTCAGGTGTATCCCAAGGATATTAACAGAACACTTGGGGGATTTGGTGTGTAGTTGAATTTTGAATTGTTTAGCAAAATTCTTAAGAGGAGATTTCCTGGCCAAGGTGTGTGCATGTTGTATTGTTGTTTTTTAATTCTCTGCAGGAAAGTACAACTCACTGCACCCCATGGCCCAGCATAAAACTGCTCACATGGCAGAGAAGATATCCCGCTAAGGGCCAATATGAGGAGCAAAATGGCAGCTTGCCTGCTCAAAAGCTCTGGCGCAGGCTTCACACCTGACATTTCACTTCTCATGAGGCACAAACCCACAGGTATGAATACAGAGAGATTCTTCCTTCCACTGCAGGGTGCGGGGAGTTGCGTTGTTCCCTGTGGCGAGTTGTCCCTGCGGCGAGTTGGCTGTGTCCAATTGACCGGCGGTGAGTTGGCCATGGCAAGTTGTCCCATTCCCTATCCCAGGTGCTGTTGGAGTAGCTTGCCTGTGGTGCTACAATTTAACTTGCCTTTCCTTGCCTTTCCTTGGAGACAATGGAAGGAGCATTGTGTTGCCGCCCAGAAGCAGTTTTAAGGCATTCACAGCTGTCCCATCATGCTACACCAGAAGTTCCCAACATGTGGTCCTTCAGCTGTTGTTGAACTACAACTCCCATCATCCCCATACACAATACATTGTGACTGCGGATGATGGGAGTTGACCACAGGTTGGGAACCCTTTCAGTATACCATCAAGGCTGCCTTTCAAGCAGCACAGCAACCCTAGTGGATCTCTAACACTGACAGAGAGCTGCCAAGATTAAGAATATTTATATATCGCTTTTCAACAAATAAGTTATCTAATAGTTTTATATTTAAAAAAAGGAATAAGAGATGATTCCCTGTTCCCAAAGGGATCACAGTCTAAAAAGCAAGACACCAGCAGCACCCAATGGAAAGATGCTGTGTTGGTGTTAGATAGGGATAGTTGCTCCCTCCCTGCTAAAAATAGGTGAGCCAACTCTTTAAAAGGTACCTCTTTGCCCAGTTAGCAAGGCTATATATGAGAAGCTGATCTTATGATCTTATTTGTTATTCAGATGCCTATAATAGGAGCGAGTTATAATTATGTATTTATATTTTGACACAGGCCCTTAGTGAACCTTATTATCCTGACACTGTGATGTTAGGGGCCTAAAGGTAAAGTGTGCTGCCGAGTCGGTGTCGACTCCTGGCACCCACAGAGCCCTGTGGTTGTCTTTGGTAGAATACAGGAGGGGTTTACCATTGCCTCCTCCCGCACAGTATGAGATGATGTCTTTCAGCACCTCCCTATATCGCTGCTGCCCGAGATAGGTGTTTCCCAGTATGGAAAACATACCAGCAGGGATTCAAAGCAGCAAGCTCTGGCTTGCTAATCCAGTCAGGCCTACTAGCCAGTAAACTGGAGGAAAGATGGTTTAAAAGCTGTATTCTCATCATACATAACTTACATTTTTAAAGGCTAATGAATACTTTCTAGGGACCAAACTTGATATGACTGCTTTCTTAGCTATGATACTGTCTATTCAAATTGCTACATTTCAAAGCAACGAGGCTGAAATAGACTTTGTTTACTCTCCAGTCTCTTTAAGAGACTCGTGATGGCTCTCATTACTTATTCTACCTTTAGCATTTCTTTCCGTTGTCAGTGCTACTGCAGAACTGGTAATGCAGTAATCTTAATTATTAATGCCTCATTGACTTGATGAGGGTTTCAAATGTTGCTTCTCACACAATAGTGCTATACCTTCGCAGCCGCAGATGAACAAGCAGTTAACATTTCCATCCCAAGCTACATACATACATTCACATGCAAACTGAAAGTCAAAAGGGCTCAGAGGGCATCTCTCCCATACAAGTTCTAGAGAATGTGTATGTATCAAAATTTAAGCCTACAGAGAGGCTTCAACTAGAAGTTCTGAGATTCCCAAGCTGGAACAGTGCTTGTGAATCACTTTCAAGGGCTGGCAAAAGCGAGAAATGGGAGAGAGAAGCTTTATAAGCGCTCTTTCTCAGTCCCTCGTTGCCTAGAAGTGATCATGTGGCTGCTTCCAAGCCTTATAAAAGTTCATTGCTGCCCCTGGCCCTGGTGCTGTGGCCTGAGGAAGCAGAAGATTCGTCTTCATGGTAGGCTGGCCACATGAGTACAGCTTTCCTGTTTAGCTGAGCTTTTTGCTTGTGGTCTTCCCTCCTCGCACTTTGCGAGTTCCCTTTGGTATTTGATTGTGACCTCCTTCTGGGTAAGGATCACCTCTGAACAAATGCATCCTTGGACTGATGACCTGGCTTCTTGATCCTACATTTGCTTGACTGTTTTTCTGAATGGTGTGATCCTGAAGTGGAGTTTTGGAGGAGGTAAGGTGGATATCTTTAATTGGACACATTTTGGTAGATTGTGAAGACTGTCTTTACTCTGAACCGGGGCTCTCTGGAAATAAAATGAGTGAGCAGAAGCAGCACTGAAAGTTTAATTGGCACAGGGGATTATATAGTCACTTTGGATCAACAGATTCATTTGTTTCAGGGCCAGTATAGTGACAACCTTGTGTCTATTGTTCTAATTAGAACTTGGCTGAATTTTTGTTCAGTTCCAATCCTTGTTTCCTCCGTTCAGCTCAACAAAATATATGGAAAACTGGGAGCATTTCTTTGTTTTTGTCTCAGACCATGATGCTAACAGCAGCTTAGACAGAGCTGTGCAAAAGCTGACACTTGAGCCTCCAGGGAACTGCACAGTCCCTGAACTATTGAACGGGGACACTGATAGGTACTTAAATGATCCAGGGCCTGGGCCCATAGCCACCTTTTGAGAACAAAACTCAATCATCCCATCCCCACCCCAAAGAATGACTACATATGTTATTTAAAGTCTTTACTATTATAATACAGCACCTATGAAGGTGGAAACAGAAGATAGCTAGGTGCGGCTACACACTGTCTTCCATGTTTCAGGCAGGTGCCTTCACTGCTATGTTTCTTTTCTGGAAGGAGGGAGGTGGCTGATAAGATTTGGGACACTAAGCAGTTCATTGGGGCCTATGCTCCACTGATGCACCATCTAAGGGCAGAGCCCTTTTACATACTTTCTGGAAGCCCTGTCTAAGTAGGCAGCTGGCAGAGCTTACTAATCAAGATGTTACCAGTCACAAGGGCTGAGGGAAAGGCTTGCTCATATAAAGGGTCTGTCTAAGTTTTAGCTCAGCTGGTAGAGGATTCTTGAGTTGGTTAGGTATGTTCAGGACCATACTTTTGCTCCCTAAACTGTTTCCCTGAACTGCGATTTTTGGGATAGCTTGAAGATCTAGTCCTATATAGCCTTACAGATCAGGTTGTGAGATCTTCTGCATATGTCCTCCTATTATCTAGAACTTAAATGAAATGTTGAAGAGTAGCTTAAAAGCATCTTTTAAGGATAATAACAAAACTGAAAATGAACCTAAGGCAACTGTGCAAGCTCAGCTCTAGCAAAATATATTTGGACGGCCCTTTGTACCACAGTCACAGTCTGATGGACGGTCTCTTATTTTAGCTTGTTGGCGCATGATGTAGCATACATCACAAATCTTCACTTTTGAGCACATTCAATGTTGTTTACTGTGGAATAAGCTCTTTGACCTTGAGAAGCAGTGCCAACCTCCCACAGACCTTCACCCTGTGCCTCTGTAATGTATCTGTGGCCTCCAGGGTCCGGGGGGGGGGCTCCAAATATCTGGGGCGGCCTCCTAGATCCATCCCGTGACTGCCCACCATGGCAAAGTTATGTGTTGTTGTTGTTTTTAAATCAAAGCTGCTGTGCAGCCAAGGGGTGGTTGCTGGGGGTTTGGCCGAGCAGTTGACCTCCTCCCCGCCTGGTGGTGGCAGTGCCAGTGGCGGGGGAGCAACTGCTCAGCATGTCCTCTCAGCCCAGTGGCTGTAGTGAACTTCGAGGCATGCCTGCGAAGTTCAGAGGAAGATTGCTGCAAGCTGGTGTTGTCACAGGCTTGCAATGATCTTCCTCTGAACTGCGCAGGTGCGCCTCATAGTTCACTACAGTCGCTGGGCTGAGAGGACATGCCCAGTGGTTACTCCTCCGCCATTGCCATTGCTGCCGCTGGGGAGGGAGGAGGAGGTCAGCTGCTTGACTAACACACACACCCCCGACAACCACCCCTCAGCTGTGTGGCAGCTATGATTTAAAACAAACAAACTGTTTACATTCGCTGCAGGAGGCCCCCCAAAGTAGGTTTCAGGGGCTTTGTGGCAGGGGGAGGGGCTCAGTGAAGGGCTGGTCTGGGTGCCAAAATCACCTAGTTGCGCCCCTGATCACAGGTTAGGGGAGGCTGGTGGCCCAGTTTGGTCCCAGCTTCTCCCTCCAGGGTACTCTGTTGAAGAGCAGGTGCAGGGATGTGGGCAAGCTGTGGACAACATCTACCTGACCAGGATCCCTGTTGAAGTGTCTGACCATATTGAATGTGTGCACCTAAGTTTGAGGACCAGGAGTAGACTGGAACTTCTCTTGGTGTACAAATCGCCACACTGCCAAACAAAGTCTCTGATTGAGCTGACGGACTTGGTCTCGGGTTTAGCGTTGGAGTCCCACAGGCTTGTGGTGCTGGGGGACTTCAATGTCCACTGTCCAATGTCTGACCCATCTGAATCAACTCAGATTAGATTTGTATTCGAATTAATCTGAATCGGAATTAATTTGGATCAAGAAAATGGGTCCCAGGGCCAAAATAGTGGGGTGGGTGGTAGTGCCTAATGGTTGGAGGCTACCACCCAAATTGCAGAGGGATTGGGCAAAGGGCTGATTTTTGGTGAATTGTTGAAGTTTACGGGGATTAAGGTTTTCCCCCATAAGGTATAATGGAGGTGTATCGCTTCATGTCGGGGGGAAAGGGGCAGCCAAAAGTGGTGTGGTGTTGGTGATAGTACCCAAGGGGGGGCAAAGAAGCTACCAGAAACTTTTCAAAGAATTTGGGCAGAGGGCTGATTTCTGGTGATTTGTTGAAGTTTACGCGTCTCTCAGGTTTTTCCTCATAAGGTATAATGGAGGTTTCAGCAGCCCCATAACTGCACTTGTGGGGTGCTGGGGTGGTCCAGAGAGAGTGGTGGTGTAGTTCACATAGGGCGCCAATTACCCCCATGGGTTTCTAATCCATGGGGTACAGGGTTCTGTTGTTTCTGAGGTGTTCTGAGTGTAGATTCTTTGGTAGCAAATGAGATTTTCAATACAAACTATGAATCCATTCTCATTTGCTACCAAAGAATCCCACTCCAGATCCCAATTTATGCCCCAAATCTGCCCCAAAGACACTAAAACTTCAACAATTCACCAAAAATCAGCCCTTTGCCCAATCCCTCTGCAATTTGGGTGGTAGCCTCCACCCATTAGGCACTACTGCCCCACCCCACTCTTTTGGCCCTGGAACCCATTTTCTTGATCCAAATCAATTTGGATTCAGATTTATTTGGATCCAAATCGAATCTGGGATGATTTGGATGGGTCAGATTCGGACCCAAAAATGAATTGGTGGTGTTTTGATTCAGATCCGAATCGAAACACCAAAAATCTGAATTGCACACCCCTAATCAAGGGTTTGTTCTCTCAAGCAATTTAATCGTGCTTATTCCTCCACCCATTAGGCACTACCACCCCACCACACTCTTTTGGCCCTTGGACCTGAAATTCAAGTAGACGTCAGATCAGACCTTTTTGTATTGAAGTCAATGGGAAGCAAAAAGGCGGGAAATTCAAATAGACGTCAGAACTCAAAATGGAGGAGGACGAAGGACTTAATCGGCCACAAAATGGAGGGCCGAAACTACAAATAATTCGGAGCCGAAACGGGGGTGATTCATTTCGGCTCCAAAACATTTCGGGAGGGCAAAAGGGTGATTTGTTTCAGCAACGAATCACCCAAAACGGGCAGTTTCAGGTACAGATCATTCTGTACCCAAAATGTTTTGCACAGCCCTACCCTCAATATTTCTTTTTGTCATGTGAGAAGGATGTACCAAGTGGAGCAAGAAATATACTGCATCACAGGGGTTTCCGTTTCTCCCTGATATTGTCATCTGGGCTCTCCCTGGCCATTGTCATCTGAATTTGCTAATTTTCTGCAGACAAGATATTGATACTAGAGAAATAATTGCAACCATTTCTCTTCCTTCCATACAAGTATTTTATTTTCTTATGTTGCTACTTGGATGTGTGGCCACCCATTGCAGAGACCAGGAGAACACCTGTTGACCATGGAATCCAGCATTAAGGTGTCCTTTAGACTTCTTCCAAGTCAACTGCTTATCCACGAGCAATTTCCATATGCCTAAGTGTGTTTACATTACCCAACAATGTATAAGTGGTTCCCATGCAGCTGGTACATTTAAAGAGAACTTAAGGCGAACCTTAATCCAATTTCTGGGAATAAGAATATTGAATATATCAACTTCACCTGAAACCCTCTTTCATATCTGTTTTAAAACAAAATGAGATAGATACTAGGGGTGTGCAATTTGGTATTGTCAGTGTTTCGGTTCGGACCCGAACCGAAACACCCCTGTTCTTTTCTGTGCCCGAATTTTGCTCACCTGAATCACCCCCGATTCGGTTCGGATTTGGATTTACCCAAATCCAAATCTGAATCGATTCGGGTAAGAAAAATGGGTCCTGGGGGCAAAAGAGTGGGGTGGTGTGGTAGTGCCCAATTGGTGGAGGCTACCACCCAAACTTCAGGAGGATAGGGCAAAGGGCTGATTTTTGGTGATTTTTTGAAGTTTTAGTGTCTTTGGGGCAGATAGGGGGCATAACGTGGGATCCAGGCCAAAAGAGTGGGGTGGGGTGGTAGTGCCTAATGGGTGGAGGCTACCACCCCAATTGCAGAGTGATTGGGGAGAGGGCTGATTTTTGGTGAATTTCTGAAGTTTATGCGTTTTTAAGGTTTTCCCCCATTAGGTAGAATGGGGGGTGTATCGCTTCACGTTGTGGGGAAAGGGGTGGCCTAGAGCAGTGTGGGGTTGCAAATTAGAGTGGATTCATGATGTGTCATTGAAAATCTCATTTGCTATCATAGAATCCACACTCAGAATACTTCAGAAACAACAGAACCCTGTACGCCATGGGTTAGAAACCCATGGGGGTGGTTGGCACCCTATGTGCACTACACCACCACTCTCTATGGGCCACCCCAGAGGGGCTGCTGAAAGCTCCATTCTATTATAACTTATGAGGAAAAACCTTAAAGACGCTAAACTTCAACAATTAACCAAAAATCAGCCCTCTGCCCAAATTCTTTGAAAAAATTCAGGTAGCTTCCTTGCCCCTACCTGGCACTACCACCAACCCCACACTGCTCTAGGCCACCCCTTTCCCCCCGATGTGAAACGATGCACCCTCGATTATACTTAATGGGGGAAACCTTAAAGACGCGTAAACTTCAGAAATTCACCAAAAATCACCCCTTTGCCCAATCACTCTGCAATTCGGGTGGTAGCCTCCACCCATTAGGCACTACCACCCCACCCCACTCTTTTGGCCCCAGGACCTTTTCAATTAAAGTAGAAGGAAAGCCATTTCTGCATTGAAATCAATGGAGGCAAAAAGGCGGGAAATTCAAAGAGACATCAAACTGAAAACGGAGGGGGAAGAAGAAGACAAGGCTGGCACTTTTCTAGGGCACAAAATAGAGACCCGAAACACCCAAAAAATTCGGACCTGAAGCAGGGGTGATTCATTTCGGGTCCGAAAATTATCGGGTGTCATCATGGGTGATTCGGTTCGGCTCCAAATCACCCGAAATTGGTTGTTTCGGGCACAGATTGTTCTGTGCCCGAAACGTTTTGCACATCCCTAATAGATACTATGTTCCAGTACCTATATATCTAATTATCTAAGGCATACTCTGGCTAATCCCATGTGTGGCAACTCTCACAAGAGTTCGCGAGCAGCTGCCAGATTGCTGCTGGTTGCAGGTGGTGAGGGAAAGCAGTGTTGTCGCTAGGCGGACAGGCGGTGAGGGAAAGCTGTGCCGCTGCTGGGCCGGCTAGCGGACAGGGAAAGCACCACCAATGAGTGGCGAGGGAAAGCAGTGCCACCGCTGGGCCGGCGGTGAGGGATGAGAGAAAGCAGCGCTGCTGGGCAAGCAGGTGGTGAGGGAAAGCACCCGCTGGGCCAGCTGGGGAGGGAAAGGACCTGCCGGGCCTGCAGGCAGAGAAGAAAAGCGCCAGGTAGTACAGTGCAAGGTGGGGAGGGGAGGGAAAGCAGACTTGGATGGAGAGAATGGACTGAGGCTGAAGGGAGGGAGGAGATACAGGGAGGACTAGAGCCACAGATGCTCTGCACCAGGCCAGCTAGTAACTTCTTATTCAACCCAGCTATATTATTTGAACCTACAAGAACGTGTATGTGTGTGAGTTGCATAAGATGACAGAGATGCATTCATGCATCTTTGTGTCTTTAAACTTCATTTTGGGGTATTACTGGACCCGGCTCTGGTTTTAGAAGCTCAGATTGAGTAGTGGCCAGGGGTACCTTTGCATGGCTTCGGCTAGTGCGCCAGCTGCATCCCTTTCTCAAGAAGGCAAATCTGGCCACAGTTACCCATGCTTTAGTCATGTCACAGCTGGATTACTGTAACACGCTTTACGTGGGGCTGCCCTTGAAAAATATCCAGAAACTGCAGCTAGTGCAAAATGCGGCAGCTAGGGTTTTATCTGGAGCTGCCTGGTGGGAGCACATCACACCCATTTTGAAAGAGCTGCACTGGGTACCAGTTTGTTTCCAAGTCCAATTCAAGGTGCTGGTTTTGACCTTTAAAGCCCTTAATGGTTTGGGCCCAGGATACCTGCGGGACCGCCTGCTCCCAAGGGTTGCTGCCCGCTTGACGAGGTCATCTGAGGGGGCTCTGCTCCGAGTGCCGACAGTGAGGGAAGCTCGATTATCGTGCATGTGGAACAGGGCCTTCTCTGTTGTTGCCCCCAGACTCTGGAATGCTCTTCTGGTGGCTATTCACTCCTCGGTCTCCATCACAGCTTTTAGAAAGCATGTTAAATCCTGGCTTTTTACTCAGGGTTTTATATGATTGTCTCTGCTGTTGCTCTTTGTATTTTGTACTGTTTTTATGCTTGTGTTTTAAATTTTTAATCATATTTGTTTTATATTTTTAGCTTAATATTTTAATTGTGTCTTTTTTACAATCTTGTTTTTTTAATTTTGCTGTAAACCATCTTGGGATTGTTTTAATGAAAGATGGTATCTAAATTTAACAATAAACAAACAAACAAACAAATATTTCAGATAGGGTTTGCTTTAGATCAGGGAGAGTGGATTGAGCCCACATTTAACATGTCCATGTATTATGTTTATTCTCTGTCAAATAGATGCCTGTGGAGGGGGAGGGTATATTTTCATTGGATTAACGGTACAGGGGAAAGGATTCAACCGCCTCTTCAAACACCACGGTCTCAATCTGTTCCGAGCCCCCTTGTAGCTGTGGTTTGAGAAAAAAATTAGAAACATCCTGCAGTCATGCATCTGCCAACCGATCTACTTTGGCCCTAGACACACATGCTGAAAATTAATTGGAGCTTTACTTTTCAGTGCATTTTCTTAGATTTTTCCAACAGGCACGGATCTGTCAAAAATTGAAACTATAAGTAAAGATAGCTTTTCCCTTTCAAAAGTCTAATGTTGAAGACATCATTTAATCATGTGGTTAAAAGGATTACCACGTTATATATTGATTCTTCATTCAATCCAGCTTAAAAATCAGGTAAATTGGAATTAGGTTCCCTTTTTAAAGTGCGAAATAAATTGTCAAGAGGAAAAAGGTCAAATCATGCAGAATGTACCTTCTATGGCTGGCAAATAAATTTATAGTTGCAGTTGCTGAACTAAATTCTGGAAATGATTTAATATGAATGCATAGAGATGTAGTAGCTTTATCATTGTCAAGGGAGAAATTAGAATAACCATGTATTTTAAAAATGGGGAAATTGCTAGAAAAGAAGCAAAATCCACCAAAAACTTCCCCTACACAAGCCCCATTGAAATGGGCTGGTGATCATAATGACTGTGTCTTGCCACTTGCCAGTACTCCCACCCATTTTTGTGTCATGTGGACCTGCCAATGTTGAGTGGAGAATGTTGGGACCTGTTGTATTCTATCTAGTATTCTTTTATGTTTTGTTGTTGAGAAGTTTGTCCCAGTGGGGATCCTGTAGAGAGTAGGTGGTAGTTGGAGTCAGAAAGGGAAAGTGAGGGAAAGGAGAAGGAGAAAATGGAGTTGTTTCTGAATAAAAGTTTAGTTAAATCTACATAAGATCAGTTTGTGTTTAAGGGAAGCCTATAAAACATCTTCCCTCAAACACAACCCTCCTTCTACCCAACATTTGTAAACAACATTGAAGTCTGCTGAGCCATTTTTGAAGGTATCTAAATCAAATAAACATAAATAAAATTGGGTGGTGGAGGGAGTCCCAATGTTCTCCTCCTGACATTGGTGCATTTGCACAACATGGAAATGGGTGGAAGAACCAGCGAGCAGCAGGAATCACTGCTTCCTTCCTACTTGCAGTAAATCACCTGAACCTGCTCTGTGTCACAAACAACACCCCCCAAATTAACAATAATACTTTGTAGACAGCCTCCTGATGAATTGTCAATGTATTTCTGCCACAGAGTAGAGCCTCTAGTATAGCAAAGATGCAGAAGCAGCACAGAACAAAATGCCTAATCAATGCATGCGTGAGTGCATGCACATACAGTTTTCTGGGGCTTATATTCAGGCTAACACAGCACTGATGCTAGGAAGGAGGGTGATTTTAGCCATTCTCCCCTTCCCTCTGAACATAAGAACCTAAGAACAGCCCTGCTGGATCAGGCCCAAGGCCCATCTAGTCCAGCATGCTGTTTCACACAGTGGTCCACCAGATGCCGCTGGAAGCCACAGGCAGGAGTGAGGGCATGCCCTCTCTCCTGCTGTTACTCCCCTGCAACTGGTACTGAAGCCTACTGCACCTCCAGAAAATATGTCTCTCAGGGTCATACAGCCCTCAAGGACATATTTTTGGGAGGTACAGTTGGCATCAGAAGAAAGAGGAGGCTGACTAAAATCACCCTTGCCCCCTAGTGCTAATGCTGTGTTAGTATGGATGTCATTCAGGCCAAGCTGCTTTTGTATGGTAAGGATACAACACTCTCTGCACTTGTGCTCTCAGATTTCACAGAGGCTGCTAGAGTAGGAGGGAGGACTATTCTTCCCTGTGCAAGCCTGAGTCTGCCTAGAGTTTCCAGTTACCACCACTCTCTGTAGGCATTGCTGGTGCGCTTTGGACCTCAAGGAGTCCACTCAAATACGGTCCTGTAACAGTGGGAGGATTGTCAGGACCCCTTAACTGGAATAAGCCTCCCAATATTTCATGGTTCATGGCGGTAGACTCCCAAATCCACTGCCAAATTCATTTTGTACATGTAGGAAAATATATCTTTTCAGAAATGATAGTTTTGTGTATGCAGTAGCCACAATTTATAGCATTCCAATGACTTCACATGCTTTTGGTGCCATTAAAATATTACAGCCAGACAATGAGCACCCTGCCATAAAGTGCCTTATGATGTTTCACTGACTTATGTACGTCAGTCGATATCAAACTCATTGCAATGTCAATGGCAATATTTCACTCCTCTCTTGTTATGATGTTATAGTAATTGCAATGTCTGATACACTTCAATGTTTTGACAATAATTTCCATTCCTGCATATATGTCTGTTATGAAGTTAATTGCGGAGGCTCCGACATTTCCACTGACACAGTAATAGCTCCAGCAGAGCCTCAGTGCGCTGTTAATTGAAGTGTCTTAGACTTAGACACTGCTATTAACACTGTAACGTACCTAATCTGGGTAGGCTTTTACCAGCAGAAAAATGAAATGGGTCCAAAAATAAGTTTATCCTTAGCATCTGGCATACTACCAGTTTATATAAAACTTTGCAAAGTGCTTTCCAAAGTTTTATGATGTTCATATTTTCAACACTACTTTGAGTTAGATCATTATGGTCACAGAATTAGGATCCAGAGCTAGTTAAGCAGCAACCTACACACACACACACACACACACACACATCCAAGCATGACTTGAAGCTGCTCTTTTCTACAACATTTTCTACAGCTTGCTAAATTATATATTCATTCTACATCAATGAGACCGAAACCTAGGACCTGGTCCAACATCCATTACTTGATCACTGCATCACTAACTACTCACTACTCTCTTTGTCATCTAATGGTCCAAACAACTCCCTGGCAGATCTTCTGCTTCTGATGTATTTAAATATGGGTTTTTATTTAGATTTCTCTTGATGTTATTAGCAATGTGTTTGTGGATGGGGCCATTTCTTTGCATTCAGGTCCCAGGTTCACTTCCTGGCATTTCCAGGTAGGGTTGTGAAAGACTCCTGCCTGAAACTACAACTGGCAGAAGTTTCTCCAATGTAGACAATACTGAGCTGGATTGATCAATGGTGTGACTCTGTATAAGGCAGCTTCCTATGTTTAACCTGCTTTCCCACTGTCATTTTTTGAAAATTAAAAATAAAACACACACACACACACACCCAAGCAGCTATTTGACATCGTGCAAAACCTGTGTGTTTTGCAACTTTGCTCAGCAAGTAACTGAGAAAAGACCTTTTGAATCATGTTGTCTTTAGAAATAATTGCAGTATTTACCTCTTGCAATATAGAGAAGGTATAATAAAGGGATGTGCGAATTACCAGTTACCAACACTCACTGAAGGCACTGATTACAATTTGAATCAATTTGACTTGAATCTGGGTGATTTGAGTGATTCAAATTGAATCACCCCTCAAAAGGGCAATTAGATTCAAATTTGAATCTAATTTTCAAAATTTGATTTGAATTTGATTCGAGGGTCATTTGGCACATTTTAGAAAGCATTCAGGACTGCTGATTTGGTTTTTTAAAGGTCTCAAAACAGGCTTGAATGATTCAAATTAGAAATAAACTCAAAATGAATTTTCAAAGATAGATTTGAATCCAATAAAAAAATTCAATTCATGCACATCCGTAGTGTAATAGAGGACATTGCATGATGCAGTTATTTTAGAAGCTTTGTTTTATAACCTTAACCTTAGCTGATTTTTTTTTAATCTTGGCTGTACCACAATGTTTATATTTAATATTCAAGCAGTGATGTCAGTAGCTGCCAAAACACCCACTTTGCATTAACTCCAAGAAATAAAAAGTATACCAACAACGATAAAACACAAAATAAATTATCCAAGCCATGATGCAGGGACTGGACATCTTGATAAAAAATGGAACTCAATCCACAGCCACTGTTCCTAGGGATTAGGGATGTGCAGAAAGTTCCAAGCTCAGAATGTTCTGACTTGAAATGGTCCATTCTGAGTGCTCCAAGCTCGGAACAGAACACCCCTAAAAGGGGGGTACTGTTCTGAGCTCAGAATGGAACAATTCAATTCTGAGTTACCTCTGGAAAGAGAAGAGCTTCAGTTACTTTAATGTTAAAGGTACCTATAAGCACTTGGATTAATTGAATGCTAAAGGTACTCGCTCACTGCCACCCAGTGCTGCCCTCACTGTCTTATTAAAAAACAACCACCAAAGGTGGAACACTTAGAATGTTCTGAACGGAACAGGCTAATTCTGTGGAAACACCAGGTTGCCCTGGTTTTCCAGTCAGAACGTTCAGGCCATGTTGTGTTCCATTTCAAGCTCCGAATGGAATGCAAAACCTGTTCCATGAACACCCCTAATAAAGATTTCTAGAGTATGGTACATACATATAGCATTTGACAAAGTTCCCCACCAAAGGCTCTTGAGTAAACTTAGCATTCATGGGATAAAGAGACGGGTTCATTGGTAACTGGGTGAAGGACAGGAAACAGAGCGTAGGAATAAATGGACAGTTTTCACAATGGAGGAAAGTAAGAAGTGGGGTTCCCCAGGGATCTGTACTGGGACCAGTGCTCTTTAACTTGTTCATAAATGGTCTAGAAGTTAGGGGAAGCAGTGAAGTGGCCAAATTTTCATATGACACTAAAATATTTAGGGCAATGAAATCCAAAACAGACTGTGAGGAGCTTCAAAAGAATCTCTCCAAACTGGGTGTGTGGGCGACAAAATGGCAAATGTGGTTCAATATAAGTAGTGATGCAAATCGGCGCAAAAAATGCCAACTTCACATATACACTGCTGGAGTCTGAGCTGTCAGTGACTGACCAGGAGAGAGAACCTGATGTTGTGGTGGACAGCTCATTGAAAATGTTGACTCAGTGTGCAGCATCTGTGAAAAGGGCCAATTCCATGCTAGTGATCATTAGGAAGGGGAATGAAAATAAAAATGCTAATATTATATTGCCCTTATAGTAATCTATAATGTGGCCACATTTGGAGTACTGTGTACAGTTCTGGTCACCATACATTAAGAAGGAGGACACTGTAGAACTGGAAAAGGTGCAGAAGAGGGCAACCAAGATGATCAGGGGCCTGTAGCACCTTCTTTTTGAGGAAAGGCTACAGCATCTAGGGCTTTTTAGTTTGGAAAAGAGGCGACAACAGGTAAACATTAAAAATTATGCATGGAGTACAGAGAGTGGACAGAGAGATTTTTCTCCCCCTCTCACAATACTAGAACGTGCAGTCATCCCATGAAAGTGAAGGCTAGGAAATTTAGGACCCCAAAAGGAAGTACTTTTCCACACAGCTCATAATCAATCAATGGAATTCTCTGCAACGGGATGTGGTGATGGTCACTAGCTTGGGTGGCTTTAAAAGGGGCTTAGACAAATTCATGGAGGACAGGTCTAACAATGACTAGTGTCTATAGGCTGTCTCCAGCCTTGGAGGCAAGATGCCTCTAAATACCAGTTGCAGGGGAGCAACAGCAAGAGAGAGCACATACCCTCACCTCTTGCCTGTGGGCTTTTCAGATCTTGTGGGTCACTGTGTCAACCAGGATGCTGGATAGGCCTTGGGCCTGATCCAGCAGGGTTGTTCCTATGTGCACTATATTTAATATTTATTTCTTACAACATATCATTATAGCTGTTCAGACATCATAATGCAGAATTACCATTAAATCTTGGTTCCATGTGACGTCCCAAAGTCTCAGAAGTGTGTGTTCCCCTTCCCTTGCCAACCTGACCCTCAGCAGATATGTTTCTAAGGTTAAACACAAACCAAGATCAATCATGATGTCTGAACTGACTAACCTTGGTTTATTCTAGCCAACATCTGTGAAATAGGCCAATACCTGAAACTTGCAACAAAATCAGATCTCAGATCTCAGTTTGTTTAGGGAAGTTGGTTAGGCTCAACCAGGATCAGTCCATTCAGATATCATGATTGATCTGGGCTTGTTTTTAATCTGCAAACATTGTGTAGAACCAAGATTTATGGGAGCTATTCTTGTGGTTGCAAGCATGAATTGTCCCCTTTGCTAAGCAGGGTCCACCTTGGTGTGCATTTGGATAAGTTACTACATGTGAGTGCTGTAAGATATTCCCCTTAGAGAATGGGGCCATAGCTCAGTGGAAGAGCAGCTGCTTCCCATGCAGAAGGTCCCAGGTTCACTCTCTGGCATGTCCACATAGGGCTTGGAGAGACTCCTGCCTGAAACCTTGGAGAGCTGTTGTCAATCAGTGTAGACAACACTGAGCTAGACGAACCAAGGATCTAACTAGGTATAAGGCAACTTCCTCTGTTCCTGTGGTTCTAGGTAATGTCTGAACTGATCCTTTATCAAAATATCTCATGAAAAGTGGTCTTTTCATTAGATATTTTGATAAAGGGCCAGTTGGTCCATCTAGCTCAGATCCTTGGTCCACCATCATTAGGTTGGTGGCTCCAAGGAACTCAGAGCAAAAAAATCAAATGGCTGCTTATCTCATTGCACAGATGTCTTTGCAAGAATTAATGCAGACCTTTAATAGGTTCTACGGCAGTCCTTTAATAGGTTCTACGGCAGTTGTTACAATCCCATTTGCATAAGAAATTATACAACTGGAAGGACATCATTGGATTTAGTCTCCCTTTTCCCATGCAGTGCTTTAGTGCAAAGTGTAAAACAGTTCTTCTGGGAGGAGAAAACATCTTCCTCTTGCAGAAAAGCATCTTATCCAATCTATTGGCTTTCAAACATTTGAAAAATATGTATTTGGGGTGTTGCTGACCTTTCTGTGCAATTCAATAAAGATCACCCACTTTGGCCGTTGCTGATGTTACATTTACAGGGCAATGTGGATAATCTGTTGCCATAGTGAAAGGCAACAGGTTGGAGCAAAAGTGGGGGGGGGGCTGGAGACCTCCCATGATTATGCTTATTTCCAGCTTATTTATGCCTTTGCATTCATATGTAAGTGCTAGATTTTTTTCTTTTCAAATATGTATGGAGTTTAGATGAGTAAATACAGTATGGTTAGAATTAGCTCTAAGACTGCAATCCTATTAATAAATAATAGACAGTAAGTCCCACTGAAATCAGTGGTGGATACCCTTAAGAACATAAGAACAGCCCTGCTGGATCAGGCCCAAGGCCCATCTAGTCCAGCATCCTATTTCACACAGTGGCCCACCAGATGCCACTGGAAGCCTACAGCAGGAGTTGCGGGCATGCCCTCTCTCCTGCTGTTACTCCCCTGCAACTGGTACTCAGAGGCATCCTGCCTTTGAGGCTGGAGGTGGCCCTCTGACTAGTAGCTGTTGATAGACCTCTCCTCAGAGGTCTACCCAGAGCAGCCTTCCATTAGCAGGTAAGGAAGATCCACCAGTCTGAGGGAGAGCTTCACCACTCCACTACCACTCTGGTTACAGAACCCCTCAGGTGTACAGCAGGGAGGGAACACAGTTTGATTATTTGATCTGGATCCAGGAGTGTGCTGTGTCACCCAAAAATATGTCCCTGAGTGCTGTGCAACTATGCCAAGAAGTTGTGCAACTATGCCAAGGAGGCATAGGATTGCAGCCTAATTATTATGCCTCTTCTTTTTTCATTTATTATAGGGTAACACTGATAGGCTCTTGGTTTAAATATACATTTGGTAAGAGTTAAAGATCTGGAGGAAAAATAGATGCTTCTTCCTCATTAACTGAGTGGCAAAAGCAGAGGGCATCCCACCACCCCCACCGCCCCCACCCCCAGGTGTTTCACAATGTGTTCTCAGCCAGAGGAGATATGGCAGAATGGAGTCATTCAGTGACAGTGCTCTACAAGTAATATTACATGATCTCATTCTCTCATGGCATGTGCAAATTGTCAGGTAGGAAGATCTTTCTGCTGTGCTTCCTCCAGTTTGTTGTGATAATGTGCCAGGAACAAGAAAAAGCAATTTGCAGAAAATGCCCAAAAGTAATGTGAGTGATTTGCATAATTTGCAAGCAGTTTGCAAAATTAGGCTGCCCAGATTTGGTGAACTGGGATATAGCAATTCTAGGGACAGCAGAAATGCCTGAGGTATTGCAGTGAGAAGGGGGAATCATGGAAGAAACTAGCAGCTGCACTCCTTCAAGGCACATCCTTGAGGAGAAGTGGTATATGGTGCTGAATGTGAGAGGAGGAAGGGGGGAATGCATGCAGGAGGCAGCTAAGATCCGACTGCCATTTCTTCCCTCTCTTTTTCTTCTGCACAAACCAAGGACTCTGAGACCGTGAGAAGAGGATTCTGAACCAGCAACAATGGATTGTCCCTGAATACAGGATGAAAATGGACATGAGAGATTGAACCCAAACCCCAAATAAGAGACAAGGCACATGTAATGAGTTGAACTTGGGCCACACGTTAACTATCTCCAACAGGAATAACATAGCTGGAGTGCAGGCACTAACTCCAAGGGTAGTCAGCCTTGTACATGATGGCCAACCTTCCCTTAATTGGGTGAATCAACCAGGCTCAGAAGCCATTAGCAGTCCTGTGACTGCTGAGACCTTCAAAGCCATGCAGTGTGTCCTGTGAGTGCTAAGACCTCTTCAAGCCATACAGCTTATTGTGTCAAGGAGGATTGCCTGAGTCACACACCCACCCACCCCCAGGCCCTAAAGAACATAAGAACAGCCCTGCTGGATCAGGCCTGAAGCCTATCTAGTCCAGCATCCTGTTTCACAGTGGCCAACCAGATGCCTCTGGGGATCCTTCAGGCAAGAGGTGAGGGCATGCCCTCTTTCCTGCTGTTGCTCCCCTGTAACTGGTATTCAGAGGCATCTTGCCTCTGAGACTGGAGGTGGCCCAAGTCACCAGACAACTCTGAGTGGGTAAACTGGACAAGTCCCTAAAGGAGCTTCCATTTCCAGACACCCCCAGGCCATAAAATCCCGATGAGAGGTTCCCTAGAAATCCCCTTTCATGCCAAGAGTGCACCTGGTTCAACACCAATACTTTAACTTACTCCCTTATAGACACACTCACCTGCTTTTTTTGTCTGTGGGCTACTCTAGTTACTGGCCACAAACCCCAATGTCAATGAAGCCCTTGGTGAGAAGTAGGCAAAAATCTCCCTGCCAAAAGCCAATCAGATGGGGAGGAAAAATTCCTACTGGGACCCTGGCAGCAGCCAGCTCACCCCCCACTAAGAAACAGGTGAGTGGGTACTCGGCTACTGCCAGAATGTGATTTGAGAGGGTGTGCTAGCTATTGAAGTGACTGCCTTACTCTTTGCTGATTGGTCACTAATGGAATGCGACCTGATGGTGTGTGTCATGTGCCCCACTCTACATGAGGCCAGGAACAACCCTGCCCACCCACACCATGCTCGGAGCCAGGATAAGAGAGCAGGAATACAGAAAATAGAAAGGGAGCAGGAGAACCCTAAAAGCTAAGAGCCTGCTCGTGTGAGAGAGCTGTTACTCTAGGCACAGTGCCTGTTGCATGACTACATGTTGAGTGACTGTTGTAACTTTTTCCCTGTGCTGGACAATAAACATTTTCTTCTGTTGTCGCAAAACTGGCCACTATCCTCTCTCAAGAATGAACTGCATGTCTGAGCTGCTATGTTAGGCAGCAAAACTGGTATAAAATAAAAGGCCTGGATCTTTCCTTGTATACTGACTATGTTTCCTTCCACACGTAACATGCAACCCGAGGTCCCTTCACCTCCGGTTTCATAAACTGTACGTCCAAATGTGGGCCACCTTAGTTCTGTCAAGAAATGGGTTTCCCACAGTGTACCTTTAGTTTACAGTGAGTTTCATCACCTTTAAATCATGTTACGTGGTGCCAGGGTTACATCCGAACACTGGCACCGCAGTTTCCGCCCCTCTGCAACCAGAGTTGAGGGAGGAAGCTCCTCTCTTGTCCCAGCTGCTATTGGTTGTGTAGGCTGTCCTTCAAGAAAGAAGCCTGCACTGCCAGTTCCCCCTCCTCTCTGCAGTCTCTCCCTCCTGGCCTGCACTGCTGGTTCCCCCCTCCTCTCTGCAGTGAGACTGAAGAGAGCTCTCAGTTTCTTCCAAATGTGAATGGGAGAGTGCGGGGAGCTGGAGCAGGGAACTGCTGGTCCATTGTGTTGGAAGTTAAGGACTTTGCGCTGTCTCGTCTCAGACAGTGGAAGACAGACTAGTAAGTCAGAGGGCTAGAGGGTCAAGACATTGGTCATCCCTTCTCCACTGCTCTGATGCTATCCCTTTGAAATGTAGATTGCTACTCTTAGGGATTAACTTCCTTCCTCTCCTCTCTTCCCTACCTGCCCTTCTACCTTGCAACATGGCAAGCCTCTCTCCCTGTACCATGTGTGCAGAGAAGATGCAGAATCCATCTGCATCCAGCTAGATAGATAGATTAGAGATCCTAACTCCTCACTTTCCTATCTAGAATGGAGTTCCTTAATAAATGCCTTATATATTGATTTGAAACTATGAATTGGCTCCAAGTTACTTTACTCTCAGCATACACGCATGCCTAACTAAATGCCGCTGTGTTGTGCCTCTGTGCACTCTGCTATAATGAAAAGGGATTCTCTCACCAAAGAGAATTTCCAACACATTGGACCTGTGGTTCTGTGTAACATCCAAAGATGTCCAGAATGTCATTCATTGTCCATTTTGGAAAGAACAGTGGCTGACATCTTGACTATAGTGCTTGCAGAAGGATGTTGTACTCGTTCAAAGCTGTTTCACGAGCTATTTGTACTGAGTCTGGATCTTGCATTCCCAACTAATGTTGTGCTATCACATGCATTCTTGCCCAACTGTGGCACATCTCATTTGTTTTAAAGGGAGCTATTGCACAATTGCACAAATCCCTATTTTAGTGAAACTATGTGATCTCCTTGTGCTAGCACAACTTTGCTTGTTAAGCAAGCACTTCATTTGTCAAGATGTCAGACTGTGAGCCTGTTTTCACCACCAGAGATTCCCAGAGAGGTTAACCCAGGAACCTGTGGTTGTCTGGGACACCAGGAGTCCTCTCGACCCAGCAGTTCTGAAGCTGGGTAGCCCAGATTCACCACCCAGGTTAAAAGTGAGGTAAGATGAAAACAGAGCCCCTGCTACCTTTTTGTTTTGGGTGTCTGCGCTGCTGCATCATTTTAAACTGTTCTCAGGCAGCTGGTGGCCATGTTTATTATAGAGTCCTGTGACTTGTGAGGGCCAGGCAGAGTGAAGAGCCAAAAGGAGGCTCTGGTCATCTGGGAGGCACAAGATGATTTCCCTCCAAACCCCCTGCCCCATGGTTATGAGAACAGGTTCAGTGTAAATATGGCAGTATGTAGTATGCTGAACATATTGCCTTTTAAATAGCAATAGCACTTACATTTATATACCGCTCTATAGCTGGAAGCTCTCTAAGCGGTTTACAATGATTTAGCATATTGCCCCCAACATTCTGGGTACTCATTTTACCAACCTCGGAAGGATGGAAGGCTGAGTCAACCTTGAGCCCCTGGTCAGGATTGAACTTGTAACCTTCTGGTTACAGGGCGGCAGTTTAACCACTGCGCCACCAGGGGCTCCTTTCTTCCAATATGGAGCTCAAAGGCAGCATATACAGGATTCCTAGATGGTGACCCATTCAAATACTGATCAGTACTGTCATTTACTGGGTCAGACCATAGGTCCATCTCGCTCATTATTGTCTACTGACAGCAGTTTCTCCAAGGTTGCAGGCAGGAATCTCTCTCAGCCCTATCTTGGAGGTGCCAGGGAGAAAACTTGGAACCTTCTGCTCTTCCCAGAGCGGCTCCATCCCCTGAGGGGAATATCTTACAGTGCTCATACTTCTAGTCTCCCATTCATATGCAACCAGGGCAAACTCTGCTTAGCTAAGGGGACAAGTCATGCTTGCTACCACAAGACCAGTTCTATTTAGCTTTAGCAAAGTAATGGTGTCATGTGCCCACAGACAATGCCTGGGACCTATTTCTAGACCTTATAAGGGGCCATGGTTAAGAAACCAGGAAAACCTTAAAGTCACTTTACAGAAATATAAAAAAAATCATGTGATGTTCAGGACTGTAATTCAAGGATGTGTGCATGCACCTCAGAGTTTTTAAAGCTCTACTTCCTTCTCTCCTTTTCTGCAAAAAATGTCCATTTTTAAATTCTTCAAACTCCTGAGCTTGAAAAGTGTGGAGATAGAGCTGATTGTCAGAAGCAGGTAGAGGACTGGGATGTAAATTGAATGTTTAAATAGCATCTGGCACCAGTGCTGGATTCATAAGAATATTGTTTCTAGAAACTGAGTTAATACAATGCTTTATGCAGGTAATTTACTACTTACATATGGTTAACTAATTTAACTTTGAAACCCAAAGTCTGATTTGTTTTCAATTTTATTATAGCAATTACAAACTCATTTACATGTTCCTAGCAGATAATTAAGAATGCTTTTACCAAGATAGCTGCTCTTTTGGTACTACTATGGATACTGAGAACAACTAATCAATTTTTGTTAATTTGGCAAATGTAATCAAATCAATCAAGCTTCTCAAACATGCCCTAAATGCATCCGCATAAAATGCAAACTCTTAAAGCTCATTTAATCTGGGCATTCTGCCCACAATTCATCTATTGAAGAGATTTCTTGTATGTAGAGAAGTGTCTTTAAACAGTAAACTTGCCAAGAATCTTTACCCAAGTTTGGCAGAGCCCAGAACGTGTA
This sequence comes from Hemicordylus capensis, assembly GCF_027244095.1. NCBI lineage: Eukaryota > Metazoa > Chordata > Lepidosauria > Squamata > Cordylidae > Hemicordylus > Hemicordylus capensis. The sequence continues at coordinate 41,666,911 of NC_069661.1, read as the reverse complement.
CATACTGTGGCGTGTGCCACTAGGACCATGTGCAAGGACACTTTAAGAGGTTAAGAAAAATGCTTTTCAAAATGCCATCATGTGACACATGACACATCTTATTTATTTATTTATTTAGCCTATTTGTATACCGCCCAAAACTCATGTCTCTTGGCAGTTTACAATAAAACACAGATTAAAAACAAAGTTAAAACATTAAAACAATGGTAGATTCTATAAGTCTAATTAAAAGCCTGGGTGAATAAATATGTCTTAACAGGCCTTTTAAAAGCTGTCAGAGATAGAGAGGATCTTATTTTGTCAAGGAGCACATTCCAAAGCTTCAGGGAGGCAATGGAGAAGGCCCATCCCTGAGTAGCCACCAAGTCATTTTCTCACTGTGCCATTAGGTGGCTATATGAAGAACTATATTAATGCACAAATATAAAATACAGATTACCTGCCCTTGAAGATATTCTCCTGGAAGAGATATTATTCCACTAGGTTCTTATGAGCGCTTCCATGCAAGCAATATCTACATCTTCTTTTTGCTGGAGTTAGAAAATCGAACCTGTTTCACTGCTGTACTTAATTTGATCTAGATTTTGTCTATATTAGGTGCTGGAAAACTAAGCTCCCATAATTCATTAGCTAGGACTGTTTATTTCTACACATGTAGACTGGCTGGAGAACGGGGACTGTATCTCTCTTTAAAGCCATCTCCTAACATCTGGGGTTAGAAGCTATGGCTTCTAGAGAAGCCTCTGTGTGTGGCCTCCTGGTCTATTTAAGCCATCCCAGGAGTGCCCAGTGAGGGCAGCACTGGGGGCGGGAGAGGCATCTTTAAGGAATAATAAACAGGTGCTCACCAGTGTGTAAGCAGCACCTGCAAACTGCCGCGCTCAGCCCGTAATCCCCTGCCGGGCAGTGGGTGCTCCGCCTGGCATCCAGTGCATGTGTGGAGACTCCACACATGTGCAGTGACCAGGGAAACGCCGTGGCGAATGCCTGGAGGAGCACTGCCACCCCGCATGGGATTGTGGGTGGAGTGTGGCAGCTTGCAGGAGCTGTTTACACACTGGTAAGCACCTGCTTATTATTCCTTACTCTCATTCCCCCCCCCCCCACACACACGGGCACTGCCCTCACCAGCCATGCCTGAGCCATTTCTTCACTGGTATGACAGCTGCCTGCTACAGGAGTCTGAACAGAGCTTTAAATCAGGGCTACTGATCCTTAGTATAGACCATAAGCTCTACAACTTTGAGAGAGAGGTTAACTGGAAACTGGCCTCTTATTTATTTATTTTAGTTATTTCAAATATTTATGTCCTAGCCCTTTAGTACAATACTGCTCAGGGTGGCTCACAACAGTAAAACGATAAAAAAGGAAAACAAATGATACAGTGCAGAATAAAATCAATTAAAACAAGCACAAATGAAAATTAAAAACCCATCCAGCTGTTGTAAAAGAATTCCTAGTGAAGGGAATCCACATCTGCTGGCACTCTTTCATAAGTGACTGCTACATACCTAATAGCTTAATATGTTATATGCAAAATTGTTTTTCTAATTTTTGAGTTTGCTGTCTGTACTAGTGAAAGTTACTGTTAACTTATCTCAATTGTGACATGGGATGGTTCAATCTTTCTTTCCACGAAGAACATTAATCAAAAGTGAAATGAAAAATAAGTGAAGTCTAGAGCATTGCAACATCCATACATCAAACACTCTTGCTGATTCAGGAGAGGAGAAGTTAAACTGGGGTTTAACACACTTTGGGCCAATTCATTTTGAAGTTATAAAAAATATGTAGTGAAGCGAGGTTCTTGCAGATGGTAGATGGTAGAGCTAGTTTAGAAATCTAGGAAAATAAGGTAGTAATTGCTTAGTAGTTTATTTCCACTGAGGACAGTTTGATGAACTTCTAAGATAATTGCTTGTTTTTGATGTCAAAATTAAAAATGCTGAGAAGCAAAATACAGAACACTGCTTTGTAGCGTGAGCAGGATCTATTTGAAATCATTATTAATGTTTCCACCAAAGAAGAGATAGGAAATTGTGGAAACTTAAAACTTTCCCTCTTTTCTTTGAGGCATGAATAACAATAGAACATAATTGCTGATGGCACTGAGGGCAGGTGGGTACATATAGAAGTCCATGTGAAACCATAATTCACTAGGTTGCTCCAAGAATCAATACTATTGTCAACATAATAAGTGGAGAAAGTTTTTGAGAACTCTAAAATTATAAAGCCTTCTCCAACAGTATGAAGATGCAACTTTTTTCATAACTTAAAAAAATGTTTTTAATAATAAATAAACTTCAGCTTAAGAATAGTCAATAAAATAAATGAAAATGTAGAGCAGAGGGTAAACCAACAACAGTGCTCTCAAAGAAATTACTCTATATTCCAATCCCAGGAGGTAGGAAGTTGAAAGGCATAAGTAACATCAAGTAAATCTATCTGCCGTAGGTGTGATATAAAGCTATGCAAAGTGACCTTGGGGAAATCAGCATTTTGTCAGTCAACAAAAGACAGTTTGGGAGTTCCATTTGATCCTCACCTAGACAAAAACAGAAGTTAGAATTGTCATCCATATTGTAGGCTGCCACAGAACTCCAATTCATCATTGGCTTATTGCTACCAAGGGTGCATGCTGTGTGAGTTCAGCACAATTGGGGTCAACCTGTATGAAATTTACTCACTCAAGAAAGTTGCATGCAAACTTCGCCACCTGTCTGGAGTTCTTGGTTGTCACCTTATCTCATCTTTATTATTTAGGTCTTCTGTACATCCTGAAATGCTCAGCAGCTCAAACTTTGAGCTTATACAGGTGGAGGTGGGGAGCAGACTTCCATGAATAAAAAGGGAAATTCCTAAAAGTGCTTTGTGAATTACAACACCTACATTAAACTTTTTATAGTACATAAATCATGGACCTCTGCCTTCTGGTACTGGAAACTATTGGAGAGAGACCCTTCCTGGGTAACAAGGAAGCATAATCAGGGGCATAGCCACCATTCTGCCAACATGTTCAAAGAACCTGGGCCGCCAATAAAAAGGGCTGCCGAAGCCCCATGCTTGAGCTTCAGAGGAGCCCAGAGCGAACTCGCCCCTCCCATGACCAAGAAAGGGAGAGAAAGGGGGAAACGTCCTATTGGGCAGCCGGCGCTGCCTGAAATAACAGAAGGAGAGTTTGATTGGGCTCTTGGTAGCCCGGGTAGGAGGGAGGAGTTCACTTTTGGCTCCTCCGGAGTCCAAGCCATGCCCCCGTGTGCATGATGTCACACACACAGGCATATTTGGAGGGGGCCATCGAGCAGGGCTGGACTCAGGCCACCGTTCAGCTGGCTCCGCGGCTGAGCATAATAAGAAATGTCTTAAACCTTGGAAGCTGGGAAAATCCCAGAATAATGGAAAAGGCCAATTGTTGTTCTAGTTCCACAGAACTAGAACAACATGTATTGTACAAGGGAGAAAACAACCTTCTGTAGCATACACAACAGAGTCCCATGGCACTTTAAAGACTAGCAAATTGTTTTGTGACCTGAACCTTTGCTGGCAAAAGCTTTCTTCAGATGCATGAAGCAGTCTGGAAAGTTGGCAGCTATATATGTGGTGATGAAAAACCAATGTACACAATGATCTTAATGGTGGGGGGGAATTTTAGAGGTCCAGTGTTTGATCCAATCAGATATAGGTATATCCCTCTGAAGCTAGAAAGTACAAATCAATTCTTCTATTAATGTGAATAGGGTCTAGTCAGATTCTCTTCAGTAGCAGGAATGATCCTTCAACAAAAATCATAGCTATCCCATTGTTAAAGACATTTAGCAGAGCTTTTTTGGGTTTCAGCATTTAAAATTTAGGATCTAGATGAAGTCCCGAATAACTTACTATTTGGCAAACATTTGTTGAACTACAAATGAAAATATTTAGGTGAAATGTTAAGTATTTTAATTAGAAAAGAAATGTTAGAGAGTTTGGAGGGGAGATTTCATTTCTTTAGCTACCCCAGTTGCAAAGGAAGTGCACAGGTAAGGAGAGCACTGCTAATTATGGAGACATGGAGGTTATTCTCATGACCGCTGGAAAAGTGGGCTAAGGGAGCCCAGCCTGCTTTCCAGTGGTCATGCGAACCACCAGGCTCGTGGGAGAGCCCGGTGGCTAGCCCGCTTAATTCCCCCTCCCCTAAGATGAGGTTAGTGGAGCGAGCGCTCCACTAACCCTGTTTTCATGATGGTTAGTTGCCATGGCAACTCACAAGTAGACCCCCAACCCCCTGGCTGCAGCAAGCCTTCCGGCCTTGGGGGTCTCCCCAGAATGCCCCACACACTTGTGCGGGGTATCCTGGGACTTCCAGGGGCCAGGCGATCCCTGATCCCCACTGCCCCTACCAGCTCCGTGATGGAGCTGGTAATTGTGTGAGCAGCCAACCCAGCCACCCAGGGTGGGCTCCGTGCTCATCTGTGGGGAGAGTGGGTCATGCCCATTCTTCCCGTAGAACCCCTGCAGACTCTCCACACTGCTCATGTGGAGAGATTCACGGAGTTCTAAATAAAGTAGTTTATTAGGAAATCCATCCAGAAGATAGATAAGGCCTACATGCCTTGCTTCTAGCTCCTTACAGGAAGAGGGGGGAATGGGAGAAGAAGGAAGAGATTGTGAGAGAATGAAACCCGAGACTATCAGTCTAACAAAGGGGAAGTAGAGAAAGCATGATCAGAGAGGGAATGTCATTACTGGCTGACACTACTCTTAATGCCCCTAGTGATCAATAAGGTTGCTGGTGCTAAGAGTCAATGGCATCAGAAGCTACATCTCCAACAGGAACAAAGCCTAGCAGAAGTGCTACAGAGCAAACATAACCCCAGATTTCTGCATAATCCCCAGAAACCAACCTGCTCACAGACACACTGAAGTAACAATACACTGAATGGCATATGCACAGTTCGGGCCCATGTGCCTAGGAGCCAGAGAAGGAACTTAATTCCATTTATGATGAAGTCAGTGACCTGCTAGTTCCACAGCATAATGCTGGAAATTCTGAGCTGCCTGTGCTGCTGCGGGCTCGTAAGGAACTTACAGCAGCCTTGTGCAATACTTAAAGTAGTGCACCCACATTTTAGGAGTACTACTTGCATGATTTCCAATCTAAGTAGTGCTCTCAAGGTGCAGGCATATTGCTCTATGTATTTGTGCTCTTGTGCCCACAGCGGTTTGGCAGCCTACAGCAGTGCGGGTGGCTCAGAAACTCATGGGGCTATTCTCACGATCAGCCAAAATCAGGCTAGGAGAGCCTAGTCCGATTTTGGCTGAACGTGTAAACCACTGGGCTCGCAGGTGAGCCTGGTGGCTTACAAGCAGCTAGCCCACTTTTTTAGCCCTCTTCTTAGCCTGGGTTTGTGGAGTGAGTGCTCCGCAAACCCGGACTTTCCGATCGTGAGTAGCTGCAGCACAGCTCCACGGCACAGCTACTCACGAGGAGACCTCCAGAGGGGAGGTGAAAAGCCGCCTCCCGGCTCCGGGGGTCTCCCCAGTATGCCCTGCTTGCTCGCGCAGGGCATACTGGAGCTTCGAGGGACCGTGTGGCCCCCGAGCTCCCCAGCCCCCGCTCTCCCCGCCAAAGAGTGGCTTAGCCCGCTCTCCCCACAAAAGCAGCAAAAGCAAGTCTCATTGATTGTGAGACCCTCCTCCTTATGTTACTCTACAGAACATACGGACCAATGCCATTATTATTGTAACTGTAGGAGTAGTAGAGTGGGGTAACAGGCTGCCTAAGAATGTGCTGGCATCTCTGTCACTGGAAGTGATAGAAATGTGGCAAGAACAACTAACCCAACTTCAAGAACATAGTTAGATTAAATTATGTAAAAATAGTCACCATATAAGTCAATTACATCAACAAAAAAGGAATAAGGTAGCACCTTTTCAACCAGGGGTTCCAAGCCTGTGGTACTTCAGAAGTTGCTGAACTACAGTTTCCATCATCCCCAACTCAAATTTAGTTCAGTAACTTCTGGAGTACCAAAGGTTGGGTACCCCTGTTTTAAACTAACTGGTGTTTTAATACATAAGCTTTCATGGGTTATAACCCATTTCTTCAGATGTAGGATGAAAGCAAGAATTGTAACCTACAGCAGGTGGTGGCAAACATTCTATCTACATTTAAAGATACATTTACCATGGTTTTATACAGGTGGCTCTCATTACCTGTGGTTTCAACAACTGCAGTTTCACGTATCCATGGACAGGTCTTAAAGAACTGTTTTCTTTATCCACTGTATAGACATAGGCTAAAATTCATGCATTTGTAGTTTTGAGTGGCTGTAAATGACTCCCTGAGCCAGGTCTCATGATCTGTGAGACCCGGTCTCTTCGGGTGAGCGGGGAGGGAGCCCTGGGTGGCCAGATCAGCTGCCCACAAGATTGCCAGCTCCGAGATGGAGCTGGCGGAGGCTGGGGAGTTCGAGGGCCACGCGGCCCCTGCAAGCCCCAGTATGCCCTGAACGAGTGTGTGGGGCATACTGGGGAGACCCCCGAGCCGGGAGGTGGCTTTTTGCCTTCCGGCCGGGGGTCTACTCATGAGTAGGGGTGGCGCGAAGGCACGCCACGGCTACTCACAATTGTAAAAAGCCGGTTTGCGGAGTGCTCGCTTTGCAAACCTGCTTTTTACTAGGGGTTCCAGAGCGGGTTACCCGCTCTAGAACCACCGGGCTCGCAGTCGAGCCTGGTGGTTCTGATGATTAACAAAAATCAGGCTAGGCCCTCCTAGCCCGATTTTTTTTAATCGTGAGAATAGCCCCCCTGTGTCATATCTGTCCACCATTTTACAGTGCAGAGGCTTTTTGTGGCTCTTTAAAAAAGATCCCAAGATTTTCCATGAAAAATCAGATAAACTGGGAGTTTGGGAAGGGGACATTGCTGGAGACCGGGAGAGCAAGGTACAGTACTTATCTCTTATTTCTGCCTCCTTGTGGCTTTTTTTTAGCCCTTTTTTTGTTGTTAGGAACCTAACCCCCCAATTCCCACTGACTTATGGAGGCTGTTCTCACATGTAGCCTAACTGGGGCTATTATTTATTTATTATTATTAATTTGATTTCTATACCGCCCTTCCAAAAAATGGTGCAGGGTGGTTTACACAGAGAAATAACAAACAAATAAGATGGAACCCTCTCCCCACAGGGCTCACAATCTAAAAATAAACATAAGATAGACACCAGCAAAAATCACTGGAGGTACTGTGCTGGGGTGGATAGGGCCAGTTACTCTCTCTCTCCCTGCTAAATAAAGAGAATCGCCATGTTAAAAGGTGCCTCTTTGCCAAGTTAGCAGGGATTAGGCTGCTCATGATAACTGCCGGGATTGGGCCTGATCCCAGTGGGCCAGCACTGCCTAGCCCGGCTTTTAAGTCCAGCTGTTGGTCAACTGTTAGCGACCACTCCCTTACTCCTGCTGCTTCCAGCCCAGTCCCGTCACACACAGTGACGGCCATCTAGAGCTCCCATCTCTTGGAATAATCTCCCAATGCAGCACACATGTTGCATGCTGCATTGTGGGCTTCAGTCTGTCCTGCTCTATGTTGCATGGAGCAGGGCTGATCATGTGGGAGCGCGAAGAGTGCTCCCAACTAGCAACAAAGGATTATCTGGGGGGAAGGCAAGGTTTGGGAAGCATTACCCCACCCAGTAGGCTGTGTGAATGGCCCCAAGTTTTTATTGTTCATGGTTTCCATATTCACGTCTAAAGGTGGGAACAGAACCCCTGCGAATAATGAGGGCCACTTGTACCTATTAGGTAACAAAGGAGAGAGATTACCGACTACTGTGTGTAGAGCCTTACTGTGTTCTGCGGGGAGAGCGGGCATAGCCAGTTCTCCCCGCAGATGATCCTCAGCCCTGGGTGGCTGGATTGGGCACCCACACAACTACTGGCTCCGTCACAGAGCCAGCAGGGGTGGTGGGGATTGGGGGCCTCCTGGCCCCCAGAAGTCACATGATGGCCTTCACGAATGCGTGGGGTATCCTTGGGAGACCCCCGAAGCCGGGAGGCTTGTTGTAGCCTCCCAGTTGGGGGTCTACTCGTATGTCACCGTGGCACCGTATCTCTGCTAACTCGTGTGTTGCCATGTCTCCACTAACCTCGTTTTGGGAGGGGTCAGAGGGGAGCTAGCAGCCACTGAACCACTGGGCTTGCCTGGAGTTTCTCTCCATTGTGCGAATTGCCTCTATGTGTCCTTATAATGTGCATAAAACCCATAATCTCTATTCAAAAAGAGACTGACACAGTCAAATTTTACTTTATGTTTTTTGTCTGCTATTTCACATTCCAAACAACACCCTAAATTTGTCTTCTCATATCTTGTGCTTTTGACCCAAAATAATTTAATCTAGCGGTTGGATTAGTTGTGGCAAACATGCAAAAGGTGCCAAGAGCCACTCATGTGTGTGTGTGTAGTAATAGTAGTAAATATGCAGCCCCCTGAGCAAAGTTGTGATTTTGCCTTTAGTTTACTGAACTAGAGAGAGGGCAGCAGAGTGAAAGTGTGACACTATGCCAAAGCTTAGTTCCGCTCCCCCATCCCTCAGTCCAGGGGTAGTACAATCTTCAATTAGCTGTGCCACTGCTTGACTGCATGGTTTAGCCGGGTTCAGATCCTGAAGCAGGAGGACTGAGTAGAGAACCTTTTGAAGGACACTTCTGGCCACATATCCCAGGATGTCCATCACTGTAGATGATGGTGCATAGTTTTAGGTAATGTTGCTCCTTCTGGCTGTAGATTGAACATAACAGCCGATGCGGTCCTGTCCAATACTTTCTAAAGCTCTATTTGGGGTTTTATCCCCTTGAATATACAAACACATCTCTGAAATGACAAGCTATAGAACTTCTTAGGAACACTGTGACCTCAAATTATGTGCAGTTTTAATTATCGTATTTGAAATAAGAGAATGTATTAATGTAGTGAAATATTCTAGCGATGTGCCAGTATTTTTTTATAATTCACCACAATATCCTTGCATCCTGCTGTTCAGATTATATTAAACTTTCATTTGCCAGCAACTAATGCCAACATAATCACCTACTGTATTGGAAATCCCCCCCCCAAGTATTGTACATTTGATATCATTAGTATTCATGTACAGCATTCTAATAACAGATGACTGTCTTTAATTTAATTTTGGAGCGGAGAGAAGGTTTTTAAAAGTGTAAACTTCAATAAATTTTGAACATTGGAAAGTTTAGTACTGCAGGGTTCTGACATGACATGAATAGTAAAGCATTCAGTAAAAGTTATTTGGTAACTTACCAGCAAACCATTATTCTATTAACAGGAATGACAGAAGTAAGGGAGAACTGATGCTGTGTGCTGGCTGCATATTATCGTGGAAATCTATGACATATACTCAGAGTAGCAGGGCAAATTGTGAGGTGCACTTATTAAAAATAAGAAAATGATTTCTTACCCCATCCCCAGTATCCCTGCCTAGTCTGCTGTCCAAGCCTTAATTTGAGCCTGAATCCAGCCCAAGTTTATCAAATAATGTCCCTGGGTTTACATAAACTTTCTCTTGCCACTGATCATAGTAAGACCCTAGACATGATTCAGAAGTTCAAGGAGGTCTCAGAGGTGCACCTAGGTAATTTTGGAGCCTGGACCTAAAGGCCTTTGGAGGGGGGCCCTGCTGCAAGTTAAGCATTTTTAATCATTTTTATCACATAGGTTCTTGAGGGCTCTTGAGGGTTTGAGAAATCACACCACCCAGGACAGACTAAAGAGGATTTGGAGGCCCCTGGGGTGTGTGGAGGCCCTGGACCTTGGCCCAGAAGTCCAAGGGTAAGAGCACCTCTGGGTGGTCTTAGCCATGTCCTTAAGGCACACTCTTAACTTATGCTTGAGCATATATACCCACAGTCACATGCACACTTATACATCCATTCCTGTATGCATACATACTCACCTGCTTGCACTAACACAGATTCTAACACACCTGAACAGAAGCAAATCATTTCGTGTCAGAAGCACTCAATTGGTGGCTGACATGCTGCATAGTGAAATGTGAGCAGTGGAGCACCAATCCACACTATTGCATTGTGTACTTCTCAGTGAGAAGTAGACCGCACAGTGCTTGGTGGGAGGCAAGTTTTGCCCTCATTGCCATAGTATCTCAGTGCAGCCATCTGCTCCTCTCCATAGGAGTCAATGAAAACCGCCCAGAGGGAGAAAGTAAAGGAAAGTTTTCTGGGCACCAAAACTGACCCCACCCTGAAGTGGCCTCAGACACTGAAAATTAAGGGGCTATTCTCACGACTAACAAAAATCGGACTAGGAGAGCCTAGCCCGATTTTTGTTAATCGCCAGAACCACCGGGCTCAGCTGTGAGCCCGGTGGTTCTAGAGTGGGTAACTTGCTCTGGAACCCCTGGTAAAAAGCAGGTTTGCTGAGCGAGCGCTTCACAAACCTGCTTTTTACAATCGTGAGTAGCCGCAGTGCACCTTCGTGCCATGCCTACTCATCAGTAGACCCCCAGCCGGGAGGTGAAAAGCTGCCTCCCAGCTCGGGGGTCTCCCCAGTATGCCCTGCATGCTTGCGCAGGGCATACTGGGGCTTGCAGGGGCCGCGAGGCCCCCGAGCTCCCCAGCCCCTGCCAGCTCTGTCTTGGAGCCGACAATTGTGTGGGCAGCCGATTCGGCCGCCCAGGGCTCCCTCCCCACTCACCCAAAGAAACCGGGTCTCATGGATCGTGAGATCTGCTCTAAGTCTGCTTCTGCTTGCATAGCTTGGTTCTGGGTTTTGTGTCTTGTGGACAATTCTATCAATACTCTAACTCTATGAGGTCATTCACACAATCAAAAACTGTATTCTACCCAGGTTTGGGAGCTGTGTGTACTCCCCATTTTTGATTGTGTGGAAGCAAGGTTAGAGGAAAACCTGGGTAGAAGTGATTGTGTGGAAGCAAGGTAGGAGAAAAAGCTACCCAGGTTTTTCTCTAACCTTGCTTCCACACAATCAAAAATGGGGAGTACACACAGTTCCCAAACCTGGGTAGAACACAGTTTTCGATTGTGTGAATGACCTCAATGAGCCGCTTTTTAGAAACTGCAGGGAGAGCGGGCTAAGCCCGCTTTCCCCGCAGACGAGCGGGCAGGGAGCCCTGGGCGGCCAGATCAGCTGCCCACACGATGGCCGGCTCCATGACAGAGCCGCAGGGGGGGGGGAGCGGGTGCCGCGCAGCCCCTGCAAGCCCCAGTAAGCCCTGTGTGAGTGCGCAGGGCATACTGGGGAGACCCCTAGAGCCGGGAGGTGGCTTTTCTAATCCCGGCCGGGGGTCTACTCATGAGTAGGCATGGCGCAAAGGTGCGCTGCAGCTACTCACGATTATAAAAAGCAGGTTTGCGGCGCACTCGTTCCGCAAACCTGCTTTTTACCAGGGGTTCCAAAGCGGGTTACCCACTCTAGAACCACCGGGCTCGCAGCTGAGCCCAGTGGTTCTGACGATTAACAAAAATCGGGCTAGGCTCTCCTATCCCAATTTTTGTTAATCGTGAGAATAGCCCCAACATCTCCTTCAGGACATTCATTTATTGTGTTAAATAGACAAATATCAGTCTGTTGTAAAAAACAAACAAATGGTTCACTATCTATATGTCACCCTCAGTGTTCTTCCTCCTCCTTCTGTGGATCACAATCTTATATTATTCTCCTATAATTACATACCACTGGGCAGCAATTTCATAATTAGCAAATAGGTTTAGGAAGGGGAGAAAAGGGAAGCAGGGAGCCATTCAAAGACATACAGCTGTGTTATCTACAGTACATTCAGAAGTGCACCTAGGTAATTTTGGAGCCTGGACTTTAATGCCTTTGGAGGCCCCCCAACCCTGCAAATTAAGCATCATCATGCTCTGCCGACTGACCACACCACCCGGGACAGACTAAAGAGGATTTGAGGGCCCCCAGGGCCTGTGGAGTAGGGATGTGCAAAATGATTTGGCTACAAAATGATTTGTACCCAAATCTGGCTGATTTGTGTGATTTGTAGACAAAACAAATCACCCCTGTCCTCAGTTGCCCAGATTTGGGCACAAAACAATAATCACCCCAGATTCAGAGATTCAGACCTCCATTTTGTGGCCAAAGTGGGTTGTGGTGGGTGGTAGTTCCCAATGGGTGCAAAGAAGCTACCACCCATATTTCAAAGGAATTGGGCAAAGGGGTGATTTTTAAATTATTGTTGAGGTTTATGCATTTTTTAAGCTTTCCCTCATAGGAATTAATGGGTATTTCAGCATCCTTAATTATAATTTGGGGGGGGGGACCAGAGTGGCCCAGAGTGCATTGTGGTGGGTGGTAGTGCCCAATGGGTGCAAGGAAGCTACCACCCAGTTTTCAAAGGAACTGGGCAAAGGGGTGATTTTAAAAAAGATTTTTGAATTTGACATGTCTTTGGAGCAGATTCAGGGCAGAAAATGGGTTTTGGGGGCAGAAGAGTGGGTCAGGTGGTAGTGCCCCAATGGGTGCCTGCTACCAGCCAGATTTCAAAGAAATTGGTGAAAGGGATGATTTTAAAAGAATTTCTGAATTTTGCGTGGCTTTAAGCTTTTCCCTCATAGGGAATAATGGGGAATTTCAGCAGCCCCATAACTCCACTTGGGGGGCACCAAGGTGGCCCAGAGTGAGTAGTGGTGTAGTCCACATAGGGTGCCAACCACCCACAAGCCCATGGGGCACTGGGTTTTGTTGTTTCTGAGGTGTTCTTCTGAGAGTAGATTCTCTGGTTTGTCATTGTGCACTGTGGGATGCTTGGAGGCCAGGATAATGATTTCCAGCTTCAGAACAATCCATCCTAGTCTGGCATACTGATCCTTGCAACCCTCTTGCTCTCCATCTTGTTGTCCCCGAAGGACATGAGTCTCCAGCTGCCCATTGCCTAGAGACAGGTGCAGTATATTGGTTGTCCAGCTCTCAGGATTCCAATCTATAACTTCTTTTCCCCTTTCCCCCCTCTTAACATCTTTCTCTTGCCCACCTGGGAAACTTACACAATTAGACCTTAAGCCAAAACGCCTCATTGTAGTTGGTTTATTTAAAAACGTAAAGAAAAAAATTCCTTGGTGGGTCTAATGAAGACTCAGTATTATAACACAAGAACCCACCCACATAAAACTTATGCTAAATTTTATGAACGGATTTATAAAGGGACATTAAGGAGACATACTCCACTCAAACCCAATGTTATAATAATTTCCATCAAGTCCAACCAAGAGGGAAAAGAGACCAATTTGTAAAAATTACCCATTGGTTGTTTTACCCCTTGGTTGGACGTGATGGAGATTATTATAACCACGGCTTTGAGTGGAGTATGTCTCCTTAATGTCCTTTTATAGATCTGTTCATAATTTTAATTATGAAGGACATAATTTTAATGTCCTTTTATAGATCCATTCACATATAATATATAGACTTTTAAAATTGTCCACATAGATACTCAAAACAATACAAAAATCCTTAAATCAACAAACATCACACATAATTAGCTCACACTGTGGTACAGCTACTGAGCATATACAAAGTACAATCTCCAACCCTGAAGATGCACGCCAACAGGAAGGCTCCTGGGAGCCAGGTAGAATAAGCATAGCTGGTAACAAGGCTGAGAGATAAGTGGCCCAGATTGAATCGGTGAGTTTCAGTGCTGAGCAGGGCTTTGAACTCACATCTCCCCAAACGTAGTCCAACACTCTAATCACTACACCACTCGGATGACCAGCATCTATCAGGAAAACATATCCTGCTGTTAGCTCCCATCAACAAAATGGCAACAAAAAATCCTGGGCTACTAGCCTAATGACTATATTACCATCATGTCTGATTTCTCATCTGTATTCCTGAGATGCTCTCAGCTCAGAGTTAATTGTAGAAAGTTTCCAAACAATCATCACTGCCTAGGATGTGATCTTCCTATGGAACACCTTGCCTTTTGACATTAAAATAAGCTGTGGAAGTGTGCTTGCTGAGTTACCTTTTAACTTATAATGGTGGATGTCAGACATCACTGGGCAACTGTAATTCCTCCATTGCATGTGCTCTTAAACAATTAACCTCTGTGAATGCTTTCTTTTATAGATGGCATGCATATGCATAATTCATATTAACTAGGTAGTCAGCACATTACCAAAGTAATGGATTAGAGTTAAAAGAAAATAAGGCAATGGCATTTAGAGCAAAGAGATTCCAAGTCACCTACTGCATAATCACATACCAAAAACTATATTTCCACTTCCCTGACTTCTGTGTGCAGAGTGAGGTCAATGCAAATACCAATATAAACCAAAGAATTTGGTGAGACAGTCTTGAACATCAATTAAAACCAAAAGCCACATTGTTGTATTGTTATGCAACTTCACAGAACTTACTGGAACAATTTTTCCAGGTATTGGCGTAATTTGCACTTGTATCTATATATCTGCAGTTGTGGATAAGTGTCCTGAATATAGCAATGTATTCCAACTATTAAAGAGTAGCAAACTGGTCAGAATTATGATTAGCACGCTGGATTGGATGGATATAAAATAGCCAGTTTTAAACAGAGAACATGATTAGACTGGATTCCCAAAAGATGCATAATAGCTAGGCAAATTGTGTCTTTAAATCAAGAACTGTATACAGGAGACCCTAGTTATCTGCAGTTTCATGAATCACAGTTTCCGCTATTTGAGTTTGGGTCATAGGAACCCAGTTTGCATATTATGGGGGCAGGAATGGGCTGTTTTCACCTATTCATAGTTTCTGTGCACCCGGAAATGAGCTCTGGTGGAATTTCTGTTGTCATTTCCACTCTGGAGGCATCACAGAGCCATTTTGTGGCTCTCTTTTTGTGGCTCTCTTTTTGTGGCTCTCGTTTGTGGCTCTCTCTCTCACACACACATACACACACACATATGCATGTCTGGACACTAAGAAGTCAAAAGGAGGTGGGCTGAAGGGAAGACAGGAGCCTACCTGCCTTCCCCCAGATGACCAGTTGCCCATCAGGGCTCAAGCACCTGTGTGCCCACACAAGCGGTGTGGTGGCGAGTCCAGCAGCGATTGGGGGTATGCAAGCAGGGTCCGCCAGACATCCCATAATGCAATACACAAGCATCCACTCCTCCCCCAACTCTATCATAAAGATGGCTGCTGGCAGCCTAGGAACAACTGCCAGTAGCACAGCAACTCAGACGGCCAGAGGGTAAAGTAGGAGGGGAGTGCTTGTCCTCCTATGTCACTCTGGTAGCCAATTAGAGCTACTCAGGGGAGGAGGAGTTGGGTTCAGGAGTGATCCCAGGACCCCAGATGACCACCCTACCTTGGTTAGCTCTGTCCTAGGTAGGGCTGTTTGTGAAAATGGGCTCACTAAGTCTTACATCAGATCCCACTTTGTTTGTTTGTTTGTTTATTACTATGATAACCACTTTTCAACAAAAATTCGCAAAGCAGTTTAGGTAGAAAAAGAAATGATAGTTCCCTATCCAAAAAGAGTTCACAGTCTGTTAAAAAAAACAACCCACAAAGTAAAAGCCACTGGAAAGATATTATGCTGTGGTTGGATAAGGACTGTTGCTCTCTCTCTGCAAAATATAAGATATCACCATTTTAAAAGATGCCTCTTTGCTCAGTTAGCAGGGGCATGCTCTACGGTTAGGGTTCGGCTCCTTAAAACAAGGTTCTAAAGCCCCAATTCTGAACAGGTATATTTGGATAAATCCCATTGAAGTTAACCAGGACTTCCATGTAATGTGTTGACACCCATGGTATTAGTGCTTGAGCAGAATTTGCTGAAAAATATTGATACCTGTTGTGTGAATTCCACTGCTACATTTGGAATTCATAACTTGCAGTATATGTATCTAGCTGTGCTGCCCCCCACCCTATAACCCATGAAAACTTTGCAGGGTAGCTCATCCTATAATCTTCCATGAGAGAAACTAGTTTTCTAATGAGAGAAAAGGCCAAATGCAGGAGGATAAAACTTGCTTATAATCTCTTAGAGCCTATTACATTTTGGATTTAATTGAAATGCTGCCATTTTGTTCTCTACCTCCAGGGAAGATTACTTTGCAGGTCTCCTGCAAGATGTAGAAAAACTAGATGAGTGCTTTGAAGGCTTCCATCATTTGTAATCTACTGCCACAGAGCAGTTATATTAAGCCTTTGTTGAACACACTGGTACAAATCATGGTTTGGGAATATTTTTTCATTATTCAGGCAAATGAGACAGCAATTGGGCTCTTCTGGTAATGGAATATTTCACATTTTAAGCACAACATGATAAATATGAGGAGTTTCTCTAGTTAATAACTTTACAAGAAGGTGAATCAAATATAACTTATATTTTTACATTTCTGAGATGTCATACAAGTATACATTTAACTCAAATCTTGAGTGTTTGTTTCCTCTCCATCAAAGCTAACAAAGTTGATGAATCATTCCAACATTGTTAGATTTGCCCTGGCCTGTCAGACAGTATTTAATTCATTTCAGCAGCTTTGACTAAAATGAAAGCATAAACACATTTCCCCCCAGCGTTGAGAACATGTGACAGAACTAAACTAAGCAAATTGCATGAACAAATTATATAATACTACATTCACAAACAGCAAATCTGAGCTATAATTCTGTGTACGTGCACATAAAAATTAATATAAGTGAGAACATAAGAAATGTGCCTGATGGATCAGACTAAATGTACAGGAGCAGAGCTATATTAGGGTGGACGGGTTCAAAGAAATGAGAACTGCCTGACTCAGCCCTCCCTGTGGCCAGAACCCTAAAAGGGCCATGTGAGCCCTCCGGAGCTCATTCCCAGCTGGTATTTGCTGCCTGACTTCACATCCTGTTCTTTCTGCGAGGGAGAAAATGAACAAAACATACACCCAACCAGCAAATGCCAGCTGGAACTGAGCTCCAAAGTAGGGGTGTGCAATTCAGATTTTCAGTGTTTCGGATTGGATCCAAATCGAAACAGCCCCATTTCATTTTTGGGTCCGAATCTGACCATCCAAATCACCCCAGGTTCAATTCAGATCTGAATTAATGCAAATCCGAATCGATTCAGAATTGTTGAAGTTTTCGTGTCTTTGGGGCAGATTTGGGGTATAAAGTGGGATCTGGGGTGGAAGAGTGGGGTGGAGTAGTAGTGCCTAATGGGTGGAGGCTACCACACAAATTGCAGAGGGATTGGGCAAAGGGCTGATTTTTAAGTGATCTTAGAGGTTTTTGTGTCTTTAAGGTTTTTCTCCATAAGGAACAATGGAGGTTTCAGCAAATGTATCACTTCATTTGGGGGGGAAAGGAGTGGCCTAGAGCAGAGTCTGGTGGGTGGTAGTGCCCAAGGGGGGCAAGGAAGCTGCCAAAATTATTTCAAAGGAATTGTGCAAAGGGCTGATTTTTAAGTGATTTTAGACGTTTTCACGTCTTTAAGGTTTTTCGCCATAAGGAAGAATGGAGGTTTCAGCAGCCCCATAACTCCACTTGGGGGGCACTGGTGTGGCTGAGAGTGAGTGGCGGTGTAGTGCACAGAGGGTGCCAGCCAGCCCTATGGGTTTCTAACTCATGGGGTACAGGGTTCTCTTGTTTCTGAGGTGTTCTGAGTGTGGATTCTTTGGTAGCAAATGAGAGTGGATTCATGGTTTTTATTGAAAATCTCATTTGCTGTCAGAGAATCTACACTCAGAACACCTCAGAAACAACAGAACCCTGTACCCATGGGGGTGTCTGGCACCCTCTGTGCACTACACCACCACTCGCTCTGGGGCATGCCAGCACCCCCCAAGTGGAGTTATGGGGCTGCTGAAACCTTCATTGTCCCTTATGGAGAAAAACCTTAAAGATGCGAAAACTTCTACAATCACTTAAAAACCAGCCCTTTGCCCAATTCCTCTGCAATTTGGGTGGTAGCCTCCACCCATTAGGCACCCAGTAGCCTCCACCCATTAGGTAGCCTCCACTCCATTAGCCTCCACCCATTAGACACCATTAGGTAGCCTCCACCCATACAATCACTTAAAAACCAGCCCTTTGCCCAATTCCTCTGCAATTTGGGTGGTAGCCTCCACCCATTAGGTAGCCTCCACCCATTAGGCACCTTACTCCACACTTTTGGCCCTGGGACCCAAAATTCAAGTAGACATCAGATCAGACCTTTTTGCATTGAAGTCAATGGGAGCCAAAAAGGCAGGAAATTCAAGTAGACGTCAGAACCCAAAATGGATAAGGAAGAAGAAGCACTTTATTGGCCACAAAATGGAGGGCCTAAAGTACAACATTCGGAGCTGAAACGGGCGTGATTCGTTTTGGCTCCAAAACATTTCGTGGGGGCAAGAGGGTGATTTGTTTCGGCAATGAATCACCTGAAACGGGCAGTTTCAGGTACAGATCATTCTGTACCCGAAATGTTTCACACAACCCTACTCCAGAGGACTCAAGCAGCCCTTCTGGGGCTCTGGCCACGCCCCCTTGCACGTGATGTCACATGGAAGGTGGCATGGCCAGAGATCCAGAGGGCCTGCACAAGCTCTCCAGAGCTATTTCCCAGCCAGGGTTTGCATGCACCCAGCCAACAAATGCCAGCTCGAAATGAGCTCCAGAAGGTTTGTTTGGGCTCTCCGGGGCTCTAGCCATGCCCCTTGTGCATGACATCATGTTCAAGGGGTGACATTGGTGCATGCACTGCACATGTCCAGCAAAGCTATTGGGGACAGGAATGAACACGGGTCCCTGTTCCCCTTGCACCACCACTGCAAAGGCCAATCTGTTCCAGCAACTCTCTTAGTGAGATGCCTCTGGGAAGCCTACAGGTGGGTCATGTGGACAACTAGCACCTTCCTGTTGTTGCTCCCCTACAACTAGCGGAGTCACAGTGCCACTGGATGCCACCTGGAGACATCATTACTTCTAGCTGCTGATAGACATGTTCTCTATGAATGTGTCCATTCCCCTTTAAAGCCATCTAGAGTAGCAGCTTCACCATATCTAGTGGCAATAAATTCCATAAATGAAATATGAACTGCATGAAAGTTTTCTGAACATCAAACGATTTCAGGTAGCTTTACTTGAGCAGGCAAACATCCAACAAGGTTTTAAATTGATTTTTATTATCTCAAACATGCAAATGACATACACATCTGCAGCAGTTTAATGGGGTTTGTAGAAAGACGTGTCAGATAGATGTTAAGTTCTTTCAGGCTGGTGAACATTAACCTAGTCTAAACCTGCTATGTTAAAAGAGCAGGGTTCAAAGTCTAGATTTAAAGGCAGACCCAAATTGAAGAGTAGCACACCAGCAACAAGGATTTATTATTAGATTAAAAGAAAAAAGGTATGCAATAAGAACAATTGTCTTTTCATAAGACAGACTGTAAGATAGAGTTTTCATTTCTTCTTCTTCTTCTTCTTCTTCTTCTTCTTCTTCTTCTTCTTCTTCTTCTTCTTCTTCTTCTTCTTCTTCTTTATTTATTTACACAGTCAGACAGATGTTATTGACTGGTTTGTTTTATCCAGACATCGAGTCCTGCCCAAGGACCTGGGATGGCTGAATTTTATTATCAATGTTGTTGCTGTTATTATTATAGATATCGTCGCAGAATATAGGCTGTTCCCAGTAATGCTGCTTTTTGTAATTGGCTGATGGTTATTTCTGTGGCCCCTATGGTGCTGAGGTGCTCTTCAAGTTGTTTTGGAATTGCACCTAGGGTGCCAATTACCACTGGGATTATTTTGGTCTTCTTCTGCCACAGCCTTTCGATTTCAGTTTGTAGATCTTTGTATTTTGTGATTTTTTCTATTTCTTTTTCTTCTGTTCTGCTATCCCCTGGTATTGCTATGTCAATTATTTTAACTTGTTTTTCTTTCTTCTTGACTACAGTTATAACTGGTGTATTGTGTGGCAGATGTTTGTATTGCATTTCTAGGCTGCCCCACCCAAAGGCTCTGGGCTGTGCACAAGAAGTTTGAAATATAAAAACAAACACCATTTAAAGCACAGTGCTTAAAACAATATAAAAACAATTTAAAAACAATTCAGAACCATTTTAAACCAATTAAAATACTGAAAAACAATTTGAAAACCTTGGAAGGTCAAGCCAAACAAGTAAGTCTTTAAGATTCTCTAAAAGGCCAACAAAGAGCCTAAATTATGGATATCTGCTGGGAGTGCATTCCCTAGGCCAGGAGTAGCTACCAAGAAGGCCCAACTCCTGGTTGCCACCAGACATGCTGGTGGTAACTGGAGATGGACCGCTCGAGATGATCTCAACATGCGATGGGGATCATTCAGAAAAAGGCACTCTCTAAGGTAGCCCGGTTCCAACCCATTCAGGGCTTTAAAAGTAATAACCAGCACTTTGTATTTTGCCCGGAAACATATCGGCAGCCAGTGCAGCTGTTTTAAAACAGGCATAATATGGTCTCTCTGGGCTACTCCAGAGAAGAGTCTGGCTGCCGCATTTGAACTTAGTGAAGTTTCCGGACTACGTACAAAGGCAGCCCCACATAGAGCTCATTGCAATAGTTGAGACTGGAGGTTACCAGCTGATGCACCACTATTTTGAGATCGTTCTCTTCAAGGAATGGATGCAGCTGTCGAGTCAGCTGAAGCTGATGGAATGTGCTCCTGGCCATTGCCGCCACCTGAGATACCAGGGTGAGGCCTGAATCCAAGAGCACTCCCAAGCTGCATACCTGTTCCTTCTCAGGGATTGTAATCCAACACAGGAAGCTCTAACTCATCCCTCAAATTCTGATCCTTCACAATGAGCATCTCTGTCTTACTTGGGTTCAGCTTCAATTTGTTATCCTTCATCCAGCCCATTACTGCCCTTAGGCAGACATTTAGGGAATGAATGCCATTTCATGAAGATGATGATGATGATAAGGAGAAATAGATTTGGGTGTCATCAGCATACTGATAACATCCTGCACCAAATCTCCTGATGATCTCACCCAGTGTTTTCATGTAGATGTTAAAAAGCATTGGTGACAGAATGGAGCCCTGATGGACTCCATATAAAAGCTCCCATTTCAAAGAGCAATCATCACCAAGCTCCACCATCTGGAAACTACCTGAGAGATAGGAGTAGAGCCACTGCAAAGCAGTGCCCCCTATCCCAACTCCCGCAGGTGATCCAGAAGGATACCATGGTCGATGGTATCGTATGCCACTGAGAGATCCAGAAGAACCAACAGTCCCTCTGTCAATTCCCTGGTAAAGGTCATCCATCAGGGTGACTAAGGCCGTCCCAACCCCATAGCCTGCTCTAAAAACAGTTTGAAATGGGTCTAGATAATCTGTTTCCTCCAAAACTGCCTGGAGCTGGTTAGCCATCACTCTCTCAATCACCTTGCCCAACCATGGGAGAGTGGAGATCAGCCTATAATTAGGGAAGGCTTCTTAAGAAGTGGTCTAATCATAGCCTCCTTCAAACAAGGAGGCATCGTACTCTCCCTCAGCAATGAGTTAATGATGTTAACCAGGCCATCTCCAACAATTTCCCTACTAGATAGAAGTAGCCAAGTTGGGCAAGGATCCAGAGAACAAGTGGTAGGCCGCACCACCCCAAGCAGCTTGTCCACGTCCTCAGGCATCACAGATTGAAACCGATCCAATCTAACACTGCAAGAGGGATTGCTGGACACCTGGTAATGCAGATTCCAAGCAATCATTAAAGAAAAATAACTTCCCTCACACGCCTAACTGATTAGGTCCTAAGTTATTACTTACAGGCCTTCCCATTTCTCCAGCTGACAAACTAACCAACAGAACAAAACTTTCTCCTCTCCAATAGGTGGCTGTGTGTGCTGTTCCTGGACTTTTTTCCTTCTTGGGAAAGGGCATCCCTTCCATCAGTTGCTCTAAGGAGGCGTAGTCCTCCCTCAAAGCCTTCTCATCATTAAATTAACTAACTAGTCTGGATGTTGCCCTGTGTACATAATAGGAAATTCATAATTACTGAATGGCACCAGAGAGAAAAGTACAGTCCCTATAATTTCATTTAAAAATGATCTACTTATAAGAGAATCCTTTTTGATGACTAGTTTTATTCTATAATTTGATGTTTAACTGGAGTTCAGCAGCTGTGAATGCAACACGGCTACCATGTTCTCTGCTGGTTCTTTGGAAAAGTGAAGAAAAATGTACATTATATAGCTGGAATTTTCTGTGATATTCACTTTGACTTCTACCTTTGAAATCTTCCAAATGCTGTGTAAAAACCTCCCTAGAGACTGAAGCATCATTCAGTAGCATGGCATTGAATCCCTAAGGGAAAGATATTTCAGGGGCACCCAAATTGCATTTTTTCCCCAAAATGGGAAAACGTATGATACTGAATTAAGCAGTAGTTGCTTGATTTGAATTCCTGGAAGGCATGAATGTGACCCTGAATCTACTATTAAAAACCTGGAAAAAGGCAGAAGAAATGATTGAGCTGTGAGCATCTGGTAGTTTCGTGTAGCTGCAGTCACAGTTCAGGAAGATAAAGCCACTTTTTTATCACAATAAACACAAAATATGATACAATTCTGAAGGCTTACTAAAGGCTGTAATCTACTGCAGCTCAGAATGTGCATTTCCAGCCTCCTGGCAAAGGATGAGAAGAGTTTCATTACTTAGCAAAAATAATGAAAACAGAGATGCCTTTATCCAATGACACTCTTAATTTCAAAAATTCAAGAGCAAGTGTTTGAAATCTCCACTTCCTTTTGATGGAAGAGATGTGATTATGAGAGTTGCAGTTGATGTGATTTAATTGTCTCTTGGACAAATCTGTTATATTCCTAGCTTTGCTTGCTATTTTTTAAAGTTAATTGGAAGAACTGCCTCTGAATTTAGTATGCTTTAACTTCAGCATAATTGACAACAGTTGTGTCTCTCTCTTCATGTGCTTTCTCTGATTGGGAGGTTGGTGGCCAGCAAGAGCCACAGATCACGGTCCCTAGAATTATGGATGATATCGTCTATGTCCATTTCTAGCCATTTTTTCAGGTCATCTATCCATCCCTTCCTCCTCATTCATCCTGTTAGCTCTCCTTCTAGCGTTAGTTGTGATATTTAATGTTGGGTACATAAATTGTACCCAGTAATTATTTATAACTTCCAACCTGTTGTGTAATTTGCTAAAGTTAAAATCCTGAGAATACAGATCTATACATTTAGGCTGAGTTCAGATGTACAGGATAACCACAGTTATAGCTGGCCAAGGTTGTAACTGCACTATGCCCGAACGTGTGAAACTGCAGATACGGGCCCAAAACCAACTCTGGTTTGCCTCGCCAAACTCCAATTGGAACGTTTGGTTATCTCTAAGTTTTGCCGCAACCAACTGATGTTTTGCCTCTGAAGTGTTATGCCCAAATGCTGACTCATCTATAAGCACAGTTTTGTGCCTATTCCAAATTCCAATCATAGAGGCAGAAGGATGTGCCTCAGCCAGGCAGCAAGGAGGGGCTCCCCTCTTCTTCAAATGGAGTTTGGCTGGCCACCATTTGGTGAATTTGATGAATGTCCGCAGTGTGATTTGGAGTTAAGAACTGAAACCTTGGCCATGCTTAACTCCAGTTAACATGTACGTCTGAACCTGGCCACCGTTTCACTTTCTTTGACCTAATAGTCTGATTTTGCTATGGGAAAGCATCTTACATCTGTTTCCAAAAGAGCTGGAAGTGTTGTGATCCTCGAATGCATAACCAGACAACTTGCAGGCAAGATGGAGGTACTGGCAGATTCAGGGTAACCTGCGGAAATGTTGGTTTCTCAAAAACCCTAAGGGGGACAAAAAAATCCCCCCAATTGCCCCAGTGCAACTCAATGGAGTGGAATGTTTGTGGACTTAGAAGAAAATTAACAGAGAACCAGGTGGGCAGAGTGAATGGAACTCAGTGGCAAGGAGGGGAGGAAAGAGGGCTTAAACAAAGAATGGGAAATTTGAAGAAGATAACTCCCTCAAGTCAGTCACAGCTCCTTCTCCTTCTGAGGGAGAAAGGTGTCCAAAACTCTTTATTTTTCATATCAGCCATTTCACACCTTTGTGTTTCTGAGGTAGAAGGGGTTTGACATATTTAAGTTCTTAGTGGGGAGTTAACATCCCCCCTCCCTGCATAACATTAAAAACATGTGTGAGAAACTGTGAACTCGCCTGTGGAACACAGGGGGAAATTGCACACTGAATCTGTTAATCTGCTGATCATTTATGTGCACACACAGTCACATAATAAACTCACAACATTCACCATACTTTTTCACATCAGGCACGTATTGCAACACTTTATTGTAGGTTCATACTCGTACTCCATTAATAATTATACTAATACTTTTCATTTATCTTGCACATTATATGAACTGAAATGTATTATTTCAGTAAGCCTTGCAACAGCCCTGTGAGGCAGACCAAGACTGTACGTGGAGGCCTGGGGATGAGAAAGCTGAGGCATGCCGAAGGCTATAGCAAGTTCATAATTGAGACAAGTGTTGAATGGGCACTTTCTAACTCACAACTTGAAGCCAAAGGGCCGAACTTGATGTAATGGAGGAGCTCCATCCATGCTTTGATCTCCCACATCCTTTTCTTCTCAAAAAGCAGCTAAAAGGAGAGATGGTAGGTTAATTAGATAGAGACCATAGCATGGGGGAGGGGTAACCCTTCCCCACTGTACCTATTATTGAATGTAAATTGCCTGTCAAAGCTATCTTAGCCATGAAGCAGAAAACACACAAGGACAAACATGCCTATACATTTTCTCCTCTGTAACTAACAGCAACTTGTGGGAGGTCAATTTTGTTGGCCACCCACAAGTGCAGGGGGAAGGGGTTAAGCCCCTTTACTGCTCCTGCCACCCACAGCTGTTTTTTGAGAAGAAAGAAGACACCATGCATAGGTTAGCCTTTAGCTACTAGCTTATACCTGCTCTCTCTACCACAACTTGCTATGTATTGTTTAACATTCATATGAGAGCCAGCATGGTGTAGTGGTTAGAGTGATGGACTAGGACCGGGGAGACCTGAGTTCAAATCCCCATTCTGCCATAATACTAGCTGGGTGACTCTGGGCCAGTCACTTCTCTCTCAGCCTAGCCTACTTCACAGGGTTGTTGTGAAAGAGAAACTTAAGTATGTAGTACACCACTCTGGGCTCCTTGGAGGAAGAGCGGGATATAAATGTAACAACAACAACAACAACAAAACAGGCCTCGGATACCAAACATCTAAAACATCAAGTAAAATAAACCATCTGCTGTACATGGACGATCTGAAGTTGTATGGAAAGTCCCAGTCAGAAATTGAATCACTGCAAAACACTGTCCGTATATTCAGTAGCGATATAGCAATGGAGTTTGGACTAGACAAGTGTGCTGCATTAATAATGAACAGAGGAAAAATAAGAAAAACAGAAGGAATAGAACTGCCCGATGGAAGCAAGATCAAAAACCTGGAAAAGAAAGAACATTACAAATACTTGGGCATTCTCCAGGCTGATAACATCGCACACACTGAAGTTAAAAGAAAAATGGGAAGTGAATACATCAGGAGAGTTAGAAAAATCCTCAAGTCCAAACTCAATGGCGGGAACACCATACAAGCCATAAACACCTGGGCTATACCTGTTATCAGATACACTGCAGGAATAATAGACTGGACCCAGGCAGAGCTAGATATGCTAGATCGTAAGACCAGGAAAATAATGAGCATCAATCATGCTCTGCACCCCCGCAGTGATGTAGATAGGCTATACCTCCCTAGCAGCTCAGATGGAAGAGGAATGCTGCAAGTCCATCAAACAGTAGAGGAGGAGAAAAGAGGCCTTGAAGAATATATAAAGGACAGTGAAGAAGATGCACTTAAAATGGTCAATAACGAGAAACTATTCAACACCAATGAAACAAAGCAGGCCTACAAGAAAGAACAAGTCAAGAACTGAGCAGAAAAATTGAGAAATAAGCCCCTGCATGGTCAATATTTGCACAATAGAAGTGGAAAATCAGACATCACCAAGACCTGGCAATGGCTTAAGAATGGCAACTTGAAGAAAGAAACAGAGGGTTTAATACTGGCTGCACAAGAACAGGCACTAAGAACAAATGCAATAGGAGCAAAAGTAGAAATATCCACAACAAACAGCAAGTGCCGCCTTTGTAAAGAAGCAGATGAAACAGTGGACCACCTAATCAGCTGTTGTAAAAAGATCGCACAGACTGACTACAAACAAAGGCATGACAAGGTAGCAGGGATGATACACTGGAACATCTGCAAAAAATACAAGCTACCTGTAGCCAAAAATTGGTGGGACCATAAAACTAAAAAAGTTGAAGAAAATGAAGATGTAAAAATATAATGGTACTTCCGACTACAAACAGACCAACATCTGCCACACAATACACCAGATATCACTGTAGTCGAGAAGAAAGAAAAACAAGTTAAAATAATCGACATGGCAATACCAGGTGATAGCAGAATAGAAGGAAAAGAAATAGAAAAAATCACAAAATATAAAGATCTACAAATTGAAATTGAAAGTCTGTGGCAGAAAAAGACCAAAATAATCCCAGTGGTAATTGGTGCCCTGGATGCAGTTCCAAAAGACCTTGAAGAGCACCTCAACACCATAGGGGCCACAGAAATCACCATCAGCCAATTACAAAAAGCAGCTTTACTGGGAACAGCCTATATTCTGCGACGATATCTATAACAGCAACAACATTGATAATAAAATTCAGCCATCCCAGGTCCTTGGGAAGGACTTGATGTCTGCATAAAACAAACCAGTCAATAACACCTGTCTGACTGTGTAAACAAGAAATAATAATAATATGGTGTTACAGGGATAGGTGAGTTCCTCAGGGCTGGTGTAGACAATGGCTGCATTCAAACATAATGGCAGATCCGAGGCAGATCCCAACAAGCTCCATGGCAGACTGTGGGCAATGTGTCACCATATCAGCGAGGCATCTGCAACTGGTCATTTTTTCAAAGGGGGTGTGCTGAGCATGACCGTGCATTTTCTGAGCACTCCACCTGGCTTCAGCATGGAAACCCATTCAAATGCCCTGTCATGCCATGGCAGTGCTTCTTCTGCCAGCAATGGCACTGCTGCCTCCCCAAGTAGCCCTGCACCCTAGTAGTCCCACACAAACACAAATTCTTGGGGGGGGGAGTGTTGGGGTATGGGGGTTGTTGTTCTGCTTTAATTAAGGGAGGGGAGCATGGAGACTTCCTAGGATGGGATATGTAGATGAGGGCGGGCAAACAATGTAGGGGAATGCTGTGGGATGCTGTGGGATATGTCCTACCATAATCTTGGATGACATTGTGAGAGGTTACCCCAGCAAAGCAGTCCATGCAGACCCAACTGAAATCCGCTGTCTGGCAGCTTGCTGCCGAGCAGGCTAGCCCTCTCATGAGAGGGCCTGTCTACTGGAGAGACCAATTTGGCTTTAGGGGCACTGGTCAACCAATGGACTGTGAGCTCACAAGTTGATCCAGCCCACCCACTGACCAATGCACTCCTTCCCACGCCCCTAGGGGTGTGCATAAAACTGGTTTTCCCAGTTTGGTTCAAATCTGAACTGGATTTGGACTGGACCAGACCGGCTTGGCACTGCTCCCCCCCTCACCATGGATTGGGCCCCAGCTAGGTTCAAATTTAAACTGGTTCAGGATCAGTTTGAAGCCCCTATTGCACAGTAAAATTGCTTAACGATTTGTACTCACAGCAGCCATGGTGGCCACAGGGAGGCAGCAGTGGCACCTCCCCCAATGGCCTCTCCATGAGTCCTGAGGGACAGTCTGGGGACAATCTGAGGCCTTCTTCAGCCCATTTCAGGTCTCTTTGCCTGCATGGAAGCCATTTGATTGACCTCTGTGCATGAGCACAAGCCAGTTGCATGACCCAGATCTTACAAATATCCCATGTGCCTGCACGGAGGTGAAACAAATGGCCTCCATGCAAACACAGAGGAACAAAACAGGC
Organism: Hemicordylus capensis; assembly: GCF_027244095.1. Taxonomy (NCBI): domain Eukaryota; kingdom Metazoa; phylum Chordata; class Lepidosauria; order Squamata; family Cordylidae; genus Hemicordylus; species Hemicordylus capensis. The sequence goes on along the minus strand of NC_069661.1, from coordinate 41,638,925 downwards.
CAAAGAAGGCCAAAATAGGCCAAAGAAGGCCTGGACTGTCTCTTGGGACTCATGGGGAGGCCAGCTGGGGTCAGAGGAGCAGGCAACTCCCTACATGGCCACTGCCCTTGTGAGTATGAATTTTTAAGCAATTTTACTGTGCAGTAAGGGCTTCAATCCAGGACCAAACTGGCTCGACCAGCTCACTTGACCTAGAACTGAACCAGGTGTGGTTCCATTCTAGGTTGAACCTAACCGGCTGAGCTGGTTTGAATTTGAACTGGCTCTAATTTGAGCCGGTGTGCACATCCCTAGGGGTCCCAACTCACAATAGTAAAAAATATATAGAAAAGGTTCTCTGCAATCTCCATCCTTCTCAATCCCTCTGAAGCCTTTATGTATAAAGAGGACATCTAGATGCTCTATATGCCATGGCCCGGACGTGTGCCTGGAGGGGAGTGGGGAGACCCTGGGACGGACCTTAAAACCCATTCAGAATCCAAGGTCCTATTCCAGGATTGTGCTGTATGCAGATCTGTGGGCATGGGCAATCTTGGGAGAGGGGAACCCCTTTCTCTGACCACCTGGGACAGTGGGGTAGCCATTCCAGAGCACTTGCAAGGGCAAATATGTCAACATGGGTGGATGGGTTGTCAGAGGACACATTTCTGTGGCTTAGACCCAGTCTTCGAGGTGAGGCAATGTGTTTCCCTCCACACATCAACCTTGCTTTATTTAGAGCCCCCATGGGCTGACACTCTCATGACGGAGGTGTCTGTGGGAGAGGAGGCTGTTTTGCCATCAGGCATCATGTCTGAATTTTCTTGGCAATTGTCTCATCTCCCCTCTGATGTTCCTTTTCACGAGTTGTCGGGGGGGGGGGTGCAGGTCTCACCATGGCCTGGCACTCTGATGCCTGGGTGCCCTGGGTCATGTGACCATACCTTTGAAGAAGGATTCTGGTTTACCCATACCAACCCCAGTGACTGGCCTTGATCATGAGTAAGCCTGGAGAGCAAGAACCCCCAATATGGGAAGGCGCTGGACACCCTTCCCCAACCTTTGTGTGTGAAGAATAGAACTTGGCAGCTCCAGAATTCCTGCTTGTGGCAGCCTCTTAAACCAGGACAGCATCACACACACACCCCCGCTAAATATTTGCTTCCCACCCAGAGAGGGGATGCCCTGCTTGTGCTGGCTAACCTTGCCATGAGGGGGCCATCAGGGCATACCCACTTGCATTGATGGGGTAGAAATGGGTTGGGCATGGACCTTTTAAACTTATTCAAAATTCCTTGGCTCAGTCCAGAATTCCACCGTATGCATATCAGCTGGCACAGGGATTTCTGGGAGAGGAGAATCCAGTTTCCTGCAGCCCTGGGACAGTGGGCTTGCCTTTTTGGGCCATAGGCACCTTCTGCTGCTGTGATGGAGTGCCCTGCTAATGTTGCCACTTGGAATGTTTGTGCTTGTGAACATACATCACTGTTGCTCTCTTCTCAGGGAGCAAAGCACTTGGTGCCCATCCTGTCATCCCCAGGTCCTTTCCCTACCGCTTGCCAGGTGTGTGTGGGGGGGGAGCAAGGGACAGAGTGGGAAGAGGTGATGCCCCCGAGTGCCTGTGCAGATTGACAGGCTAAGTCCTAGATGGGGTGTGGCAGAGTCCCTGTAACCTGAGAACTGCATAGTTGCATAGCTGACAGGAGGGGCAGGGCTGGTTCTCCAAGAAGCTTGCAGTGAGAAATGCCGAAGGCTTCATGCAGCTATGTCCTTGGGTGCATCTGTGCTGCTGCCTCTATGACTGCAGTTTGAAAATTGTTGTGAAATTGCAGTTATAGCTGCACCAGGAGTCAAATGTAACCCTTCGGCAGCCAGACCTCAGATCTAGGTGATGAACTGTAGAGATAACCGAAGCTTCAGTTTGGAGTTTGACGAGGCAAACTGAAGGTCACTTACAGCCTGCCTGTAACAGCTGTTTTGCACATTCAGACATACTGGAGTTCTAACCTTGGTCATGCTTAACACCAGTTTGGCATTACATCTGAATGCGGCCAATATCAGATTGGTATAAATGCCATATTAGTATATAGATTACTTGCAAGGCAGTATTCTGAACAAACCACCTCCCATATTATTTGGTGAAGGGGAAAGGTATTCCAGGAGGATAGGATGTGCTCGTAAATGCCTCTAATTGTGTGGTAGGTGGGCCTCCTCAGTAGAGATATGCATAAATCACAGATTGAGATTCGTTTCATGGTCAAATCAAAACCATCTGTTATGATCATGAATGTGGACATCTCAAAACTAGCTTGATACAATTCAGCCTTGATTTTGAAAATCGAATCTGAATTGATTTGACCCGTATGGGCGGGTGGTGAGAGGAGAGCCTTTGAATCACTCTAATTAAAAGGGGGGGGGGAATGATGCCGGAGTGCCCCAAAAGTAAATAATGAATTGCCATCCTTTTCAGAGCCTGCAACAGTGACCATGATCCCCAAATGGCAGCCACCATCCCCCTGTGGCTGCCAGCCACTCTTGTGAAGAGGGGCCTGCCCTGATCCTTTTTTTAACCCACTCCACTCCTCTGGTTGGAGAAGAGACATAGTGTTGACTGTGGCTGCCTGCATGGCAGTGGGGAGGTGGCAATCAGACCCGCCATCCCTCCCCACTGTTGGCCGGGCCAGCACTAGCTGTCACACTGACCACTCTTGCTGGCTAGGCTCATTTAAATGGCCCCTGCACAGGTGTGGGGACGCCATTTAATGGAGCAGCCTGGTGTTCTTTTAACTAGAACACCAGTGCTTTTGTGCTAAAGCAGTGTTCTAGCAAAGAAACAACAAGCTATTCTGGTAACTCTGCATTGGTGGGGAGGGATAATGGGTTCAATTGCTCCCTCCTTGCGGCTAGGGATGTGCAGGCTGGTTTTGAATTTGAACCAGTTTGAATTAAAACTGGTTTGGTTCAAGGGTTCGAATTAGAACCGAACCAGCCATTAGGTTCGAGCTGCCGGTTCAAAATTGAACCACACTAGGGGGGTTCAATTCAAACTGGTTTCAACTGGTTCAAACCTCCCAAAGTGGGTGGGGTGGTAGTTGGCACCCATGGGTGCCTACCACCCAACCCCCAAAACAATCAGACACTCATACGATTTTTTTAATGAATGTTTGAATTTTTATATATTTTTTCCTCATAGGGTATAATGGGACTCAAACCAGCCCATCATTCCCTGTTGTGGAACATCCATGGGTTCCAGCTACCACCCAAACCCCGAAGCAATCGGACACTCCTACGATATTTTTTAATGAATTTTTGAAATATTTTAAATTATTTTTCTCATAGGGTATAATGGGACATGACCAGCCCATTATTCCCTATTGTGGAGTACCTAGGGGGACAAAAGTGGGGTGGGTGGAAGGCACCAAGGGGTGCCTACCACCCACCAATCCCCAAGGTAATCAGATACTCTTCCGGTTATTGGTGAATTTTTAAAGTATTTTTGAATTCCCCATAGGGAATGACGGGGATTCCAGCAAATGTATAGCTTCATGTCAGGGGGACTGGGGTGTCCCAGAGTGGTATGGGGTGCGTGGTAGTGCCCATTTGGGGCAAGGAAGCTACCAGAATTATTTCAAAGGAATTGGGCAAAGGGCTGATTTTTAATTGATTGTTAAAGTTCATGCATCTTTAAGCTTTACCCCCATAGGGAATAATGGAGTTCTCAGCAGCCCTATAACTCCACTTGGGGGGCACCGGGGGTGGCCCAAAGTGGGTGGTTGTGCAGTGCATGTAGGGTGCCAACCACCCCCATACCCACAAACCCCTGGGGTATTTGGTTTTGTTGTTCCTGAGGTGTTGAGAGTGCAGATTCTCTGGTAGCTATTGAAAATCTCATAGGCTACCAGAGACCGCCCCCCTACAGAGAGAGAGAGGTATCTAGGGAGGTGGCATTTCCCCAAGGGAACCATGGGGATCTGGGGCAGCCCTGAACCCCATCTTTGGGGGGTGGCAGGGCACCCTAAAGTGGCTCAGGGGGCAGGGCAGGGATGGCCTCTACTATCCCCAGCAAACCCCAAGTGGATAGGATTCATGGTTCTAAGATATAGTATTGTAAAGGTAATATTTTGGACTCAATAGGAATGTATTGGAACAGTTGTACTACTTTCCCTTAATTGTTGGCCTCAGGTCAGTCATCAACCACTTTAGGTCAGTAGGTCAAAGTGCAGGCAATTCTATTCTATTGAGTCCAAATTATTACCTTTAAAATTTTATATCTCCAGAACAATTTATCCTATCCACTTGGGAGTTGCAGGGAGGGCTTCAGGCCATCTCTGCCATGCCCCCAGATCCACTTTGGAGTACCCTGACACCCCCCAAAGGCGGGGTTCAGGACTGCCCCAAATCCCCACTGTTCCCTATGAGAAACTGAAAAATACGTTTAAAATTCATTAAAAATCACAGGAGTGCCCAATTGCCTTGGGATTTGGTGGGTGGTAGGCACCCCTCAGTGCCTACCACCCACCCACTTCTAGCAGTGATGGTGTGCTGAAGGGGGGTGCCCTGCCACTCCATTTTATGCCCACTAGCAGCAGGCACTCTCCTTGGGCACACCACCACTGCTAGAAGGGGGTGGTGGTAGGCACCCAGGGTGTCTGATTGCTTTGGTGATTGGGTGGTAGTTGGCATCCATGGGTGAGCCACAATAGGAAATAATGGGCTGGTTTGAGTCCCATTATACCCTATGAGGGAAAAATAAAAGATATTTCAAAAATTCTTTTAAAAAATCATACAAGTGTCCGATTGCTTTGGGGTTTGGGTGGTAAGCACCCATGGGTGCCAACTACCACCCCACCCACTTTGAGAGGTCTGAACTGGTTCTAACGAGTTTGAATTCGTTTGAATTCAAACCACACCGGGGGGTTGAGCAAAACTAAAACTGAACCCCCCCTACTGATTCAAACCCGGTTCAATTTTGAACTGAACCGAGCAAATCAGTTTTGTGCACATCCTTACCTACTGCCATGCCAGGAGCCACAGCCAGCCTTATGTCTCCACACCCGCCAACAAAGGTTGAATAGATTTGGCTAGATTCTATTCGAATCCGGTTGATTTTGATTCTACCTTGCAATCTAGCCACCCCTTCATGGGGTGATTCATTTTGAGGTAGAAACACTCAAATCAGCCAGGTTCAAGTAGAATCAATTCACTGCCAAATCAATTCACACATCTCTAGTGCTCAGATACAGCAACTGAATGGGCCCTCTATTAAGTGAAGGTGCCTTTATCAGTAGCACAATATAGTAATCTATCTTTTGAGCAAGTACTAGAGTCACATTTGGAAATGTGAAGGCCTGTGGAAAAACCTGGAAGAACACGGGGGGAATGGGGGGTCCCCTGGAAAAATGTGTTTTTCCTCCCCCCCCCCCCCAGGACTTCACATTTCTACTAACATTGTCAGCAGATTAAACCTAGGCTGGATTTGCACTGCAGGCCTTCCCATCACATTGCCCTTTGCTTATCACTTTTCGTTCGTCTGTCCTTAGTGCAAATATTTCTATCAGAATGCATGGGTGAGTTTTGCTTGTCTGTCACCTTCCTAGGTTAAGCTTGACCTTCATGAGTGTATCTGACACATTCACAACGCCACTTTCACAACACTGAAATGGGAAGCACAACAATGAGAAGGGACAATAACTCAATAGGAGAGTGCATGCTTTGCATGCAGAAGGTCCCAGATTCAGACCCTGGCACTTCAATTTAAAATGATTTCATGTAGCAGGATTGGGGAAGGAAATACCTTGCTGAGAACTAAAAGAACCATCAGAGTATACAGTATTGGACTAGACTCAGGGTAAGGGCATTAAATAGAACAGAATTTTATCTTCCTTGACTTTCTCTGCTAGCTGCTTTAAGACTTTATCCGTTATTTGATCAGATAAAAGGGAGCTTTATATGTTCGACAAAATGGTACAATTGGGCAAAATACATGCAAGGGGGAATAAAACACAAGGACAAGGAAAAGCACCATGACAACTTGAGGATCAATGCACAACCTTCAGTTTTAATCTTCAGCAGGATTTCAATCACTCACATCAGTTTTTGTTGCCATTAATGCTAAAGCAGGAAACATTTCAAGATAGTGCAGTCTCTAAACTTTGCCAGCACTTATTTTCAGATGTTTTTCGTGCACATTACTTTAAATAATTTCAATGACTCCAAATAACCAACTATATTCCAACATAACCAACTGGGGTATTTTAAATGGATGATATTTTCTTGCTGGATTTCTTCTTCTTCTTCTTCTTCTTCTTCTTCTTCTTCTTCTTCTTCTTCTTCTTCTTCTTCTTCTTCTTCTTCCTTGAGTTCACGGGGGCAGGGTGGTGGTGTGATATACATTTTAAAGATAAATAAATAGACTAGTCCAGATCTTAGATGTTCAAGATAAAACCATGGATGAAGTGGAAAGCTGCCTACTTAGTCACTTAAAAGTTCTGGGAAGTGAATTAGGACATCATAGAAAATACAGATTGTAAATAAGTTGTTTTCAAAATGATTCTTTCCCTGGGCCAGATGAGCTTATCAGTACAATCAGTAGGTTTTTGATGAGCTTCAGGAAACTTCCTTCCTTCCCTACCTACATGTTGCACAAAGTCTTGTCTATAATTATCTAAACTCAGCAAGCAGAGTTCTAGGAATAGTCTTTGACTAAGACAAGTGTCATCTTTCTGGAGAGTCTGAGAAGGCTGAGTTGAAATGACTATCTTCGGCTAATGTTCATTTTCCCTTTTTTTCTACTGCTTCTAGACCCCTGGAATTTTCTGAGTGCAAATGTACTGCCACTGTCATGAGCATGCTCTGTCTTCCTGTCATCTTTTCTACTTTCACCACTCACATTCCATCAGCTCATCGCCATCTTATGATTCAAAATTGTCATTGACCCATTACCCATTCTCTTGCAAGCTACAACTTGTGACCAGATTTTGTTCATTCAGTCCACACTTTAACATTTCATCCTTTATCTGTCTTTGCTTTGTCTCAGGAGTTTATACAGATGTGTATATGAAGAACAGGTGTGTGTGTTTGGGCAGGCAACATAAGGAAGTGGTAAATAGATGCATGTTAGTTGCTGGGGGCAAACATCAGTCTGACAATCAGCTCTGGTCTTGTGGTACCACAAAAGCTGGTCTTCTGGGTAGCAAGCATGAGTTGTCCCCTTTGCTAAGCAGGGTCCATCTAGTTTTCATTTGAATTGGAGACATGTGTGAGCATTGTAAGATATTCCCCTTGAGGATGGGGCCACTCTGGGAAGGGCATCTGCATGCTTGCATGCAGAAGGTTCAACACTCCCTCCCTGACATCTCCAAGATAGGGCTGAGAAAGACTCCAGTTTGCAACCTTGGAGAAGCTGCTGCCAGTCTGTGTAGACAATGCTGAGCTAGATGCAGAGGTGTAGCAAGGTTGGAGTGGGCCCAGAGACAAGGTTTTAAAATGGGCCCTCCCCTCACTGAAGCTCAGCTCATGAAATAAAGAAATCTTAAATGAGGGTGAATAGTGGTAACAAAAAGCATAGTTCTCTCTCTCTCTCTCCCCTATGTGCCACAATAGAACATCATCCTAAATTATTTTTTAAATGGTTTTGTAAATTGTGGATGATGCAAGTCATTTAATGGTACTTGAGAAAGACATGCTGTTCTGGTAGCTCCAGGTCTTAACACTCACATCAGTTTCGGAGGATGAATACAACTGAAGGAAGCCCGGGCAGTTGCGCAGCTGGGGGAGGCAGTCATGTGACTTGCCTCTGGGGGCCCCCCAAGGCAGTGGGCCCCCAGACAACTGTCTCCCCTTGCCCTATTATAGTTATGCCCCTGGCTAGATGGACCAATGGTTTGACTCAGTATAAGGCAGCTTCCTATGTTTCTATGGGTTTGAGACAATACAAGCTCTATTGGAGGAATTTTCACTCGAAATTATTTTGATGAATTCCTCTGATATCAATATTTTTTTCAAGACAATACTGCATTGCATTGGTATTGTATCGAATGGCATCACACTGGGATGGGGAGGCTTACTGTTAACAAAGATATGGCTTTTGTGACAAAAATCAGTGGCCGGCAGCAGTGGCATTTAAAATTCCTCCCTTTCCTTATCTCTGATAATGCACCAGGAAAGGAAGCAACAACCTGGTGCATTACTGGGGATAAACATGGCTGTAACTATAGGGCGTGGCCATTTCCCCCTAGTAATGCACTGGAGGTCAATAGTGGGCCCCTGCCAGGGGCAAGCCTAGGCAGGTGCCCAATTATGACAGTTCCTGCTGCCACTCTGTATATAGCTGACTCAGTAACATGGAGGTCTGCTAGCAGGCTTGCTTTTCCTTTGGCAGGGGGGATTGGATCCAAAGTGGGGGGAAACACTCAACAATCACCTCAAACCATATTGCAATGGAATCATGACATATGGTGGAGTTGAAAGCTACATTCGCCTGTAAGTGAGCTTTGTATTTTCTCCTTTGAAAGGCAACAGTGAAAGAATGAATACCATGAAGTGCAATACATCTCAGCAATCTGAATTCCTCATACTCCCATATGAAAGTATGCAATTGTAATGCCCACTTTGCCTAATTAACCATTTCACATGTGTATCCTTTAAGGCTTCAGCTGGTCCCCATCCCTCACATTGGGGTGCCTTCTGTTTTCCTACTGTCATTAGCACGGTGAGTTGTTTTTGTTTTAAATGGTGACAAGTGTCACTGAAACAGCAGGGCCAGAATAGATACATCAGCCTTTTCCACCTTGGAAAGTTGATGGACCGCTACTTCAAATAGGTTCAATTTATCTGTCAGAACATGATATATATTTGTAACATTATTTCTGAAATTGCAACTTATTTTTATCACCTCAACCAGCTGGATGACTCTGTCACAAATTCAGTGTACATGTTGAAATGACAGAAAAGGAAAGTGCTAGAACAAATTTCAAAATTAACTGTGACCTGAACATCACCACTTTTTGGAGAGGTAGAAGGAGGTGAGGAGGGACAGAGAATGAAAAGGGTTGCTACTTCTTAAGATTAGTATTTGCCACCCCATAACTTCTTGGAGCTCATGAAGTTGACAGCCCAATATTAACCAATGGAAGCAAGCTCCACTGATTTCACACATGGAAATTGCTCACCTTGAGGAAACCACATGCAGCCCATTGTAATGACTGAAATGAGACCTAGAAGAGGAGATGGCCTCTAGGGTACCTTTGGATATTTCTTCAATTTCCTATGTTATGTGGGAATTAGCTGCAAGAGACTAGCCCCGAAGAAATCTTCTTTACAGTGTTTAGCAGCTTTATGTAACTAGGGAAGTGTATTACAACTCCAGGTCCTCTAAAAATGATCACCCAGGTGTATCTAACTGTAGGTATATGCAGATACCATGTTAACATTATTATCTTATGGCTTGTAGTTCAATTTGCACAATGGAATCTGCTTGTAGAAGCAATGACAGGCCATTTTCCTGCAGTTAGTATAACCATTTAGCTGGAAAGGACTGCAGCTAAGGTGAAGGGACCCATGATAAAACATTTATATCTAACACAGATGATCATGTATTAGGAGATATAGTTGAAACGTCATGATTATCATGTGCAGGAAAGCCATGACTTGGCAGATGGTGAGGCTGTTCTCATGAGCAGCTTAGCCCAGGTTAGGACAGCTTAGCGTGGGCTATGCTGGTCATGCGGAGTGCCTGAATCCGCGCTGATCCTGGCTCTCCCACCCAGCCAAACCTTACTTTTAAGCCCACCTCTTAGCCAAGGTTAAGGGAGTGAGGGCTTCCTTAACTCAGCTGCCTGGATCGTGTGCATGCAACCCAAGGAGACACAGAGATGGGCACCTAGAGCACCCATCAGATGGGGAAATCCCCCATTGCACCACACTTGGTGTGTGGTGCATTGTGGGATACCCAGAGGCCGGGACACATCATTCTGGTCTTCAGAGCTCCGTGCTACCGGGCACAGTGCTGCTCGTCTGGGAGCATGTTCTATGCTCCCAACAATGTTTAAAGGATCATTTGGGGGGAAGGTAAGGTTTTGCAGCTCCCCCACACACCTGCCCTCACTCCTGAACAACTGTGTTTATAGCTCCAGTGTGTATGTGTATGTGGTTGGTGGGTTGTGGAATTCCTTGAATCCAAGGATTTGGCTGACATGCTGACTAATGAAGCCACAGTGCAATGGGAAAAATACTGTTGCTTCTAAAAGGTTCTGCTAACTTGGCTCCACTCGGCAAATTTTGATGACCTCCTCTTCCTCAGGAAGCCCTCTGAGCCATCAAAAATATGTCTCTGAGGGTCATGTAGCCCTTTGGAACATATCTTTGGTTGACACAGAGGGCTTCTGAGAGAAGGTGGGTCATTGAATCCCCCCCTACACACACACACACACACACACACACTAGCAGTGATGCAGCATTAGTCTGGATTTCTTCAGAAGCACTGGTACTATAGCAGTGCTTCTCCTATTGCACCAGTCAGGATGTCAGCCTGTGTGTTTTAACATCATGAGGCAATGGAGGAAACAGACTGTTCTGTGTGCTGCAAAAAGTATTGAAACTTTTACCCAAACTATCAAATATATTCTGCATTCAAGATTGTGATTAGTCAGGTGAAGCAATCCAGGGAGCTGGTCTCACTACTAAGCATACCACACTTGTTCAGATACATATCAACAACCATAGTCTTTGACTATGTTTTTTCTTGAGTTGAGGGAATTAGCTCTGAAACATTTTGCAAGTGCTCAATAATAGAGGACCATTAGTCTGGGCAAAGGCAAACTAATGCTAGTGTAGAAAACTAACTAGTCTCCAACAGAAAGAGGACCATTCCCATACTATGCAAATACCACCTCGTACATTTGCAATTCGTTCCAACAGATGGTTCATTCTTATAAGGAAGACAAGGGAGCAAATATTGCCACCCAGGGAAGAGGCTGGGACCTCTTTCCCCAACTTATATATGGAAAAAAACATAACTTTGCTGCTCCAAGTTCCCTGCTTGGGTCTGCCTTTTATACCTGGCCCCAGGTTCCCCCCCACCCCAAGCCATTGCTCTCCTCCCAGCACTGTGATAGGGTGCCCTGCTTAGGTTGCCACTTGGAGTGCTTGTGCTTGTGAACATCCATGACTGCTGCATGTATCTGGGAGCAAAGCATTTAGTGCCAACCCTTTCATCCCATGCCCTCTCCCTACCACTTGCCAGATAGGGGGAGCAAGGGACATGGTGGGAAGAGGGAATGCCCCTCTTGAGAAGATGACAAGCCTGCAATGGGATGTGGCGGCATCCCTGTAGTCTGGCAAATCCATAACTGCATAGCTGACAGGAGGGGCGTGGCTGATCTCCCAAGAGCCTGCCAGTGAAAAGTGCCCAAAGCATGAAGCAGCCATGTCCTTGGGGTGGGGTGAGGGTCTACACCACCACCTCTATGATTGGGGTTTGAAAATCCACACAAAAATGCAGTTATAGCTGATTCAGCAGTTGGACCTGATGGCAAAACCTCAGGTCTTGATGGCAAATCTTAGAGATAACCAAAGATTTCAATTGGAGCTTGGTGAGTCAAACCGGAGGTCGCTTTCAGCCCGTAACCACAGTTTTGTGCCTTCAGGCATAGCAGAGTTACAACGTCGGCCAGGTTTATGTGTGGTTAGCCATTACGTCTGAATGTGGCCCTGATAAAAGGTTTGTAGCAATTTGGCTAGAGTTCTGAATAGGAGCCTACTTAGAGGCTTGTAGTACATAGGAACATAGGAAGCTGCCATATACTGAGTCAGACCATAAGTCCATCTTGCTCAGTATTGTCTACACAGACTGGCAGCAGCTTCTCCGAGGTTGCAGGCAGGAATCTCTCTTAGCCCTATCTTGGAGATGCCAGGGAAGGAACTTGGAGCCTAGATGCTCTTCCCAGAGCAGCTCCATCCCCTAAGGGGAGTATCTTACAGCACTCACACTTCTAGTCTCCCTTTCACATATGCAACCAGGGTGGATCCTGCTTAGCTTAAGGGGACAAGTCATGCTTGCTACCACAAGACCAGCTCTCTTCCCTAAGAGTAAAAGGTGCCTGGAGAGCAAGGGAAGAAAGCAAAGAGAAGAGAGAGCTTAGGAAGAGGCAAGAAGTTAGTTATTACCAATCCTTCCTAGGTGCATCTGTTGCATGATGGCCAGACACTCGGGCTTCTTTCTAGAGTAAAGCGTGGGATGAAACAGGAAGAAAGAATGAGGAGACAGCAGCAACAGCTCACTTGTGAGAAGCTGTAGAGTCCAAGCAGAGTCCAAAAAGAATCTGAGGCCATGGTAGCCTGGCTGGGGTCTCTATATCTAAAAATGTATCCTGAGCAACTATTGACTCAAGCAGATGGCTTCTCTCTCCCTCCTTCCCTGCAGGGAGAGGAGTTCTATGTAAAACAAAGATTTCCATTGCAGGTTGGACTAGGTGTGTTTGCCTGGACAAAAGGTGAGAGCAAGCCTTGTAAATGTAGCTGTGTGAGATGAATGGAATCTGTGTTTGTTTACTTATACACATGGACAAATTTGTTGGTACTCTTATAGCTCATTGAAAAAGTGTTTTATGCCTCCTGAAAAGCGATTAATTGAAAAGCAATTGTCCCGTGTAGACCTGCATGCCTTTGATATGCCATTGAGTAAAGCAAAGCAAGTGTGAAAAGAGATAAAGTATTGCTTATCCTACAAAGATATTCTAACGTGGCCTGGACACATTTGTTGGTACCCCTAGAAAAGATCATAAATAATTGGATTAGAGTGATTTTTCAAATTAGTTGTTTTCTCTCATTATTATCACACATGTCTCCAATTGTGCAATCAGTCATTCAGCCTATTTAAATGGAGAAAAGTAGTCCCTCTGCTGTTCAGTATCATGGTGTGTCCCACAATGAACATGGACCAGAGACAGCAAAGGAGAGAGTTGTCTGAGATCAGAAAGAAAATTATAGACAAGCATGTTAAAGGCAAAGGCTATAAGACCATCTCCAAGCAGTTTGATGTTCCTGTGACAACAGTTGCAAATATTATTAAAAGTTCAAGGTTCATGGGACTGTAGCCAGCCTCCCTGGACGTGGCTGCAAGATGAAAATCAACCCCAGAATGGGCAGAAGGATAGTGAGAATGGTAGACAAAAAGCCAAGGACAACTCCAAAGAGATACATGCTGAACTCCAAGATCAAGGTCCACAGGTGGCTGATTGCACCATCCGTCACTTTTTGAGTGACAGTGGGCTCAATGGAAGAAGACCCAGGAGGAATCCACTATTGAAAGAAAAACATAAAAAAGCCAGACCGGAATTTGCTAAAATGCATATTGACAAGCCACAATGCTTCTGGGAGAATGTCCTTTGGACAGATGAGACAAAACTGGAGCTTTTTGGCAAGTCACATCAGCTCTATGTCCACAGATGAAAAAGTGAAGCTTTCAAAGAAAAGAACACCATACCTACTGTGAAACATGGAGGAGGCTCGGTTATGTTTTGTGGCTGCTTTGCTGTGTCTGGCACGGGGTGCCTTGAGTCTGTGCAGGGAACAATGAAATCTCAAGACTATCAAGACATTCTGGAGCAAAACGTACTGCCCAGTGTCAGAAAGCTATGTCTCAGTCGCACATCATGGATCCTCCAACAGGATTGTTTGTTTGTTTGTTTGTTTGTTTATTTATTTTGTCAAATTTGTACACCACCTCAAACTTTCGTCTCTGGGCGGTTAACAATAGCATAAAACCAGTTAAAACATATACAAAAACTTAAAACAATTTAACAATTTAAAAATCATCCACAGATTAAAACCTTAAAAATTTAAAGAACTGAAAAAGTTTGGGTGAAGAGGTGGGTTTTCAGGTGCTTTTTAAAATTGTCAGAGATGCGGAGGGTCGTATCTCAGTAGGGAGCGCATTCCACAGATTCGGAGCAGCAACTGAGAAAGCCCATCCCCATATGGCCATCAGCGGAGCTGATGGCAACTGAAGATGGATCTCTCCGGACGACCTCAATGGGCAATGGGGCTCATAATGAAGAAGACGTTCTCTTAGATACCCAGGGCCTAAGCCGTTTAGGGCTTTATAAGTTATGACAAGCACTTTGTATTTTGCCCGGAAGCCTATTGGCAGCCAGTGTAACTCTACCAGCAAAGGAGTGATGTGGTCTCTCTGAGATGACCCAGAGACCAACCTGGCCACTGCATTCTGTACCAAATGAAGCTTCTGGACTATGTAATGACCCAAAAAACACAGCTAAAAGCGCCCAAGAATGTCTAAGAACAAAACATTGTACTATTCTGAAGTGGCCTTCTATGGACTCTATTTGAATCCTGGGAAATGATTCTATGGAAAGAACTGAAACATGCAGTATGGAGAAGGCACCCTTCAAACCAGACACAGCTGGAGCAGTTTGCTCAGGAAGAGTGGGCCAAACTACCTGTTGACAGGTGCAGAAGTCTCACTGAGAGCTACAGGAATTGCTTGTTTGCAGTGATTGCCTCTAAAGGTTGTGCAACAAAATATTAAGTTAAGGGTCCCATCATTTTTGTCCATGCCATTTTAATTTGTGTTATTATTTGAAGTATTCTATTGCATCAAAACTCTTTTTGTTAAATGTGGAATAAACAATGATGGGTGCCAATTACTTTTGTCAGTTTCAAGTTATTTCAGAGACAATTGTGGGTTCTTCTTTTTTTGTGGAGGGGTACTTTTTTTGCGGAGGGGTACTCGAGCCTCTGGTATCTTCCAGGTGCAAAGATATATTCCTATATTTTGTTAATGAGCAACTCCTCCCTGTGAGCAACTCCTCCCTGGTCTTCATTATTCAATTCATTAACAATAATGAGCTGGGATATTTGCCATTTTTGTGCTTCTCCTTGAGAGCATTTAGCTGTTATCTCATAGACAGGAGGATGCTTTCCCAGAGTGATTTTTCTTTAATGTGGGGGGTCTGTATACCTTGTTAGCAAGGGGCAGGCGCATCCTGTCTCAGTCTTGTTGATAGTTTGACCTGAAGGCACACTGCCAGCACAGCCTGTGCTATTGACCTGCTCAGAGCCAAGGGTGAAAAGTTCACAAAGATCATGATCCGATGATCCACTGCTGCTGGGACATCTAACAGAGGGGTTCTTTACAGTGCTACCCCAAAACATAGTTTATTAGCAACAGATCATTTGTACACGGATAGAAGAATCTAAACATGTGTTGAAGTATCATCAGAACTGACCCATAGATTCAAGTTTTGGAGCAGCCAAAAACATTGCTAAGGAAAAGGGAATGATTTTAATGAAGAGAATATAGTGATGGAAAACTGCAACATACAAATACATCAGGGAACTAGTATATAAGTACAAGGCCAAGAAAATACTATAAAGTTCTGCTTGTATAGTGGAGGAAGAAAGAATTCTTAACATGGTTTGTGTATGTCAGTGAAATGATAAAACCCAGAGAGCTATATAATAAGATGGTCTGTCTCTTTTTATGATTCTGTTGACAGGTATAAGAAACTTGCTATTTCCCACTCTCCCAACAACCGGTAAGAAATAATTTTCTAGTCATGCTTTCCTTTTTCTCCTTCTTTTGTTTGTTTGCTATCATGTTACTTTCCACTTCTTGTGCCACCTCCTTTCTCCTGCTCTTGCTGACATAATTAAAAAAATAGATTTGCTGAATGATATCAGTACAGCTGCTTAAAAATAAAATAAAATAAAATAAAAGCTAGGTTGTAATTTCCCCCCAGCCAGAAATATCTGTAAGTAAGGAATGCCCTATCAGTTTTTCAAGGGGCTTGAATGGCAGCTTGAATCTTACCCCACAGTGTATCCTAGCAACAAGGCAGCTGGCCTTTCAGAAATGGTGGCTTACTTCAGCAGGTACACTAGTCAAGAGAGAACTGAGGCGATACTGACACTCTGAAGTCGGGTCTTTCTTTGCTTTTCATTATCAGCTAATGATATATCTGTCATAAAAATTGAAGGACTGTGTTGCTTGTTGGCATCTGGAGATTCTGCATTTCTGGAGAGTTTTTTTCTAAGAAGCAGGTGTGTGTGTGTGTGTGTGTGTAAATAATATCACACAATCATGGAGTGGAGAGTATCCTTAGCTAGAGGCTTGTGTACTTTCATAAGTGCATTTTTCTTTCAGACTTGCCAGACCAATTAGTCACATCCTGGACAGAACTTAATCAAGTATCTGACTTCAGTCTGTCCTTGAGGAGTTCATTCCATACTATGATGCTGATAAGATTATTATGCCCAACACCTAAGGAAGGATGGACTATATTATGTTGTGCTAGTGCTGCAAGATTAAATTGGGGTAGAGGTATCACCTCAGGCCAAGATTTTATGAGGTCTCAAGAGCTCAGCAGAAATTGTCCCCAGTCAGTACTTGAATGAGATGGTGGGGGGGATCCAAAGTGCTACCCAAAACCATGGTGTAGACTTAAAATAACTTAATGGTGCACCTGAAAGTTTTCAGACAAAGAACATCTCGATTATATTTGATAATTTAAAATGTCTCTGCAGATCTATGCCAAGAGGATAGAATGTTGATAGATGGAAATTAAAATTTTAACTCATTTACACTCTTTATACAGTGAACATACTCTCTTACCTGATAGGACTGGTTAAGTCAAACAGGGCTTGAATACTTTTAATATAGACAACTACTATTTAATCAGATGATGATGTGTGTGTGCGTGTGGGGGGGGGGAGTCAAGAATTTCATAATTTGATTTCAAGAGAGAAATGGTTGCAGATTCTAGATTTTTCTACTAGTCATCAGTGGATTTAATATTTTGTCTTAGCCTGCAAAAGATAATTATGGGAGTATATTGGATGCCCTGCCAGGTTTTCTGTTTAAATACATCTTCAGATGATTGATGCTGGAGATGTGAGTTACCAGGTACAGATGTGTTACATCTCTTTTGGGAATGTATTATTACTTTTTAACATCTACATGAAATCACTGGGAGAGATCATCAGGAGATTTGGTGCAGGGTATTCTCAATATGTGGATGACACCCAAATCTTTTTCTCCATATCAACGTCATTAGTAAATGGCTTAACTACCCTAATGACAGAAGAACAAACTGAAGTTTAATCCAAGCAAGACAGAGGCAGGGGCGTAACTATAATAGGGCAAGGGGAGACAGTTGTCTGGGGGCCCACTGCCTTGCCCCCCCCCCCCAGAGGCAAGTAACATGACTGACTTCCCCAGCCGCGCACCTGCCCGGGCTTCCTTCAGTTGTATTCATCCCCCGAAATTAATGTGGGTGTTAAGACCTGGAGCTACCAGAACAGCATGTCTTTCTCTAGTACCATTAAATAACTTGCATCATCCACAATTTACAAAACCTTTAAAAAATAATTTAGGATAATGTTCTATTGTGGCACATAGGTTATATATTTTACTGTGCTTTTTGTTACCACTATTCAGCCTCATTTAAGATTTCTTTACTTCAAGAGCGGAGCTTCGGTGAGGGGGCCCATTTAAAAATCTTGTCTCTGGGCCCACCGCAACCTTGCTATGCCCCTGGACAGAGGTACTCATTGTGGGAAGTCAGCACTTAGGAAATTGTTGAGTTGCCTGTTTTGTTTGCTATACTTCCCCAGAAAGAACAAGCGTGTGGTCTGGGATTACTTTTGGACCCAAATGTCTCCCTGATATCTCAGGTTGAGGCAGTGGCCAGGAATGCTTTCTTTCAGCTTTGAGTGATATGCCAGCTACATTGCTTTCTGGAGATACATAACAGTGGTGCATATGCTGGTAACATCCAGGCTTGACTACTACAATGCACTCTATGTTGGGCTGTCTTTTGTACATAGTCCATATACTGCAGCTGGTGCAGAATGTGGCAACCAGGTTGGTCTTCGGAGCTCTCTGGGGCTATCCGAAGAAATCACATTACTCCCATTCTAAAAGAACTGCTCTAGGGATGTGCACAGATCAATTTGTACCCAAATCGAATCAACCACAATTTGTTTAGAGTCTGAATCTCCCCACCACCACCACCAAAAATATCACCCCAGATTCTATTTGTACCCAAATTCTCAGAATCCGAATCGGCTCAGATTTTAAAAAGGGTCCTGGGGCCAAAAGAGTGGGGTGGGTGGTAGTGCCATATGGATGGCTACCACCAATATTCCAAAGAAATTGGGCAAAGGAGTGATTTTTAAAATTTTTTGGAAGTTGGCACATTTTTAAGCTTTTCCCCATAGGGAATAATGGGGATTTAAGCAAACTTATAGCTCCACCAGGGTGTCCCAAAGCAGGTTTGGTGGTTGGTAGTGCCCAATGGGTGCAAGAAAGCTACCACCAGATTTCAAAGTAAATGGGCTAAGTGGTGATTTTTAAATTATTTTTGAAGTTTACGCCTATTTAAGCTTTTCCCCATAGGGAATAATGGGGGTTTCAGCCGTCTTAGTTATACTGAATCCATTCTCATTTGCTACCAGAGAATTAATCTCAGAAATATCAAAACCCAGGGCCACACGGGCTTGTGGGTTTGGGGGTGGTTGGCACCCTATGTGCACTACACCACCACTCACTCTGGGCCACCCTGGTGCCTCCCCAAGTGTAATTACTGGGTTGCTGAAATTCCCCATCATTCCCTCTGGGGGGAAAGTTTAAAGATGTGCAAAATTCAGAAACTGTTTAAAAATTACCCCTTTCACCAATTTCTTTGAAATCTGGGTGGTAGCAGGCACCATTGGGGCACTACCACCTGACCCACTCTTCTGACCCTGAAACCCCTCTTCTGCCCCTCTTCTGCCCCAAAGACATATCAACTTCAAAAATTCTTTTTAAATCACCCCTTTGCCCAATTCCTTTGAAATCTGCGTGGTAGCTTCCTTGCACCCATTGGGCACTACCACCCACCACAACCTACTCTGGGACACCCTGGTGCCCCCCCAAGAGTTATAACTAAGACTGCTGAAATCCCCATTATTCCCTATGGGGAAAAGCTTAAAGATGTGCCAACTTCAAAAATTATTTTAAAATCACCCCTTTGCCCAATTTCTTTGAAATTTGAGTGGTAGCTTCCACCCATTGGGCACTACCACCCAACCCAGTTTGGCCACAAAATGGCGGTCCAAATCTTTTTGGGGGGTCCGAATATGGGGTGATTTGTTTTGTACCCATATCTGGGCAACTGAGGTGGTTTGTTTTGTCTACAAATCACCCAAATCAGCCACATTTGGGTACAAAACATTTTGTAACCGAATCATTTCTCACATCCATAAACTGCACCACCTGCTAATATGTTTCCGGGAAAATAAAAAAGTGTGAATTATTATCTATAAAGCTCTGAATGGCTTGGACCCAGGGCTCCATATTGTCTCCGATGTTGTTTAACATCCACATGAAACCACTGGGAGAGATCATCAGGAGATTTGGTGCAGGGTGTTATCAGTATGCTGATGACACCCAAATCTTTTTCTCCATGTCAGTGTCATCAGGAGAAGGCATAACCTCCCTAAATGCCTGCCTGGAGGCAGTGATGGCCTGGATGAGAGGTAACAAGCTGAGACTGAATCCAGATAAGACGGAGGTACTTATTGTGCGGGGTCGGAACTTGGGAGATGATTTTGAACTGCCTATTCTGGATGGGGTCACACTTCCCCAGAAAGAACAGGTACGCTGTCTGAGGATGCTTCTGGACACAAAACTCTACCTGGTGTCCCAGGTTGAGGCAGTGGCCTGAGGTGCCTTTTATCAGCTTCGGATGATACTCCAGCTGCGTCCATTTCTTGAGATAAATGACCTCAGAACAGTAGTACATCTGCTGGTCACCTCCAGACTTGACTACTGCACTGTGCTCTATGTGGAGCTGCCTTTGTACATAGTCCGGAAACTGCAGTAAGTCCAGAATGCAGCGGCCAGATTGGTCTCTGGGTCATCTCGGAGAGACCATATCACTCCTATCTTAAAACATCTACACTGGCTGCCGGCAAGTTTCCAGGCAGAGTACAAGATTTTGGTTATAACCTATAAAGCCCCAAATAGTTTGGGCCCTAGGTATTTAAGAGAACGTCTTCTTTGCTATGAACCACACCAACCATTGAGATCATCTGGAGAGGTTCGTCTGAAGTTGCCACCGGCTCGTCTGGTGGCTACTCAGGGACGGGCCTTCTCCATTGCTGCCCCGAGGCTTTGGAACACACTTCCTGTTTCTAAGATGTATAAGCTGTTGCTTTTGGAGGAGACAAGAGATGAAGTGGTTAAAATGACTATGATAAAATGGGCTCAAGATGTGGGTCATAATATAGATATGGCAGCTTGGGAAAAATTATGGAAAATGGATTTAAAGTTCACTGCATGTTATACTTTAAAAGAAAATTATTACAAGATTATGTACAGGTGGTATTTGACACCCAAAAAACTAGCATTAATGTATAAAAATGTTCCAAATAAATGTTGGAAATGTGGACATTGTGAAGGAACTTTTTTTCATATGTGGTGGTCTTGCGGGAAGGCAAAGGCCTTTTGGGATATGATATATAATGAGTTGAAGAAAACTTTTAAAATGACATTTCCTAAGAGGCCAGAATCCTTCCTGCTGGGAATAACGCAAGGAGAGTTTTCCAGAAGAAACTTAACATTTTTTATGTATGCAACCACGGTGGCCAGAATAGTATATGCACAGAAATGGAAGGACAATGAAATGCCCTCAAAAGAAGATTGGCTGATAAAAAATTTGGAATATGCTGAGATGGCAAAACTTACAGTATTGATAAGGGATGAAAACTTGGAATGTTTTAAAGAAGATTGGAAACCATTCTTACTATATTTAAAGAAATATTTTTCTAATATTGACTTTTCAGCAGGGTTTGAAATTTAGTAATAATAGCAGGTTGGGTAGAGTAAAATCGAGTTTGCAATGTGTAGGATATATGTTTTGAATTACTATAGCAATGGTTGATTTGTATAGTTAATGAATCATGCTGATTGGTGAGCGGGGAGTCAATATTTACTTAATCAGATGTAATGGGATTGTTAAGATATTGTAAAAACTAATAAAAAAAATTTTTTTAAAGGAACACACTTCCTGCTGAAATAAGAGCCTCCCCATCTCTTACAACTTTTAAAAGGGCAGTCAAGACACATTTGTTCACCCAGGCTTTTAATTAGATGCTGTTTTAATTGTGTTTTAATTGTCTTTTAATAGTTTTGACTTTTTAATTTTAATTGTTGAAATGTTTTAATTTTTAATTGGCTGTTTTTCTTGTTTTGCAATCTGCCCAGAGAACATATTTTGGGCGGTATAGAAATGTATTAAATAAATAAAATATAAATACATAAATAATAAATTTAAGATAGTGCCTCCTTCTTCATGAACCCCGCCACCTATTAAGATCATTGGAGGAGGTCTGGTTGCGGTCACCACTGACTTGTTTGGTGGCAACCGACTTGTTTGGTATTCCTTTGTCGGTCCTAAATTAAATTTCCTGGCCTTCAGTTTCATGGGATGACCCCAGGTTCTAGTGTTGTGAAAGGGAGAAAAATTCTTCATTTTCCACTCTCTCAACCCCATGTATAATTTTATGCACCTCTATCATGCCTCCCCACAGTCTATTTTCTAAAATAAAAAGCCTCAGATTCTGTAGCCTTGCCTCATAAGGAAGGTGCTCCAGGAAGGTTCTACAATGACCTCCTTAAGATACAGTGACTAGAACTATATGCAGTGATCCTAATGTGGCTGCACCATCAGTTTGGAAAAAGGCACTATAATAGCAGCATTTTTATTTCCGGTCCCCTTCCTAATAATCCCTAGCATGATGTTTGCCTTTTTCACTGCTGACGCACACTGAGTTGACACTTTCAATGAGCTGTCTACCATGACCTCTAGATCTCTCTCCTGAGCTGTCATTGACAGCTCAGATCCTATCAATGTATATGTGAAGTTGCTTGCATGCAAGTGCATTTTCCATTTTTTCGCCCACTCACCGAGTTTGGAGAGATATTCTTTTGGAGCTCCTCACAATCTGTTTTGGATTTCACTACCCTAAATAGTTTAGTGTCATCTGAAAATGTGGCCACTTTGCTGCTTACTCCAGAACTTCTAGATCATATATGAACAAGTTAAAGAGCACTGGTCCCAGTACAGATCCCTGTGGGACCCCACCTCTTACTTACTTCCATTGTAAAAACTGTCCATTTATTCCTACCCTCTGTTTCCTGTCCTTCAACCAATTACCAATCCACACATGAACCTGTCCCCTTATTCCATGACTACTAAGTTTACACAAGAGCCTTTGGTGGGGAACTTCATCAAAAGCTTTTTGGAAGTCCAAATATACTATGTCAAATGGATCACCTTTATCCACATGCCTGTTGACATTCTTAAAGAACTCTAAAAGCTTTTTTATTTTATTTTATTTAACACATTTGTATACCACCCAAAACCTATATCTCTCTGCAGTTTACAACAAAACAGCAGTTAGTGAGGCAAAACTTGCCCTTGCAGAAGCAATGCTGGTTCAACTTCAGCAAGGCCTCTTCTTCTATATGTGAGAATTTTGTCCTCAAGTATGCTCTCCATATTTTACCCAGCACAGGGTAAAGTAAATTGATGTTCTCCATCAATTTACCCAGCACAGAAGTTAAGCTAATCAGTCTGTAGTTTCCTGGATCCCTTTTTGATCCCATTTTGAAAATCGGAATTATATTAGCTACTTTTTAGTCCTCTGGGACAGAATCTGATTGTAGGGACAAATTACATATTTTTGCTAGGAGATCAGCAATTTCACATTTGAGTTCCTTCAGAAGTCCTGGGTGGATGCCATCTGGTCCTGGCAATTTAATGTTTAGTTTTTAAAGACAGTTTAGAAAAGTCTCTTTCGTCACTTCAAATCCTCTCAGTTCTTCGGCCCCCAAGTCTGAGAAGCACGGTTCTGGAGTGGGTATATGGTCAGTATCCTCCGCCGTGAAGACAGATGCAAATAACTCATTCAGCTTCTCTGCAATCTCCTTATCCTCCTTAATAATCCCTTTCATGCCTTCATCAACCACCTCCCTGGCTGGTTCTCCCCTTGACACAATTTTGAATAAGTTCCATGCTTTCTGAAGTGATTTGACCCTCTTGATTTCCCCCTTCAGCTTCCTTTTTACCTGCCCCCTCATTGTTGAGAAGTTTCCAATTCTGAAGTCCAACACATCTGTATTGGACTTCTGTGGCAATGTTCCACTCGCATATAAGCAGAATTAGATCACACTATGGTCACTCTTCCCCAATGGTCCTCCATCTCTGACATCTCACAGCAGGTCCTGGGCACACTCAGGATTAAGTCCAAGGTTGCCTTCTCTTTTGTTAGTTCTGTGACCAACAGTTCTAAGGCACAGACATTTATCATGTCTAGAAATCTGGCTTCTTTGTCAATACCCACAAGTGAATTTGCCCAGTCTTTGCCCAGTCAATACCTACAAGTGAATTTGCCCTGTGAGTGTAATTCAAGTCATCCATTATTACAGCTTTGTCTCTCTTTGAAACCTCTCTGATTTGCTTCTTCAACTCCAGGTAACTCAGCATTTTGATCCAGAGGGCGATAGCACGTCCCTAGTAACACATTTCAATCCTCATATTGTCATCCATAATGATTCTCTGGAGGGCCCCAGCTCTCCTAGGTCTTGTAGCTTGTTCAGTTCTATCCCTTTTAAAGTATACAATGCTGTTCCACCCCCAATCTGCCCCTCCCTATCCTTTCTATAGAGTTTGTACCCAGGAATAACAGTATTTCACTGGTTCTCACCATTCCACCAGGTTTCTGTTATGCCCACTAAACCTATGTTTTTATTAGCAACCAAGCACTCCAGCTCAGCTTGGCTCAGAGGCTTCTGGATTTGTTATATAAACACCTATAAGCAGATTCTATTACCTGGTGTTGGCATGTACTATCTCCTTTACTGTCACTTGACCTTTTTGACCAGCTGCCATGTATTTCCATCTGCTCTACTCCTGTTCCTACTTTCTTCCCTTCTGGTTTATTGGAAACATTTACACTCTCGCTCCTTAGTTGAGTTTGCTTGCCAAACCAGATACTACCCAGTTCCTGTTGGCAATTTCCCAGCTGTCATTTTAAAAGCTACCCTGTGACCTTTTTTATTTCAAGCACCAGCAGTCTGTTTACATCTTGGTTCAGAGGCCCTGTGTGTGCTCTCACTGTGCAGGGGCAGCTGGAAGATGCCCTGCCGGTGTGTGGGCATAGCTGGGGGGAGCACCGGGATGGCTGCAATGGGGGTGAGCAGAGGAGGTGCATGTATGGATCTGCTCTCCTCTAATTTAAATGGGCTGTGTAAGCCCTCAGTTTTAAAGAAAACTGCCTATGATCACATTTTGGCATCTGGCTGCCAGCCAAATCACATTTTGGTACATCCCTCCCTCTCAGCTCTGCCTGTCTTGCTGGCCCTGTGAGTGGAACAGTTGGCACTTCAGAGAACGCCACCCTGGGGTTCCTGGACTTCAATCTGCTACCTAGCAGCTTAGATATGGCTTCCAGGACCTCTCAACTGCATTTTCCAGCATTGTTGGTGCACCATGACAGCCAACTCCTCCCCAGCACTGCCTAACAGCCTATCTAGATGCTGCATTGCAGCCACACCCTTTGCATCAGGCAGGCAAGTCACCATATGGTCTACACATATTTCTATGCCCCACCAATCAAATCAACCACTACTAGGAGGCCCCTGACCCCCAGAATCCTCTGCATAAGAGGATATGGGCCCATCACCCAAGGAAGGGATCCCTTCTAAAGGAACATCCGCCTATTCCTCAGACTGATGTTCTCCTTCCCTGAGACCTTCCTTCGCCATGACAGCAGAGGAGTTTTCAGCCTGGGGGTGGGATGCCTCTATCATATCCCTGAGGATCTGTGAAGGAACAGTATTCTATCCCACCTCTTCCACCACGTGTGGAGGAACCACCCCTCTCTGCTACCATGGGTGATGTATCCCACTGCTACCACACTGCTATGTGGTGGAACAGCCCTCTCTTCCTCCTAACCTTTTTATTGTTGCCACCAAGTGGACTTTTGGTATGGCTGGATCCACTGCAACATCCCTTCACCTTTATCAAAAATTACACACACACACACAAAAACCCCACCCCCACCCCCACCCCCCAAAAAAACCCCACCCCCCAGTACAGGAGAACTTTGTTACTCGTGGGGGTTCCATTCCTCACCTACTGCAATAAGTAATGGAACCACGAGCAATAAGGCATTAGGGCTCTGGGGAAAAGGGGGGTTAGGTCCAAGGGTGGAAGGGGGGAAAATTAAGTGGCAAAACAGCCCCCAAATGACCCAAAACTCACTGTGGTGTGCTTCATGGGTCCCAAATGTGCCCAGGAATGTCCTCCAAAAAGTGAAATGTCTCTGAAAACCATGAAACATCATGGGGAGTCCATTTGTTTAATTAAAAAAAAAAAGAGCCACAAAAGGAGGAGTATCCTCCTGACTTCTCCTGCGCTCTGTGTAACAAAATGGTGGCTAGAGGTGACCTCCATGGTCATTTCCGGCCCTCAAGGAATGTAGATACGTGTGTTTTAACTCCTTTGTATCCCCAGATACTGAAAAAGAGTGTCAATGAGATACCCCATGGATATACAGAACCATGAATAGTGGTTCCACAACTAACAAGATTCTTCTGTAGTGTAGAAGGGCTTCTGGGCATGAGCTGGAGAAAAATCAACAAGCTTCTTCTTCTTTTTTTAATAACAATAAAGTTTACTTTTAGAAAATGTTGGTTCAATTAAAACATTACTTTTGCAGCAAAAATACAAATTCAAAACAGTTATTAACAGAGCAGGTCAGGGAGAAATAAAAACTGGAAAACTGCAATCACTACCTGACTCTATACCCTACTCAGAGTCCTCTATGCTTTCTTTTCGGCTTCTAGCTTGCTGGATAGTCACTTGCACAGGTCTGAGGCTCAATCCAGCCTTGCTCTTCCTTTTCTTCTAGTGATTTCAGCCGGGCTTCTCTTCTTTCTGGCTGCTCTCTCTCTGCTTTCCTGGACTCACTCGAGCAGACTTCCGAATCCAGATTCTCTTCCTTCTTCTGCAACCTCCAGTTCTGACTTGTTCCAGCAGACTTTCTTGACTTCTCTGTCTTCCCTCTCAAAACACTGCCAATATATACAGTTTCTCTGGCCCATCAGTTCTTTAGCCCAGCCAATCAGAACAAACAAACAAAAAATTTCTCCATTAAAAAAAATATCTTCTCCCACCAAAAAAAAAATCAACTGTCCAAATGCTAAATCACATGTGAAACAGAAATGAACTTTTGACCCCGCACAGAGACCAGCCAACATTCTATACACATTTACAATGGAGAAGAGGTTTGTGCCTCATTCCTTCACAGGATCTCATTCACATACCTCTCTGCCTCCTGAGCTCCTCCAGGTCAACCACCTTGGCTTTGAGCTTGTTCTCTGAGATCCAAGAGCCCTTTGCACTGAATGCACAACAACAGCTTCTGCCCTTCATGGAGATAGTCATGTATGCAACACTCCATGCAATTTACTGGGAAGCATCCTCTCCCCTGCTGGCATTCTTTCTACCTTCATATCTGATTTTATTGGCTATTTAGAATATATAGAGCTTGTCTACTTGAAAACTAGGTCTTAGCTGCAGTTGTCAGCTAATTAAAAGTTTTAAGCTCTGTCTTCCAAGACTCAACAGTACTCAACAACTCATCGGGTGTCTCCTTTATGATAAAGGGGGACTGCTTGTGTGCCTCCCTGCACACTTCCCTGCTAAACTCCATGCAAAATTCATTTGATAGCAAATTCCTGTTCGCAAAGTTCCAGGTAGCAATTTCCCCCAGAGCTTGGAATTCCACCAAACTCTTAGGAAAGGCACAGGATTTTGGGGAACTGTAGACCTTTCACAGGTTTCAGGCAGCCACTTAAAACAGTACTCATTGTGAATCCAATGTACCTTTTGCAGGGGAGTTAATCAGTTACCGAAGTGCAGAGAGAGAGAGAGAGAGAGAGAGAGAGAGAGAGAATGAATATAGCTGTGGGAAGATAATTCTGTGCTTATGGTTTAGTGACACCATTTGATTATTTGAAATGTCGCCCAGACTTTTTTTGGAAGAGTGTTGCAATATAAGAACGAAAACACTTACCTAGTGTTCAGGTCTAAAGTGCTTTTCAAACATTACATGTGATATAGTTTAGAATTTATGTAACAAATCTTATTGAGCTGGAAAATAGATAGGGACTTTTAGAATTTGTTCTTCAGTTATTTTCCAGTCCAGTAGCATAATCCTGTTTTGAGTCTGAAAGTCAGTAAAAAGCAGTTGACTGTTCAGGTGTTTCTGTGAATACAATCTAACTGATGTGTTTTGTGAATTTTATGGAGCTCAGGATGGAAGAAGGATGAGTGACTTCCTTTTCTGGATAGGTACACTTTTCTATAAAATTACATTATATATGTTTATGTGAAACTATGTGTTCTGAAAAGGTTTTGTCTTCTGACTTGTAGACCTATCTCATTGATCTTATCTCATCAAAGAGTTTACTGGAATTGCATTGCATTAAATTGCAATGGAATTGCAATGGAATTGCAATATCCATTAATGAATGTAATACTACTCTAGATGCCCTTTAGACATTGCAGCAATGGTGTGGGATCCAGCTTCCATGGCTTCATCATCCTATGGTATTTAAATGTCCGGTACAATGAGGGCATCCCACTTGACTGTTGTCTCTGATCTTGGCTGGGCAATGACTGCATTAGAAGGATCTGAATAACTGGCTTCAGTCATTGTGCTAGAATTTTAAATGTTGCAGCAGTGCCATAAGAATAATCTGAGTCCCTCTTATGAATGCCCTTGCTGAGTATGGCAGGCATCCACGCGGAAGAGGGCCTTTTAAAAATTGTAGCACTGACCCTTTGGAATTCTCTCTCGTCAAGAGTCAATTTGGCATCTATGTTTAAATCCTTTAGGTGCCATGTGACGACTTCGCTGTTTAGCTATTCTAGGGAGGGGTACAATGATGGTTTGCTTGGTTTTTAAAAAATTCTTAGGGTGTTTTTTTTGTTTCATTTGTTGAATGATTGGTATCTGTTGCTGGTTGTTTGGTTGATTTTTTAAAGGTTTTTTTATAATGTTGTTTCAGTTGTATTTATAATGTTGTTACTACTGTGTTATTGTTCTGTTTTGTGAGCCACCTTGGGTTGCCTCTGGCAAGAAAGTCAGCAAAGAATTTTTTAACAATAAAGTATAAAATAAAATACACTGGGACTTAGCCTATGAGATATTGCTTCTGATAAAGGTGCAAGTTAGAGTAACCAATGGTGCAAGTTATTATTGGGGCTATGTCCATTGAAATAAATATTTTTATTTTAACTAATGGTCTGGGACAAGTGGACTAGGCACACTAGTAAAAACAAGATTCATTCTTCCTTTCTCTTGCAAGTTAGGGGGGGGGAAGAAATTGAGCTGATATCCCCCCAATCTGACACTGCATTTGCTGGGTGTGAAGTAGAGATGTGCACGACCTGGTTTGGCACCTCCTTTGAGAAGTGCCAGACTGGCTTGGGCACCCACAACTAAATTGGTTTGGCAGGGCAGGGAGCGGTCCCCTTAAGAAGCAGGTAAACAGGTCCTTACCCATTCCACTGCCATCCCACCATTTTTCCAAGCATGGCACTCACACCAACAAAGGCCTCAGTTGCTGCAGTTCTGTTACCTGCAGCCTGCACGTGTGGCATCAGCATCCACATAGCCAGCACACATGCGCCAACACCACCCATGCAGGCTGCAGTTAACAGCGCCTCAGTTGTTGAGGCCTTTGCTAGTGTGAGCGGGAAAGTGGCAGGGCAGCAGCGGAGCAGGTAAGCACGGCCAACACCTGCATGAGCTGTTCATGCACATCCCTAGTGTGAAGTTGCAGGGGTCATTTTAGCTATTTTCATGGGGGGGATGGGGCTCCTTCCAGTGACTAGTAGCTGTCCCCCATCCCACACACACACACCAGTATCTTAGAATGAGAAGATGTGTTGCCTAACTTCAGAAATATATTACAACAGAAATATATTACAACAGTGATATATTCAAGTGGGGGCCACTTTTGCAAAAAATCTTTCAGTACAAGAGTCATTTCCACTGTGCTGACCCCTTCAAGTGCTGTGCTTTCCTAAGCTCCAGGCACAGGTGTGGGAGCTTTATAAGGAACAGAGTCCCATCAAGCCCTAGTGCTGTCTTAGAAGGTGCTCACAAATTGATGGGAAGTATAGTCCCACAGCTAGCTAATGGCACAGCGGGTAAATGACTTGACTAGCAAGCCAGAGGTTGCCGGTTCAAATCCCCACCGGTGTGTTTCCCAGACTATGGGAAACACCTATATTGGGCAGCAGCGATATAGGAAGATGCTGAAAGGCATCATCTTATACTGAGCGGGAGATGGCAATGGTAAACCCCTCCTGTATTCTACCCAAGACAACCACAGGGCTCTGTGGTCGCCAGGAGTGATCAGGGAACCAAGATGATCAGGGGCCTAGAGCACCTTCCTTATGAGGCAAGGCTACAACACCTGGGACGTTTTAGTTTAGAAAAAAGATGACTATGGAGAGACATGATAGAGGTCTATAAAATCATGCATAGTTGGAGAAAGTGGATAGAGAGAAATTCTTCTCCCTCTCACATAACACTAGAACCAGAGGTCATCCCATGAAATTGATTGCCAGGAAATCTAGGATCAACAAACAGAAGTACTTTTTCACACAAGGCATAATCAACTTGTGGAATTCTATGCCACAAGATGTGACAGCCAACAGCCTGGATGGCTTTAAGAGGGGTTTAGATAACTTCATGGATGAGAGGTCTATCAATTAGGGATGTGCGAACCGGTTCGGATCCGAACCGGTTCGGGTCCGAACCGGTTCCGGTTCGGAGGTTCGGATTGAACCGAACCACTCCCGGTTCGGTTCGAATCCGAACCAAACTGGGGGTGGTTCGTTTCGAACCGGTTTGGACCAGTTCGGATCGGTTCAGAAAGCTGAAAATTGGTCAGATGGTAGCTGGCACCCAGGGGTACCTGTCACCCAAACCCCAAAGCAATCGGACACTCGTATGATTTTTTATGAATTTTTGAAAAATATTTTTATTTTTTCTCATAGGATATAATGGGACCCGAACCAGGCCATTATTTCTTATTGTGGAGCACTCATGGGTGCCAACAACCATGCAAACCCTGAAGCAATCAGACACCCCTATGATTTTTTATGAATATTTGAAATATTTTTAATTATTTTTCTCATTGAGTATAATGGGACCCGAACCAGTCCATATACCCTGTTGTGGAGGACTTAGGAGCACAAAAGCAGGGTGGGTGGTAGACAGGCATGGGTGCCTACCACCCAAAAAATCTCAAGGCAATCGGACACTCCTCTGATTATTGGTGAATTGTTAAGTATTTTTGAATTCCTCATAGAGAATAATTAGGATTGCAGCAAATGTATAGCTTCACGTCGGGGGGAAAGGGGTGTCGTAGAGTGCAGTGTGGTGGGTGGTAGTTCCTAGGGTGGGCAAGGAATCTATCAGAATTATTTGAAAGGAATTGGGCAAAGAGGTGATTTTTAAGTGATTTTTGAAGTTTACGCGTCTTTAAGGTTTTTCCTCATAATAAGTTATAATGGAGCTTTCAGCAGCCCTATAAGTGCACATGGGGGTGCTGGTGTGGCCCAGAGCAAGTGGTGGTGTAGTGCACATAGGGTGCCAACCACCCCCATGGGTTTCTAACCCATGGGGTACAGAGATCTCTGGTAGGGGCACCCCCATGGGTACAGCGTTCTCTTGTTTCTGAGGTATTGAGTAGGGGTGTGCAATTCAGGATTTCGGGTGATTCGGCTCGGACCCGAACCAAATCACCCCTGTTCTGTTTTGTGCCCGAATCTGGGTCACCCGAATCACCCTTGATTCGGTTCGGATTCGGATTTAATCCGAATCCGAATCGATTCAGGGGGGGTAAAAAGGGGCCCAGGGGCAAAATTTTGGGGTGGGGTGGTAGTGCCCAATGGGTAGAGTCTATCACCCCAATTTCAGGGGGATTGGGCAAAATCCTGATTTTTGGTGAATTTTTAAAGTTTTAGTGACTTTGGGGCAGTTCGGGGGAATAGCATGGGATCTGGGCAAAAGGAGTGGGGTGGGGTGGTAGTGCCTAATGGGTGCAGGCTACCACCCCAATTTCAGGGGGATTGGGCCAAGGGCTGATTTTTGGTAAATTTCTGAAAATTTCATGTCTTTGGGGCAGATTGGGGCATATTGGGGCAGAAAGTGGGGGCTGGGGCAGAATAGTGGGGTGGGGTGGTAGTGCCTAATGGGTGGAGGCTACCACCCCAATTTCAGGGGGTTTGGACAAAGGGCTGATTTTTTGAGAATTTTTGAAATTTTAGTGACTTTGGGGCAGTTTGGGGGCAGAGAGTGGATCTGCCCCAAAATAGTGGGGTGGGGTGGTAGTGCCTCATGGGTGGAGGCTACCACCCCAATTTCAGGGGGATTGGGCAGAGGGCTGATTTTTTGAGAATTTTTGAAGTTTGGGTGTCTTTGGGGCAGATTGGGGGCAGAAAGTGGATCTGCCCCAAAGGAGTGGGGTGGGCTGGTAGATAGTGCCTAATGGCTGGAGGCTACCACCCATCCCCAATTTAAGAGTGATTGGGCAGAGGGGTGAATTATGGTGAATTTATTTGTATGAGGTTTGTCTTCATAAGGTGAAGTGTGCTAAATTGATTACTTCCTCATATTATTCATAGTAAAGGAAAGTGTGAAAAAGTGAAAGTGGGGTCATGAGAGTTGTTTAATTGAAAAAAATCTCATTTGCTATGATAGAATGAGAATTCACACCTCAGAAAAAACTTCTGAGGTGTGAATTCTCATTCTATCATAGCAAATGAGATTTTTTCCAATTAAACAACTCTCATGACCCCACTTTCACTTTTTCACACTTTCCTTTACTATGAATAATATGAGGAAGTAATCAATTTAGCACACTTCACCTTATGAAGACAAACCTCATACAAATAAATTCACCATAATTCACCCCTCTGCCCAATCACTCTTAAATTGGGGATGGGTGGTAGCCTCCAGCCATTAGGCACTATCTACCAGCCCACCCCACTCCTTTGGGGCAGATCCACTTTCTGCCCCCAATCTGCCCCAAAGACACCCAAACTTCAAAAATTCTCAAAAAATCAGCCCTCTGCCCAATCCCCCTGAAATTGGGGTGGTAGCCTCCACCCATGAGGCACTACCACCCCACCCCACTATTTTGGGGCAGATCCACTTTCTGCCCCCAAACTGCCCCAAAGTCACCAAAACTTCAAAAATTCTCAAAAAATCACCCCTTTGTCCAAACCCCCTGAAATTGGGGTGGTAGCCTGCACCCATTAGGCACTACCACCCCACCCCACTATTCTGCCCCAGCCCCCACTTTCTGCCCCAATATGCCCCAATCTGCCCCAAAGACATGAAATTTTCAGAAATTTACCAAAAACCAGCCCTTGGCCCAATCCCCCTGAAATTGGGGTGGTAGCCTGCACCCATTAGGCACTACCACCCCACCCCACTCCTTTTGCCCAGATCCCATGCTATGCCCCCGAACTGCCCCAAAGTCACTAAAACTTTAAAAATTCACCAAAAATCAACCGTGAACCGAATCACCCGAATTTTTTGTGTCCGAAATTCGGGTGATTCGGCTCGTGCCCGAAAAATATCGGGGGACATCAGGGGTGATTCGGTTTGGCCCCGAATCACCCGAAATTGTTCGTTTCGGGCACAGATCGTTCTGTGCCCGAAATTTTTTGCACATCCCTAGTATTGAGTGTGGATTCTATGATAGCAAATGAGATTTTCAATGAGACACCATCAATCCACTCTAATATGCTATCATAGAATCCACACTCCGCCTCCTGCTTCTTCTCTGTGTGTGTGCTTAGTGTGCTGCTCCACTGCTGGCAGGCAGCAGCAGCAGTGGCCTTTTTGTTAGATCAGAGAGTTGGTGTGTTGTCTCTCTGAGTGTCATCTTGCTTGGGTAGGTGGTAGGTACTAGGTGTTAAGTGTTAGGGCGCCCAGAGAGAGGGGCAAAAAGGCTGGGGTGGCAATTGATGGGTGCCCCTAGCATTGTTGGTGGATTTCTTGAAAAGAAGAGAAAAAATCCCATTGGCTAGATTGGGGTTTTTTGGGGGGCAGCCCCGGACCCGCCTCTGTGGGGTGGCAGCACCCCCAAAGTGGGTCTGGGGCCATGGCAAAAATGGCCTCAGTCCCTCCCGGCAATCCCCGGAGAGATAGTAGTGATGGTTTTTTTATTAGGATTTCCTAAGGCATTAAATGAATAACTGTCTCTCTGTGTGGCTTTTTATCACCTTTCACCCAGTGACACACATTCTATTGTTTCCAATTAGATATTATTTAATGCCTTAGAAAATCTTAATAAAAAAAAACCATCACTCCTATCTCTCCGGGGATTGCTGGGAAGGACTGAGGCCATTTTTGCCATGGCCCCGGACCCACTTTGGTGGTGATGCTGCCCCACAGAGCCGGGTCTGGGGCAGCCCCAAACCCTCATTCTAGTCAATGGGAATTTTTTTCCTCAAAAATTCACCAATAATACTAGGAGCAACCAATTGCCTTGGGATTGTTGGGGTGGAGGACACCCATTGGTGGCTACCACCCACCCCAGCTTTTTGCCCCTAAGTGCTCCACATAGGGAGTTATGGGCAAAAATAGAATTTTTTTTTTAAATTGTAAAAAATCAGAGGAAGGTCCAATCGACTTGAAATTTGGGTGGCAGGTAGAACACAAGGTCCCCTTTCAAACCAGCTATTTTTTGAGATCCGAACCGGTTCGGTTCGGATCCGAACCGGTTCGGATCCGAACCGAACCGGGGGGTGGTTCGGCAAAACCAAAACTGAACCACCCTGGTCCGGTTCGGACCCGGTTCGGATCCGAACCGAACCGGGAGAACCGGTTTTATGCACATCCCTACTATCAATGGCTACTAACTGGAGGGCTATAGGCCACCTCCAGCCTCAGAGGTAGGTTGCCTCTGAGTACCAGTTGCAGGGGAGTAACAGCAGGATGCCCTCAAGTCCTGCCTGTAGGCTTCCAGCAGCATCTGGTGGGCCACTGTGTGAAACAGGATGCTGGATTAGATGGGCCTTGGTCCTGATCCAGCAGGGCTGTTCTTACGTTGTTATGTTATGTTCTTATGCCTCTCTCTTGCCCCACTTCCCCATGGACTCTATGATAAATGTGGCTGTCTGCTCCCACGAGCTGTAGAAGCGGCTACAACCACCCACATGATCTAAAGCTGAGGTAACTTGTTTAAGGCATGGGTCCTAAAGCTGGGCTAGGAGAGGTTCCCATAGCTCTAGATCAAGCCTGCTCAACTGAACCGGCTGTACTACAACTCTCATAATCCCCAGCCACAGTGGCCAATAGATAGGGATTATGGGAGCTGTAAGGCAACATCTTCAGGAGGACCGAAGTTGAGCAGCCCTGCTCCAGATGATTCTTTGTACTAGGCTTAACCCTCGCTTGCCCACAAAAGGCTGGCCGTGAGAACAACCTCAATTAGGGAACCAGCAATGGCTTCCACCTTGCAATGAAGCACACAGTGCTGCATCAAGACAGAGCAATAGCATCACACTGAAGATGGTCTCACTGAGGACAGTGCTTACTTCTTGCACTCTAAGGGACTTCTGGGAGGGAAATAGCAGAAAGCATCAGGAGCAGGAGGAAACATCATCACAAAACAAGTGGTGGCAGAAAATGGTGAGAGGTGAGTGAATTTGGTGAATATTTTATCGCTCTGCAGCTCCCCAAAACTGACATCTTAGCCTTAGAAGAAACTGAAAGCCATTCCAAAAGAGCCTGCACTCAACAGGCTGTTACATCTTCCATAATGGTGAACTTCTGAAAACTGGAAGAGAAAATAATTGATTTATCCTTAACAAAGTTTCAAAGATGAAGCTTCATGTGGCATGAGTCAATGAGAATATTTATAGAAGGTAGAGAATGTATGCTAATTTTAGGGAAGATGGCTCAAAATGTACAGCAAGGATGAAAGAGGTTGAAACCGTCTCTTTGTCTGTAATGTCTTGCCTCCTTCTTTGTGTGTGCTAACATCTTAATGGAAATTTTATAAATGTGCTTTTATGTATAACATAACAGCATTCTTTCAGGCTATTATTACCATGTTATCTTTTCTTGAACATCCTACCTCTTTTTTATCCCAAGGAAACAGTTTTGTCAATTGCACACACACACACACACACACACACACACACACACACACACACACCCCAGAAGTTCAATACAGAAAGTATTCAAAACTACAGGGTTTTAAATTTCTTTGGATTGCCAAAGACTTTAAAGGAAGAGAATCTTCAGCTGAAACTAAATGCATTTTTTTGACATATACATCTTTTGTGCAATTTTGTTTTTGAAGATCTCTGACAGTGAAAAATGTCTAATGAAATTTTGACATTAGACAAATACTTTAAAGATTATTTGCAGAAAGTTCAATTAAATAAATGCAATCATTATATAATTCAGGAGTATTGAATACTTTTCCTCTCTCCCTCCTGCTGTAATAGCCTAGTAGTACTACTATACATCTAAATAGAAGGAAAACAAACCAAGAGGGGCAAAGACCTTCATCCAGATACATAACAGTTAAGAAAAACACCCACACAGAGAGATTCATGGGAAAACTCCACAGCAATGACTGGCCAAGAGGCCCAAAATGATTTTTTTAAAAAATGGAACAGACTTTATTGAACAAAACTCTTTAAAAATGGCTGTCAACCTCAAAATTTGCAAGTTACCTATCTGTTGATATCATTCAATTCAGTTCAGATCAGTTTTATTTCAGTCTCTGACTGCAATACAAAGTAGACAGATAAAAAAAACCCCTAAGCATTAATAACAATTCATCCTGAAGTATAACAATTGGATTTAAATATTATACTAAGCTTGCATACTGTAACAAAATATCCACCTCTGACTCAGATATCATATGTAAGGAATGTATTTGCAGAAGTCTCTCTGAGTTTAACAGTGTTAAAAAAAATTCTGGTTCACCTGTTCAGACCACCTTATTTGGGAGGGTCTAACCTCCACTACTGTGTGAGGTTTATAAACCAGGAAATAATTTTTTCATTTGCCTCTAGAGCAAGCATCTTGGTTACCAAAGTTTCCTTGCAATATTATACTTTGGCTTCCAAGCATGAAAAGTACTTGGGAGTTTTTGTGTGTAGGCAGTTACTTAAGGAAACTGTCAAGTGTCCAAGTGAAAACACAGATTTCAGTTTTGAGGAAATCTGTGGAGAGAAGAAATAGAACAAGTCCAGGACCAAATCTTCCTACCAAGATAGAGCTGAAGCAAAGCTATTGCCAATTGGCTTCCAGGGGAAAGAGTGTCATTCATTAAATGATTCAAGGATCCATACCTTGCCTCCATTCTGTCCAGGGGGGGGGGAAACAGTATTTGGTCAAGTTAAGTTATAGTAAGGCTCTTGTATGTGTAAAAGGGAGTCAGACTTGGAAAATGTGTTTAGACCTGAGCTCTGTTCCCTCTAACAGGGATTCCCAGATGTTGTTGACTATAACTCCTAGAATTCCCAGCTGCGGTGACTTTTTCTTGGAGATTATGGGAGTTGTAGTCAACAACATCTGGGAATACCTGTTAGAGGGAACACTGGTCCTGAGCTATATCTCTTATGCCATATCCAGCACAGTTTTATAGTTTGATGGGCTACATAAGAATTGTCAATGCATACTACACAAAAGTTTGAAGCTGAGAACTCTTAAATGTTGTCCACCTAGAACTTGGTCTGAATTGGACATTGGACAATGGGATATATGAACAAAGAAATAGGGAAAATGACAAAATCAATTGCTCTGGAAATGTGATCCCTTCACTTTTGAATAGTTGAGAACTTAATTGAGGGGGTGTGGAAATCAGGAGAACTAAAGGGGCCTATAACTTCTGCTCATCTAACCTTTTTTCACTGCCTGATTCAAAGTAGAAGTGAAGCTCCTCCTGGTGGCCTTAGGCTGCTGGCCACATTTTTTCCCCTTCCAGAAGCCCCTGATTCTATGTGACAACATAGCATCACTCTGGGAGTTTATGATGGGGAAAAGTTGTTACTTCAGCTCATCGCTGCTGAAAGGAGTACCACAGCCACCAATTTTACCCCATCCCTGAAAAACTGCCAAGATGCATTCTCAATACCTGATTGGACAAAATGGAAGTTGGGATTTCAAGGCAGCATTCATTGTTTAAGGGTAATACACCGTTTAGGGCAACGAAATCTCAAGTGGCATCTGCCTGTTTTCATAGGGTTGATCAGGGCTGAGCTGACTCCTTCCCATTTCACCACCCTATTCACAGCTAGTGATGTTGGCAATCATTTTGGGGATTTCAAGGGGAATGAAAGAGGAGGGAAGCTAGCAGAGGACTTACTGGCTATCACACTCTCCGGTGGCTCAGTGATTGGCAGCCATCTTTATTTTTTTTCCTTCCCAACAAGCAACAAGCAGAGCAGGAGGCAGAGTGAGGATGGCAGCAGAGAATGTGCAGCACCCCCTCACAAATGGGGGTGATGGTGTCATATCATCCTTCACTTCAGGCAGCAAAATTTCTTGGGCTACCCCTAGCTTTTTGGCCACGTGATCTCATTATGAGGCCAATGAAATTTGGTTAAGACATGACAACTAAAGCCAAACAGATGCAGGCAAGCTCTACCCTCACTCTCCGGTCTGGAAGTGGGGGGAAAGATTACTGCCAACCATTGTGATGTTGAGGACCACCATAACTGCTACAAAACATGCAGCAATAGCAGGAGGTTCAGGAAACTTCCCCCTCCTCTAGCAGACCACAATTTAGCCTGGAAAAGTGCAGCTCTGCCCAAGATTCAATACCGTACCTCAGCAGAATATTTCATCCTTCATTATGCCAGGAGTTAGCAGGCATTGGGGGTTCCCATGATAAATATGGGGTGGTAAATTCAGGACTTGAGCTGTCTGCATTAATTACTACTTAATTAGCCACTAAAACAGACATGGCAGATCCTGCATTTCATGTGGCCACATTCTCTTAATTATTTCAGATGCCAAGTCAATATATCTAGCACTCTCTGTTCATCTTCTATTGTGTTCTCCATGGCACCTAGCACCCTGGCTCTAATAAACTTTAAGCAGAAGTACCAGAGATAGTAGTGCAGCCATCTTATTTTGCTTTCCAAACGCCTGCATATTATTGCCAAGGCAACAATCTCATGATAAATGAACATCAGGATACTGCTGTCTTGACAGGTGGCTGAGTGGCCCTCCAGAAGCATTCCCCATTGTGATGCAAATTGGCTACTGTGCATTCTAATTTAAGTTTAAACAAACAAGAACTATTTTAGATTAGCATAGTGCACAGCTAAGGTGATGAGTCGCACATTGATCATGAAGTTGTGTACAGGGCTACTACTATTGCTTAAATGTCAGAGTGTGAATTAGCTAACAGTCATTAACAAGCACGTTTTCTGCCTGTATGGAACAATTATATATGATACTATTAGCAGCATCAATTAAGGCAGATAAAGTAATAGTCTAATTGAATGCTTGAGGAGTTTAATGGTTTTTGCTTTCCCTTATAATGGATTGCACTCTATATTCATGGACTAAGCCAGGCAAAGGATCAATATTTCCTTCTGCTTAGAAAACCTTCTACCCTGGAGGATAACCAATATCTAATTTAGGACTCTTTGTTGAGGCTTTCTTCACTTAATCAGAGAACAATACATCATGACACAGAAAAGTACTTTTTTTGGAGGCATAATTTTCTCATCATTGCCTTTTTGTGGGGGAGGGAATTAAATAACATTTTGAACTTGGGTTCCACTAATGACTTAGGAAGCGATCCAACCAGTGCCTATTAAAGTAAGAAAGATGGTTTATATGAGATCCAGTTTGTGGGAAACTGTATTAGGTTCGTGAATGTTTTTTTTAATCTGGGCGCCATTCTTCCCACACACAGAGCAGGTGCTATTTGGAGTCACACATCAGTCTAGGAACACTAGGTTCCTTTACTATTGGAAAGCTCTGAGATCGCAAACATGTAGAAAATGCCATATTCTGTAAACAGACTAGCCCTGCCACACACACCAAAATCCCAGTTCTAGCCACTAAATTGCTACGGTTTGTGTCATCCACTGATAAAACAATTGGAGGAAATTGTAGGGAAAGAGGAGAAATTTCCCCTCCCTTAATATGGGGCTCTACTTCATGTTTAGACCACAGACTAAGGCTGCCGGAGTAGGTGTTTCTAAAACCTTGAATTTTTGGCAGGCCCTGGTGATGTCATAGAACCGACAACCCTTGAAATATTGAGGGAGGGGGAATCTAGGAATGGGACAGAGCCAATGGTGGCCCTACAATGGCCTGTGATTAACCTTTACCACTCATCCATCTGTGAAAAGAGAGAGAAGCTGGACAAAAGGGCAGCCCATTCACTTTATTGTAAATAGGACATGCAGTGGCGGGTTTAAGCAGAGGCAGAGTAGGCACTTGCCTACGACGGTAAAATTTGAGGAGCGGCAAATTCTGCCATTCCTCAAATTTTGCCACTCTTCTCTGGGGGTGAGGGGGAAGGTCCCCTTTTTTTCTCCTTAAAAATGCCGCTGTGTGTGTGGCAGGATAAGATCACTGAAGGCTGCACAGCAGCTGCTGTGGGGAGGGGGGTGAGGGGAAAGATCCCCTTTACCTTTAAAATGTCGCACAGGCAATGGGGCAGCAGTAGCTGCAGTGGGGAGGGTGGTAGTGGGCCAAGGGGAAAGTTCCCCCTTTTAGCAATGCTGCTGCGCAAGGGAGGAGAGGGCAGTGAGGGAGAGTTCCTTATCCTGCCGAACACAGCAGTGGTTTTTAAGGAGAAAAGGGGGGGCTTTCTCCCTCCACCCTTATCCTCACTGCAGCAGTGGTGGTGGCAAATCCTTGGCCACCTGTGGGTGGCAAATGGCTTACTCTGCCCCTGAGGACAAGTGTCCTACCCAGCTTTGGAAGCTGAGTAGGATGCACACTCCCAATTTTTGGTTGTGTGATAGCAAAAGCCTAGGTAGGAGGAGGGGGAGTGATCATCTGTGAGTCACAAGTAGGATATGACAGCCTTCTGCCCACCTTTGCTCCTGGCTCAAAGATGATCACTCTCCCC
The DNA here is from genome assembly GCF_027244095.1 of Hemicordylus capensis. NCBI lineage: Eukaryota > Metazoa > Chordata > Lepidosauria > Squamata > Cordylidae > Hemicordylus > Hemicordylus capensis. The sequence goes on along the minus strand of NC_069661.1, from coordinate 41,598,724 downwards.
TCTTCCTGCCTAGCTTTTTGCTAACACATAAACAAAAATCAGAAGCACACACATCTCCTGAAGCTGGATATGATGCACATCCTATTGCATTTACGATAGTGTGTACTTGTTGAGGGTCATTTTTTGGCAAACTGGAAGCCTACCTCACACTTGCACCGCAGCTTCAGATTTTTATTTCCTGTGCTTTGTTTCTGTACATGCTATGGCATGTAGTATGTAGGAAAAAATAAATCCCTTGCTTATATCTCCAGTATGCCAGGAGCAGCTTTTGGAATCTCACAGTCCCTGGACAATCACCTCCTGCTCCCCAGGATCTGGTGTAGGAACAGAAATAACTTGTCATGTTGGGATTTGGGAGAGGCAGGCATGCGAATCATGTCCCCTGATTTTAAAACAGAGATCAGTAAGCAGATATTGCTGCTGGTGACAATGTATTTGTCCTGAAGTTGGTGGGGAGGAAGAATAGACAAACTGAGCTTTATATTAATTGGTTGTAAAGCAATATAATAAGCTTCTGAAAAAATTAATGAGCTTCCACTTGGATGTGAGTGTGTGTGTGTGTGTGTGTGTAGTGTAGTGTAGTGTAGTGTAGTGTAGTGTAGTGTATATGAAAATGCAATTTAAGGTCCTGCTTAAATATACAGAGTACACATGTGAACTCAATAGAGTAGGGTTGTTTGCATATAAGGGCTCTATCTACAATTAAATCAATGCTCAAGAATATATGAAGTTACTCCAGACTGTTTTAGCACTCCCTGGGTAGAAGTCAAAGTGATGTTGGTGGGGAAAAAGTAATCTTCATTTTGCAATGCCAGGAAATGTACGCATGCATCACATCAGTCATTACCATCATGTCACAATACAGAAAGCTCCTGACTTCATGGTATTTTTTAATACATTGGGCAGCAAAATCTCTATAGAACAAATATATGAAAAAATGGATTCTGCTGAAGTATATGCAGATAGGTAACCTTATTCTTCTACAAACCAAGAACATTTTTAGAAACATCATGGCTAAGCTCTGCAGTAATCCAAACATTAATTCAAGCTTAGTAAAACTTCTCCCAAAATGTATTTCTGTTCTTTTGTCAGTTCAGGAAATAGCAGAGTCTGAGCAATGATAACATCTTACAGAGAATATAGAAATGCTTCAGCTGAGAAATCTCCCCCTTGAAAAGCTAAAATTCACTGCACTGTGTACTGACTTCCAAAGAGTTGTCCAATTGTCCAGAGATAATGACTCCAAATGGCAACAAGAATGCCACATGTGCTGATCTTCGAGGCTGAGTTGGCTGAACTCACAACTCACTGTACTGAAACTATTACCTGAGTAAGCTCCCCAAAATTTCATATTACAGTGTAGGTAAGGGGGTGGGGGACTTTCATCTGACCTAGTTAGGATCCATAAGCAAAGCACTCACTCACTCACACCCCCCCCTCTCCCCCACCCCTGACAACAATGCATTAAATATGATGTCTGAAAAAGGAAAGCTACATTCAAAGCTCTCCACACAATTGGGAAACGTGCATGATTGGGGTTCTCAGTCTGATACATTTGGATATCCTGCTGAACATGAGGGTGCTGAGGGGTGGGGCCATTGTGCATGCAGATGCTGAAGGAAGGGCCAGTAACTACAATCCTGCCCTCTCCTCCATGCATATGGTGTACAGTCAAACCATAACTAGTGGCCAAGGTTCTGAATTAACTACAATGAGAATATCCTGCCTTCTAATAATGTATAGGCCTCAGTTCAACTTTTGATTCAGTTTGGCACGTTGATTAGTGGTTCTTCTTGATGCCAGCTTGCTCAGATGCTATCTCCTGTTTCTGCCACTCTCTCAAGAGCTACAAAGCTGTCTTCTCCCTACGCACACAAGAATGCTCTTTAAATCGGCAAATAGGTGAAGTGCTAGCTCTTAGAATTTTGGAATGAGTTGCCTGATACTAGTTTTGAGCAAGAGATTTTAGGGCTGATTCTGGAACCAGTTTTGGTTATTTGCTTTAGTTTTGCAGAAGTACATTACATTCCTCTTTATCTGGTTTTACTTAACCATCAAAAGTGGGAGTTAATTGAAAGACACTTGCTCAAAGAAATGGGTTTTTAAAATAATTATTTATTCAATTTATTTATGTATTCAATTTCTCAAATAAATAAATTTATTTATTTCTCATTTCTCATTTACTAAAAAGCATTTGCATTAGAACCAGCGTGAATTGATGTCTGAATGTAAATGTGACTCCATCTCCTGACAATGCATTATACGCACCTGAGACTTCTGATTATACACTCCACTTCTGAACTGCTTCTGACAGATACCTATATTCCAACATTTGAATAATCATGACTATCAGGTACAGTACATTGCAGCCTGCGTTACACACAATTAAATCTTCAAGTTGAATTCTAAAAAGCAAGTTCAGTCTCTTCCCTGATAACAGAGGCACATTAAAATGCTCCCCAAACTACCTGAATCTTTATCCTTTGGACTACAGAAGCAGTTAAATGTCCCTGTAAATCATTTTTATCACTATGTTTTAGCTGTCTCCTCCTGATACATTGAGACTTTTTCCTGAATTGGGCTTCAACCTGAAGTTGTTACTACTGGGTAATTAATCCACAATGCCTGCAGGCATTGATATGGACAATTATTCTACAGTTTAATATTTAACTCCTGTTTCTCCAGTGCAGCAGTCATTTTATATAAATCTAAAATATGTGTCCTCCACCCATATCTTCTCTCCTTTATGTTCATGGCAAAGCTTTGATCTGAGAAAGCTTTAAAAAAAACCACCACAAATTTATATAATTGCAAAGCATCATAGGAACATAAGAATTTGCCATATACGGAGTCAGACCATTGGTCCTTTCAGCTCAGTATTGAGTTGGGTATCACGATCAGTGAGATCCAGTTTGTAAGGGTCAGTGAGACCCAGTTTGTAACGATTAGCGATACTCGGTTTGTAAGGCATCTGAACCGGTTGCCCACATAACTGCCGGCTCCGTAACGGAGCTGGCAGGTGCTGGGGGGTGTGGGGGCTGATCGGCCCCCAGAAGCTCCAGCATGCCCTGCACGAACATGGAAAATAGCCTCATTGTCCTCATTGACTGGCAGCAGCTTCTCTAAGGTTTTCGGCAGGAGTCTTTCTCAGCCCTACCTGGAGATGCCAGGGACTGAACCTGAGACTTCCTGCATGCAAAACAGATGCTCTATCACTCGGTTGCAGCCATATATGCCAAAAGCAGCATATATGGGTTTCCCCATCTAGGCACTTACTACACCAAGACCTGCTTAGCTTCAGCAACATGGCTGTATTGTCTGCCCTTAGACCAGGCTTGCTCAGCTTAAGCCCACCAGCTGTTTTTGAACTACAACTCCCATAATTCCCAGCCACAATGGCCAATAGCCAAAGATTATGGGAGTTGTAGGCCAACATCTACAGGAGGGCTGAAGTTTAGCAGCCCTGCCTTAGACCATGCTTTGGTAATCATAAGCAACTATTGACAGTTTTAAATGGTTCTATCTAGTTCACAGTTTTAAGATTTTGAGGTGAAATCCATTACTCCTGAAAATTGTCCTGCTCAACATTTAAACTGATTATATTATTGGCTTACGTGCCTATTTCGTGCTTGGTGGTCTGCATTCCGCAGACTGCACTCAAAATGCAGTTGCGGTGTTGGTGGCTGGGTTGTGTTGGCTCATATTTGTCACTAGCTGAAATTTATTTATTTTATTATTTATTATTTATTTATTTAATTTATATACCACCCTTCCAAAATGGCTCAGGGCGGTTTACAATTAAAACAACTCATAAAACAATGCAAAGCTAAAACAAATTAAAAACAATAAAACAACTAACAATTTAAAAACATTTTAAAACAAAAATTAAACATTGTCCCCAGACCCCAGCTCAAGAAAACACGTAGACTTAGTATAGAAGAAAAGGGCCACAACTTTGTTAACTATTACACAAAGCATGGCAGACTGGAACACCAGGTGATTAATCACCCTTAGAGAACAGTGCGGGCCAATAGAAGCAGGTCAGAACTCTGAAATCCTACCCAGTGCCCTACTGGGCGACACACCCTGGCTCAGGAATGGGCAGGTACACTCCACCCAATTCCTTCAAAGCCGACCCCCCCCCTTCTGTAAGAGAGGATCTGGATACTTCTAGGCATTCGTCCACCCCGGACCACATAGCCCAAAGGTTGGAGAAGTCCTGAAGCAGGGTTCATGGCAATCATTCTCCCCGTGCCGCACAGGCTACAAAGGAGCGATTAACCAATCACCCCTTTTACATATCCAAGGGTGCTCACCGATGTTCTAACCCTCAAATTACCACCCCGCCTGCACTGTTCCTGCCATTGTGGCTGACCTAACTCTAACTACGCACCCAGGACATAGAACGGAGTAGGCGGGGAAAAACCCAACAGTGGCCAATGCGTTGGGAGCAAAAAATTCCTACTCGGCCCCTTCAGGCGGCCAGTCGCTAGACCCACTCTGTACTGGGGGGGAGGGAGGGGAGAGCTCCTTCTCCTGTGGTTGCCTGGTCCCAACTGAAAAGAGAATGAAGAATGAATGAAGAATGAATGAAGAATGGGGCAGGGATCGGCCCATGGCCTTATTTTTAAAAAAAAAAACCAAAAAAAAAACCAATGGGTATGTAATTTTCAGAACAGCGCAATGACTCTTCATGCATGCCCCTAGGTCAGGGCATGAAGCATGTAAATATGATGTTTACAGAAATAAATAATGCACATCCAGGTTTCAGGGAAATAAACTGGCCTACACATCATGCAACCCCACCGTCGTTCTAAGGGAGATGCTTCTGGTTCTACTCCAAAGGGGGTGGGTGTTGGCTGAGGAGGTGGAGTGGATGCACCCACTCCATGCATCCTAGGCACAATGTAATCACTTTTTCATTGCTGCTCCCATTATTCCCAATGGGAGCAGCATTGGAACAGCAATGACACTGTGCTGAGGAAGCATGGAGGTGCCCTGCCTCTGCAGCCAGCATGCACTTGCTTTTGAGTAGGACACAGCAGTGTTTGTGTATCTCCCTAGAATGATGGTGGTATATAAGTCACTGGCTGTTCAGAAAAAGAAAAGTCTTCTCTTGTGTTCAGCAAAACAATTTTTAAAAACAAAATCAAACAAATGAACCTATTCTGAAATTTGCTACAACAATCAACAGTATATGCTAGCAGCCAATCATGAGGCGAGGTACTGAAGCACATACTGCATATATGGAAGGAAAGCTAACCTCACATTGGTATGTGGCCATCTTATTAGGGATGTGCATGAACCAAGGTTCGTGCACAGGTTCGGTGCCGAACCAGTTCGGACAAGATCTGAACTGGTTCAGCACTATGGAGAAGGGAACGGGGAGTGGAATCTTTGTTTTAAAAGGAGAGCAAGTCCTTACCTGCTCTCTACCACCTCATGCAGCTTCCTGTTGCAGCGGCAATTTGCCCAAGAATGCCCCCCCCCACCCACACAGCACCAGCATGCACATGGCATCTGAGCACGCCCAGGCACCATTTGCATGGTCAGCATAGTGTTGCTGACCACAGAGATGTCATGCACACATGCACAGATGCCATGTGCATGCTGGTGCTGTGTGGGGGTTCTTAGGCAAAGCACCGCTGCAACAGGAAGCTGCATGTGGGGGTGGAGAGCAGGCAACGCTCTCCTTTTAAAAAAAGATCCCGCTCTCTGCTCTGCTCCCCATGGCACCGAACCTGTACACAAAACTCGATTCGTGCACATCCCTACTTCTTACAGCCCAGCCTTTGCACTAAAGATCTTAAGCATAAGTGCATGATTGTTTATGTAGAAAAAATGCAAGCCAATTTAGAACCCTCAAATAAAGTGATCTCTTTTTTTCAAGCATTCCCAGATGTTGGTCACAAGAGACTTTGGAATGTGCTCCCTGCTGAAATAAGAGCCTCCTAATCAATGACAACATTTTACAAGTATCTAAAGATGCATTTATTCATCCAAGCTTTTTAACTAGAATTGTGGTTTTAAATTGTGTTAATGTTTTAATTTTTGCTTTAATTTGTCTTATGTTGTTAACCATCTAGAGACAAAAGTTTGGGGCAATGTGCAAATATAATGAATAAATAAAGTTACAATTTGAATCAAGAGGAATTTGACTTTCATTATCTTGCTGGTCAATGGACTGAATAAAGATGATTGATTGATTGATTGATTAACTTTCATTATAAATGATCCCAGAGTAGGTTCAGAGGTGGTACATTGAATGCCCATTGAATGAATGGGCTCATCGTGGATTAAGAATCATTCTGTGTTTGGACCTTTTTACACCTATAAAATCTATTCTGCAGCATGATCACTCCATGTTCAATAACAAGTAATGAAAATGCATATGCATATACATCACCTAGAGATGCTTATATCCGGCGGTATAGAAATATCATACATACATACATACATACATACATACATATGCCATTATGACTAAATGTATATGCTGCTTTTAATCTACAACCCCATGGTGCATTGTGTCTGAACTCTGTATTCTTACTCTTACAAAATTATGGTATGCAATAATGATGATAAAAAGAAAATAGCGAACAGCCAACCAGAACAAGCCAAGATTTGGCTCATAGATGGATTATACACAGAAATATGTTGGAGTCAGGAAAACAGAACTGAAATCAATTTTGCATATGGCTAATGTTGATCCATGAATACATGCTCCATACTAGCTCATTGCTTTGCTGACAACAATAATCTGCATGTTAAAAACTATTTGCACAATCAAGAGCTTAGCCTGGAGGGGCAAACTGGGCAACCCCCAGGCTATGTTCATTCTGGGCTGAAGTGTTTTTGTTTCATGAGCAGTGCCTCATCATAGATCATGACACAAATAATTTCTCCTGCTGTGCAAAACAACATCTGAAAATTGCCAGTGCAACCAAAATTCCTATAAAAGAGGCACCAGCCTTCTACTTAATGCCTTTGTTAAAACAAAAAACCTGGAGAACGCAGTGTTGATAAAGGGCCCTGGGACATGCTGTTTTTCCTCCTCACAATTCTCCGGTTGATTTAATTTCTCACTACACTTTGAGGCTTTTCATAATTGCAGGCAGAGCTCCAAGCAGCTGTCCTTTAACTATACCCTAATTAAGTTCAACAAGCAACCTTATAAGCATGAACTCAATTTGTCTGGTTCATAAGTGATTGCTTTGCCATGGAAAATGGACTAATTAGATAGTTACTAATAGGTAGGCCTGTGCATGTTTATAAAATTTGGATTCAACCAAACCCAAATTTGAAAATATCAGATTTGGATTCTATCAGCTCCGGTAATATCAGATATTGAATCATAGTGGGAATCCGAATCCGAATTCTGACTTAGATTTGAATTTCTCCCCATAGAGGTGAATGGGGAAATTGGGGGGGGGGATAACTAAAAATTCACCAGTTGGTTCTAGAGCATTGAAACCTGCTGCGCATGTGGGAAAGGAGGTCAGGGATCCCTGTTGCTAATCTGAATATAATTGGTTGGTCCCCTGATTTTTGGTGAATTATTGACATATTGTAAAACTGGCTAAAAATGGTGAAATCTGGCTTGTTTCAAGCCAGGACTTAACAAAAATTTCTGAAACTGAAGGCTCTCCTTGGACCATCATTCCACCATCATGTAGAGAAATATGTCCTTTGCCTTCCTGAAAAGGAGTAACAACATGCCCCTTTTCTTCTCTCTTGTATACCTCCTGAATGGATGGGCATACAGTTATGAAATTTGGCACACATGAAGTCCACAGTGGTGGATCTAACAAAAAGTTCTGGACCTGAAGCCCTCCCTTGGACCATCATTCCACACCCATGTGGAGAAAAAGGACATTCGTTTGATTTTTCCCCTCCCCCATTGCAGGAATAGGCAGACCTTCTAAAATAGATTAAGAGGACCTCACACCTTTTAATCCCTTAATGGCTAGAAGAGAAAGTGAGACAATCTTGATAACCACAAAAACAGAAACATTCAGAGTACTTTCACTTTTACTGACTGTGTGCTTCTGCAATGGGGAAGACAAAAATTAATATAAAATAAAAGGAATGACCTTGTTCCTCAACATGATGGTTCTAGGGAGGGCTTCAGATCAAGAACCTATGTGGGGAAAAATCCTATTCCACTTTGCTAATTCTGAAATTCTGAATTATTTCCAAAATTAATTTTGATATTTTGCACTTAAGTCCAACTTTACTGATTCCATTTTAAAAAATGGATTCAGATGTTATCAGTTTTTATTTATTTGGGGTAATTTCAGATAAAATCCATACTTTTGAATCTGAATTTGCACAGGCCTCCTATTCAGGTCTCTTCCTTGGTTATGTTTGAGAAGGCCTGTGTTTTGAGTTCTGATGAAGGAACACATAGGTTAAAGTTACACAGGCATTACTGAAGTTTAGGGGAGGAGAAGAGGAAAGGGAAAACCTGTTTCTATAAGGACCTTTTGGGTCCTTTTTAAAGCCCTAATTATTTAAATATGCCAAGCACATAGTTGAGATACTTGTTGAGAAATATGTTATGCTTATTGGTATAAGCATAGCATACCATGATACCGAAACTGAAACTCAGATTTTGGGACAACATCTTCTTGTTCAAAGGAAGTATTCCCATAAGTACCAGAAGCTAGGGACAACAAAGAAGGTGCCTAACTTTCATGTCCTGCTTGTGAATTTCCCCGAGACATTGAGCTAAGCACTGTTAGAAATTGAATTCTGGGCTACATGGTCTAATCCAGTAAGACAATTCTTGTGGCTGGGTAGAATAACACAGTGGCTAGGAGTATAAATTGTGTTTCCCCTTCTTCAGATCTCACGTTAGCTACAAACATGCAATATCCCACCCACTGGTCAGCTGGCCTCTGCTTTTAAAAGATATATGCCACTACCCTCACTGCCTCTCCACCCCCGGAGCAGGCCTCACTGGCCACTAAAGCTGATTATTGCTCAGTCATTTACATAATTTGAATGAGGACAGTGGCTGGAACAGAAGGCCAGTGATCTGCATGCGTTACTTCCAATGGGCTGTGCTTCAGAACATCCCCCCCCTACACACACACAATCTATATTCTGCCTCAGCTATTCAAACACAGTATCACTAGATCAGGAGATGCCAAATGAGTGTTGGTCTGATTCCCTTAAGGGCATGTTCCCTTCTCCACTGGCACAACCCATTTGTGAACAGTTTCACACCCTTTTGAAAAGGGATCTACAATCCCTCAGTGGAGCATGTTTCATAGAGCATGAACATGTTCATGAAATGCACCCCATCCCTAAAAAAAATTTGGCTCAAAAATAGACCCTTACACTGAAATCCAATATTGCAGTGTTGTTCCCATGCTAGATTGAGCACTATTAATAGATAGTTAAAATTAATCAGGAGCTCCAATACAACATTTTAGCATATTGTTCCTCCCCCTAATCACAGTCTCTACACTTAGCCTTCTATTTCCTCCTTGTCTAGAAATCTGAAGACATGAAAGTCACTTCCTTATCAGCACAATGATCAGATTAGAGGGTCATGAAGGTAATTGAGGAAGGGGAAGAGATTTTTGTCTTAACTGTCTAGGAAGGCAGCTTGTGAATTCTTGAGAAAATGGTTTGTAGGCTATAGCCTGTATAACTTCCTCTCTATTTCCTTTCACAGTCAGGAGATTTGATTTAATTGTATGCTTTTATTCCCGTTACCTTTCCATACTGTTACATTATTCATATTAAGTATTGATATCATATTTTACCATTGAAGTATATGTGCCTGTTCTCTCTTTTAATGCTGCGGAAAAGGGGGGAGAGTGTTCTCTGCTTACATCAAGCTATTTAGATAAAATGAACTATGCTAAACAGCTCAACCTTAGTACAGATTCACATATAGAAATCTAGCTGATTGTCCACAGATTCATTTGTGAAATGTAAGTTATGGACTCCCAGCCTGTGTTCAATGGCCATATGACCTTGGAATTTATCATATGGTGAGAATGTGGACTATAGTCAGTACTTGCAAACCTTGATGGAAACTGTTTGAGTCTTGAGAACTAGCATTTTCCTTTACAAATACTTTGCCACTGCAGCTGTGACACTCATAGGAAGAAAGAACATAGAAAGCTACTTTATACCAAGTCTGACCATTGGTCCATCTAACTCAGTATTGTCTACACGGACTGGCAATGGCTTTCCAAGCTTTTAGGCAGGAGTCTTATCTGGAAATGCCAGGGATTGAATCTGGGACCTTCTGCATGCAAGCAGATCATCTACCATTGAGGTATTGCCCCATCCCCTAAGGGAAATATTTTACCGTAGACAGTGATCACATGTAGTCACCCATCCAAATGCAAACCAAGGTGAACTCTGCTTAGCAAAGGGGACAATTCATGATTCCTACCACAAGACAAGCTCTCCAACCCATTCTCCAAAGGAATTTAAGATCTCATCCAGTTATGTGTTAGGTAATAATTAACAGCAGCTCTACAGCATATAAGAATGTTGGTTTTCCATGTCATGATTGCAAATGATACAGCAGGAGATCTTTACTCCATCTCTTAGAAAAGAATAGCAGAAACTTTAGCACCCACTTTAGGAAAACTTTCAGAACATTTCAAATGACATCTGTGTAACCAATTGCCAAATGCACTTCAAAAATAGGGCAGTGGTCATAAAGTCCATGAGAGTCATTGTCATGCATAGATCTTTATGATCTTTGTACAGACCTTGCAACAGTCCTAAGTGTAAAGTCATTGTTATCTGTCTTTTACAGGTAATGATGCCGGGAAACATAACACAGCAAGAATTTGAACTCAGCTTCAAGGCCATACTATGTGTTATAGTTGTTCACATGACCAAACTCGGATAGGCTAAGGTGGAGGCAGGCTCCTACCTGCCTCCTACCAGACAATTTGAGACTCCTTTTGGCTCTGCTGATTGTGTGCCCAGATGACCTGTGTGGCTGTGATTGGCAGAACTGGGTCTGGGCGGAGGAAGTTCCCCAGTATCCCACAATACACTGCAAAAGAAGCAGAGAGGAAGCCCATGCCAATGCATGAGAGCTCCTCCTCCTGGCTTTGCAAGCCACAGCACTCTATGGTTGCCTGCCCCAAAAGCTGCAAAAGCCTCCACGGGTGTTCACACGATCATAAAGCAAGGTAGGCCAGAGATTGTTTCTGCCCTACCTTGAGTAAGGGCAAAGTAGTAAAGCTGGGTAGCCCAGTTGGACAGGTGGACGATTAGGAGAGGGTTCCAAGGCTCCAGATGAGCCTCTGTACTTGGTTAACCCTCTCCTAGCCAGAAAGGGCTGATCGTGAGAATGACTTCATTATGTAGGAATTATGTGACTGGAACTCCCCATGGTTGTTTTCTATCTCAAAAAGCAGGTTTGGAGCAATTCAGATTGGGATCATGCTGCTGTGAGGAAGAGGGTCTAGCCTTTGACCCCATGCTGCATCCTCAACTGAAGTTGCCCCCAATGCTGATATTAGCTATCAAGGGAGAAAGTAACAGGGATAATTTGGGGGCACAAATCATCCCTCCCCACGATGGCTTTTTGAGACAGAAGAAATGTGAAGAACTCCAGTTGCAGAACTCTCACATACCATCTAATTTGGATCCAACATCTGTTTATCCAATGAGTAGGGAACTAGTAAGAGAGGCAGTAGAAAGCAGCTGGGAAGGTAGCCCCTATCCTCAACCAGCTGGCTTGACTTAATAAGAATATATCATGAACCAAGCCTCGCTCGGTGATTTTTGCTGTTAGCATCGTCTTATATGTACCAAATTAGGTATACATAAGGCATCAGCTGCACCTATAAAATTAGAGATATGAGCCCTGTTTGGACATTATGATGTACCTGCAATCAGATGCCTATACATGCTTTGTATATGCTTTTGTGTGAACAAGGGTAGCTCCAGGGGAGGGGGCATGTGGGGGGACAAGTGCCCCCCTCAGACTAGTGGCGTGCCACCCCACTACTCCCATTTCTGTTTCTGAAATCTAATATGTGGAACTCAGCTCGCCTACCCATAAATGAACTTTGCCCCTTCTGTGCCTGCTCTCAGCTTTTTTTCTGGTGTTGTATATGTGTTCATTTTAAAAGTGAACTTGGGTACAGGCCTCCTCACATGTGGGATACAGACAGGAGGTGTACCATTGTATGTGCACGCAACCTAAGTGAATAACTGCACAGGCATACAGATCTGAACGTGCATTCATTGCACACAGATTTTATGTGTATAAGGCTATGGAGAACTTCACAATGAATTCTGATGATAAGCTGAAGGAAGGAGAGACTCTGGGGGTTCACTAAGGACCACAACGGACAAACTAGATAGGAGGTTGTGGAAGTCACCCTGAAAAGTCACCCTATGGACCTTTGTGGTCCTTAGTTTATGAATGTGCCATATGCATTGGAGATGGAGGGACGGAAAGGCAGTAAGGTCATTCACATGACCAAAGTGGGCTGGGCTGGGGGGAACTAGAGTTCCCCTGCAACTCCCTAGTTGCAGGGGAGTAATAGCAGGAGGGAGGGCATGCCCTCAACTCCTGCCTGTGGCTTCCAGAGGCATCTGGTGGGCCACTGTGTGAAACAGGATGCTGGACTAGATGGGCCTTGGGCCTGATCCAGCAGGGCTGTTCTTATGTTCTTATAAGGCAGGATCCTATCAACCTTCCCCCAGGCCAGGGGTTCCCAACCTGTGGTATTCCAGATGTTGAACTGTAATCCCTATCATCCCCAGTCACAATATACTATAACTGGGGATGGTGGAAGTTGTACTTCAGCAACATCTAGAGTACCACAGGTTGGGAACTCCTGCCCCAGATCATTAGAGCCTCTTCTGGGCTCCGCCCCTCATGCGCCTATATAATCGGCATATGGAGGAGGAAGTCCTTCCTTTTCCCACAAGGCACCGTGCAAGCAGCGGAGAGGCAGTCTGGGGCAGTACATCAGCACTCTTCTCCCTAAGCACATTTTCCAGTGGCCTTTATGCCACCACCCCTGGCAGCTGTTTTAAGAGCCTCAATACTCCAGATGAGCACAAAGTGAGGTTGGGCGGACTCTGTTTTCCTCCTACCTCACTTTGTACCTGGGTAGTGGCTCTGGGCTACCTGGGTCTGGAGCAGTTGGGGTTAACTCTTTCCTACCCAAGTGGCTAGTTACGTGAGAATGGGCTCAATGTATTCTCTACATGTGGAAACCCCCCTCCATATACAGCATGTACAGGCAACTGCAAAGTCTTTGTTTCAAACTCTGTTCAGCCCTTGGAAGAAATGGACTATTATAGTCAGTGAACAGTCTCTGAGAAATCATACCGAATGGGGAAAAATGTAGACAACTTTATCATCTCTTTCCCTGTGTAATCGTTCCTTTACATATTTAGAGGTGGCTTTAGCCTTACTGCGGGGCCACTGTCTGTCTCACTCAGTAAATAAAACCTGTTATGTTCTTAGTGTATTTGGAACAACCATATAACAGTGTTTATATTCTGACAAATAGCTTGTTGCACTTAATGACTGGGTTGCTGCAGTACTTAGTAAACTACTGTTTAATTTTTTGGCAGAAAGCAATTTTGAAATAACTGTTCTTTCATATGTAGGGAGTTTTGGAAAAAACAACAACCCTTTATTATATAATCTATGAAACTAATTAACAAAGCAGCTTGGATTTTAATGATAGGTTATTAAAACCATGCACAGCTCTGAAATGAAAAGCTCTTCAGAAAGCTTCACAGAGAAATGACAAGTTTGGGAGAACTGAACTGCTTTATCTGTAACAATATCTCCTCCCTTTCACATATTTTCCATCTCTAAACTACCATTTTAAACATGCTTCCAAGTTGTTGCTTTTAGTGACATCTACTGGTTTAATGTGGTACTCTTTTCAGAGACTCCTAGAGTGTAGAGATGTGCATGAATAGTTTTTTGCTATTTGGTTTGACCTCAAATCAAATCGAAAAAAACTCAAATCGAACTGAAAATCCGTCAAAGGGGGGCCCGATTTGCTCATAGGGAACACTGGGGAACTTGAATCACCCCATTGTTCCGCATGGATAGGTCCTAGGGACACCAAAGTCGGTTGGGTGGTAGGGCATGATGGGTGCTACCTACCAACCATCCCACAAAAGAAATGGGCTGGTGGGCAATTTTTTTTTTTTTTTTTAAAAATTTAAACCCCATAGGATCTATGGGTTTTTTAATTTATTTATTTTTTAAATGCCCACTTGCCCATTTCTTTTGCAGGTTGGGTGGTAGGTAGCACCCATCATGCCATACCATCCAGCCCACTTTTTATCAAACACACAGTCCAAAGATGGCCCCCAAAAAGAATAACTAACCCAGAATCCACTGCCAGCCACAGTACCTACACTTCAGTAACATTATTGGCAGAAATTTCTCTCTCTCGCTCACAATTATGACTCCATCCTTACTTGCAGAAGCTGCCACAGCAGCACCCTTAGCAGCCAGCAAGCCATAAACTAGAACATCTTCAGCCAAATTTTGACTGACTATACCTTGCAATGCAGAATGCAGAGCAGTGAGTGAAGCACAAGTTAGTCTCAAGGCCAGACATGGAGTTCATCACAGCAATCACCAAGAAATATTACAGAGAGAGCTGCCAATTTCCATTTCTCACTACAACACCATCTTACAAACAGACCAAACTACAACTCAAGGAAGGCAGGCAGGCACCCAAGTTCTGTCTTTGTCAATCTGAGATCTCGCAAAACCAGATACCCATAGTTAACAGCAAGCAATAGCATACTAAGCACAGCAAGAATATTATACTTTGTTACTCGAGAAAACCACAAAATCAAATCTTCCTTCCACCTGCCAGCCACAAAGAGACAGAAGGACAGAGCAGCAGTCATGTCTTGATGGACCAATGGTCTGACAAGAAAAACAGCCTCTAGTCTCTTACCATGAGAAGAAGCCTTCTTTCTTCTCCAGTGTAAGCGCACATCCCTGCCTTCCTGGTTGCCTATCTGGATAATATATGGCCTCAGATTGGTGCTGGGCCCCGGCTGATGACTTGCCACATTGGTCAGGGCACCAGTCTATATTTCATGGTGGTGGCTTGCATATGTATCTCCGTGTGTCAGCAGTATTAACGGGCAGACTGTGATACATCTGGGTTTGGGGGTTGGCTGGGGTGAGGCAAGCGGCCAAGTTGGGTGGGTGGTGATCTATGGCTAGCATGGAATAGCCTAGCAGGGGGAGTTTGGCCTTCAGTAAGACCAGCCACTTCACCATGTCAGCATCCAAGCATGAGCAATGGAGTGTCACTATGCTCCCGGCCATGGAGAACATCCTCTCACTCTGGATGCTGGTCCGCAGGTATGAGCAGAACCATCCAGCAACTGATGCCAAGTCCAGCCAGACTTGGCAATGCATTGCCCCAAACTGGATGAGCTCTGCCTTCCAGCCTGCCACCGGCTCATGCGGGTACTGCAGCACACACTGTTCAGCATTGTTGCAGGCCTTGGTGGGCTCTTCCCGCCCCCCTAGCAAGGCTCCAAGGAACCTCTCCATGAACCACAGGGAGGTACATGGTGGCACAACTGCTGGTTCCCTTGGCCCTACCAGGGACACCACGCTGCTGGACCAGGAAGTGGTGGTGATGCTGCTGCTAGAGATGGAATGCACACTAGCAGTAGTCATTCCAGCACCTTCCTCCTGGTTGCGCCCCAGCTTCCTCTCCTCAGGTCGCCTGACCTCTTCAACCAGGAGGTTCCTTCATCTGGGCAGCTGGGCAGGGATGGCAGCTTTGCCCTTCATCCTTGGATCACATAGGCAGGACAAAATATGTCCTGCTCTGCCAATGTTGACAAGGGTGTCCAGAGCCGCTCCACCTCTCCAGTCCCCAGCTGACCTGCCTGGGCAATTGCTTCCGCAGTGGTCAGTGTGGTCTGGTGCTCACACATTGTCTTCTCAAGAAGAAGAGCAGTAGGCAAAGCCTGGCTCAGTGTTGCGGACTCAGCAAACAAGCCATTCATGGCAACAAAGAACGGCTTGAGTGCCAAAACAACCTTGGAAAGGAGCATGAAGTCCTGCTTGGATAGGTCACACACTTCCAAGTCACACCTCCTTGCCAGGGCATGAATGGCCACCTCTTGCTCCTGCAGGCACTGAAGCAAGAGAAAGGTGGAGTAATATTGGGTCGGAACATCCTGAGGGATCAGGTGTTTAGGTTGGCCCAGCTCAAGCTGCCTCTCCTAAGCTCATTTCTCCTAAGCATCCTTTTCACTCTGGTGGAAGGGGAATGATACCTACCCATTTTGCTCTGGTGGAATTTCTCCACAAGAGCAGCTGTGATGGCAGGATAGCGCCCAGTGCCAAGTGCATCCCACAAGACCAGGGTCAGAGTGCACCACACAACAGATGGACACAAACTGATCCTTCTTGGCTGCCTTTATTATGTTGACAGCATTGTCAGTGACCATGAACACTTGGTAAAGGTTTGGCTGCCTGGACAGCCATTCGCCCACCTGGCAATCCATGGTCGCCAATAGCTCACCTGTGATGTGGTTCGTGCCCAGCACATCCACATGCAGCATAGGCCTTCTGTGCTTCACTGCATGGTTGGGGCTGGCCATGCAGATGTCCATGCAGATGTCCCTCACTCTCCTGCCCCCACCAGTCTGCCATGAGAGACAGGAAAGCAGTGTGCCTCCCACTGGGACTGGTCCACATATCTGCAGTGAGATGCATGCTGGTGTCAGGTGCTGCTACCAGTACAGTGTGACCGGTACAGGGAGGGCACACACCCCCTCCCGGTGTGAGGGGATGCTGTAGTCAGAGGCAAGCAGTCGGAGAAGCCAACAGAAGCCAGCATTCACCACCACCTGGAATGATTGGTTGTCCAAAGCGATCATCTCCTTAATGGACCAGATGATGAGAGGAATCCAAAAGCAATTTTTTTTGGGGGGGGGGGGGGGGGACACACAAGGAAAAAAATTCTAAGCAACACCCAGTTAAGCCATTGGGGCTGCTGGTACAATTTTAAAATAATTAGTGCGGGGGGGCAGTTATTAATGCCACTGGGGCTTCAGCTGGCTACAAGCCAGAATAAGAACATAAAATACCAAGCAGCACCAAGTTGAAGCCACTGGTGTTGCTGGTACAATTTAAAAAACAACTAGGTGGGGGGGGGCAGTTGCTGGCAGCACTGCAAATTAAAAGGATAAAAAGAGAGAAAGAGTATTCAAACAGATAAACCTCTGTCTCTCTCTCTCCACTCACTGGGGGCCGGGCAGGCAGACAAGCCCAGACCACCACCACTCTGCTCTCAGTGCTACTGCAGTCTCTCTCTGATCCTTCTCTCCTGAGGCACAGAGAGCAATGTCTCTCTCTGTTTCCAAGCAGCCCCCTTATAAATTACATAATTTTGAAATTCCCTCCTTTGGCTTTCCCCTTCCCTGCTCCCTCCTCCCAGCCAATTGGGGCACAACTGCCCATGCCAACACTTTATTTGAATGACAACAAGCCAACCAAGAAGCAAGGAAATCCCAAGGCAACTGGAAGCCAGTGCCGGAAAGCAAGGGAAAACTACAGAGACAAAATGGCACTTGTGATCACTTGCTTGAAGTGATTCGCGTCAAATCAGAACTGATTCAATTCAATGCTGAATCAGACCTTCCATTTCAGGGGCAAACCAATTGCGATCGAATTCATGAATTTCCCCCGATTCGACGCAAATCATTTGCACATTCGTACTAGAAAGAACTGGAGGATATATCAGGTATGTTTGTTGGGCATTCCAGATTTCACATGGCTCAGAGAAGTTTATACTACTAGCAGAACCAAACGACTAACCTTTTAAAATGAACTGTACCATTACAGACTGTGGAGGTATTGATTGCCTGTTTGAATACTCTGCCACAGAAACAACTCCTTGCATCTGGAAATCTAGCAAGAGAGACAGTTGCCTTCTCCTTGACATACTAGTTTTCTAAATGCTGAGAAGTATAATTTTTCTCTAGTTCAGATTATTAAAAATGACAGTTTTACCCAACTTCTTTTCTTCTCCTGTTCCATCCTACATTCAGGCAGTCATCTGAACATTTGGCATATAAAGATTTAGAAAATAACTAAAAATATTCTACTATTTGCATGGCAGCATTAGGAACCCAACTTCAGGCTTTGGTGGACGGAGTGCTGACAGCTGGCTGACAGAGAAATGCATTTCAACTGGCATATTTTTAGTGATGCAAGACGTTGCCTAGGCTGCTCAAGTGCTGCCTGGTGTGCAATGTGACTCTTTAGTTCTGAGTTTATGTAGTTTCGTTCAGGTTTTTCTTTTTGAAACAAAGTGTCCACTGAAAATGTAGTATGTCTTTCTTAATAGCCTACATTCAAATGCCGCTATTGCACAGTTCATTCCTTTTATGAAGAGTAAAAATTTCTGTTCAGCATACTCTTAGAATATTAGAGCACCTTAATAT
Source organism: Hemicordylus capensis (assembly GCF_027244095.1). Taxonomy (NCBI): domain Eukaryota; kingdom Metazoa; phylum Chordata; class Lepidosauria; order Squamata; family Cordylidae; genus Hemicordylus; species Hemicordylus capensis. The sequence continues at coordinate 41,580,259 of NC_069661.1, read as the reverse complement.
GATTGCCTGTTTCAAATATAATTGACAAGGCAGCAAAATGCCAACAAGGGTGTTCACCCATTATTGTCCTATTCACCCATAAAGATGATGGAAGGGGCTATATTACAAGGACCCCTTAGGAAGTACAGTGCCTTTCCGTATTCCACTCTGTGGGATCCCACTCAGACAGACTTTGCCCTCATCATAACACTGTCAGCAAGTGAGAGCTGAACTTGCCCCTACAGATATGGATGACAATTCTTCTCTTATATGAAAGAAAATAAAGTAGAAGTCTCTTCTGTCAGCCGTTACCCACACATATAGTTAAGGATTAAGGGTGTGCAAAACCGGTACAACTTGAACTGGATTTGACTCAAACTGGATTCGATTTGAACCGGCTCGAAAAGATGGGGCCGGTCCAAGTTCGAATGGAACCGAGCCCAGTTCAGATTGAACTGGTGTGAGCCAGTTCTATGGTTCGGATGTGGTGACTGCCATTACAGAGGTCTTTTTACACAAACCGGTTTTGTGCACACCGCTACTAATGATGATGGGGAGAAACAGGAGCATGCTGACTAGCTAAGTCTCCAGGTACCCACCCATTCAGTACATCTGCAGGGTGCAGCTATCTTTCTTTGTAAGCCATCTCTTGTTAGGCTGTTGGGTTTTAAAGGGGGTAGGGTCCTTTTAATAATAACAAATAGCCAACATGCCCCCATATGCTCCCCTTCATGCATTTGACTGGATCCATGAACAGGGACTTAAACTGTACTGGATGCTTGAACTGGAAATAAATTGGAACGAGTTAGTGGTTATAGTGTTGGACGAGGACTGGGGAAACCTGAGTTCAAATCCCCATTCAGCCATGAAATTCACTGGGTGACTCTAGGCCAGTCATTTATTTCTAAGCCTAATCTAATTCACCGGATTTTTGTGAGTCAAAAGATGACCATTTAGTACCACTTTGGGAAGGAAGAGCAGGATATAAATGTAAAAATACATAAATTAACTGGTTGCTCACTTGCTTTTCTGCTCAAAGTGCTGGTTATTACCTTTAAACCCATATGTGGCCAATGACCACATTATCTCAAAGACCACTTATGCCCATATAATCCTATCCAGACATTAATATTCTGCTCCTCAGAATCTGCTCTCTGGTCCACCTCTTACTTGGGTTAAAGTGGCAGGTACTACAGACAGGGTCTTCTCAGTGGTGGCAACTGGCTGTGCAATTTCACTAGGCACATTCACTAGCACACCAAATTGGCTGTGTTTAAATAAAATCAAAGATGTTTTTATCTCACCTTACTTTTGAATGACTGGCTGATAGTTGTAAATGTTGGTTTAGAGTTGATTTCAGTTGATTTCACGCTGCTGCTTAACTGTGTTTCTCTTCTTGCTCCTTTTCCTTTTAAATTGTGTAGTTCTTGGTGTTCATGTTTCAATGTCTTGTGTTCACCATGCCAAGAGAACTTTTATTTTGAAAAGCAGTAGGGCTGTGTGAGGCTTTGGGCACCTGTTTGGGTTTGGCCCACTGCAACTTCCTTTGGCCCTAGGAGGGCAGCAAAGTGGGGTTGAAACAAAGCAAATTGGGTTGAATTCCCCCAACCCACACCTCAAATTACTTATCAGGAATAGAAGGAGCCAGGAGAAAAGTCTCTATACTGCCTCTTCACTTCCCACTGTGGTGTGGGAAGGGGAGGGATTTGTATTACTTTCTGAGGCTACAGTCATTGTTAAGGTAAAGAGTGCTGTCAAGTTGATTTCAACTCCTGGTGCCCACAGAGCCCTGTGGTTTTCTTTGGTAGAATGCAGGAGGGGTTTATCATTGCCATCTCCCACGTAGTATGAGATGATGCCTTTCAGCATCTTTCCTATATCGCTGCTGCCCAATATAGTAGATATAGTTAACCCCTGCTAACTTAGCAAAAAACCCTGCTAAATTGGCAAAGAGGCACCTCTTACCGTGGTGATTCTCTTTATTTAGCAGGGGGAGAGTAACTGGCCCTATCCACCCCAGCACAGTACCTCCAGTGACTGTTGCTGGTGTCTGTCTTATGTTTCTTTTTAGATTGTGAGCCCTTTGGGGACAGGGAGCCATCTTATTTATTTTTTATTTCTCTGTGTCAACTGCTCTGAGACATTTTTGGAAGGGCGGTATAGAAATCAAACAAATAAATAATAAATAATAGTGCCAGCAGGGATTCGAACGGGCAATCTTCTGCTTGTTAGTCAAGCATTTCCCTGCTGTACCACTTAAGGTGACCAGTCATTGCTACAGCCTCAGAAATAAATACAAGTTCCAGGAGTGCCCACACCATTCCAGGATTCTATGGGGAAAGGAAAAGAAGCCATTTTGAAAGTCAAGCTGCTGAAATCAACTGCTTACTCCACAGTGGGGAGCAAAGAGAAAGTATAGAGGCTTTCCTCCCATCTCCTGCCAGTCCTGGTAAGTAGTCTGAAGGGTGGGGTTGAAGCAAAGTTTTGAGTTTCAAAGGGTTTGGCTGAATGCAAAGTGGGCTCCCTTAAAGCGGAGCCAAAGGGGGGCAAGGCAAATAGGGGACCCTTCAACAGCTCTGAAGCAGTCCTCAAAGTGAAACTGGGTTGCTTTGCCCATGTCTAAAAAGCAACATCAGATACAGTAAATAAGCCATGGTACACCATCTCCTTCTCAGTGTAGTACTGTTTGATCCTTTCTTCTAACTCAAATGATTTCTTCCTGCAAGAGTCTATACAGTGCAGTAAACTGAGTGCTAGTCTTTGGTAGGGACACATGGGTTCAAATGCCTGTTGGCTCGTAAGAACAGCCCTGCTGGATCAGGCCCAAGGCCTATCAGGTCCAGCATCCCGTTTCACCAGGCCCACCAGATGCCGTTGAGTCAGTGTTGACCCCTGGCAAACACAGAGCCCTGTGGTTATTTTTGGTAGAATACAGGAGGGGTTTACCACTGCCATCTTCCTTGCAGTATGAGATGATGCCTGTTACCAGCAGGGATTTGAACCGGCAGCCTCTGGCTTGCTAATCAAGTCATTTCACCACTGTGCCATTTTAGGGACAGACATTTAGTTATTTTAAAGATCAACACCCTGCTTTCCCATTCAATGAATCTACAAAGCCGTAAACAATATTTAAAATGCAACCACATCATAGGCCTGTTCTGAGAATAAATCGGGAAGGGAGCATCCACTTTCACGTACACTACTTCACGTTGCTTGGAGGAAGGGTAGAATATAAATGCAGTGAAGAAATGAAGCTAGTAATTTCTTAGCCCCATATATAGAATATTTGCCCAAGGAGATTAAGAGCCAGTCCCTTATAGCCTTCCAGTATGAAAACCAGTTTATTTTATCATACAGTAAAACAGATTGAAAAGGACTAGTGAATCATTCAGATGGATTTTTAAATTCTCTATGGTTATTATTTTGGTCATACAGACACTCCTAGAGAGAACTAAAGAATATTGGGTATGTTCATTCAGCATTCCAGGCTGGCTCAGAGCAGTTTATATAATAAGCAGAATCAATGAAAAGCAATTCTTGGACTGTACCACTTCAGGCTGGGGTGGTAGGGGCGTCATGTTTGTTCCACCTTAATCAATAGGCCTACATATATCAAGAGTCTGGATTCAGTCATACTGTACATGAAGGTGGAAAATAAAGTTCAGTTTAAAACTTGGGGAATTAAAAAAAACCATGTTACGTTTTAAGTTTGATAATAAGATCAAAACCATTGGCGGGGGGAAATATGACTTTTTAAAGTGGAAGTAATTTTGTATTTAATATGAATTTATAAATAGTTATAGAATCTTGCTGGTATCCTCACTGAAGAAAACGTATATTTTAACAGCTAGAATTTTAGGTCTGTATAATGAAGCCCAATACAGCAGCAATTGTGAATGGCAAAGGCAAAGAGAAAAAAGAAAAAAAATTGTACTTCCTCTAACTAGTTATGATTTCTCATTATACAAAGTTGTGAAGATTCATATTACTGCAGGGTTATTACACCCAATAACTATTGACCCCTAGGTCACAAATTAAAATCAACCATATCTACAACTCCATTTAAATTATAATACCCCTTGTATTTCGTGGAGGAATCTCATCATGAAGAGCATAATTGCAAATTGCCAGCCCCACACATATCAGACAGTAGTTGGATTTATTTTAAATTAGAAGTAGCATTTCTTACATCCCAACAGCATAATATAAGGATGATTATTAAAACACATTTTGGAAGAAGATCATTTTGGTTCCTCCTCAACTTTACTGGGGCAGAAAAATAATTGAGATATAATTAAATTAATATTCTTGATATATCATACTAATAACAGTTTCTTATCAATTTTTTCCATACTGTCCCAGATAGGGGAGGGTGGAAAATGAGCCCCAGGTGAAGCTTCTATGCACTTTTCTCTCCTGTCCCATATGCCTCCCTGTCTCCTCTCTCCCTCTCCTTCTCCCTTTCTCACTGCCACCGAGTTAACCCCAGGCATACTAACTGGTATTCACTTGGTTGGGAAATGCATTTACCAACTCAGTGAATACTATCTAGCTCACCTGGGGAGACAGAAAGGCGGTCAGGATGGAGCGAGAGGAGTACAGCTGTGTAACAATCAACAATTCCAAAGCAAACTATCATTGGCTAGATATTTCAGTTTAACTAAAGAAAAAAGATCATGCCAGAGTCTCTTGATATGAAATATTGGTCTCAGTCATTCATTAAATGTAGATCTTCAAAGGTGTGCTTTTCAGAAACCTAGTGGTCTCGCTGAACCCAAAGTGGGTGGATGTCAGTTTGCATTGTAACTTTATTCCCCGCTTTCACTTAAATTCATACTATGAAGCCTTCACAGGAAACCTGTATGTTGCCACTGAATGTGATCTAATGTCTAGGAAGCTATGTGAAATAACTCAACATGAAGATTTGAATATGAAGATATGTACAGGTGAAATGCATCTAGTTATGTAACGATGTGGTCTCCTATACATACTGGAGCTATTCACATGACTGTTGGGGGCAGGGAGGCTGCAAAACTTTACCTTCTCCTGCCCAATGACCCTTTGAACATTACTGGAAGTATGGACTACGTTCCCATATGAACGGTGCTGTGCCAGGCAGTACGGATCTCCGGAGGCTGGGATGATGTGTCTCGGCATCCGAGTATCCCTCAATGCACCACATGCTGAGCACAGTGCATTGGAGGATTCCCCCATCAGACTGGTGCTCTAGGCACCCATCTCTGTGTCTCTCTCACAATCCTGGCAGCCAGGTTAAGGGAGCCCTCGCCCCTTCAACCTCGGCTAAGAGCTGGACTTAAAAGTAAGGTTTGGCTGACTGGGAGCACCGCAATCTGCATGGATCCCAGCATTCCTCACACAAGCAACCTAGCTAGACTGCTTGTGAGAACAGCCTCTTTCCATTGTATGTGAATATTGTAATTACTGCAGTTCAGAAGAGGTTAATGCACACTGCAAGGGATGAAGTATTCATAGGTCTCCAGGCAAACGACAGTTGTCAACCATCACACAGAAAATATAGGCTCACTCCAAGACAGTAATATTTATAAAGCTACAGCATTACTGTTATTATCACAATCATACTTATTTACCATGGAGGGTAAGATTTATGCCTACATGCTTTCAAAACAAAATAAAAAGCATTGTGCAATAAACACAGACATATCATGTATACCTTCACTCTGTCCACTGAAAGGCAGTCCAAATAATGGATTTGAGTTCTTCTGTCAAATGCTGAGTTCTCAGTTATTATGGAAATAAGCAGTGAGAACATCTCCCTATATGCTCTTTCTTATGGACACAGGCATTGAGGCCATTCACAAAATCCAAAACTGTGTGCTACCCAAGTTTGAGAGCTGTGTGTGCTCCCAGTTTTTTGTTGTGTGGAAGCAAGGTAGGAGGAAAAGCTACCCAGGATTTTCTCCTACCTTGCCTTCCACACAAACGAGAATTTGGAGCACTCACAGCTCCCAAACCTAGGCAGAACACAGTTTATGGTTGTGTGACTTACCTCATTGTATAAATACATGCAAATGGCTGCCTGTAACACACATTTATGGGGATGGCTCCACACTTAACTATTTGATTTCTGTACTGCCAAATTAGAAAACTCATTAAGGCTCTCCACATGAGCAGTGTGGTTTGAGGGGAGTTTGAATGGGGTTTGAGGGGAGAGTGGGCTTGACCCGCACTCCTCACATACAAGCCGGAAGCCCTCCCTGGATGATCAGCCACCCAGACAATTACCAGCTCTGTCACAGAGCCAGTTGGGGCAGTGGGGGTTGGTGGCTGGGAGCCCCCCCCCCCAATGCCGGGAAGCTTGTTGTAATCTCCCAGTCGGGAGGCTACTTGTGAGTTGCTGTGGTGTGGAGCTGCACCATGGCGACACACGAGCAGTTAACCCACTTTTCAGGTGCTCTTGCACCCCAAACCCAGGTTAATCAGCGGGCTACCCAAGAGGGTTTGCCACTGTGCTGCCGCCCTGCCACCAGGAGCCACGCAGCTCCCGGCAGTTCTCATGCATAGCTCTCATGCACAGCTGAGAGCTTAGCTCAGTTCCTACTGCGCGTGAGAATAGCCTCTTTGAAGCTCTTCTCACTTCTCATGATCAGTGAGAAGAGCTTCTAGCAGGTCTGCAGGGAGAGCAGCCTTCAAGGCCTGGGCGGCCGGATCGGCCACCCACACAACTGCCGGCTTCATCATGGAGCCGATGGAGGCTGCAGGGATTGGCGGGCTGCCCAGCCCCTGTACGTTCCAGGATGCACGGGGCATTCTGAAGAGACCCCTGAGGCTGGAAGGCTGGCTGCAGCCTCCCGGTTGGGTGTCTGCTCATGTGTCGCCATGCACCGTGGTGGCACACGAGCAAAAAAAAAAAAAGAGGTTAACAGAGCACTTGCTCCGTTAATCTCACTTAAAGGGATGGGGAATTAGGCAGGCTAGCAGCCTTGGAACCACCAGGCTCGTGGGCGAGCCTGATGGTTAGGAACATAGGAAGCTGCCATATACTGAGTCAGACCATTGGTCTATCTAGCTCAGTATTGTCTACACAAACTGGCAGCGGCTTCTCCAAGGCTGCAGGCAGGAGTCTCTTTCAGCCCTATCTTGGAGATGCCAGGGAGGGAGCTTGAAACCTTCTGCTCTTCCCAGAGCGGCTCCATCCCCTGAGGGTAAGATCTTACAGTGCTCACACTTCTAGTCTCCCATTCATATGCAACCAGAGCAGACCCTGCTTAGCTAAGGGGACAAGTCATGCTTGCTACGACAAGACCAGCTCTCCTCTCAACAACGATCACTAGAAAGCGGACTAGGTTCCTTTAGCCCCCTTTCTACTGATCGTGGGAATAGCTTCATTGTGTTTTACAGAAAATTAAAAACAAACACATCCAGCTAAAGCCTCGTTTTAAAAAGTGTATTTTTAAGGCCTTCCTAAAAAGGCACCAGATACGTCAAGACTCTTATCTCAGCAAGGAGCATGTTCCAAAGCTCAGGAAAGGCTACAGAGAAGACCCAGCTGCAAGTTTCAAGGTAGACCTCCTCAGATGACCTTAGTGGTGGGGATCATGGAGTGGGGGGAGGCACTCTGTTAGGTAATCTGAGCTGTTTATGGGCTTTATTGGTAACCATCAGCTCTTTGAATTTCACCCAGAAACATTTGCCAGCCAGGGCAATGCTTGGAAAGCAAAACTAATATGGTATCTCTGAGTTGTCCCTGAGTCCAACCTGGATGCCAAATTTTGCACTAACTGGAATTTCCAGACTACATATATCTTTGTGAGGAGGGCATTACAGTAGTTAATCCTAGAAATTACCAGCCTGTGCACCAGTTTGAAAGTTCTCTTCCAGAAATAGAAGCAGCAAGCATATCAACCAAAGCTGATTTAAAAAACAAACAAACAAAAACATTCTCCTGGTGACTGCCTCATTGCAAAGTACCAAAAAGAGGCCTAGATACAGAAGTACTTTCAATATCATGCACCCACTTCTTAGGTGAGAGTGCAACTCCATCCAGAACAAGCAGATCTATTCCATCCCATGAGTTATTGTTGGAAATTGCAATGGGGGTGGGATTATTCCCAGCCAGAGAGTAAATCTCACTTCTAGAAATGAAGGGGTGTGGTGGGGTGGGTATTATCTGCATGCCTGCTTTTGTGACAGCTAGGCACAGAGACACAGTCCAAGACAAAGGGGTGATTCTCACTGTGCAGGAGGGCAACCATCCCCCAGAACTTCGATCTGTGGTTCCTCGGCATATGAGCCACACGCCCACACCCTGCACTGCCCAGAGCAGGGCAGATCATCAGAGGCCGGGACTGGTTTCCACCTTCGGATATTCCCCATCAGATGGGCAGTCTAGGAGCCTGCCTCTGTGTCTCCGCAGGCTGCATGGAGCCCATGGAGACACACGATCCCAGCAGCTGGGATTGGAAGTGGGATTAGGCTGAGTGGAGCACTGGGATCTGCTCCCAGTGCTCCATACAAGGGAGGCCAGGCTAGGTTGCTCATGAGAACAGCTTCAAAGACTCACACATAGAGACTTCTCTCTCCATCCAAACAGACATGTAACCTAGCTAAGCTTTGAGGCACATTTAAAAGTTGGTTGGGGGGAAGGGAGGAGTATGAGCCTTATATATCTTCATAGGGATGTTGTTTTATATGTTTTTATTTATTTATTTATTTTTACATTTATATACCGCTCTTCCTCCAAGGAGCCCAGAGCGGTGTACTACATACTTGAGTTTCTCCTCACAAGAACCCTGTGAAGTAGGTTAGGCTGAGAGAGAAGTGACTGGCCCAGAGTCACCCAACAAGTCTCATGGCTGAATGGGGATTTGAACTCGGGTCTCCCTGGTCCTAGTCCAGCACTCCTGGGTAGATAATCAGGAAACCCGGAGGAAATTTGCACAGTATTGCCACAGAAGAGTTTATAAAGCTTTTTACATCCACATCTGTAACCTTGTGTGTCTATCTAATGAGGTGCTTCACACGAGCAGTTTGCGGGGAGAGCAGGCTTGACTCGGTCTCCCCACACACAATCAGGCAGCTCACGCTGGATGGCCAGATCGGCTGCCCACATGATTACTGGCACTGTCACGGAGCTGGTTGGGGCAGAGGGATCAGGGGCCTCCTGCCCACCAGAATCACCAGAATGTGAGTTCACAGGGTATTTTTGGGAGCCCCCCCTCACACTGAGAGGCTAGTTGTAGCCTCCCTGTCAGGGACATACTCAAGAGTCGCCACACTACAGAGCCACACAGCCTCTGTTGTGAGCTGCCCAGAGAACAATTTGTAACAAATAAAGTTTATTAATTATTTATTATTATATTTTTATTATATTATTTATTATTCTGTCATGTTTGCACAGTCAAACAGGTGTTATTGACTGGTTTGTTTTATCCAGACATCAAGTCCTTCCCAAGGACCTGGGATGCCAGAATTTTGTTATCAATATTGTTGTTGTTATAGGTATCACCACAAATATTATATTACTATTACTATTACTTTTACTATTATTTCAGACACACAGAAATTCTGATGGTAGAAATGTGGTCCTTTAGCACACTTTAGAAGTGTGCAGAAAGCATTTCCATTTGCTCTTCACAATATACATTTACAGTATCTAAAGATTAGGACATCTTAAAGTCAGATTCCACCCTTATGTGCTTTTTTAACGTGCTTCCTCAGCCAGCTGTGAATTGTACATCTCAATCCCTTCTTCTTCATATCACATGCTGGCTGCTGTAGTTTATCGTGTTTCACTTTCGAACCTCAGGAAAAACATGTTTCCAGCTTCACAAACCCTGACATCAATGGCATTCATTTCACCTGTGGCATCTTCAGTCTCCTTATCAATTTGAGAAAAGGACCTCTGCACAATCTTTATGATGGAGCTCCATGCTACAAGCCACACTTTGAATTTACCCCTTTTGATGCAGGAGATGGAGACAGCATCATGCAGCTAGGGCTCTGTCATTTTCACAGGTCTTCTGTCACGGTAAAAAGAAGGAAAGAAATCTACCTTCTTTGAAATGAGCATCTTGATTTTCAACACCTTTCCTGGCTATAATAATCACAGAGGTTATCACTGCAGAGCAATGCAACAGCATTTTTATGTTGTAATAGTCAATGGGAGGGATTTTTCCTTTGTAGTACCATCTTGGTCTATGTGTGCTTGCCGCAGGAGGGCTGAATTGGCACAGCACCTTTGCAAAGTATTGTAGCTCTTTAATTCACATGACTGTGGATAGAGCTTTCTCTATGGTATAATATTCACTTGGCACTGGCTCATATCTATTTTTTCCCTGTGAGCATTTCATAATTCTGTTTCTAGTATTTATTCCCATCTTATGTCCCTCACATACCACTTCAATTGTTTGTTCCTATGGGACCAATCTGAAAGAAGCCCTGACTGAGTCTTTTAAATGCATGGGTGGGAAGCATGAATCAGAACCTTTCTCCTCACCAGGCATGCTATTCGACTGCCATTTAATATCATGGGAGGCATTGTCCTAACTGCCCCTCAATGCATGGTTAGGAACATAGGAAGGTGTCATATGCTGAGACGAGTCTCACAGTCAGTGAGACCCGCTTTTGCCACTATTGCGGGGAGAGCGGGCTAAGCCCGCTCTCCCCGCAGACAATTGTGGCGGGAGCCCTGGGCAGCTGAATCGGCCGCCCACACGATTGCCGACTCTGTAATGGAGCCGGCGGGGGCTGGGGAGCTTGGGGGCCATGTGGCCCCCGGAAGCTCCAGTATGCCCTGCATGAGTGCACAGGGCATACTGGGGAGACCCCCGGAGCCGGGAGGCAGCTTTTCGCCTCCCCTCCGGGGGTCTACTCGCGAGTAGCTGCATCGCGGAGCTGTGCCATGGCTACTCATGATCAGGCAGCCCGTGTTTGTGGAGCACTCACTCCGCAAACCCGGGCTATGGGGAGGGCTACTGAAGCAGGCTAGCCGCTCGTAAACCACTGGGATCACCTGTGAGCCTGGTGGTTTACACGATCAGGCAAAATCGGACTAGGCTCCCCTAGTCCGATTTTGCCTGATCGTGAGAATAGCCCCACTGAGTCAGACCATATGTCCAGCTTGCTCAATATAGTCTATACATTCAGGCAGTGGCTTCGCCAATGTTGTAGTCAGGGATCTCTCTCAGCCCTATCTTGGAGATGCCAGGGAGGGAACTTGGAGCCTCTTCCCAGTGTGGCTCCAACCCCTAAGGGGAATATCTTACCCTGCTCACACTTTTAGTCTCCCTTTCATATGCAACCAAGGTGTACCCTGCTTAGCTTTGGGGACAAGTCATGCTTTCCCTTTTTGCTGGGCAATGACGGGGGCAGGGGCGGCAGGGAGGAACGCTGCTGCCCCCAAAACTTTGCTAAAAAGTCGAGTGCCGGAGGGGGTAAAGCGGCGGGAGGGTTAAGTACTACCCCCCCCACACCCTTAAAGCTACATACCACCCCCCCGGACTGCCGGACTGGCCCCAATCCAGACCGGTTCAGAGGCCTCTAACATGGCCCCGGACCAGTCCAGTCCACATCCCTATTATACACCAAAGCATACAAACACTTGAAAAATAGTGACAACACATTTTGCTCCATAACTCCAGTTCTAGAAGGGCTAGAGCTTAGCTTTTTTTTTTTTTTTTTTTTTTTAAAGAAAGCTGGAAAACCAGGGGAAGTGATAGGAGGAAAGTGAATCTCAAAGCAATTCAAATGGACTCTGGTACAATTCGATTTGGATCCGAATCTTGCCAATGGACCACAGTGGTGATTTGTTCTGTCTCCAAATTACCCAAATCAACTAGATTTGGGCACAAATTGGTTTGTACCCAAATCGATTAGCACATCCCTACAAAAAGCCTTAAACATTACAATACACAGATAGCCAATGATTTACAGCAAAATCAAGCTATCATCTCAACTGCCTTATATAGATACCCTGCTGATAAAAACAAAACCAAAGGCAACATTCCGCAGGGGATTACTTATTGTGAATCTCCCCCCAGCCAGCCTCCTGTGCTTTACCAGCCTTACTCCAAGTCCAGCAGCTGAGCAGAATAGTGACTGCACGTTTTGCTCCTTAACTCTGTTTCTACAAAGGCTAGAGCGTAGCTTTTCTTTTTTAAAAAATAAGAAAGAAAGCGGGGAATCTGGGAAAACCTGGGCAGCCTAAGCAATATGGGTGACTTGCTTAAAAACCAGGCACTACCCAGAAATCCAGGGGAGATGGCAACCTTAACTCAAAGTATCTCTCAGACCCAAAGCACATAACTAGTATTTGTTGAATGAACCATTTTGAGGAGCAGTGATAGAGCAAAAGCTAATTTAAAACATAGACACTACTGAGAAATGCTTATCTTAAGCTTTTGGATAAAGCATCCTATACCATAAAATGCTTGGGCGTGCGGTCGTGCTGCCCGTGTCTTTTTGGGCTGTTCTGAGCATGCGCGTGCTCAGAACGGCCCAAAAAGACACGGCCGGCCATCTTCTTTTAAATATTGCGAAGGACGACTAAAAGGCCTAAAATGCCCCATTAAAATGCCCCCGCGGCTGTCGCCGCCAACCGTCCGCCCCCCTCTCCAAGCTTTAAACCCCCACCCCCATGTTTAAGGACCAAAACGGCCCTTGAAAATGCCCCCGAATGCCCACGTGGCTATCGCCGCCAACCGCCCGCCTGCCCTCCCAGCTGCCAAAACCTGCTTACCAACACAACTCTCCTCCCCGGGAGCACGTCCTAAAATCGTTTGCATGACCAACGTAGAGAAGGAGAGAGGAGCTCGCGTGCAGAGCAGCTCCCTCCTTAAAGCCTCTTCCTGCACTGCCGCTTTGGCCGAAAAGGACGCCTATTGCGTCCTTTTCGGCCAAAGCGGCAGTGCAGGAAGAGGCTTTAAGGAGTGAGGAGCTCTGCACGAGCGCTCCTCTCTCCTTCTCTACATTGGTCATGCAAGCGATCTTAGGACGTGCTCCCGGGGAGGAGAGGTCTGGGCAGCTGGGAGGGCTGGCGGTAGTTCGGCAGCGGGAGCCCCGGGGGAATGCTCATGGGCCGTTTTGGCCCTAAAACGCGGGAGTGTGGGTTTTTGCTTGGAGGGGGGGTGGCTGGTTGGCGGCGGCAGCCGCGGGGGCATTTTAATGGGGCATTTTAGCCCTTTTAGTCATTCTTGATAATATTTAAAAGAAAATGGCCGTCCGTGTCAGGGGGTGGTGGAAAGGAGGACTTGGGAGGGCGGGCTGCCATAACACACAGTTGCACAAGCAAGTAAGTAAACACAGTAAGCCCCTTTCCCCGGCCAACCAATCACATATTGCGAAATTCCCCCCCACCCCTTCCAACTAAGGGCGGGAAAACAGCCTGCAGAAATAATGGCTGCACGCAGCAGCCGAGTTCACTAACGGTCTCCACTTCACCGTTAGAGGAGATTATTCCGAGAGCAAAACAGGACGCTTATTTCTGGTTCTTCATTGCCAAAATTAGCTCATAACATCCAGGAGTGGCTTTCTATTAGTGATTTACAACCAAATACTGCCAGGAGTCTAAACTCCCTGAAGGGAGTCAGCACACCAACCGGCAGGGAAGCCCTCAGAACCAGAGAAAGTGCTTCTCCACTCACAGTGGAGCAAACTTTGATCTTTTATTTAGCAAGCTTAACAGAGCACAGCACGTTGATGATGACTGTCACCACATTGTCAAAATTTACTAACGAGAACCATGATATCAGGCTGCAGTCACAACTCCCTGAGGGGAGACAGCACACCAGCCGACAGGGGAGCCCTCACAAGCAGAGAGAGTTCCTTTCCACTCACAGTTCCTTTTCCACTCACAGTGGTGTATAAATAAATACTATGAGGGCAGAGGGGGGAGAAATACACAAAATTACTTAAACCAAAAATAAAAATAAAAATTCATGAATATGTTAGAACAACGCAAGGGAGAAGAAATAGCAAAACACAAAAAAAGGGGGGGGATACAGGAAAACAGTAAAGAGAGTAAGAGACAGAGAGATAAAGAAACAAACAGAAAGATTAAACCAAAAAAAGGAAAAATAAATAAAGGGAGGGTAAAAGCTAGCGCCCGTTATTATAACGGGCTTAAACACACTAGTCTTTTATAAACTAATTGCAAAACCTGTTCCATGTTTGGCTTCTTTTGATATCTATCAAATGTTCTTTGAAATAAGGACTTTTGGATAACTCTTACCAAGCTTTAATTTAAGTGATCCTGGTTTCTGCCTGATAAGACTAGCTATTTGTTGCAGATATTTATAAGTTTAATGAGTCAAAAATGAAGTAAACATGTGAGCACTGTGATGTGTTTCTTGTGTTTATTTTTCCTCTGCTTAATCCAGAGAGAATGTTCTCTGCTAAGACTTGATATCCTGTGTAAGGAGCAAAGTTGTTTCTCAAAACTCAAAACTATTTATTATAATAATAAATGAAATTAGAGGGCTGCAGAGAAACAACAGGCACCTAGTCTAACATTAGCCATTGGCCTTTTAACACTGTCGAATGAAGACTGGAATTGAATTTACATGAACAGATTTCCATTATGCCATAGATTTTTGCCAATTTCTATTAAGTAGAAGGCACTGTGACATCATTTTACTCCAAAACATATCAAACAAAGGTGGACTCATCCCAGACTCCACCACAGATGTGGTGATTCAGAGGCTACAAGTAAATTACTCAACCAAAGTCAATAGTGTCCATACTTTTCTTTCTTTTCTCGATATTATAAAACTCTTCATTTGTGATACTGTATTGTTTTAGAGACAGAGAGCAAACACAATGTTTTCCCAGTGGCTGCTGCTGTAGTGGTGTGTGTGTGTGTGTGCGCGCGTGCATGTGTGGACATGCGTGTATTATAGATTGAGTGTGCTTTGGGGGCAGGGAATCATCTTATTCTTATTTCTTTTTCTGTGTTAACCACTTTGTGAACTTCTAAGTTGAAAAGTGATATATAAATATTGGTAATGATAATGCATGAATGATTACCAGAATTTTGTGTGTTCACACATACACACCAATTCAAGGCAGGGTTCTTGTTGGAAAATTTTGGTCTCAGATTTCATAGTCTGAGAACTTTGTACAAACTTTTGGCTTGTTTGAGAAATTTGGACAATTAATTGGTTGCCTTTTGTTAGGTCTTTTGCAGCTCTGCTGGCCATTTTTAAAGTTTTTGTGTTAAAATCTATTGTAACAGTTCTTTTCTGCCCACATTGCTTCCACAAATTCATGTACAGCTGAGTTGACAAGGGTTGTGAGGGGGCTAGTATGTACCCCCTCCCCCTTGAACTCACTGTGATGTTTTTAACGACTCTATTTGCAGATAAAACATCTCATATTTGGGCCGAGCTGGATTCTACAGTTACTGCAGAGTCTAATGTGGAGGTGTCCAGCAACTCCACTTATGGAATTAGATTGGATCTTTTTCAGTTTGTGACTCCTGAGGAAGTAGACAAACTGCTTCAGATTGTACGCCCTACAACCTATTAACTTGACTCTTGCCTGACTTGGCTTATCTCATCTGATAATCATATTATCAGTGAGAGTCTGGTAAATATTATAAATGCTTCTCTGAGGGAGGGCAGGATGTCTCCTTGTCTTAAGGAAGCTATTATTAGACCACTTTTGAAGAAAGATACACTGGATTCCTCAGAGTTAGCTAATTACAGACCTGTTTCTAATCTTCCATGGTTGGGCAAGGTGGTTGAGCGGTGGCTTCTCAGCTCCATGCAGTTATGGATGATGCAGATTATCTAGTCTCATTTCAAACTGGCTTTCATGTGGGCTATGTGGTCGAGACTGCCTTGGTTGGCCTGATTAATGATCTCCAACTGGCTATCAACAAAAACAGTGTGACTCTGCTGATCCTTTTGGATCTCTCTGCAGCTTTCGATACCTTTTGGATCTCTCTGAGGCTCTTTGATACCATTTTGTGTTTTATGTATTGCTCCATCTGCAACACTCAGAGCTCTTTCACACAATCATATGGCTTGAGTCATTAATGGCTTGGGTCCAGGCTATTTAAGAGAGCACCTCCTTTGTTATGAACCCTGCTGCCTGTTATGATCTTCTGGAAAGGTTAGGTTATGGTTGCTACCAGCTCATCTGGTAGCAACTCAGGATCGGGCTTTCTCTGTGGCTGCCCCAGGGTTTTGGAATATACTCCTTGCTGAAATAAGAGTATCTCCTTCTCTGTTTGTTTTCAAGAAGACCCTCAAGACTCTCCTATTTTTGCAAGCTTTTAATTAGAATTAATTTTGTTTTATACTATTGTTTTTGTGTTTCATGTATTTTAATTTGTGATTTTTAAAATTTCTTAAATTTTGTACACTGCCTAGAGATGTACATATTGGGCAGTATAAAAATATGATAAATAAATAATAAATATGGGAGTGGACTGGAGGGGAGGCATGCTCCAACCCCATGTCTTTCAGACTACCCAAGCCGCAGATTGGGTTTACTTACCGATCCTCCACACAACTGGGTTGCTGTGTGCTCCAGGAGAGGGGAGGAAATAAGCAATGTCCTTCAGTATCCCACAATACATTGCTGGAGCTGTGGAGTGGCAGTCCTCAGTACTGCAGCAGCTCTGCTCTGCTTGTCTCTGGTTTACACAAGTCTTTATAGTCCTGATGGCCACCAGCAGGCGGAACTGCTTTTTAGATCAACCACACATGCAAATGACCAATCGCCATGGTAGGAGGGGAGCTATTTTCCTCCTGCATTGGTTTGGACCTGGGTAACAAATTTGGGTTACCCAGGTCTGAACAGCTTAAGGGTGTCCTGTGGGCCCATGCAACCTTGGAAAGCTCGATTTCTCCTCTACAACTCACCTTTTTTGGTTGTGAGAATAACCCTAATAGCTTTTGCAATTGGGTCTTTTTGATGGACTTTGTAGATTCTAGTTAGAATACAAAATAGCACCCTCAAGTCTAAAGTGTGTCCACATATTTTCTACTGAATCAGTTGCTGTTGGTGGGCATATATAGTCGAAAGCATGTATGCTCAATTATGAATAGGAACTGAACCAATGAAGTGTTTCACATCTACTCCATTTTTTCTCTTAAATCAAGTCAAACCCAGTACATTAGTTTAAAACAGAACATATCAAACATAACAGAGACTGCTGAGCAATCTGACTGTTTTCTTGCCTTCTACAACCCCATTATGAGCCACCAACTGATGCCTGGCTATTACAAAGTTTAGTGGAAAGTTTCATTCTGATTAATACTTAATTTTCATCCCTTCAGAATTCAAGATAAGTTCATTTTCTGTTCTTTTAGCCCGGCACCTTGCCAGCTGAAAGAGTCTGATTTATTTCTTTTATTTCCCTTTTCTTCTGAGGAGTGCAAAGAATTCTGAACAGCAGAGATAATCACTGTACATTTGTATGTTAATGTTACCAGGTAATCATCTCGAAAGACTGAATATGATTAACACCTTGAATCATAAAGTAAAGAAAGTGTACAGCACTTGGCAGAGAGTGAAATGTCTAGCACAACGAAAAATCATCTGGCAAGGAAATTGTTTTCCAAACAGTGAAAATTATAAGCAATTATCAAGCATTTTACTTGACTGTACTCATAACTCTGTTTTAGTGACACTCTCACTGAGAATATGCTCTTTTTTCAGCCCTCTGATTTCTGGATAAGCACCCTAGGTCCGTGGTTTACGCTGGTTCATCATGTTTCTGTATGCATGTAGCAAAATATCTCACTGGTGTACTTTAAGGGTGTAATCAAGGCTGAAGGCACTCTCATAGTCAGTAAAAGGAAGAGAGTATTCTGGCAATTTTCATTAGATAAGGTGCTGATTCAGATGCCCTGAAAACAACTCCAGCGCAATCACACACATCTGGAAAGCAGGCCACATTTCTTTTTATCACTCATTATGTATTATCCTTGGGAAATGTGTGTAAGAGGAGATCTGAAAGCAGAAACAAATTAGTCCGGACAGCTTTGTGAATCAAAACAGTTATTTCTTCAACTGAAGGAATAAGTCAGGTGCAGTTGTATTGGAAACTTGGCCAGCAGAACTTTTTTTAAAAAAAAATGGGGGGGGCACCCAATGTGCCATCAGTAGCTTAGCCCCAATAGAGAGCACCTGTATTTCCTTGAGTGAATATTCTGGCTGACATATTGCACAACATTGCATCTGCCTTTTACTGGAACGTACATGCATTTGCACAAAAGAGTTCTAGCACAAAGCACAATAATTGTGTAAGCACAGTTGAACAATGGTTGAGCACTGGAAATCGTGGCCATCCATTGTGTAGGTGCATTTGCACAATTCTTGCATTTTTCATATGAGCTCTCTCTGTTGTGTATTTGATTCTGATCAAAGATAATAAAGTCATTCATTCATTCCCATGAGTTCTCTTGTGCAACTGCATGCACATTCCATTAAAAGGCAGACACAACATTGGGCAGTACATCACTTAAGGAGCACTTAATGTGGGTTATACATAGTGCATGCCCTAACTTAGAACATGATATAACTGAAGAATATGCACTTTCTCTGTCCATCACCATGCACCCTGTTTAGCAGCTCTTGTGTGAGTGAAGAGGCCATCTTTCCCCTGGACTTTGGGGCGCTGATCCTTGGCCTCCTGTCTCAGGGTGGCTCCAAATGTCCTGGGGGGCCTCCCCAGAAGCCTGCTGCCATCCTGCCACCCACCCTGGCCTGGCAGGGGTGGTGGTGAGAGCAGAAGTGAGTGAGAGAGGTGAGCAGCCGGACACCCAAGTTGCTTCTCTGCCACTGGGCTATAGCAGGCAAGAGCCGCAGTGCACTTGCACAGTGCAAGCGGAGAAGCACGTGATGCATGCTCACGTGGGCATTGTATGAGCCAGGCAGGCAGTGTGCAAGGGAGGGAGTGGAGTGGAGCATGCTGCAAAGCAGGGAGCAGGGCTGCAGCTTGGGGTTGAGTGGGGTGGCAGCCAGGTGCTCTCTGAGAGCTTGGATTGCAATTGCTTCAATAAAGAGAAGGCAAAGGGGGAAAGAGTTTTGTGTGCACATAGAGAATGGAGACTGCGTCTCTCTCTCTGTGTGTGTGTTTTGTTTGATGTGTGAGTGTGTGTCTGCTCTGTGCTTGCTGAACTCTGCAAAAGTCCCGAAAAACCAAAAGCAGCAGGAAGGAAACACAGTGGTGTTGGTGGATGCCTTCCAAGTGCTTGACTATGCCCAGGGAGAGAATGCAAGGGAGGGAGGGAGAGGGAGGAGAGGGAGTAGGGCAAAGAATAGTTTGTTTGGTCTCGTTTATTGTAAACGGCAGGAAAAGCAAAGCAGCTCCAACTTCTTTCCTGCTTCTCTGAATGGTGGGGTGCAGAAGCCGCTCGGATCCTGATGCAAGTAGCAGGCTCGGACAGGCCCACAGGGCAACAGGGCATATTTCCAGTGCGCCCTACCCGCGCGGCGTCTCAACTTCCACCCTTTATTACCTTTTCTGCTCAAAATCGGGCGCCCTCACCACATACATTCCACCGCCCTCTCAGTGCCCCAGTCCGGCCCTGGCAAGTAGCTGATGAAGTCTGCTTAACCCCAGGAAGATCATCCCTGCTTTGGAGGGGAAAGAAAGGTGGAGGGGAGGGGGGGAGAAAGAGGAGGAGAGTAATTTTCTCTGTCCCACCCCCACCCCCACCCCCACCCCAACCAGAGCTGTCTAGTGGGGGAAATGACAAGGAACCTTGCAAGCTCCCTTTCCCTCCCATGAGATCTGAGACCTCTTTTGATGTCTCTCACTACAGCCTGCGCTTAAACCTGAATGCATATCAACACTACACTACAGGCTTAAAGGGGCTTAAACAGTTATTTGCTCTCCCCAGGTAATGCTGGGAGTTGTGGTTCTGTGAGGAGGAGCTTGTGCTCTCTAACACAGGGTTGTCAACACACTTGCAAAACTTCAATTCCCAGGGTTCTTTGTGGAGGAACCCATGACAGATAACCTAGTAAAAAAAAAAACCTCTGTGTGTGTGTGTGTGTGTGTGTGTGAATTAGCTCAATTTCACACTTTGTTTATAGGCACAACTAAAGTGGCCATGGTGAGCATATCTGGGCCAAACTGTGATCATGGTGAAGTGGCTGTGTGTCTGTGCCCCACTGCCCCATGGGCACAATCTTACTGATTTATTTGCATTAACAACTAGATTCCCAGCTGCGGCCTCATTGCAAATTAAAGTAGTATTTACTGAGGGGCAGTTTGGATCTGCCCCATCGGGATTGTATAGTGGCAGGAAGAGGGGAGAGTGGCAGGCAGGATTGCCTGGGAAATACCCCATCATTCATTCATTCATTCATTCATTCAACATATTTTTATACCACCCAAAACTTATGTCTCTGGGCGTAATCATGCAGGTCTGTGGGAAATTATTATTCAGAATCTCTTCTAGAAATACAACAGAGATGGAGAAGGAGAGAGAGAGAGAGTTTTCAGCTTTCTCCATGTTGGAGATGGAGTTCCAGTGCATCAACCTTTTGCACCTACTATCCTAATGACCACTAGGGGCATTGGGAGTAGAGGTAGTGAGTGAGGGTCTCCTTACCTGTCTCTACTCTGAGACCCCAGGACTGACTTATTAACACTTCCTGTGCTGAATCACAACCCTTCCCTTCCCCCTAGAGAGCAGATGGAAACATTCATTATGTAGTGCTTTAGATTAGTTTCAGGTCTTTCCTATCCATGTGTACTTTACCAATAAATACTTAGTATTTAGTTCTACAAGGATCTCCATGTGTCTTCTCTAAATAGCTGCAATAACTAAACCATCCTCTGCTACCCACTCTGTAACTGGAGTGTGTGCCCATTCCTTAATGCTCTGCTGTTTTGCCCACTGGAGTAAAAATTAACAACCTCTAACACTCCAAGCATATTCTGGTGTAAAAAGTACGTTCAGCTAATTTAAGTGATAGGATTGTCACTGGTGTAAACATGTTCTGGTGTAAGACATACTGTAGTGTGTTGCAGCTTGTTTTGCAGCGCGGGGGTGTGTGTGTGTGGCTTGAGGGGTGGCGGGGCCTCATGAGAGGGGTCTCCAAAGGCCTTTAGGTCCAGACTCCAAAATTGGCTAGGTGCACCACTGTGTGAGTGCCAGCTGTCATGCCGTATTTCCTGCTCTACAGAATACTGCCTGGGTAGAGATGGTCCTAACATGATTGTTGTCCTTCAGGAGTTGAGAGCTGCTAAATGTTACAGCAGGGTGTGAGGGATGGAGTGGTGGCATGTCAGAAGCTGACTATGCTCATGATAATGGATGCATACAAGCCGTTCATCAAGAGGCAGTACGAGCAGACTTTTCAAACACTTTTATCATGGTTAATATATGCAGTGGTCATAATAATAATATGTCCAGTGGTCACCAAGTGAATAGGCCCTGTGACTGAATACACACATACACAACTTTTCACATTTATGTTGGCAGAGAAGTGTATCTTCATTACGATATTTTAAATATTTACACCACACTCTTCCAAGTCTCTGTGCCCGAGGCAGCTTAAATAATAATAAAATCAACATATGTGATAACTGCACTTTTGGATAGGCTTTTTTCCCTCCAGTTTACTAAATTATAGATTATATTAAAAAATAATAATATGGTATACTATTTCTGATACACAAGCAATGCAACTCAAATAAAATTAAACCAATACTAAAACAAAATCATAAAAATGTAAGAACAGTCCTGCTGGATCAGGCCCAAGGCCCATCTATCCAGCATCCTGTTTCACACAATGGCCCACCAAATGCCTCTGAGAAGCCCACAGGCAAGAGATGGAGGCATGCCCTCTCTCCTGCTGTTGTTCCCACTGCAACTGGTATTCAGAGGCATCTTGCCTCTGAAGCCGGAGGTAGCCTTTAATACTGTATCAGACTAGTAGCCACTGATAGACCTCTCCTCTGTGAATTTGACTAAACCCCTTTTAAAGCTATCCAAGCTAGTGGCCATCACCACATCCCATGTCAATCAGTAGAAAAACTCCAAATATCGAACTATAACAATGAGGATTAAAAGAGAAGCAGCAATAGCAAGATTGATAGTGGTTTTGGCCCTGCAGCCAGTCAGTGAAGAATGGTCTGAGGTGGGGTGTGAGCAAGATACAGTAAACCAGTTTGGACAATACTCTGACTGGCCCCTTTAAACACAAATGGGAAGTGAGCATGCATGTCTTCTTGCCCCAACTGGCACAATATTGTCTAATCATGCTGGAGAGATTGTCCAAGCTGTCCCTCCATGCATGGTTTTGACATTACATTAAAGCTGTATTAAAACTACTATAATGGACACAAGACCATAATATTTTAGGAATTTTTGAGATGTTTAGACTCTTTGGTGTGTAATGAATCCTCATAGGGATTCATTCTGAGGAGAGGTTATTAAACACTAAGGAGTCTAAACACTTGAAAAAATTCCTAGAATATAAATTGAGTAGTACTCCACTGCCTTGCGGATGGGAGGGGATGTAGTTGGCACATGGCAGCTGACAGTTGACACTGTCCAAAGACAGCCAAAATGAATAGAAGAAATGGTGTGTAATGAATCCACATAGGGATTCATTGAGGAAAGGTTATTATACACTAGGAATGTGCACGGAACCATGGAGACACGGTCCGGCACTGGGGGGTGTATGTAGCTTTAAGGGTGTGGGGGGTAGTACTTACCCCTCCTGCCGCTTTTCCCCCTCCGGCGCTCGACTTTTTAGCAAAGTTTGGGGGGGTGGCAGTGTTCCTCCCTGCCGCCCCTGCCCCCGTCGTTGCCCAGCAAAAAGGAAAGTTTAGACGCGCATGCGCCCGTTGCGGCACACGTGCCCCCGTCGCTGCCATGCACGCACGCGGTGGTGGCGACTGGCGCGCGCGTGCCGCAAGGGGCACATGCGTGTACTCAACTTCCTTTTTTGCCTGGCAATGAGGGGGGCAGGGGTGGCAGGGAGGGACACTGCCGCCCCCCCAAACTTTGCTAAAATGTTGAGCGCAAGAGGGGGGAAAGCGGAAGTAGGGGTAAGTACTACCCCTCTTTGCACTAGACCACCACTCACTCTGGGCCACCCCAGCACCCCACAAGTGACTTTAAGGTTTTTCTCCATAGGGAAGAATGGAGGTTTCAGCAGCCCCATAACTGCACTTGGGGGGTGCTGGGGTAGCCCAGAGCAAGGGTACCAACCACCTCCATGGGTTGCTAACCCATGGGGTACTGGGTTTTGTTGTTTTGGAAGTCTTCTGAGTGTAGATTCTTTGGTAGCATATAAGATTTTCAATGACAAACTATGAATCCACTCTCATTGCTAACCTTAAAGACACATAAACTTCAAAAATCACTTTAAAATCAGCCCTTTGCCCAATTCCTTTCAAATAATTCTGATAGCTACCTGGCCCCCCCTTGGGCACTACCACCCACCACACTCTGTTCTTGGACACCCCTTTCCCCCCGACGTGAAGCTATACATTTGCTGACACCTCCATGCTTCTTTATGGAGAAAAACCTTAAAGTCGCATACACTTCAAAAATCACTTAAAAATCAGCCTTTTGCCCAATTCCTTTCAAATAATTCTGATAGCTTCCTTGCCCACCTTGGGAACTACCACCCACCACACTCCACTCTAGGACACCCCTTTCTCCCCGATGTGAAGCTATACATTTGCTGCAATCCTCATTATTCTCTATGAGGAATTCCAAAATAATTTTAAAATTCACCAATAATCAGAGGAGTGTCCGATTGCCTTGGAACTTTGTGGATAGTAGGCACCCCTGGTTGTATACCACCTACCCCACATTTGTGCCCCTAGGTGCTCCACAATAGGGGATATGGGCTGGTCTGGGTCCTATGATACCCCATGAGAAAAATAATTAAAAATATTTCAAATATTCATAAAAAATCATAGGGGTGTCCAATTGCTTCAGGGTTTGCATGGTTGTTGGCAACCATGGGTGCTCCACAATAAGGAATAATGGGCTGGTTGGGGTCCCATTATATCCTATGAGAAAAAAATAGAAATAATTTTCAAAAATTCATAAAAAATCATATGTGTCTGATTGCTTTGGGGTTTGGGTGGCAGGTACCCCTGGGTGCCAGCTACCATCCTACCAATTTTTGGGTGTCTGAACTGGTACGAACCAGTTCGAATGGAACCAGGGGGAGGTTCGAGCAAAACCAAAACCGAACCACCCCCTCCTGGTTCGAACCTGGTTCGAATTCGAACCAAACCTGGCAAACCAGTTTTGTGCACATCCCTAATCCATTCTTGAGTATGCCTAGCAAAACATGCTTAAACTTCAGCTACTTTCTCAAGAGATACAAATCAGTTTTTGTTTTGCACCCATTCATACAGTACTACCTTGACACAGGAATATAGCTGCCTTATGCCAAGTCAGACCACTGGTCCATCTAGCTCAGTATTGTCTACACAGACTGGCAGAGGCTTCTCCGAGGTTATAGTCAGGAGTCTCTCTCAGCCCAATCTGGACTGGAGATGCCAGGGTGGGAAACTGGAATCTCCTGCATACAAGCAGATGCTCTTCCCAGAGTGGCCCCATCCCCTGGGGGAATGTCTTATAGTGCTCACATGTAATCCCCCATTCAAAGGCTAACAAGGGTAGACCCTGCTTCACATAGGGAGCCATTCATGCTTGTTACCACAAGACCAGCTCTCCTCCATTCTTTCATGTTCAAATGTTGATTTCTAAACCCTAAAAATGCCTACTCTATACCAGTATGAGAGGCTATCTTTCTCCAAAGATGGCAAGAAGCAATCAACCATATACATGTTCAGCACTGCCACTGAAAATTCTCTTAAAGTAACATTCAAAGTAAACTTGAGGAGCCTAACCAGCGGGACATGGGAGGAATTTCAGTGGGAGCCAAAAGAATTCTAAGACTACAAACATTTCTCAGAGAATTTTCACAAATCTATAGGAACAGCATAATGTATGTCTGTTAGACCATTCCGATTAAACAACAGAATGTAAGGGAAAGAGCTGATGTAGTAGTATATGAGCTGCTGAAGCGAGCACAAGCTGATGTAGTGTCATGGCTAAGATGTGGTGTAGTGAGCTGTGAAATCTTATGTTGGCCATAAACTCAGTAAGTGATCTTGAACAAGACACTGTCTCTGCTTCCTGTCTGTGATGGCGGGATAATAATAGTTATTACATTTTACCTGATTCTTCCTCAAAGGAGTTCAGAATGATGTGCATGGATACCTCGCACCCACATTTATTTTGGCATGAGCTCATTGAGCAGATTAGGCAGAGAAATAGTGGGCTGGTTCAGATGATACTTCTGGGTCAACCACATGTAATAAGGATAACTGTATGCTGTGGAACTGCTCCTCTACACACGGGGGCGGGGCATCCCAACATGCTGGGAAGTGGCAAGGATATGTGCTTGCACATGTTCTTAAAATGTAGGGTGGGGTCGGTTGAAGAAGTATCATAGGAACCGGCCCAACAGTTGCCCAAATATCACTTGGAAAGTTTTGTAGCTGAGTTGCAGATTTGAATTCAAGTTCTCCCCCCACCTTGCCAAACCCTAATTCAGCACTTCAACCATTACCCCACACTGGCCATCCTTGCCGTTGTCCAGGGGATGTGGTTCTTCATTAGTGGCCGCTCTCCTCCCTGATAACTAAAAGAAGGTGTCAACTCCATGATCCATTTCCAGAAATATTAATTTAGACCATTGGAGCTTAAGGACATAGTTGTACAAAAGAACAGAAGAACCAAACTGGAATCACATGATTTAGATCTCAGAACCTAGAGATGTCACTTTGTTTGATGACTGGATATTATTGGCTTTTGGATCTACACCACTGACTCTCTCATCTGGAGAGCCACACAGAGAATCAAACTAGAGAGATTTGGGATGCTTCTTACTCATGCTTGCCCCTTTGACTTCTAAGGCAGGGTGGAGAGTCTGATTTTATACCAAAAGGAGTGAATGAGGACAACAGCGCAACTCACCCTTCCCCCACCTTTCCTCACTATACTTGACTACTTGAAGCCATCTTCCCTCTGCCTATCTCCCTTTGGGTATAGGAGCTGGGCTGTGGAAGAAAAACTATGCTTCATAGTTTTCAAACTGTGAAAGAGCGATGCTGTGGAAGAACAATGCTATGTTTAAAAGCAGTGGAGTGCAATGAGGCAAAGGGATAAATTTCATTCCACTCCCGTGCACTTCTTTTGGTGTAGAAAAGTTGACCCATCACCCCCATTTTATAGTTGAACAGGCAAGAAAGCTATTAGCAAGCATGTAATTGTCTCAAACGTCTAGTTAGGTCCTGAGTCACAGATATTATCCCAGTCATCCTTATAATATGCAGATCAACCTTACAAGGTTGTTATAAGGATGACTTAGATAATACATCATCATTGCCTGTTGAAACACTTACTTATAAGTTATTTACTTTATGGAACCTTTGTTTCTATTGGAGATTTCTGTTGGAAGTTTACCTTATTGGATCATTTCTTTCTAGCTTCAGTCTAAGAGTTATGGGCAAAGTCTACTGTTAGATCCAATTTGTTCTATTAATGCTGATTGTAATGTGTCCTGTGAGTAATCTTAATAGCTTTCAAGAGATTTAGCAATCATGTTCCTGCTAGTTACACACAGGTATTAAGATATATAGTATCTCCTGGAAGATTCAGTGGGCTGAAGACAGTATTACTGTGGAGGAAAATTTAGCAGCTGTTCTGGTGGCATCTCTGGTTGTCCAGCATAACAGCCTTTATTTGGGATATTCAAAAGAAAATGTGAGTGTAAGTCATAGTGCACTTCTAAATAACGATATTTACCCAAATCCAAGATGAGGTTTTCCCCCAGTTCTTTCCTGCTAAATATGGGGGGTCATCTTACATTCAGAATCTTCTTTCCCTTGGGTGAATACAGGTATAACCTGTATTTAACATGTATCATCTTAAATTCAGAGTCTCCTTCTATTCAGGTAAATACAGTAAAATAAAAAAATGTTATGTGGGAACAACCACAGACAACCTGTCACTCCCATGCTGGATGGATTCCACACTGTCTAGGATTCTGTCTGTTTCTGTCTAGGATCTCTAGGAACACTAGAAGAGAGAGGATTTTTAAAGCGGCAAACAGAACTCCATAAAAGTATTATTTGGAGTCCAGAAGGATGCAATTAATACAAAAAGAATAGCATAAATTTATGGTTGATTAACATAGCAGAAATAACACTATATGGGCAAGGCATCCGCCTTCTTCAGTGCAGAATTCCCAATAGGAGCTGTGTCATTCTAGCCATGACACAATTCTTAGGAGCCATGGAGGCTCTGAGTTCTTGCATGCTGGGGCCAGGTGGTTTTGAGGAGAAAACTGCTGCGTGGGAGCATCTTGCTTCACCTGACAGTGGATAATGTGGTGTGTCAGCCTGTGATTTTCAGTGGAAGGGCAGTGAGGGCCTGTGCTTAACCCTCTCTCCTCTGACTCCTTTTGCCATTCAAGAATGCCTCTCCTCAATGATGCTATTTTTTTATACAGAGAAAACTATGCTGGTCAGTACATCTCTCAGAAATACCAGAAAGTCTTTCATTTGGACAGTCTTTGGACAGAGTGTAGGACTCGGTCAATAAAGGGCTCAGGTTTTAGCAACCAGCCAGATGCCTATGGAAGTTCACAAGCACGGCATAAGGGTCATGACAACAACATCCCACTTTTATTGCTTGTTTGTTTACAGCACCTGACATTTAGAGGCATGCAACTTTTGAATATGGAGGTTCTACAGAAATATTGTGGGCAATAATAACTGAAAATCTATTCTCCATGCTTTTATCTAATCCTGTTTTTAAAAGCCACCTGAGCTAGCTGCTCTCACCATAATGTGTTGGTTGTTGTTCATTGTTAGAACTGTCTTTTACCTTGGCTTAAAATTGGCCAAAGAGGAAGCAGCTGCCCTATCACCCAAGCCGTGATGGTTCCTTATCTCCCCTATACAAAGCATAAACTCAACATAGGGGGAAATCTGTCCTCAGGTACTGAGAAATCACTTTGGGACAGACCCAAAGATTGCTGGAGTTAAATAAGTAAATACACATTAGAGATGTTCTATCAGCTTCCTTATATCTCCGTTGCTCCTGGCAAGCATGCAGCTTTCTTTTGTCAGAACAAGCTGAGGGTTTTCAAGTCTTTCTTCCGCTGAATGCATCAGCAGGAAACCTGTTCTATCATGGTTAAGATGTACTGATAGGAAATCTCCAGGAGACAAAGTATTATATTTCCCCTTTTTTATATTTCTGTAACCACCTCCTTTTCATTCTCCTCTCTTATAAGGAAATGCTTCAGGTTTTTGTCCTCTTCTCCATTAAGATACCTCAGCAAGTTTAATTGTAGCAGAGCCAATGGCAATTACATCAGAAATAGCCTTTCTTTTTATTGTTATTATTACATCTCAAGGAAAGTTCACAAATCTCCTTGTTTGTTCTTTTTGTCTCTGGATTATCTCATTTAATCTCTTCATAGTGTATAGCATAAAGTCAGACATAGGGAAGAGCATAAGAGATATGGAGTAAAATGATATACTAATTAAATTTCAAACCACTCTACTAGCATGTTGGGCACACTGGACCACAAAATTGGGATTCTGTTTCAGTAAGTACTGTATAAAGTGATGAACACTGAAAGAAAAAGAAAAGCCCCAACTTGATATTGTCATTGATAAGATCTATAGCGGCTGTGACTGTTGGTGAAAGAGATAATGGGATTGTGCAAAATATCAATTCAGTGTGCAGTAGCAGTGAAATAGGGATTATTAGAAAAGGGGTGGACAATAAAATGGCTGCTATCGTAAGTCCTTCATCTAAATATCTGGTGCCATTGCATTTGTAATATGGCTTACAGTTCTATTCACTCTCTCTAAGAGGATGTAATATGGTTTCATAGAGTAAGCAAAGGTGGTGAGAGACCAGAGTTCAATAGCAGAGCACATGATGTTTATGGAGAAATTCCTAGTTCAATCCCTGGCCTCTTTAATAAAGATTCAGATAGCAAGCAATGAGAAAGACTTGTCCCTGAGATCTGTTCCTTTTCAGAGTCGAAAAAGAGCCCTTTCTCATGATTGGTGAGAAAGGGATACAAGGTGAGTGGGGAGGAAGCCTTGAAATGCTGACCTCCCCGCAGACAATCCGAGCTGCTTGTCTGGGCACAGAGATCGCACACCCAGATGTGCAGCTGCCCCCTTGGGCAGCGAGTAGGGTCAGGAGCCACTGTGTCACCCCACCTGCCCAGAACTCACATTATGCACTGTGCAAGTGTGCAGTGCATTATGGGAATCTCTCTGGCACTGGCCGGGAGCCCCACAGTCTCTAAAATTAGTCTTAACCTCATTTTGGAGGTGGGCTTCAGAGTCGGTCTTGCCGTCACAGTGCTGCCAGGAGCTGAGGGGCTCCCAGCGGTTTTCACAGGCAGGGGGCTTCCTCAGCTGGTTTCCCCTGCATGTGGGAACAGCCTCAATGTTGAATTCAATGAGCCAATGATTGACTTGGTAGAAGGCAACTTGATACGGTATATGGGATTACCAGGGAGGCACTTTCTCTGCTAGGGGAGGTGAAAACATGTGAGGCTTTGTAGTTTAGAAAAAAGGCCATGGTAGAGGTTAGGAGTCATGTGGGGAAAGGGATTAGAGAAATATTT
Organism: Hemicordylus capensis; assembly: GCF_027244095.1. Lineage (NCBI taxonomy): Eukaryota > Metazoa > Chordata > Lepidosauria > Squamata > Cordylidae > Hemicordylus > Hemicordylus capensis. The sequence goes on along the minus strand of NC_069661.1, from coordinate 41,550,634 downwards.
CTCCCTTTCCCATAATATAGAGATTTTATATTAGGTGGTATATAAATTCAATAAATAAATAAATAATATTCGAACTTGTAATTACCCAATAAAATGGACTGGCATTAGATTTGGGAAAGACAAAAGAAACTTCTTCACATAAAGCATAATTAAAAGGTAGAATTCCTAGCCACAGCAAGGCCACCTGATCAGTAAAGGCAGAGGTTAAGACATAAAACAGTAAATAGAGGGGCAGTGAGGGGTCTGTGGTGGTGACCTGCAATATGTGAGCTTGCCTGGAAGCACCATATATTAGCAGCATGGCAAAATTCCTCCATCTGTATGAAGAGATCAATGCTGATGTGATAGCTCCACACAGATGCCTTTTTGAATGAGACTCCAGACTCCTCAGTGGGCTCAGAAAATCCCCCCTTAAATGAATAAGGGTGTGTGAATTGTGGATGGCAATTTAGTATCTGCTCTCTTCCACAGTTTAAGACAATAGTTTATGCATTTAACTACTAGATGGAATGCAAGTATCAAGAATGTGAAATATGACTGAATAATCCCCCACACAGGAGCCTTATATATCACTGATGTTTTTGATCCCTTGTTTCAGAGGGAAGACAGAAGTCAGAGGGAAGACAGAAACTGTAAAAAAATAATAATGGGTGTGTGTGTAGATTTACACACATACACCTCCTTCTAGTTCTTTTACTGCCTGGGATGGGATCTTGCTGGCTTTGCCCTTTGACCAGGAAGATTGAAGGCAGAGATGTCAGAGGGAAGTAAGTTCAGTAGCTGGTGGGTAAAGGTAAAGTGTGCCATCGAGTCGATATCGACTCCTGGTGACCGCAGAGCTCTGTGGTTTTTCTTTGGTAGAATACAGGTACCAGATGTGAATTGATTCCAGCTGCCTCCCCCTTGTTTGTGTCATCTCCTTCCATGGTTGTCTTGCTATCTGCCTGGAACTTTAAAGATCTGTCTGGCTCTTGTTTCAGTGCCAACCCTTCATTTCATTTTGTCTCCCTGCTTGTAATTTTTAAATGTGGCATTGTTGAAATCTTTCCTTGTACCCTGCTTTGGGACCCCAACAGGTTAGGAAAACAGGATAAAAATAACCTTAATAATAATATAAACAATCTGACTCTGTGCCGGATTTTAGCTGACAGCTTTAGTGAGTAACATGTACCATCTTTGACTTCATCTCCATGATAGGTACAGTGCCTATTTTATTACCTTGGGAACCAACTGCTACTGTGTACTATATTTGTGCCTAGTATAATTGGATACATGACAACAAGGGATCAAAAACAGCTATAAGAAGTATTCAATATAGAAGAAAAACAGCTAGATAGACTGGTATTTATTCCCAACACATTTCAATATATATCTTTTTTCAAAGGGGAAAAAATCCTCCAATGTTCACTCCTGAAACATAATAAGAACTGCTCAAGAAATCCTTGATAGATGCAGCTAACTCACAGGTTTGAGTTAAGTTAGCTAATAGTACCATAGCTAACAATACCATGAATTAACTAACAATGAGGCTATTCTCATGAGCAGCTAAGACCAGGCGATGGCAGCTAAGCCCGGGCTTGGTTGCCCATGAGAACTGCTGAGAGCTATGTGACTACAGGTGGCACCTCAGCGGCAGTGTTCCTTCTAACAGGGATTCCTAAATGTTGTTGATTACAACTCCCATAATCCCCAGCCAAAGGCCATTGAAGCTGGGGATGCTGGGAGTTGTAGCCAACAACATCTGAGAACCCCTGTTAGAGGGAACAGTGCTCAGCAGCAAACCTGCCTAGGGAGCCTACCGGTTAGCCAAGGTTAAGGGTGTGAGGATGCCCTTAACTTGGGGTAACTGCATGTGTATCAGTGCAGGCCGCTCCCAGCTGATCCTGACACAGGAGTGGGCTACTGGCCATCGCCAAGGGGATCTCCACAATGTATTGCGCACTCATGTGGTGTACTGTGGGGTTTCTGGGGGCTGGGATGATGCGTCCCAGTCCCCGCACCCCTGTGCTGCCTGGGGCAGCAGCAGATCATCTGGGCGTGCAATCTGCACACCCAGCCACTCTTCTAGATTGTCTGCAGGAAAGGTAAGCTGCAGCAGCCTTCTCCACCACCTGCCCTCAAGCCCACTCACAGGATTGTGAGAAAGGGCTCAATGCCTAATACAGGACTGTATCATCCAAAAGTAACTCTTATGCAAGGAGCACATCAATATTCTTAACTCAGACGTTAACTGGGATATATGTTAAGCTTTGATATTCTGAAAATATCAAGTATTCTGAAAATATTCATGTTTGGGGATCCAAGATTCCATATCAAATACAGGTGGACCTCCTTATTTGCAGGGGTTCTGTTCTGCAGCTGTACTGCAGATATGGAAATCGCAAATAAGGAAGCATTGATCCCGATGGGATCGTGGGGGTTCCGTTCCCAGTTGGCCATTTTCATCAAAATTTGATGAAAACTGGCTGAAAACTGGCCAATTGGAGGGGCACTTATCTGTCTCTGCTCCTCCCCCAGAGTCATGTTGTACCCCCAAATGCCTGAAAATTGGCTGAAAATAGCACTTTATCCCAAGGGGGCATTACAAGAGCCATTTTGTGGCTCCAAGTCCAAAAATGGCAGCTGGAAAGGGCCTCCACAGTCATTTCCAGCCATCCCTGACCTCCGAATACGTGAGGTCAATGTATTTTTGTTTTGTTTTTCCAGGAAAGCTGAGGTTGGGTGTCATTTCCCCAACCACAGATACGTGAAACTGTGGATAATGAATCTGCGAGTAAGGAGGTCCACCTGGATACATGTTTGTGGTATCTGGGCTAACATATATGTATTTTCTTGGTATATTTTGCAATGGTGGCAAGTCAGCAAAAAGTGCTTGCAAAATGTTGACATGTTAGCCACTAGGCCTTATGGAATCGGAATGTCTTGTTTTCTTTTCATTGTTCACTTGCTGAGGCTCTACACATGATTGGTGTGTATAGCCTGCAGGGCTTCTGCAGGCAGAACGGACCTGCTCTCCCCACAGACAAGCATCCAGCCGTTCCTGAGCAGCCAGATTGGCTGCCCATGTGACTGCCAATTCTGTGATGGTAGGGGTGGCAGGGATTGGGGAGCTGCCCTGCCCCCAGAAGTCCCAGGATGGCCCGTGTGAGTGTGTGGGGCATTCTAGGGAGACCCCCAAGATCAGGAGGGTTGTTGGAGCATCCTGGTCAGGGGTCTCCTTGTGAGTCGCCGTGGTGTAGAGCCATGCCATCATGACCCATGACTGCCAAACAGACTGCCTAACCTGGCTTTACAGATCATGAGTAGCTGCAACGCAGTTCTACACCGTGGTTACTCACGAGAAGACCCCCCGGAGGGGAGGTGAAAATTCACCTCCTGGCTCTGCGTGTCTCCCCAGTACTCCCCATACTGGAGTTTCTGGGGGCTGTGTGGCCCCCGAGCTCCCCAGCCCCCACCGGCTCTGTCACAGAGCTGGCAATTGTGTGGGCGGCCGATCCAGCTGCCCAGGGCTCCCTCCCTGCCCGTGTGCGGGGACAGCGGGCTTAGACCTCTCCCCGCGCACCCTCCAAAACCAGGTCTCACTGATTGTGAGACCCGGCTCATTTTCAGATAACTTAAAACAAGCATAATACTTCATGTGGCTTATTAAAACACATTTTTAAAAGTTGCAGAGCTTCATAGCAAGCATTGAAGACTTAACATTCATATACCACACACACACACACACACACACACACACACACACAGTTGGTTCCAAGAATACCCTTCCCTATGCAGAAGCCCGCTCACAGAAAGCCTATTATCTTATGAAACTGTACTGCAAAGTGTACATTTGTTTATTTCAGGCATCTCCAAACTGCGGCCCTCCAGATGTTGCTGAACTACAACTCCCAGAATCCCTAGACACAATTTTTTCTGGCTGGGTATGCTGGAAGTTGTAGTTCAGCAACATCTGGAGGGCGGCAGTTTGGGGATGCCTAGTTTATTTAAAGGACTTCTATCCTGCACCTTCACAGAAAGTCCCAGGGCAGCTTTAAAAACTCAAATTATCATCAAAACCATAATACAATGTACCAAAAATCCCTGAAAAACAATCAATGTACAAAAAATGAACCATGCACAGAGAGATAAAAATCACAATCACCCGAGATACTGATTTTAAAAGCTCACCTAAATAAGGCAGTATTTATTTTAGTACCTATGGGGGGGGGGAGCCAATGGAGAGCATTTCAGAGGGAGGGGGGCCACTAGAGTAAAAGCCCTACCCCATGAGGCTGCCAAGCCTCAGATGGAGGTGGTATATGCAGGAAGCCCTCTTTGGCTAATCTTGTAGAACAGCACATTCATGTGATCCTTCAGGTATCCTGGACCTTACCTTAACTGTGAAGAAAGCTTTGAAGGTGATAATCAGCATCTTGAATTGCACTTGGAAGCAAACTGATCACTAAAGCAGGTCCCACAAATCTGGAGCTTTATGATGCATGATTCTTGATCCACTCCAAATTCTTGCTGCTGCATTTTGTACCAGTTGAAGATTCCAGGAGGTCTCCAAGTAAAGGCCCATGTAGCGTGCATTACAATAATCCAGTCAAGATGTGATAAGGCCTGACTGGTCCCGGAATGGGCACAGTTGGTGTGCCAGCTGAAGTTCAACAAAAGCCCCATGCATCCCAGCAGACACCTGGACACCCAGATGCAATGCTAGGTCAAGGAGGACTCCCAAGCTGTGAACGTGCTCCTTCACAGGGAGTGCAGCCTGATGAAGAACACATTGATACACCATCTCCAAGCTATTTGGAGCTATTCTGCTTAAACTTCATTGGATAGAGCCCATTTTATTTTCCTCCATTTCCTATATTTTCCATAATTTATTTCATTACACATATATCTTGCCTTTCTTCCATCATGGAACTCAAGGCAGCATACATGGGGTTCCCAGGTGGTCACACATCCAGGCACTGAATATACCACCTGGATCCATTAGCTTCAGCAAGGTACCCTGGGACCCATGAATTAATAGCAATAGCAATAGCAATAGCACTTACATTTATATACCGCTTTATAGCCGGAGCTCTCTAAGCGGTTTACAATGATCTTAGCATATTGCCCCCAACATTCTGGGTACTCATTTTACCGACCTCGGAAGGATGGAAGGCTGAGTCAACCTTGAGCCTTGAGGTCAGGATCGAACTTGTAACCTTCTGGTTACAGGGCGGCAGTTTTACCACTGCGCCACCAGGGGCTCTTTAATAATTTAATAATAATCTTTAATAATTGTTATTCTATAGCATGTATATACATTCCCACACCTGAAACTCATATATGTTCTTCATGCCTATGAACACTCAAACAGGAAGCTCAGAGCTTAGAATAAGAAGAGACTTCTAGCTATTTATATTTTCCCCTGCATCCTTAAACACTAAGTACACGAGCAGTTGTTCCGTCTAGCTTGGGTACTGCACTGCTGATGACAAGTAGTGAAAAGTCTGAGTTTTGTCCAGTTCTATGTCAGAATTATGGGGACTAAGAAATTGCCTGTGGTCTAGAGGGAGCCATTGAGGCTGAGTTTCATTTGTAGTTATTGAAGGCAGGAGCTTTGGAAAAAGTAATGAGACAGGCCTACTGAGATATTTTTGACTGTAAGCTGAAGAACTCTGAGAAACAATAGGTCATGCGTGTGGGGGCTGGGGTGGAATTTCAACATAGAAGTGAACGCCCTAGTCAACAGCAACAGGAAACATGCCTAAATCATTGTTTTTCAACAGTATTGCAAGTAGGATGTTTCCACTGTCTTATTTTATTTACTTTTTAAAAAATAGGATGTCTTTCAGGTGGCATATGAAGTAATAACAATAAACAATGAACTACAATATATAAAACTACAATTTAACAAACACAAAAAGTAAAATGAAGTGCTGATACAATTCCATAAAGTTCAACTGAGCAGACAAAAACTATTTCTTTAAAAGGTAGGTTGCTTATCTTCAGTACATTTTTGTTATGACCATTTTAGTAATGTAGATAGAGCCCAGACTTTTTTCTTATTACAGAATAAACATGGGGCAAACATATCAAGTTTGTGAATACCTGTGTCTATTGTCACATTAACCCAAGCACCTATAATAATCAGTAAGGTGCCTCACACAAGCAAAGTGAAGTGCCTCGAGGTAGTGACACGAGCAGGGAGCCATCCCTGGGTGGCCGAATAGGCCACCCACACAATTACCAGCTCAGTCACAGAGATGGTAGGGGCAGTGGGGATCTCAGAAGTCCCAGGCTGCCCCACGCAAATTCACGGGGTATTCCAGGGAGGCCCCCGAGGCTAGGAGGATTATTGTAGCCTCCCAGTTGGGGTCTACTCATGTGTCTCCATGGTGCAGAGCTGCACCACGGCAGCACACGATCAACTAAATGTAGATAGCAGAGTGCTAGTTTAAGGGGTGGTGTGTTTTATGGGGTTTGCTGCTGGGAGCCACACAGTTCCCATGGCAGCACATGGCCAGGAGGAATCGGGCCAATTCAGCATTTTTCATTGGGAGCTTGTTTTGCACAAGCCATATTCACCCCATTTGCACGTAACACAGTACCACGAATCTAATGGACCCATGGGTCCACTCCCCCTACCACTTCCCTGTCTGAGTTTGGACGTAACAGAGAGAAAGGAGCCTGCAGTCAGGGAGACTGCAGAGAGGAGGGGAAACTGGCTGTGTGGGGTTCCTTCTTGCATGAAGGACAGCCCACACAGCCAATCACAGTCAGAGGAACGGAGGAGCTTCCTCCTTCATCTCCGGTCACAGGGAACACAGACTGCAGTTCTGAATTCAGACGCAAGACAGGCTGTGTTGATCCGCGGGTTGGGGCAACAAAACTCACTACAACTCAAGGGTTCACACTGGAGTTTTAAAAAGAAAACCTTGGGTCACTCACCTTTGCGGAACCGGAGTTTCCTGCATTTGGATGTGCAGGTTTGGCAACCTCTGGCCCCTTAAACTCCGGTTTCATGTTATGTGCAAATACAGACTATGTCTTCCTAAGTTCCTTATATATAAAATGGGAGCAATAATAACTTAGCATTCAAGGATTTGCAAAGACGGAAGGAGAATTGAAACTATGAAGCAGTAACAGTTATATTATTGTGAGAATGATAAAGTGATTTTACATTCATTAAGATGGAGGCCCTTTACTCACAGAAGTCTTGAACTCATGCAAACAGTCTGGAGTTCATGCATATCAGCTGAAGAGATTTCTGCAATCGCCAAAGCTCCAAATTATAGAAGTTATCAATACTTGTGAGTGAAGTGGCTAAAGGTGGTCGAAAGTAATCTCTACAGCAAGCCCTGTAACCCAAAGGCTGACATTGTGGCTGGGAATTGTGGGAGTTGTAGCCCCAAAGCATTTGGGGACCCAAATTTGAGAACCTCTGCTGCAACTGTTTTAATTGTTTTAACTTTTAAAATTTTTAGTTGTTGAAATATGTTAATCTTTTTATCGGTTGTTTTTATTGGACCGGGTCTCACGATCAGTGAGACCCAGTTTGTGGCGCTGAGCGGGGAGTGAGCCCTGGGCAGCCGGATCAGCCGCCCACACAATTGCCAGCTTCCTGACGGAGCCAGCGGGGGCTGGGGGGTGCCAGGGCCGATTGGCCCCTCAAGCTCCAGCATGCCCTGCGCAAGCACGCGGGGCATGCTGGCGAGACCCTAGGAGCCGGGAGGCGGCTTTTCGCCTCCCCTCCGGGGGTCTCCTCATGAGTAGCACCACGGCTACTCACGATCCAATAGCCTGGGTTTGCGGAGCGCTCGCTTCACAAACCCAGGCTAAGGGATAGGCTACTTGAGTGGGTTAGCTGCTCAAGAGCCACCGGGCTCACAGCCAAGCCCAGTGGTTCTTACGATTAGCAAAAATCGGGCTAGGCTCTCCTAGCCCGATTTTTGCTAATCATGAGAATAGCCCCATTGTCTTGTAAACTGCCCAGAGAGCTTTCCCTTTTTTGGCGGTATAAAAATATGCTAAATAAATAAATAAACTTAATGCAATAGGAATTGCAATTCATATATTTCCTTGAAGTTTAATTGTATAGAGGTCTGGCTTAACGCAACCACAATCCTTTCCCCACCCCAGTCTTTCTGTTAGATGCTGCTTTTCTACTATGCCTTCAAGAAAGCGAGAACAAAACAAGAAAAGATCCTAATTCCTAAATCCCTGTGGTATACATAGGTTTCATTATAACAGAAAACCCAACAAGATGCCTCGGTGTGTGTCATTCCTCTGATAGCTCTGAGCTCAGCAGCATTATCCTCTTTTGATCCAAAGAGAATATCAGCTCCCTCTTCCCTGCTTTTTCTGCAGCACACACTTAGGTAAACCTATCATCATGTTACCATAAATCTACTTCCTTAGAAACAGCAGGGATTTGCACAGGCTCTGTATTCAGTAACATCCCCTGTGCAAGCGCTGTGAACTGTCTCTCTCCCCCTCACCCCCGCCCGTTGCTTGTGTTTGGACTCTAAATTAAACCTTTCATATGTCACCGTCACCAACAAAATTGGAAAATCTGCAGAAGTTGTTCTGCTGTGACTTCTTTATTATCTTTGAGTAATGCAAATTTACTTCAAAGCAAGGGAAGCAAGGCAGCCTCAAATAACTACTGTTCCTATTAGAAACGCCTACAATAGTGTTGTCATTTTGCCACAAAGAATAAAATTATATCGGTGGCTAAAGAACATCCTCTGTTAGCATCTTTTTTTAAAAAATCATCCCTTTCTTGTAATACTCACAGAAGAACTCTTGCAGACCAATCAACTACTGTACGAAGGAAGCTTCTCATAATCTCTGTCTGGTGGAGGAGCTAGTGAGAGCCCTTTCTTTTCCTGCTAACCCCAGGTGAGCTGTGAAGTGGGTATTAGGACTGTGACAATGTAGATCACCTGTCTGCCTGACAGGAGGCACCCACACAGGCAAAGGTGGGTGGGAGAGTGCCAAAGCCAGGCTTCACCTGGGATGTCCTGTTCCTCTGGCCCTGGTGTGAATGCATATCACTTTGATTTGGAGGGGAGACCTGCTTCATTTCAGCCCAGTTTGAAGAAGAGGCTGCAGCTGTGTCTCTCTCTCTTCCTGCCCTGGCTGAGTCTCTCTCCATCTTTTTGACCCACCCCAGCTTTAACTGGACCTGCACAGGCTGACCATTCACCAACTGGGGGAGACTGGTTGGATCGGCCATGGAGGACAGGTCTATCTTTGGCTAATAGTCTGGTGACTATAAGCCAGCTCCAGCCTCAGAGGCAAGCTGCCTCCGAATACCACTTGCCGGGGTGCAATAGCAGAAGGGAGGGCTTGCCCTCACCTCTTGCCTGTGGGGTTCTCAGAGGCATCTGATGGGCCACTGTGGGAAACAGGATGCTGGACTAGATAATCCTTGGCCCTGATCCAGCAGGGCTGTTCTTATGTCTGTATGTAAGAGAGAGCGAAAGAGTGCTGTGGCCCATTCTGCAACCCCCAGCCTTGACCTCTGCCCTCCGCCAGCTCCAGCAGCCCTGATCGCCACTGTGAGAGGCACAATATACATACCATATATTGAGGCTATTCACATGCTCATGCAAAACCAGGCTAAGGGAGCTCAGCCCAATTTTGCAAGTGCACGTGAGCCACTAGGATCACGCCCAATCCTGGCAGCAAATCCTCTTAAGTAGCTTCCCCTCAAAACGGGGTTAGGAGAGTGAGTGCCATTTTGGGCAGACTCAGGGGCGTAGCTAGGGGAGAGGGGGCCTGTGTTCATCCCTCTCTCGGGCGGGCCCCCAGAGTGAGGGAGACAATGAAGAAAATAGGGAGGGATGGAGCTGGAGGGCCCTCAGGAGCTGGGGGCCCGTGTTCTTTGAACACTTTTGTTCAATTATAGCTATGCCCCTGGGCAGACTGCAGGGAGCCCAGGAAGGGGAAGGGAGAATCCCCATGATGCATCGCACACTCACGTGGTGCATTATGATATTTCTGGGGGGTGGGATGTGTCCCTTCTGCCTCAGTGCATGGGGACTCATCTGGGCAGGCAGTGAGCCTGACCTTTTCCTTTCAGACTCCCCTTTTCTTTTTTCTTCCCTACGTTCTCTGCAGCATCCCCCCTGGGACAAATGTCCAAACAAACAAACACCGAAAGATTACTGGATAGAATACAACAGGAACTACTAGGGCTCCATGATCCTATAAAGCTGCCGACTCTGACCTGACTCTTTGGTCTAAGGAACTCATTGCTTTGGTGCTGACTGAGCTCCCTGCTTGTTTGATTGCTTCTTGGCTCATCTCCAGGCCACCAGACTTAACAGTTGGATCATGTGCTACATTTTTGCAGCTGTGAGTTTCAGGCAAGAGGGTTTCTTTTAAACTAATCAGCTCCCCTAGCTGTGGTAGAACTGATATCAACATGGCAACAATAAGAAAGAAAAGGATGAAGTGACAAACACCTAGAGATTATGAAATGCTAATCAACTGTTTAAATTAGGTTGGCTTGGCTTCTTTTCCATGTGAAAATCCATGATAAAAAGTGGAATAGACCTGAAACCACACAGTGAGCACCACCACTATCTAAGTGGATTAATGCTCTGTTGAATCCTTTTTTCTTTTTGCCATTATGCTTTCTTTGGAGGGCTTCCATATCTTTTCTCCTTGCAGAAGCTAAGTGGGTCTTTTTGCAGTGCCTGCCTGCCTGCCATTCATTCCAGTATCCGGCACCTCACAAACGTCCATGGAGGTTTCATTCCGATTATTGTGCAGTGGGGGTAATGGGATGCAAAGATAAAATAAGTGGAAGGGCAAGACTGAGAAACCATCACAACTGAGGGCCAACCTTGAATTATGAGCAACTGTGTAGTTGCTAAAGCCGTGCTTGCACCATTTCCCTATAAAGCAGGGGTGGAGGTCTATGTTTTAGACCAAAAAGAGTACATGTGGGAGGGCAATAAAACCCATCCCTCCCATTTTAAGCAAGTTTCTCCAACCCAGCTCTGATACTGGATCAGAGGTGCACCTAGGTAATTTTTGAGCCTGGACCTAAAGGCCTTTGGAGGGCCCCCCTCCCCTTCAAATTAAGCATCATCGTGCTCAGCTAGGTGACCACGCCATCTGGGACAGACTAAAGAGGATTTGGTGGCTCCCAGGGGCTGTGGAGGCCCTGGACTTTGGCTCGGAAGTCCAGGGGTAAGAGCACATCTGGATGTGAACTACACAAGAAGAAAAATGGTTTAAATCAGCCAGTGTAGCAAGGTATGTCAGGCAAGGGAAAGGGTTTTGCTCCCCTCCCCCATGTGCTTTTGGGATACCATAGTTTAGTGGCAGAGCATCTGCTCTGAATGCACAAATTCCCAGGTTCATTTCCTGCCGTCTCCTGATAAAGACTCCTGCCTGAATCCTTGGAGAGCTGCTGCCAATCAGTGTAGACCAGGGTGGGCAAACTTGGCCCTCCAGCTGTTGTTGAACTGTAATCATTCTCAGCCTCTATGGATGGGACTTGTCGTTCAATAACAGCTGGAGGGAAAAGTTTGCCTACCCCCAATGTAGACAATATTGAGCTAGAGAAACCAATGGTCTGACTCGGTATAAGGCAGCTTCCTTTATTCTTCTATACTATTTGGTATATATCTCCCCACTTTATAGACCAACTGGGCAAACCCATCTCGTTTGGCCAAAAATGTGTCTTAGGCTATTAAGTATATATCAATAGAATTCCAAGACTACAGTACAAAACTACATATTCCAGAAAAGTTTCACTGGACTCATTTGAGAACCATAATGTTAATTTGCATTCATGTGTTGCCTGCATGATGCCAAATTCTTCCATTCTCCCTGCACTTTGCATTTCTGTACATTTGCTATGAACATTGAATGTGTGTCAGCTCTTTTATATAAGATGTTAAGTACCTGAGACTTCTTTGTTTATACCAGCTTGGAATATCATATTCATGCTACATTACAATAGCTGCCTTTTCTTGCTTTTTCCTTTTTTCTGCTGTGTTCCCTCTTGACTACCAAAATGGTATTTGTAGTTGGCTCCATTGAAGTTGCACCTTTGTGTATCGCACAAGTTCATTTATCTGAAACTCAGTAATCCAAAACTGCCTTTCATTCCAAATGGGTTGGCAAGCCTGTTAAATATGAATAATGTCTGTGCCTCACATTTCTCATCCAGAGGCATCAGAGTATTTGCAGAATCTCTGATTCTGGAGAAGTATTAGGTATATTTTTAAACTGGGCTAACTCTTTAGCTAAGGAAAGTGCTGAAAGCTGATACCAGGTTTTACTTAAAGCAGATCTTCAAGGTTATTCTGAGATTTCTGCTCAATCAAAAATGTGAAGCAGGTTTGAGAAAGACACAAGCCCTGTTCAATGCATAAACAATCTGTACAGTTATTCTTGCATTATGTTCAATGTGTATACAGCAATACACACGATCTGTATTCTATATTTTTGATGGGCTCAGTCTTTGTATTGATATTGACATAAACAGATGTACATTCATATATTGAGCCTGTTCTCACAACCACAGATTCCTGGGTAGGAGGGGATTAACTCAGAAATATGTGGTTGTCTGGAGTACTGGAAATCCTCCTGACTTCACATTTCCAAACCTAGGTAACTCAGATCTGCTACCCAAGATAAAAGTGAGGTAGGACAAAAATGGATCCATCCTATCTTTTTGTCTTGGTCATTTGTGCCATCACATTTTAAACTGTTCCAGGGAGCCAGGGGCTGTGTTTATCAAAGAGTGCTGTGGCTAGCAGGGCCAGGCATAGTGGAGCTGCTGCAGTACTGAGGGCTGCTTCCACTCCTTGTGTGATGCATTGTGGGATACTGGAGGGCCCAGTTTGGGTTTTTCCTTGTTTGGAGCATGTGGCAGTCTGATTGTGTGGGGTTTGGGTAAGTAAATCCAACGGGGGGGGGGGTCGGGTTCTCCAGGAGGCAAGAGCATACTTCCTCTCCAGCCCTCCCCCATGTGGCTGTGTGATGGAGTCCATTATATTTACTTGCATTCATATGAATGCAATTGAATTTCAAATTAAGAACTGGAGGTTAAACTTTGTGGGACTTTGCTTGGCACAAACAACTACCAGACTCAACCTTTTCATCCTAAATGGTGCTGTTGATGGTGATCAGCCAGGATAATTTACCTATCTCTCAGATTCAAAAATAAGCACTATTGATTACATAATTGTCTCCAGAGATCTGTTCCCATTTGTTGAGAGCCTAAGGGTTGTCCTTAAATTTGACAGCGATCATCTCCCAATCTGCCTTCAACTAAAGCCCTTCACTCAGCAAACTCATACTGAGGACCACTATCAGCTCCCCATATTCTCAGAAGGGAGAGCCCTTAGTCGGGCCAGATGGACCCTTCATGTTGATCAAGTAATAACTGGGCTGCTTGCTTCAGAGTGTGTTGAGCATCTCCAACTGCCATGAGTACTGTTAAACCCTCTGGCACACTTCTGGAACTTACAGCACTTTAGTCTGTGAGCTTCGATGGCACCTAATCCGCAAGAATAGTGCACATCTGCGGCAGCACCAACACCACTCCAAGTCCTGGTTTGATAAAGACTGTGTTAATGCCAAAAAAGCTCTCACCACCTCCTACCATATTTACAAAGCCAGCAGTGGATCAATGGCTGCACAGGATCTCCTCCAGCAGAAGAGGAAATACAAACAGCTGCTGGTAAGAAAGAAAAAAAGAAGCTATGAAAAACAACTGGGCGTGACTCATCCAGGCAGTCTGAACCAATGACTCAGCCTCTTTCTGGTCCCTCACCATGAGCAACCATGGCAACGGTGCGATCCATCTAGATTGCCTCATTCCCTACGCCACAAAAGGGCTCTGGGGAAAACACTTCTAAGATCTTTATGAGGATTCTTCTGCATGACGCAGATGCCCTGGGCAAGCTATAGAGGACACGAACTACCATAAAGCCAAAATCATGGCCTTTGCCAAAAAGCCTAAAACTCACTTTTGGCATATAGACGGGCACAAGATTGAACAGTATCCTTGCTTTAAGTATTTGGGGGCAGTCCTTCACTCCACTGGCACTAGAAGGGCACATGGGGACTACGTTGCTTTAAATGCGTAGAGGAGTTCTTCTGCCATCCTTAAGTTTCTTTGGATAAAAGGCTACTATATACCCGTAGTGCTTAAACTGTACAAAGCTAAGCCACTAGCACAGCTTCTCTATGGTGCCCAGCTGGGTCCCTTCTCCAACTTTGCTCCATTGGAGCATGTGCAATCAAAGTTCTTAAGAGCAGCCCTTCAAGTCCCAAGATGTCTTTAATGTTACCTTGCAATTGTAGACCAGCTTGATGAAAGTGGAGGAGGGGTCTGGATTACCATACTCAACTACTGGCTCAAGTTAACTCACTGCTCCATTGGTCTGGCCCCCCTAACCCTAAGCTATGATTTCCAATCCCACTGGAAGTGGTCAATAAGTACTAAATTATTGTCCCTGTGCTATCCCCTCACCTCTTAGGTAGTATGAGCTACGATCCAGCCAAGGCTCTCATCAAACGGCGGATTACAGACATAAAGCATCACTGTTACAGGCAGCACTCCAAATTTCCTCATGAGCAAGTGACTTAAATATTTTGCCTCTCCTGTGGCATACCTAACTCAGCTGGAAGTAGCACAGGAGGCCACGCTGCCATGTTCTCCCCTCAGCAGTGCTTGAAGGTTGTTATATGAAGATCCCATTTCCGGAACAACATTGCCCATGTGACTCTGGGCAAGTAGAAACAACTGAGCATGGCCTCCAGTGCTCATTTTACAAGGATATCCGCTCCACCCTCATTCTACCACCATAACTTAAGTATCCAGATCATACGGACCAATTATACACCTTCTTACTGCTTTCAGATTCCAACTCCTACATCACTTACCAAGTTGCAAGGTTCTGCGCAGCAGCAATTAAAATCTGGTGGTTGATGTCCTCCTGTCTAGCAATTGACTTTATGGACTAATTTCAGCATGCCCTCTACCTGCTGCCTCAGAGCAGCCTTGCACTCTTCCAGCTCTACAACTCTACAGCATTCTGGCTTGTTAGCCTGCCCTAAAACTTCTGTCATGTTACCCCTGTATGATTGTATATGTCTTTTTTTAACTTTTTAAATGCCTCTTATAGGACTTTATAATGCATTTCTGCCTCCTTCTATAATGCTCTTAATTTTATTACTACTCCTGATTTTTATAGCTTTTTAGTATATGCTTGTGTTGTTATTCACCTACATGCTTTTAATATTTACTCCTTTATAATCATAGTTTTATTTTGAATTTTACTTCTATTTTTGGTCTCTTATAGCCTTAAAATAGGTTTGTATCTTATATTTAGATATTTATTCACAGGCTTTTAATATTTGTTCTTTTATGTAATCACCCCTTTTACTTTATGCTGGTCTAAGACCATACTAAAGATTGATTGAGTGTGTGTGTGCGTGTGTGTGTGTGTGTGTGTGTGTGTGTGTGTGTGTGTGTGTGTGTGTAGGACTGTACTTGCTTTCATTTTAAAAGTGAACCAGGATACAGACTCCTTCAACTGGAGGATACAGATAGAAAGTGTACTGATGTACCTGTGTTCAACATAACATGTAAATAACTGCATACAGATATGTACCTATGAATACCATACACAGATATTACTAGTGTAATAACATAATGTGTGAATATGACTATAGAGACATATTGTATGAACACACAACTTAACGTGTGAATAACCCTAATGAATTTTGAAAAAACTAGTAAAATGTCTCAATTGGCTTCCACCCATCCCTAGTGTCCTATTACAAATAAAATAAGGGATGGTGAACATTCAGGGAACCATTATTATTATTATTATTATTATTATTATTATTGAAATGAAACCCGTTATTCAAAGCATTCTTGCTACCATTTTGACCACATTCCAGGGGACTAGAAATCAAACTGTTCTGGTGGTATGATCTTGAAGGATTCCACCCTGTTCATGGGCTGAAGTGTATTGTGAGTTGGGGACTGGTGAAGTTTGTTCAGTCAGTCTAGTACTGTCCTTCTACTGTGCCCTTTTTCTTTTCCTCTCAACCTCAAGCTGCACAAACAGCTGCTATGCTGTTCCTGGTATTTTCTGAGCCACTGAGGCTTCTAAGAGCAATTGGGGTCTAT
This sequence comes from Hemicordylus capensis, assembly GCF_027244095.1. Taxonomy (NCBI): domain Eukaryota; kingdom Metazoa; phylum Chordata; class Lepidosauria; order Squamata; family Cordylidae; genus Hemicordylus; species Hemicordylus capensis. The sequence goes on along the minus strand of NC_069661.1, from coordinate 41,534,481 downwards.
TTTAACTTAAATAATATGGTACTGTAGTAGTTAGGGGCAGGATTCAACCACTTTTAATACCATGTATTACTAACAGAGCTGAGATAGATGTGACTTTTCCAAGTGCTCTATTATACGTAATAGTAACATCATTCAGCTCTGCTTCGGGGTAGGAAGTGATCCCTTTCTATTACAGGTGCCACTCTAGTTCTAAAAGCTACATCAATTGAAAAAGAGGTGACAATTTACTAAGTATCAAATTACCCAACAGTAAAAGAAATATTTGTAGTAAACAAAAAAAACATGTTTGAATGCCATGTTGGGTATCAAACAATGGCTGACATCCAGACTACCATATGTACCTGAATCCAATACTAGTTTTTTCCAAAGTTCTTCGACATTAGAAATCTGGGGGTCATCTTAAATGCAGAGTCATCTTCCTTTTAGGTAAATATAGGTATAACCTGTATTTAACCTCTATTTTTAATAGGTCTCATCTTAAATTTAGAGTTGTCTTGTATTTGGGTAAATATGGTAAGTTACTAAATAGTACTACTCAGGACAGGAGTTACTCTAAAGGACGACTTAAGTTCAGTACTTCCGTGTCAGCCACTGAGATGAAGCTGCTGCATTTAAGAAAGCCACGGAACAGTTTCTAAAAGCCAAACGGGAAAATAGCTTTGTTGAGAGCAAGAAGCATATTCTCAAAATCGTTCCTTGTTCACTTTAGTTGCCATTGAAATATAGCAGCAGCAAACCTTCAGCACATTTGGTGTGCATTGTGGGCACCCACTGTGAAACCATATGTCAAATATTTGATTAGAGCATCACACTTTTAAAGCTTAAACTCTTCAGGAGGGCTGTGTTGATATCTGGCACAGCACTAACTGTGATAAGAAATCGCTGGTAGCAATAATATTGATGTTTCAACTAGCCTCGTGTGAATTGTCCTCTGAGAAATTTCACTTAATCTTACCAAACTCTTCTGGCTGCCCTAAGGATTATCCAGATGTTTTCTCCCAAGTAGAAACTCCAACATTTATTTCTTTGTTTGAAGTATTTTATTTATTTAAAATCTGTATGTCGGGCCTTTCTACTGGAAGTACACAAGGTGGCTAAGAGTACAAATTAACACAGTAGTTTGGATTCCCTTTCTCTGAAAGACTGAATCTTTCCCCAGAGAAAAGACCTCTTCCATCAGAGGAAAACTCTTGTAAGAGTCTTCTGAGTCCAACCCAATACAACATTCTCCTCCAATTTTCTTTGTGTGAAATTCCATGAAATTCAGTCCAAGAACATGCAGTGCACAGGGGAGACAGCCCTTGAGAAATGTTCCTAGTAATTCCTCTTTTGCTTTTACTTTAAATCCCTCAGACGTTTTGCCAAACCTCCAAATTTGCCTTGAAATTGACTTTAGGTGAAATTTGGTGGGAACATTTTGAACTGAATTTGACCTTCATTGGGTAATGATGCACATGTCCAAACATGTTGCCCAAATGCAAGGATGTTGTGCTAGATAGTTCTACTAAGGCTGGAGTTTGCATTACAGACTAGTTGTTGTTGCCCTAGTGCAAGGGCAAGGGTTGTTACCCTAGTGCAAGGGCGTTGTGCAAATGAATTCGGACTAGTCCTTGCACTAGTAGATGTTCACAAGTTGTGAACAATGCTTGACATTGCTCAAGAAAACATGTTGCCCAGAGCAGACTTTCAGCTTTGGATGGTTGTTCTTTCATGGGACTTATTAGGACATTTTGGCCCTTATTGAATTGGCTGGTGATTAGGGTCTTTTTTGCCTGCCCCACACTATGCTTTATAGTCCCATCTCCGGCACCCCCTTGAACCCCCCTGGTCCGCTCCGCTCCGTGGGGGTTTCCTGGTTTTTTTCTTTACATTTACCCCCTCCGGGGGAGTTGTCCAAGGTGGCTGTGGGGGTGGGGTGTCCATGGAGGTTCCCCCTCCCCCCTGCTGGCCTCCCTTATTCCAGGAATCGGCTGTTTGGCTGCTCTTTGGCTAGTTTTCAGCCTTCCCCCCTTGGTGTGGTGGCCATTTGGGGGGTCGCCACTCCTGAGCAATAGACCTCTGCATGGCCTGGGTCATACCTGGCCATACAGAGGCCTATTGTGCAGGTGTGGTGGCCTCCAAAATGGCCACCGTGCCAGGGGGGAGTAGCCCGAAAACCGGCTGAAGAGTGGCCAAACAGCTGATTCCTGGAATAAGGGAGGCTGGCAAGGGGAGGGGAAACCTCTGCAGCCCCCCCCCCCCCACTGCTGTCTTGGACAACGGGGTAGGTGTACAAAAAATTGAAATGTTAAAAAAAATTGTGAACTCCCAGTGGGGTTCAGTCCAGGGTCAGACCAAATCGGGGGTGGTTCAGTTTGACCCCCAACAGTCGAACTGGTTTGATGTCAAACACAATGTATGCCAAACCTGTTTGTATATTCCTACCGTGAGCCAGTGTGGTGTAGTGGTTAGAGTGTTAGGCTAGGACTGGGGCGACCTGAGTTCAAATCCACATTCTGTGATGAAGCACATGGCATGACCTTTCTTTGCAGGTCACAAACTTCACAGGTTTGTTCGGAAACTAAGGAGGAAGCTACTTGGTATACATATGAGTTTGATATGGAGTGAGAAAAAGTGGGCAGGTAAAGAATTAAGCACTATCATCTCTCCACTCAATTTCTTCCTCCCTCTAGGCACTTTGCATTGCAAAGTAAGATGTAGGTACCGCGTTACACATTTAAGTATGTAAATGGTGATTTGACATTAAAATTACCTTCTTCAAAGTTGCCTTGCTACTGTCTGACAAAAGCGTCTCTTATATCTAAGTGATCATCTTCTGATATTTCCTGTTTCACTAATTGCGAATGTTCTCCATTGTGGTTCACTTCCAGATTCTCCACTATTACCACACTAGAAGAGTGACTCATAAGTGCAAAACAAAATAGCTACAAATTGATATTTTTGGATAAGGAACAGATGCCACTGAATTTATACACACAGCTATCTATGGTGCATTTCAGACTTGGATAAATAAGGCTCTGTACTTTGAATGACCTGGCACTCCCATAGATGGTAGCAAAATGTGCTTTCCATTGGGAATAGCTGGTGACTAAACCAGTAACAAACATGATGAACAAAGGACATTTTCCCTCAATAAACAGAGCAGATCATATAATCTACACACTATTCAGATTTTTAAACAGGGAAGAAACACAAAATAGCGATCATTATGAACTTGTGACTTAATGGAGAAATTGGGACACCCGCTGATTTTAACATTGTGATCCAATAGTCACTAGGATACAGAGCAAGAAAATTAGCAATACAAAATAAAAGTCAACTGAGAATGGAAATGAATCAAGTTTCTGATAATATTGTATTTGTTTAAGTGGCTGTCAGGATGCTGCCATACTTGGTTGCCTGTGTGGCCCTGTGAAGTCCAGCAGAGAGCATGGCATCCCTTTTGGGGGCTTCTATCTTCTCCCAAAGGGAGTTGGGGTGAAATGGTTCTGGACTGGTCAGTTCCTGTTGGGGTTGAGCAGGCAAGGCAGGGAGAGCTGCAAGGAACAACTCCAGTGGGGCAACCATGTTGGGCATGGCAGGAAGCAGCAAGTGAGCCCAGGGAAAGGGTGGGGCTTGGAGTGGGCTTTAAGCCCTGTCACTTCTGTACAGGGGCATTTAAAGCCAAAGCAGCTGATGATGAGGGCTGCTCTTGAGTATGGGAGTTGGAGGTTCTCTGCCTGGAGAGGGAACAGGTTGGATGCAGCAAGCCAGGAGGAGGGCAGAGGTGATGAAGTAACCTCCTCCCCTGACCTACTCTGAGGCTGACCTTGTCTGTTCACATCCTGTAATGACCTTGTCTGTTCACATCCTGTAATTCTGGGTTCAAGAAAGGCCAGGAACACATCTTCTCCCCCTTGGAGACTTACAGAGGTACTTTGAGCATTTTCCTGATTTTAAAATAAAATTAAAGCAATCCAGTTATGTTTTCTGAGACAATAGAGCTATTAACAGGATCTGCAAGTAAGCCTCACAGATTTCAATGAGGCTCACTCCTAAGTTAATCGGGCACTGGATTTTATTTATTTATTACATTTATATCCACCTTTACTTCATCATGGAATTCAAGGCCATTTATGTGGGGCTTCCAGGTGGTCGCTCATCCAGGCACTGATTAGATTTAGACCTACTCAGCAAGGTGGCTGCATCATGTGCCTTCAGACAATGCATGGGGCATGCAAGGCATGGTTGGTTTTGACAAATGATATTTGTTTAGAACCATTTAAATAATGCGTTTGACAATCAGACACAGTTTATTCAAATTTCTAGTGCCTAAAATCATAGACAGATTGGGCAGGTTCAGATGATAAATGAGCCTGAAAGCGCAGTAGATTCATACAGTCTTACTCCCCGCTCCTTTGTGCACTGAAGGAAGAGATAGACAGCTTCCACTTTAGATTATCTATGTGTCATCAAAAATACAAGGTTCAGTGGCAATTTTTAATTACATACATTATGTAGTTATGTATACATGAGTATGGACGTATGGACATACGCACATATGGACACATACGCACATACGCACGTATGGACCCGCAATTCCAATGGACCTGTGGTTTTGTTCCCCCACCACCCACCCATCCACCCACCCTCCCATCCGAATTTGGACTTACTGGAGAGTTCCCCCTCTGCAGTCAGTGAGACTGCAGAGAGGAAGGGAACTAGCTGCCAGAGCTTCCTTCTTGACTGAAGAACAGCCCTGGCAGCCAATAGCAGCTGGAACGAGGGAAGAGTTTCTTCCCTCAACTCTGATTGCAAAGAAACCAGACTGTGGTACTGCATTTACACATAACACTGGCACCACAGAACTTGAGTTTCAGATGGTGAACCTCACTACAAACCAAAGGTACAACTCACTGTCCAGGGAGGGAAACTGCGGGTCCATTTTCTGCTGTAACTACAGTTGACCGCACTGGAACATTTGGAAAATGAAACCAGAGGTCCCTTCACCTCTGGTTTTGAGTTATGTGTGAATGTGGCCAGTGTATTGTTCAAACACACCAAAATCAAACTGTTGAAAACCCTTAGCTTCAAGTTCTCTGAGTGCTTACAAGTTATCTGAGTTTGGATGGTACATGAAGCTGCACTTTGCTTACAATTAAAAGCAGAAGCTTTAAATGTCTTCCTCCGACACATGAAGGGAGGGGATAGAGCATGTTTGTTTGTTTGTTTGTTTATACACTTATATCCCGCTCTTCCTCCGAGAAGCTCAGAGTGGTGTACATGGTTATTTTTATCCTCACAATAACTCTGTGAGGTAGGTTAGGCTGAGAGATACATGACTGGCCCAGAGTCACCCAGTGAGTTTCATGGTTGAATGGGGATTCCAACTTGGGTCTTCCTAGTCCTAGTCCAACACTCTAACCCCTATGCTATATGAGTCTGTGGCTCTCCAAAGCTCAGTTGTGATCCTCTGACTCAAATGTGCTTATTGGATTTTTATGCTGCTTTCTATTGTCTTGATTTTTTTAAAATTATTTTTAGTGACAGACATGTTTTACAGCATAACATCAGCAGCTCAGAGCTGCTGCAAGCTCCTAAGGCACCTCAGTTGGCAGCTGCAACATCAGAACAAAAATTAGTGGGGCACAGAAGGGCAAAGTGTGGGTGAGCTGTGTCGCACATATTAGACTTCTGAAGCAGAAATAGAGGGGCAGGTGGAACTACTTGTCTGAGGAGGTACTTTCCCCTCTTGGAGCTGCCCTTGGCCATTGGTCTTGAGTAAGAGTGCAAATGCTGAAAGTAGCATGCCCATACTTTGGGAGCACTAGTGTGTGTCTGTGTCTGTGTCTATTTATTTATTTGGCATATTTGTATACTGCCCACATTGCTAGGTGGTTTACAACATTAAAATAAACCAAGAAATTTTAGAACAATTTAAAATATTAAAAAGTTCAAATTAAAATAGCTACCCATAAAAAAACTACCAGATAGTTAAAAAGCTTGGCTGAAGAGATGTGTCTTTATTTGTTTCCTAAAAGCTGTCAGGGATGGAGCAGCTCTAATCTCAGCAGGAAGTGCATTCCACAGCTCTGGGTCAACTACAGAGAAGGCTCGCCTCTGAGTCGTCACCAGATGAGCCAGCAGTACCCTCAGATGAACTTTTCCTGAAGATCTTAATAGGCAGTAGGGTTCATAACGAAGAAGGCGTTCTCTCAAATTTCCAATGTAAGTAGCGCTCTGGAAGTGTGGGAGTGCTACTTTAAGTATTTGTGCTCTTGCAGCGGTTCCTTAAGAGCCCACAGCATCATGGGTGGCTTAGAACTGCCCGCATTATGCTGCGGATCATGTCAGACACTGTATTTATAGCATTATATTTTAGTTTATTTATGGTATTGTAAGCTGCTTTTGAGCCACATTTTATTCCTGCAAAAAGCTACATATACATTGAAATAATCCATGAATAAAAATGTATCTGTTATTTTCTCAACCCACTCATTAAAGCCAATGCCAATGTTTTGAAGATCAGAATTATACATAGGTGCTCACATTGAAGTATCTTCCTGGTCCATATATAGTCTTCTATATATGGATAATCATTCACAATAAATTCAACACAATAAACTCAACACAATAAATTCAAATATACAGTATCATAGGACATGTATTTTGTTTGGTACTCTCCAGTAGAAGTTAATTGCAAGTAACATGATTCCTATTTATTTCCATGGGAATTATTCATTGGCCACTTTGGTTGGATTGAGCATGACATTTCCAGGGAAGACAAATTAGAAACCTTTTATGTAAAGATATATTGGCATGCTGAGAACTTGTATAACTAAAAATTTCAGATAAGCACCTTGACTCCTAAGCAATTCAGATAATATGCACTCGCTTTCACCACCCGACCATGGTTACGGTGTGGCATCTGTCAGAATAATGTCCTTGTCAATGCAGCCCTCCCCTGCACCAAACACTGGCTATCTGTATGGGGGCGGGGGGATTACAGTCACATTAGACAGGAATGAATGTGCATCTTGGCTGACATTTGAGAGTGCATCAAGAATGATGTGCCATTGGACCAGCATTTCTACCTTAGTCTGAGACACATTAATGGATGACGGAACGGAAGATCTTACTTAACATGAGATGTAATATGAGTACCGGTACATATCTGAGTTAACATTCACCAGCCATCTTTGAATGATTATTCCAGAATCTGACATTTGTCCAGCATCCAAGCAATAGATGAGACAGTATTCTCTCTTTTCAAAAAGAGCAGGCAACCTCTATTTCCTGGTGGGCATTATTTCAATTAAAGTGAGAAGTGCATTTCCTGTCTATATGAAATACAAGAAACGCATTGTGGCTCTGGCATTTACCTTTATGCAGTCACTCTGCTGCTTGTCCTTATCACTTATCCTTTTGGAGTGTTTTGATAAACTTATTGTATGAAAATGCTCTATAAATTTTAAGTGCCTCTCCATGGGAGAAAAATGCACAATCCATTCCCATTGGAGAAAAAGCGATTGCATTTCTCTGTCATTGATTCTTCGTGCTGAGAACCTGACCTCCTGGTGTTTCCATATCCAAAGCACCAGTTAAGTGCACTTACTGCTATTTCTGCTGTTGTGACGTTCAGATCCTGACTTGCCTTCATATCCTCTGATCTGATGTTCAGGCCATCTGCAGTAATCTCCTATCTTGCTTTATATCCAGAGTGAAGACTTTCGTCCCCTTCACCCAAGGTTCAGTTAGCCTGGTTCCTGGTTTTTTGGTTTTTTTTAAGTGATACTAATCTTAATTTCATTTTAATTTACAATGGCCCATATTGTTGTTGCTAACTGCTGGCAATATGCATGGCACCTAATGGTATGAAACAAAATGCTACTCCGAGTATTATTACTTGAAGTTAACTGTAATGATGGAGTGGTAATTGGGTTGGGGGGGGGGAATAGGTTGCATATTAAATAGGACAGCAAGTGAATGTAATTGCACATGTAGTATTGGCTTAGAAATAATATCAAGGAATAAGGAAAGAAAGAGTTAAGGGTAGGTTTCAAAGAAAGCTTTATTTATTTATTTATTTATTTATGTGTCCATCTATCTATCATATTTTTATACTGCCTGATATGTAAATCTCTAAGTGGGCATTGGGCTAGAAGGCCTCCAAGGTCCCTTCCAGCATCTATCTATCTATCTATGGCTAAGGATGTACATGGCAAGCCCCACCCTGACCGTGACCTCACAGCAGCCATGACCAGTGAACACCAAGGAGCACCTTCCTCCTCCAGCCCGCTCCAGGGAAAGAAGCAGCAGTGTGGCAGCGGCAGCGGCCTAGGTCAGCTCCAGGTCAGTGGCCTAGGTCACGAGGAGCAGCCAGAGTGGGAGAGCGCACTGAGGACAGGAACAGCAGCAGCATAATGATGATGGCCTAGGTTGGCTCCAACTGCTGGCCTCCGTCATGTCGCCTCACCAAGTCTCCTCTTAAGGAGAACATCTGAGCTGGGGCAGGAGAGTGCACCGACGGCAGGAAGAGTGGCAGCATCATGGCAGCAGCCTAGGTTGGCTCCAATCATTGGCCTCCATCATGTCACCCTGCCAAGTCTCTTCATGAGGATAATGTCTGAGCTGGGGTGGGAGAGCGCACCAAGCACCATCCGGGCAGGCTGGATGGGAAGCCGCGGCTTGGCTGTCCTTCGTGCAAGGAGAGGTGGCAGGGTGATGGAAGGGGGTGTCAGGGGAAGGAAGGGAAAGGGGATGGCTGAAAGGAAAGGGAGTGGCTGAAGAAGAGTGAGTGAAGGGAGTGGGTGGCTGACACTAAGCAATAAAGCAGGGGCTGAGGTGGGGTGGGGTAGCGTTTAGGAGAACAATAAAGTTCTAGCATGCAGATGCTCTGCCCAGGATAAGCTAGAATTCTATGATTCTATTAAAGGTATAAGAGTTTGGAAGGAGAAGGGACAGCCATTTGGTAGATAGATATTTGCTACATACGAGACATAGAATTGTCTGAATGTACATGTTGGGCCTAGATCTAGAAATAGGTAGAGAAAGAGACTCTTGAAGTAGGGCAAAGCAATTAAAAGTCAGGGAAATGAGAATACTGAACAAGCTGAGATCCAAATTAGCATGAGCAGCAACTCTATTTGCACATAGGTGATTTTAAACTATCCCTGCAATAGGTAGCCCCATCCTACACCAAAAAGCTTCCTCCTAAGGTCAGGAGGTGTTGGAAGGAAGGTTTGCTCCTCATCCATGAGTCACTTTCTACTCATGCATGGTGGGAGAGTTGCAACGCTCAATATACAGTTGTGTTGGATGTGATGGCTTGAAGTGGTAGTCAGTCATTACATTGCCTTTGCATTCATTGACCATAACAGAAGACCTTAAGGTCACTTACATGACCACTGTGTGTGGGGCGGGGGGGGGGGGGGGGTTGGGGGAAGGCAGTGAGTGGCATGGCCATCTGGAGGCTAGGGAAATGAAGCCCAGCCTCCAGAAATCTCATTATGTGTTACATGAGGAGCACAGTGCTCTGGAGGATTTCCCCTCTGCTAGGAGCTCTGGCCACCTGTTTTTATTATGCAAGTGGGGACTGGGGTAGGATGGCACGCTCATTCCCTTCTACCTCAGTACACTTCGGTGAAGAGCATCGGGATCGGGACTCATCCCGGCGCTCCACACGAGCAGTCTTATCTGGTTAAATCTATACAAGCCCAGATAGACTGTTCATGTGAATCACCTCTTCTTTTTATTAAGCACTTGGGTTCAATATTGTCAGTTACTTCAGCTAACTGAGCAAAGAGGCACCTTTAAAGTGGTGACTCATTGGCTGCCTTTGCACAGAATGGCAAACCGTGGGTCCAATGGACCCACAGTTTGCCTCCACCCCCCCCCCACCATCACATCTGCAACAGGGGCGGAACTGGCTGCATGGGCTTCCTCCAACCCTGGAAGGACAGCTCATGCCAGCCAATGGGAGGGAAGCCAATGGGAGGAGCTTCCTCTTTTAACTCCAGTTTGGGTTAAATTCCCAATCCGGACAACATGGGAGAGGGAATAGACACTTCATTGGGTGAGTGGAACTCACTACAAACTGAGGGTTCTTTCCCAGGTTTGGGGACAAAATTGAAACCCTGGTTAGGTCCAGGAACCACAGTTCCAATAATTCAGATGACACTGGGGCTGAACCAGAGGTGAGATCACCTCCGATTTGGTGTTCCATGCGAAAGCAACCTTATATTTAGCAAGGGGAGAGCAACTGACCTTATACAACGCCAGCACAGTGCCCCTCTAGTCTACCATATGTTTCTTTATAGACTGTGTGCTCTTTTGGGACAAGGAACCATCTTATGTATTATTTATGTTTCTATATAAACTACTTTGAGAACTTTTGTTGAAAAGTGGTATTTAAATATTCATAGTAGTAGTCATAGACATTTCCCTCCAATATCTTCATAAGTACTGTATACTAGACAACAACTAGAAATTGTATGTATAGTATGGAAGAATCATGTGATTCTTGTTGACATCGATGCCAGGTAACTTTGCTGGCTCAAGTTTAGGCCTATAAACAAAGTTCAGGGATGTGGTAATACTTACATCAAAGAAGACTTTTAAAGGTGGTGTTACACTGAAAATGTCTGGTGAGAGATAGGAGTGTACACAAAACTGGTTTGGGTGGTTTGGTTCAAATTCAAACCGACCTTGCTGGGGTGGGTATGTTTGGTTTTGGTTTTGCTCTAACCTCTCTTGGTTCAGTTCGAATTTGAGCCCAACTTGAACTGGTTCTAAAAGGCCCGAGAGCATAGCGAACAGAGCATAGCGGACAGGGATAGCAAACAGGATGTAGAAGTTTTGCAGGAGTTTAGCGGGAAGTGTGCGGGGGAGCCTGGAACAAGCCACTGCAAACACAAGGATCACAAGCAGCCTGGTGGAGAAGAGAACGTAAGTACATATCCCTCCCTCGTATCCCTAATATTCTTGGGGAAAGACTGTTTGGACAGTTAAATAGTTGACCATTACAGCTGAGACCTATCCTAATAAACTATCTAATAAACGGACAATAAGCTCCCTAAATACTGTAAACAGCCAACTAAAACAGTATGAAGATAGAAGGTCAGCAGGGGAAGGGGCACTTCCCAGTGTATTGCACAGAGTGCCACATGTATGACTATTTGCCCCATGGGCAGAAGTCATGGATGTGTGCTCGGTGCAAGGAGCTCCTGGCTCTCAGGGAACAAATCCGTTCCCTCTAGACCAAGGTGGCGGATCTTGAGAAGCTCAGAGAGACAGAGAGGCATGTGGACGAGACCTTCAGGGATGTGATAGAAGCATCCCACTCCAGGGCTGGTAGCTCCTCTGCTGTTAGGGAGAATGAAGGTCTTGGGCAAGGAGGACATCGGTCTGAGGAAGAGGGAAATGCTCCTTTAGAAGGGACCCCTTCCGTGGATGATGAGCCCATATCCTCTCGCACAGGAGATACTCCTCTGGGGTGTGGGGCCTCCTTGTAGTTGGTGATTCGATCATTAGAGGGATAGAGAGATGGGTTTGTGACCCGTGTGTTGACCGCACGGTGACTTGCCTGCCTGGTGCGAAGGTTGCGGACATTACGCAGCGTCTAGACAGGCTCCTAGGCAGTGCTGGGGAGGAGACAGCTGTCGTGGTGCACGTCGGCACCATCGATGTGGGGAAATGCAGTTGGGAGATCCTGGAAGCCAAATTTAGGCTGATAGATAGCATTTTGAAATCCAGGACCCCCAAGGTAGCATTCTCAGAAATGCTACCTGTTCCACGCACAAGTACAGTGAGACAGGCAGAGCTGAGGGGTTTCAATGCGTGTATGAGACGTTGGTGCCAGGAGGAGGGGTTTAGATTTGTTAGGCACTGGGACACATTTTGGGGCAAGCAAGGCCTGTACAAAAGGGACGGGCTGCACTTGAACCAAGATGGAACCAGACTGCTGGCGCTTAAAATCAAAAAGGTTGCAGAGCAGCTTTTAAAATGACACCTGGGGAACAGCCGATGGGAGCTGGGCAGTATCCCATTTGGCAAAAGCCATCCTTTAAAGTGTGAGGCTGCAAAGAATTCAAATAAAAGAGAAGGGGACAGAGCAGAACTGCATAAAGAGCAGACGGGAGCCTGTGCCAGCAGGTCAAAGAGTCAAAAGAATAGCATACCTTAGGGGAGAGATTCAGTGTATAGGTGCTTGTATGCCAATGCCAGAAGCCTCTGAGCCAAGATGGGTGAGCTGGAGTCCTTGGTTGCTAACACAGAAATAGATATAGTGGGCATAACAGAAACATGGAACAGTGAGAACCGGTGGGACACTGTTATCCCTGGGTATAAAATCTATAGAAAGGACAGGGAGGGGTGCCTTGGAGGAGGGGTAGCACTGTATGTAAAAGAAGGGATAGAATCTAACAGGCTAGAAAATCTAGGTGGACTGGAGTCCTCCACAGAAACCCTGTGGGTGACTATACAAGGCCGGAAAGGGAACGTGCTACTGGGGACGTGCTATCGCCCTCCAGATCAAAATGCCGACAGTGACTGGGAGTTGCAGGAGGAAATCAGGAAGGCGTCAAGGAGAGGCAGGGCTGTAATTATGGGTGATTTCAACTACCCACACATAGACTGGGTAAATTCACATTCAAGTCAGGACAAAGAGGTCAAATTTCTAGATACGCTGAATGACTGTGCCCTAGAACAGTTGGTCATGGAACCAACCAGAGAGAAGGCGACCTTAGATCTAATTCTGAGTGACACCCAGGACCTGGTGCGTGATGTCAGTGTTATCGACCATTTAGGGAACAGTGACTACAGTGCCATCAAATTCAGCATACATGCGGGGAGAGAATCACCAAGGATGTCAAACACAGACATTTTGAATTTCAGAAGAGGAAACTTCTCCAAAATGAGGAGTATGGTGAAAAGAAAGCTGAGGGGGAAAATCAGGAGAGTCACTTCGCTCCGGAGTGCATGGAGTTTACTCAAATCCACAATACTAGAAGCCCAGTTAGATTGTATACCCAAAAGGAGGAAAGGTACCACTAAGTCCAGGAGGGTGCCAGCATGGCCAATGGGTACCATCAAGGAAGCCATAAAAGGGAAGAAGACTTCCTTCCGAAATTGGAAGGCCTGTCCAAACGAAGAGAACAGAAAGGAACACAAACTCTGGCAAAAGAAATGTAAGGTGACAATAAGGGAGGCAAAAAGAGAGTTTGAGGAACATTTAGCCAAAAGTATCAAGGGGAATAACAAAAACTTCTTTAAGTACATCAGAAGCAGGAAACCTGCCAGGGAGGTGGTTGGGCCATTAGACAATGAGGGAGTGAAAGGGATTATTAAGGAGGATATGGAGGTTGCAGAGAAGCTGAATGAGTTCTTTATATCTGTCTTCACGGCAGAGGATACTGAGCATATACCTGTTCCTGAACCAGGCTTTTTAGGGATGGAGGCTAGAGAGCTGAGTCAGATAGAAGTGACAAGGGATTATGTTCTAAACTGTCTGGACAAACTGAAAGCTAACAAATCACCAGGGCCGGATGGCATCCATCCAAGAGTCCTCAAAGAACTCAAATGTGAAATTGTCGACCTTCTTGCTAAAATATTTAACTTATCCCTGAAATCGGGCTGTGTACCAGAGGACTGGAGAGTAGCAAATGTAACACCGATTTTCAAAAAGGGATCCAGGGGCGATCTGGGAAATTACAGGCTGGTTAGCCTAACGTCCATTCCAGGCAAATTGATGGAAAGCATCCTCAAGGATAAAATTGTAACGCACCTAGAACAGGCCCTGCTGGGAGTGAGCCAGCATGGCTTCCGCAAAGGTAAATCTTGCCTCACCAACCTTTTGGACTTCTTTGAGAGTGTCAACGAGTGTGTGGATCAAGGTGATCCAGTTGAAATAGTATAGCTGGACTTCCAAAAAGCTTTTGACAAAGTTCCTCATCAAAGACTCCTGAGGAAACTTAGCGGTCATGGGAAAAGGGGACAAGTACATGTGTGGATTGCTAACTGGTTGAAAGACAGGAAACAGAGGGTAGGTATAAATGGAGGGTTTTCACAATGGAGGGAAGTAAGAAGTGGGGTCTCCCAGGGATCTGTACTGGGGCTGGTGATTTTTAATTTATTCATAAATGATCTAGAAGCAGGGTTAAGCAGCGATGTGGCCAAATTTGCAGATGATACCAAACTCTTCCGGGTAGTGAAATCCCAAACGGATTGTGAGAAGCTCCAAAAGGATCTCTCCAAACTGGGAGAGTGGGCAACAAAATGGCAAATGCGGTTCAATGTTAGCGAGTGTAAAGTGATGCACATTGGGACGAAAAACCCCAACTTCAAGTATATGCTGATGGGATCTGAGCTGTCGGTGACGGACCAGGAGAGGGATCTTGGGGTTATGGTGGACAGCTCGTTGAAAGTGTCGACTCAATGTGCGGCAGCTGTGAAAAAGGCAAATTCCATGCTAGGGATCATTAGAAAGGGGATTGAAAATAAAACGGCTAACATTATAATGCCCTTATACAAAACTATGGTGCGACCACACTTGGAGTACCTGTACTGCGTACAATTCTGGTCACCACATCTTAAAAAGGACATTGTTGAACTGGAGAAGGTACAGAAGAGGGCAACCAAGATGATCAGGCGCCTAGAGCACCTTTCTTATGAGGCAAGACTACAACACCTGGGGCCTTTTAGTTTAGAAAAAAGATGACTGTGGGCTGTAAGGCCTAATCAGGTCAATTTTACATTGAAGAAGTGCTTGAACAAGTTAGCCATATTGCTTGACATGAGTCTGTTTGCTTGACACAGTTTAGGCCTTGATCTTAGCATGAACCCATGAGTGAATGCCATCATCGAAGGTGGGTTTCCAAATCCCACACAATGCGTCCAAATTAAGATATCCTCCTTACGGGCCTGTACCTAAACCTCCCACAGTTGGACAGAAATTAGTCCATGCCAAATTCCCCTGTCGTTTGACCATGTTTGACCATGCCAAATTCCCCTGTTCCAGCAAATCTTCCATGCTGTCAAAAACAGCCCCCACCTAGAGCTTATACAGAGTGCAAAGTGAGCAATTTTTTGCCCACTGTTCAAGAAAGCCCCCACCTTCTCCCTCGTTTAATCTTAGAGACCCAGCCTGTCAACTCAGGCAAACTTCCTCATTTTTCACTGAAAAGCATAGTCTAAAAAGTAAGAGTATGCTAACCACAAACTTCACGCTTGGAAAGATTGGTGCTGCCCAGACTCTGTACCTTTCAGTTCCCTTACACACAGGCCACCTTTGACCAGTAGTATTAAATGTCAAAAGGGACAGGTTAACAGAAGGTCATAGATGGTCAGGACCCCTTTTTTGTCCAATCACTATCGATGCGTAAGTGGGAAAGGTGAGGATACTTAAAACCATAATTTGAGGATAGAATGGGGGGCTCTCTCCCTCAGGGAGGGTTGCTCAGGCACAGCACACAGGAGGAAAGGAGGAAGTTGATCCGATCAATCAATTTGACGGCACCTAGCATCTAGCAAAAAGAGGAACAAGTTGAGGCTCCCTTGGGGTATAGTATATTGTGACCGCAAGGGTCTGGCTGTCCTGTCAGTGTCTCAAGGCTGTTAGTTTTGTGACTGCTTTGTGTGAGAGAAGTAATTTTGTTGCATGCTGTATGCTGTGATTCATCTGAACATTGGTAAGAAAATAAATCTGTTTTGATTAAATATAACCTCTTCATTCTCCTCGTGTCTTCTTGAGTCTTGGGATTCTTGGCAGCCAGGACCTTCAGAAAGAACCCATAGTCTATTAGTGTGGGGTTTTTCGGAATCTTCAATTATTCCTGGTTGCAGGGATTTTGGAGAGTCAAAAATCTCTTACAGGGGAGACATGATAGAGGTCTATAAGGTCATGCATGGTGTGGAGAAAGTGGAGAGAGAGAGAGATTATTTTCCCTCTCACACAACACTAGAACCAGGGGTCACTCCATGAAATTGATTGCCAGGAGGTCTAGGACCAACAAACGGAAGTACTTTTTCACACAATGCGTGATCCACTTGTGGAACTCTCTGCCACAGGATGTGGTGACAGCCAACAACCTGGATTAAGAGGGGTTTGGATAACTTCATGGAGGAGAGGTCTATCAATGGCTACTAGTCGGACTGTGGGCAACCTCCAACCTCAAGGGCAGGGTGCCTCTGAGTACCAGTTGCAGGGGAGTAATGGCAGGAGAGAGGGCACGCCCTCAACTCCTGTCTGTGGCTTCCAGCAGCATCTGGTGGGCCACTGTGCAAAACAGGATGCTGGACTAGATGGGCCTTGGGCCTGATCCAACAGGGCTGTTCTTATGTTCTACATAGGGTAGAATGGGGACTCAAAATGGCCCATTTTTCCCTATGCAGAGCACCTGGTGGCACAAAACCTGGGTGGGTGGTAGGCATCCATGGGTACCAACTACCACAACAACCCCAAAGCGACTGGACACTCCTGCAATTTTTAATTATTTTTTGAAGATTTTTTATTTTATTTTTTGCATTTTCCCCATAGGGGATGATGGGGCAGCCTCTAATTTTCCCTACTGGGAAAATGCAAAAGATTAAAAAATCTTCAAAAAATAATTAAATATTGCAGGAGTGTCTGATCGCGTTGGGGTTCCTGTGGTAGTTGGCCCTCATGGGTGCCTACCACCCACTGAGGTTTTGTGCCCCTAGCAGGCTGCAATCCAACATGCAGTTCCAAAAGGGACAGCAGCCAGGAAACATAACTTTGGAAAGGGCAGAGGGGAGTTGGTGGAGGGCAAAAGCCAAAACAGGCAGGGCAGGGCGGGTCAGAGACCAGCCCTCGCCACCAGCAAAGAGAGGTTGCACCACAAACCACCACAGCCAGAAAAGCAGCAGCAGCCAAAAGCAAGCAGCTCTCTCTCTCTCCTCAGCAAAGAGTGGATTCCAAGCTCAACATTACATTTAAGGCTGGGCTTTAAGTAGAAGTTGAATCTCCCTTCTTTGGGAGCCCCCACTCTTGCCCTCCCCCAGGACCAAGAGGGTGCCAGTTCTGCAGGACTGGCAGCACTGCAGAGCCTACCAGAGAGCCAGACACATCTGGCCAATCAGGGAAGCAGGATCTCAGCAGATCACAGCAAGTGACACAGTGTCACAAAATGGCCACTAGCATCTAAAATAGAGGCTTGAGCCTTCTAACCAGTTCAGCCAGGTTCAAACCGAACCTGGCTCTGTTTGATTTGAACTCAGATTGGCATTGGCATAGGAATGTCCTGCTTGTTCCGAGCTCGAACCATCAAACTGAATCAATTTGAATTCAAACCGGTTTGCACATCCCTCGTGAGAGGCGAACAACAACCAAGTGCTAAAGACAGTGGAGGGCCATTGTTATATCCTCATCAGCTGTTCTGAGGGCTGCAGTCTCTTTACATCTCTCTGATGAAACCAATGGTGATGTCTTTGACTTCAGTGGGAGGGATGTAGGGGGAAGAATTTGGATAGGCTTTAAGCCTAGCTAATTCCCAATTTGGGGGGAAGTAGCCCATCTTAACCATGGGGAGCCTCTCTCTCTCCACCTTTCCTTGTAGGACCTGTCCTTTGAAGCTTCACCTGCTGCAGGTCTGTGTGTCCTGCTTTTTTAACAGGATAGATTGTTGGATGCCAATTGCACCACTATTACCAACAGTTTAACAGAATCAGTCCAGGATGCTGGCTGAACCCCAAAGTCCGCCTCCTCCCCTGGTCCTAGCATGAGAGTAGCAGCAGAATTTTGCATTTCCTAGCCACATCTCAAATCTCGACACATGTGCACAAATAAATTGTATCAAGCTCTATGGACTCCTCCCTCCCTGAAGTTTTTGCCAACGCTCCCATTTAAGATCAGTCACCTTGAGTGCCATGTTGACTTTTAAAGTTAGTTGATAAACAGTCAGAATGCTGCGGAGCTCAGGAAACATTCAGTATTGTAAATAATGCATCACGTAACAAGTTAGACAAGTTCAGTCTGAAGAATTATTTGTCAGGTATAAATTTAGCACAGAAAATACCGCATTGCCGTTTAGCAAAATCAAGCTCTTTTGCATTAAATGTGTGGTTATGTAACAGCACAAGACAACAGGCATGACTTTTCAACGAAGCAGGTGGAAGTACTGCAAGTACCAGTTGCTTCACATCAGTCAAGCAAACTCCCTCCGAGCATTAAGGCATTAATGTAGAGCCTATATCTCTCTCTTTGGGCAAGCACATGGGATGGGTAAATGGAAGCGCACCAGCCAGCCCCAGCCCCCGGTCCTGTCATGCTTCATGTCCTTACTCCCTGCTGTCCCCACATTCAGTCTCTATAGACAAGTGCTGAATGTGGGGACAGTGGGGTGTGGTCATGAAGCACTGGGGTGTGTGGCTGGCCGGGGTGTCCCATCTCTCCATGCATTCATATGAATGCCTGAAGAGGACTTATGTTGTATGTTGATCTCATCACTAATGCAAAAGAAGAAAGAAAAATCTATTTGACCTCTCTGACTCTGTGAGCTCTGTTTAATGCTATATCGATTGCTTTAATTGCTTTTCACATTTTAATAGTTTTGACTCTTTTATATTTGTTGTATTTTAAGTTTGAACACTGCCTAAGGGTAAAGTGTGCTGTCAAGTCGGTGCCAACTCGTGGTGACCACAGAGCCCTATGGTTGTCTTTGGGAGAATACAGGAAGGGTTTACCATTGCCATCTCCCGTGCAGTATAAGATGATGCTTTTCAGCAACTTCCTATATCGCTGCTGCCCGATATTGGTGTTTCCCATGGTCTGGGAAACATACCAGCGGGGATTCAAACTGGCAACATCTGGCTTGCTATTCAAGTTATTTCCCTGCTGCGCCATTAAGTGGCTTACTGTACACTGCCTAGAGATGAACATATCAGGTGGTATATGCATGAGATAGATAGATAGATAGATAGATAGATAGATAGATAGATAGATAGATAGATAGATAGATAGATAGATAGATAGATAGATTTAAAGGACTAAATGCTGGATTAAGTGGATTTTTCATCTGATATCAGATTGTAGATTTTTTATAAGTTAAAATTAACAAAGGTGCATCATTTCCTTGATCTTCCCAGATTGCCTCAGATGAGTGTTTTCTTTAAGAAGGCAATTATCTGTTTGTCTGAAAAAAATGGTGGAGACCTTAGACCTTAAAGTTAGTCCTCTTTTACACTGAATGTTTTATTTTAATTCCTCCTTTTCTTTCAGACAAAATTATGAAAAATTAATGCAGTTTTTTCTGCTATTCACATGACAGGAATAATTTTTCTGTTTCTGCCCCTTCACTTTGGAATTCTCTCCCCATCCCACAATTTGGTCCACCTCCCCCCTTTCAGCCTTCAAAACTTTATTGAAGATATTTCTTTTCCACCAGGTGTTTGCCCTTTAATTTCAATTTTATTTTTGGTTTATTTATTTCTCTCCCCCTGCTTAAATCTCAGAAGCTGTTCTTGTTTGTACACTGCCCTGAGTCTGTGGATTGGGTGGTATATTAAATCAATCAATCAATCAATCAATCAATCAATAAAGTCTGTGACAACAACTGCAGAAAAAGGTGCAAATAATTAAATTTAAGAGTGACTGTTCCTGAAAGAAATAATTTCATGTAAGAGCTGTATAGTCAGTTTTCAAAATAGCAACAACATTACTGTGTAGAGGAGAAAATCAGATAATATATTTCTGAAGAAGCTCCGTGCAACAATATTTCTTCACACAACAGTATTCCTTCTTTGAATAGATACAAGATGTTTGCTTTCTTCCTGTCATAAAGGCACATTAGAGTCTTTCCATCTTCCCCACACAACCCCCATCACAACCCAAGTGCTAATATTTAATTCTCACTATACGCAGTGAACAAGAATCATATCAGTTCCATTGCATTCTTCTGATTTACATGGTTTATGTGAATTGATTTTAATTGATTTTTCTGGCAACACTTGTGACCTCTTGATAAAAACCTGTTGCACTGAGCAAGTGATATATGAAGGGAGCACTTTCTTATTATATAAATACTCTCCAAAGCTTTAGTTAGAAGAGGTCTACCTTACTTCATTAAAGCAACAAATATAATCAATTCAAACTTGATTTACAGGTTTTACACAAGGAAGAAGACAGCTCTTATCTTCATTTTAAATGGATTTAAAATGTACATCATACAATATTAAATCTCCTTTGCATGGTGTGTAAGAGCTAGTAATCAAAGTGAGAGCCCTTGTTAAATAATTCTAGCTTCAGCCCAACTGGAGTTTCACATTATGGGTATTAATTTTAAAATGCACTTCCAGCTTCCTTCACATGGATGCACCAGTTAGTAATAATTGGTGGGGAAGATTAACACTTGGGCACTCTTCATGATGGGACTTAAATCTGAAAACCTTATTTGAGAGTGATGTATCAAGGAAAAAGAATTCAGATCATGTGAGAGCAGAACATTCATTGGCATGGTGCACATCTTCCCGGGGTGTGGAACTGGGGGGCGCTCAGGAGCTGGAGGTCCCGAGTTCTTTGAACCCATTTGCTCCATTATAGCTACACCCTTGCATCTTCCTCATTTCCTGGTAGTATTTTACTTCAAGAAGCCTAGGCAGGAATAGAGGTCAAACTATTATTAGCTATATCTCGTCAGGCCCTGTTGCTGTCAAACTGGATTGTTGCTGTCAAACTATAGCATGGTTTAGGCACACAATACAGCCACCTTGTTGAAGCTAAGCAGGTGTGGTCAGTGCCTGGATGGGAGACCCATGTATGTCACCTTTGGCAGATGGGGTCATAGCTCAGTATCTGCTTTGCATGCAGAAGAACCCAGATTCAATCCCTGGCATCTCCAGTTAGGCTTAGGAAAGACTACAGCCTAAAACCTTAGAGACCGCTGCAAGTCACTAGCTAGATGGACCATTGGGTCTGACTCAGTATAAGTCTATGTTCTTTCTCTGTCCCTATGGCAGTGAGGCCAGGGCAGAGATATAAAGGCAAGGGTGGTTTATCAGCAGCAGGGTCTGTTTGTTCTTCATTGAAATAATCAATGCTAAATTTACAAAAATCCAAACAGAAAAGTTAGGGAGAGAAAGGTAGCAAATAACCAGTTGCACCAAGTCACCACTTCCATTCTTTTATATCCCTGTTCCTTCCAAATTCCAAGTAAATGTATCAATAGGCTTGTTTGGGTGTGTAGTTTACAGGATATGTCCTGTCTCTCTAATAGGACAGGATATGTCCTGTCTCTCTAAGATTAGGTTGTGTTTGGTTGAGTGTGGCCTAGCTTTTCTAAGTGCAAGCTGCCCAGAGTTTATTGCAGTCTTGTATGAATAAAGAAGGCTTCTAAACCTACTTTGTCTCCTGCTCTTTCGGGCTAACAAAGTGTTTTGTGAGTATGCCTAACAGCCTTACCTAGGAGAAGATACTATATAGTATCTTCTTCGTCATGAACTCCACCGCCCATTGAGATCATCAGGAGAGGTCTGTCTGCAGTTGCCACTGACTCGACTGATGGCTACTCGGGGACGGGCCTTCTCTGATGCTGCCCTGAAGCTTTGGAATGTGCTTCCTGCTGAAATAAGAGCATCCCCAGCTCTTTTTAAAAGTCTTTTTAAGAACTTAGACAGTGCAAAGAAACATGAATTGCACACTGTCAAAGAACTTTTAAACAGTGCTCACCTGTAATTTACTTACAAGACACAAAGAGATTTGTTCTGTTTGCCTTTTCTAACCCTGCCAAAAAATATTTCTGAATAATGCCAAAAATGGGCACATTGTTTTATCTCCTGAACTAAACAACCTCTACATGCAATGAACACTGCAAAAGAGTTAAAGGACATTGCTTGATTGAATAAAATTCACTTCAGGGGTTGATTTCATGGGTTCCAGTTATTGGGAGATAAAGATTCAACAGATTATTTTATACCTTAAAAGTCTTTAAAGATGCATCTATTCACCCAGGCTTTTAATGAAATATCGAGGCGGGTCTCACGATCCGTGAGACCCACTTTTGTTAAAACTGCGGGGAGAGTGGGCTAAGCCCGCTCTCCCCACAGACGAGTGGGCAGGGAGCCCTGGGTGGCTGGATCGGCCGCCCACACGATGGCCAGCTCCGTGACGGAGCCGGCAGGGGGTGGGGGGAGAGGGGGCCACACGGCCCCCGCAAGCCCCAGTATGTCCTGCACGAGTGCTCAGGGCATACTGGGGAGACCCCCGAGCCGGGAGGCGGCTTTTTGCCTCCTGGCCTGGGGTCTACTCGTGAGTAGGCATGGTGCGAAGCCGTGGCTTCCAATGAGCCTAAAAAGCAGGTTTGCTAGAGTGCTCGCTCCGCAAACCTGCTTTTTAGCAGGGGTTCTCGAGTGGGTTACCTGCTCAAGAACCACCAGGCTCGGCTGCGAGCCCGGTGGTTCTTACAACCAACAAAAATTGGGCTTGGCTCTCCTAGCCCGATTTCTGTTGTTCGTGAAAATCGCCCCATTGTTTTAATAGTTTTAACATTGTTGTAAAATTTCAAATTGCTGTAATGTTTTAACTTTTTCTGTATCATTTATTTTGTTTTCACTAATGTTTTAATTTTTCTGTTGTCATTTATTTTAACTAATGTTTTAACATTTTCTGTTGTTTTGTTTGCTTTGTTGTAAACCACCCAGATATGTAAGTTTTGGGTGGTATAAAATACGTTAAATAAATAAATAAAAATAAAATCGTGTCAGAAGTAGACCTGCACCTTTAGCAAGCTGTGAAGTATTCTGCACGGCTGGCCTAGATTTGGAAAAACATGATAATAATGGAAGTTTGTAAGCCCCCTTCTGAGTTATGTTTGTCTGCCAATGTGGGTGGGTGAGTTGGGATTGGAGAAGATGGGAACAAAAGTTTCATCTGTATCTGACTGTGACTAATTCAGAGGATAAACCAGAGGAGTATAAGATTGCGGTTCTTCTGCATTGTATTGGTGATAAGGCATTAGAAATCTATAACAACATGCACAATGTTTATGTAGATTCTGCCAGGAAGACCTTGGAAGAAACTTTGTGAGCCAAAGAAAAACCCAGTGTTTGAATGCTATCGGTTCTGGCAGATCAAATATGTTGAAGCAAAGGGAACTCATAGTTTTGTTACCCAGTTAAGAAGTAAAGCACAAGATTGGGAGTTTGGAGCCTCAGAAGACCTGATGATAAGAGATAAAATTGTTTTCAGTACTCCTGATTGCAAACTGAAGGAAAAATTGTTAAGGCATTCAGATCTTACACTCTCTCAAGCAATAGATATTTTCAGAGCTCAAGACCTTACTTGTGCACAAGAACTTGCAATGGCCACTGAGCCTCAATGCTCATGCATGCAGTAAGCCAGAAGGAAATGCAAGCCCCTTTATTGCAGAAGGCAAGGAAGCCTTCAGTAAACTAAACAGCTTTAAGAGATAGGTTTTCAATGCTGAATTATTATTGCAACAGGTGTGGAGGCATACATAAGCCTAGGGCTTGTCCAGCTTTTTGAGATATGTGCTACAAATGTGATGGGTGAAATCATTTGGCAAACATGTGTACATGGTGATCTCAACAAGAAAAATGTTTAAATTCCCTGTTTGTGGGGATGGTAGCAGCACCCCAAACTACAGGGGATTCCCCATGGTTCACTGCTGTTGACATAGCAGGTGTGACTGTGTCATGTAAACTTGATCCTGGAGCCAAGACAAATACCATACCTGAAAATATAGTCTCCTCTTTACCATCAAGTGTGCAGAGTGTACCAGTGGATGTGATCCTGGTGGCCTTTGGAGAAGCCAAGATCAAGCCTAGAGGCACAATTACAGCATGCTGCAAGGCTGGTTCTCATCATACTATTTTAACGTTTTATATCACAGGCAGTAATGAGCCACCTTTATTAGGCAGGCACGCCTGCATTGCACTTGATCTTGTAAGGAAGGTGCATGAAGTGACTCCTATACTGGTCACTAAGGATGACCTGTTGAAGTCTACTCTGATGTTTTTGAGGGGCTTGGTCAGTTTCCAGGATCTTGTCTCATATTTGTAAATCCTCAGGTACCGCCAGTGATTCATGGGTGTTGGAAGATTCCATATACTATACTGCCAAAATTAAAATATACTTTGGATCATCTAGATAAGACGGGCGGTATTTCTAAGGTTACAAAGCCAACAGCATGGGTCAGTAGCCTTGTCATAACTCAAAAAAAGGATGGCTTACTTCGCCTTTGCCTTGATCCTAGAGATTTGGCTATTAAAAGGCAACATTTTTCTATCCCAACTATAGAAGGTGTGCAGAGGCATTTGGCGGGAAAGAGGGTTTAAAAAATAATAATTTTAGATGAAAAAGATGGTTATTGGCAAATCCAGCTTGATAAAGAGTCTTCTGAACTGTGCACATTCAGTACTCCATGGGGTTGTTACCATTTTAATAGGCTACCCTTTGGAGTTAAATCAGCAAGTGAAGTTTTCCAGCAGAAAAACGATGAGTGTTTTGGTGATATATTGGGGGTATATTATAGCAGCTTCAACAAAGGCAGAACATGATGCAAATCTTAAACAAATTTTGACAAGAGCACGCCAAAGAGGTATAAAGTTCAATCCAACTAAAATTCAGTATTTGATTGATGAAGTACATAGTACATGATGAAGTACATAGTACATGAAGTACATAGGACATGTTTTATCAAAAGGTGGTGTGCAGCTTGATGATGACAAAGTGCAAACAGTAAGACAAATGCCTTCACAAGTAGGTAAGAAGGGTGTTCAGAAACTTTTGGGGATGATACAATAATTTCTCAGTATATTCCTAATGAATCATCTCTGATAGCACCCTTGAGAGCCCTTTTATGTTAGGATGTTATTTTGCAATGGGACAGATAATCAACAAGCCTTTGATAACCTGAAGTCAATGATTGCAATGGCCCCAATGCTTCGATTTTTTTTATCCTAAGGAACAATTATATGTTCAGGCAGATGCATCCAAAGATGGCTTAGGTTTATGTCTGTTTCAGAAAGACCAGCCCATCTCATATGCCTTGAGGCCCCTGACCATGGTTGAAAAGAATTATGCACAAATTGAGAAGGAGCTCTTAGCTATTGTCTTTGCTATGAGAAAGTTTCATCAATATGTGTTTGGTGCACCAGTTCTTGTTCAAGCAGACCGTAAACCCTTGGAAGCCATATTTGCTAAACCTATTGGACAAGCTCTAGCTAAACTACAACAGATGCTGTTGGAGCTTCAAAATATGAGATACATATTGTTTATACATATACAATACATTTATATGGCAAGGGTATGTTTATAGCAGACACATTGTTGAGAGCAGCTCCATCCAACTTGGATGATGATGTAGATCTAGATGATAAAGTTGTTTATGGGCTTAAAGAGACTGATCCTACTGGTGACCATCAGTAGCAAGAGTGTACTAATGTTGACCCAATTCTTCAAGGTCTTAAGGTTCAACATTTCAATGGCCACAGAAATATTGGCCCTTGAAAGATCAAATTAGGATTGAAAATGACTAATTAATTATTAGCTCCAGGATTAATATTCCACAAGGTGCACAAGAGAAGACATTGAAACTATTGCATCAAGGGGTTCAGTGAACAAAAGCTAAAGCTCGCTCCCTCGTGTACTGGCCAGATATGAACACCCACATAGGCCAGTGGATGTAGAGTTGCCCACAATGTCAGGCACTGCAGCCCAATAATCATAGGGAGCCTATGATACCTCACAAGTTTCCTGATCTTCCTTGGTTAAAGGTGGCAGCAGATATATTTGAACTAAAGGGCCATTCCTACCTTCTCATAATCAAATACTACTCTAAATATCCTGAAGTCCTCCATCTCCCTGATAAATCAGCCTGTACAGTTGTGGCACAGATGAAAGCCATATTTGCTAGTCATGGTATCCCAAAGGAGATTATTTCAGATCATGTGCCTTTTGCAAGTGGAGTGATGAAACAGTTTGAGGAGTGGGGCATCATCCTGACTCATTCAAGCCCCAATTATCTTCAGAGTGTACAGTTCAGACTGTCAAGCATATTCTTAGGAAGGCAATGCAGGATGGTACAGATCTTCATTTGGCTTTACTTCTTTTAGGGAATATGCTGGTCACAGGCCTTTCTTTTGCACCAGCTCAGCTGTTGATGGGGTGATTCCTACGCAGCACATTACTGGCTACATCAAAAGTATTGGCCCCTACACTGACTACTGGAGTATCAGCACATTTACATCAACTTCAACAGCTGGGAGAGATGAGCCACGAGCATACATGGTGAAAACCTCTAATGGAACAATATTGAGGAGAAATAGGACACATTTAAGAAAAGATTGTGCTTTATCTACTACTGGGTCATGTGATGACACATTTGGTGTTTGTAATGACCATGCCTGTGCAAACAGTTCAGACTTGATGCCCCAGAACTGTATACGATCGCCAGATCAAAATGAAGAGAGCAATTTGGAATCAGCACCACAGAGTGGTGGATATCTATCTTAAGCTTCAGAAGAGTTGGAGGTACCTCAAGAGACTGTATTACATACTAGGAGTGGCCGAGTTATACATCGTCCAACCAAATATAATGATTTTGTCATGAAGAAGTGGTAAAGACTTGCCCCCAACAGGAGTCATGTGCTTGAACCTCGAGTTCCAAGTTTTTACAGTGTTTTACTGTGGAATTGACAGACTTGTTGTAGTGGATTTAACCCAGTCTTGTCTCAAAGCAAGCCCACGTGAGGGGCAGAAAAAATGCTGAATCATCCCCTCTCTATGCTTTCACCCACAAAGACTGCTCCCCAAAATTTTCCTGGTAGATAATACACTGCCACCAAACCCACTTATCAAGAGCTTATTCCCCTCTGGCTTGGGTGAATTTCCAAGGAAACTCTCCTTCTCTTTACCGTTGGAAAAGTACAAAAAACCTCTACGTGCAGGCTTACACGTAGTGAGAAAACTTGGTAGAGTTGCTGAACAATCAGATTGAGATGTGTGCTGCACCAGAGACAAAATCCCCTTTCCCAGCCCCCATTACCTGAGTTAAAAATCCACTCAAGAGACTGCTTAAAATGGCAAAGAACAAAAAGAAAAATAAACGTTATTCAAAATACTACAGGCTGCTTCCATCTGAGGCTTTCTCAGCTTTTAATTACAGGGGAAAGGAACACTCAGTAGCTGCAAGAATACTTCAGAAAGCACCCTCAGATGATATTGGGGTGGCACACTTTAAAGAGCATGGTTATCCAGTTGCAAAGTACCTAGATGTAGGAAAATACAAAAAAGCACCTGAGTTTACAGAGACTTTTGCATCACCCTAGCTGGATAGGTGGGCATAGGCTATTGTTACATTACGTAGTTACATTACAGATAAAACACAATCGAACTGTTGCAAGGATATGCAAGGCACACAAAACAAATATAAAAGTCTGACACAAACTAACAAACTGTTCCCCAGGTTAATCTTCCAGAAGCCAAAAAGCCCTGGCTTCCTTCTCCCTTGAACTCACCCCTAACTCCGGGATTGAGAATTCAAGCCCTTGCAGTCCTATCTTCCAAGGGCTGCAGTCATCCCTTTTGCAGCAATTTCCCCTGATTGTATGTCCGGCTCTTTCCTCCAGCCTAGCTTCTTCCACACAACAAAACTCTCTCATCCTGCCTCATGGCCCTCTAGGACCCATCCACCATGTGCTGAGTGGCTGATCCCTAGATGTCACCCCGGTTAACTAAACCTTCAGGCCCAAGGTCAGGCTGTCTCCTGCTCCTTCAGGCCCAAGGTCAGGCCAACAAAGTGACTGGTTGTGAGTATGCCTAACAACCTTAGATACTACTGGGAAGATACTACTGTGTGATAGCTCAAATGCAATAAACTCTTGCCACTCTTAAAGCTGTATCCCACAAAGCATGCATAGGGATAAGAAGAGCCTTGCTGGTTCAGGCCCAAGGCCTATCTAGTCCAAGATCCTGTTTTCCACAGTGTCCCACCTGATTCTTCTGGAAAGCCTAAAACCAGGAGATGATGACATGACCTGGATGCTTTTTTAGGGGGGGTCAGAGGAATTTCTGTTCTGTTCTGGCTGAAGTTGTCATGAGGCTTCCATCCTGATGATATCTTGAAAATACTCCTCCAGTAATGCACAAATTTGATCTTCACCCAATGTCCTTCAGGACCCACCATTAGCTCAAGTCTTGACACTTCCATGAAAGTATCTTCCAAATCAACTTCAGTTATAGCTATTTATCAGATGAGTGCAAATGTTTAAATGCATTTACAGTCATCCCTTGAAAACTGTAAGGGTTTCATTCCTGGAAAACCTCATGGTTGGCAAATTAGCAGTTGATAAGCAATAGGAGTGCATTGAAAACAGGGGGTTAGGGGAATCATGGTTGCTAAAGAACCACAAAATACTGTTTTAAAAATATAAAAAATTGCCTCCTGACCCGAGAAATGACCCCTTGACCCCCCCCAAATTCCCCCCGAAACCCCAAATTTCTGAAAGAATGGATACTCAGGTCGCGTTTGGTGAGACTGGTCACAATATCCCAGTCGTGGATATTTAAATCCGTGATTGGGAAACCCGCGGTTGGTGAGGGATGGCTGTTTTTATTTGTGTGTTTCAAACACGTATCTCTCATGGTTTTTATTGGAATACTCAAGGCAGCCATGAACAATATAACAAGAGCGAATACAAACAAAAACAATTGTTATAGATTAACGAGTTATTAATCTTAACATAGCATGGTAATCCATGACCATCTTTTAAAACAGAAGTAATGAGGTCCTGGTTTCAAAAGGCAGCACCCAAAAGTGCCTGATTAAAAAGGTAAGTCTTTGCTGCATGCTGAAAAGCAAGCAGTATGGACTAGGCAGACTTTTAGGCATCTTCAGGAAATCTTCGGGAAATTCCATGTGTCTTACAGAAACTCACTTGACTTCCTTTGAAAATTCTTAGATGCTTCCTCTTGGAAGGAACCCTGAAAACTGCTTCAAATTTCACTTTTTTAAAAAATTCAGTGTCAACCCTATTCCCTTTAGCTGGATATTCCAAAACATCCAGGCCACAATAGAAAAAGATCCTATTTCTTGTGCACACCCCTATTCTTCATTCAGTGGGAGGGACCCACAGGATGTGCTGCTTTTGCATTCACAGTTTCATATGAGAGATGGAAATACTTGAGACACCTTGACCCTGGGCTATTTAGGGCTAAATATTCTAAAACAGAACCTTGGTCAACATCCAAACTAACAAAGTGTGCATGTAGCAAGCACACTGTATATGCTATGTGCCTGGTGATTTCCATCAATCTCCTCTTCTCTCTATAACCCACTGTGACTCCTGAAAATCATCCCTAAAGGCTACATGACCCTCAGGGACATATTCTGGGAGTCATAGTTGGCTACAGAGAGTAGGGGAAACTGACAAAACCCACCCCTTCCCTTAATGTGCATGGTGTCATTGCACATTTATTTTTACACTTATATCCCGCTTTTCCTCCGAGGAACTCAGAGCGGTGTACATGATTATTTTTATCCTCACAATAACCCTGTGAGGTAGGTTAGGCTGAGAGATATATGACTGGCCCAGAGTCACCCACTGAGTTTCATGGCTGAATGGGGATTCAAACTCAGGTCTTCCTGGTCCTAGTCCAACACTCTAACCACTACTCTATGCTGGTTTATTACACATGCACTTTACTAGTCTGGATGTCAGCTATTTAATTTAGTCCGAAACCAATCAGTAGCCATTACACATTTATGAAAAAATATGCAAGTTTTATGTTTTTAAAATTGCACATTTTTTCATATGTGGAAATAGCAGTGCTTTTCAAAGCACTGTAACTCCAAATCCATGCTTTTTAATGAATTACATAAACTTCTGGAAGCAAGCAGAATTGTGCCACCCACTGCCAAATAACACACCCACAATACGGTTATGAGGCTGATGTTTTGATTTCAATCGGAGACAAGAAAACCAGGGACATCAAACATTGGCAAGACCTTTTGTGCAGAAGGACAGCAGCTGCATCCTACACAACCACTCTCAGGGTAGTGAAAGGGTGAAAGCTCGAGTGTTATCAGGAAACAGGCAGAAGCAACGCTTTTCCAGCCCCTTCAGAATGGCTTGATTGCTTTTCATCTGCTTTAATTTTTCCCTGATGACAAACCGTGCTTGGGAGTAATAAGTATGGCATGAACTAAATACATCACAATTGACTGCCTCCATAATGGCATTGGTGAAACGAAATCAAATGGAATTAGGTTTCATCAACTCCCTGTTATTGATTTTTTTTTCACTAGCAAAAGCGAGCTTACAAAAAAAAGGGTAGGTTTTTTGCTTCCACAAAGTCCCTCTATAAAGATATATATTTTTTAAAAAACTGTCCATGAAGTTAACCATGTCAAGGTTGTGTAAAATAATATAAATAATAGAAGAGCTAATAGCATGGTGCCATATAAGTAGGTAACTCCAAGGAGAGACTTCATCCCCTCACCCCTTCACAGCTATAAACAAGAAGCTTCACTTCTCTCATCACCTTAAGTGGTGCAGCAGGGAAATGTTTGACTAGCAAGCAGAAGGTTGCTGGTTCAAATCCCCGCTGGTACTATATCGGGCAGCAGTGATATAGGAAGGTGCTGAAAGGCATCATCTCATACTGTATGGGAGGAGGCAATGGCAAACTCCTCCTGTATTCCACCAAAAGAAAACCACAGGGCTCTGTGGGCACCAGGAGTTGACACCGACTTGACGGCACACTTTACCTTTACCTTTACTTCCCTCTCTCTATTTTTTGTGAGGCCAAATCACTTGAAAATACATTCAATTTACTTAGAAGTTGCTGATTCCTAGCCTTTTTATGGGTTTCAAAATTGGGCCTGCAAAGGGGCCAAGTGTGTTGCATTCAATTTATGTTTTTAAAAATGTGGACCCTGTTTATAAAATAAATATGTGAGTATTTGAACATGCGAGTGTTCAGATAACTTTGATGCTAATGAGAATGTTGTATGTGTCCTCTTTTGCTCAAGAGAGTGTAGTCTTCCCACTTACGGAGGTGAAAGAGATGAAGATGAACCAATGTTTAACATGAAGCTGCATCACAAATCAGTAGGTTGGCATTTGCCAAACATTTCATCCCTAGGATACTGATTTCTTTTTCTAGATATAAATGGAAGGCTCACTTTGCTAAAAAAAGAGATGTATATATGCATTTTCCCCCAATTATCTCCCAGAGAGATGAGCAGGATATTCCAGTTGATAGTGCCTCTGGGCATCCACTCCTCCCTATTGTCCAATTGACCAGGCACAAAGGGTGGGATGATTCTTCATGGACAGTGGTTGTGTCTGTCAGCTGAAGCACAAGCTGTGCAGTATGTCTTTACTCACTGCTTCAGAATTATGTCACTGACCGTGCTGGAAAAAGTAGGAGAGTTGAGGGTAAGCTCCTCAAGGTTGGTTTTTTCTAAGCTTTCTCAGAAAAAGCTTGGAACCTAAGCTCTTTCAACTGATTAGAAGGTGAAGGTCTGGGAAGTGCTTGTCATCAGTCTACAATCCCTGCAAACAAGATCAGCATGGCCACCTATTAACTGTGTTGCTCCTTGAAAATACTGCATGTTATACAATAGTTTAGCATAGGCTAGGAATAAACAGCAGAGTATCATGAAATGTGCCCTACTCCCACAGCCTAGGATAATAATATGGTTTCAGATCTACTGTTCCCACAAAGAAATATAACAAAAGCAATGATTCATTGTTAGGTTGTCTAACAATTCAGACAAGAGGGAAAAAAGTAGAACTCAAAGCTGTCGCCAGGTATAAAATAATCTATTGAATCTTTATCTCCCAATAACTGGAACCCATGAAATCAACCCCTGAAGTGAATTTTATTCAATCAAGCAATGTCCTTTAACTCTTTTGCAGTGTTCATTGCATGTAGAGGTTGTTTAGTTCAGGAGATAAAACAATGTGCCCATTTTTGGCATTATTCAGAAATATTTTTTGGCAGGGTTAGAAAAGGCAAACAGAACAAATCTCTTTGTGTCTTGTAAGTAAATTACAGGTGAGCACTGTTTAAAAGTTCTTTGACAGTGTGCAATTCATGTTTCTTTGCACTGTCTATGGCCATTACTTTTCAAATATATTTTTCACCTTTCTCTGTTCTCTACCAGTGATGCGTTGTCCTCAGAATATAAGCAGCAAGGCCACTTATCTATTAGTTTCAAGCTTATCACTTGGAATTAAACACCAGAATGTGCATAATTAGAAATCACCTCAACCTGGAAAACGGCATAATGACAGAGTCCTTGAAATCAATGAAGGTGAAAGCTGTATGTTATAACACATTTCTATATGCTTGAGATTGAATACTGATTATGGTTTTGTCTCAGCATTACAACAATTAAGTTGTATTTATTTCTGGAAGTTTATTTTGAGAACTGTCGGAACTTGCATAAAATAGTTGCTATCAAAGAGGAAATAGAAAATACTCCATTCAGGATTACCAGATACATACACTTTTCATAAGTGATCGCTTTGGGTCACCAAACTGTTTCTGATATCTCAGCAAGAATACTCATTCTTCACATAAGCTGAGTCCTGCTGGATCAGATAATCTGATCTGATAATCTGGGTAAAGTCTATCTCTTTACTCAGTGACCAATCAGATGACTCTGGAAAGCCTAGAAACAGGACATACAGGCAAATAGCCTTCTCCTGCTATTGCTTCCCAGCAACTGGTATTCAGATGCATCCTGCCTCTGAACCTGGAGGGAACACATAGCCATCATGCCTTGCAGCCATTGAGCATTCATCATCCTTCACTAATTCCTTTTTATGGGTTTAGTGCTCAGTCCAGGGCATCCAAATTTCACCAAAAGGTGGCAATTTCTTAAAATCACAGCAGTATAAATTTCAAAAAGATGTACAGTATAAGTCATTGTTTATTATGTTTGCCTCATTTTCAGAATAACATTGCACTGATGCACCAGCATTTTCTGTCATGCCATGAAGAAGGGATGATTTTCAACAGTCTTCCCTGCCCTTTACAGCCACCAGTGCCTCCTGAAATCATGTCCCTGAGTCTCCTCTAACCCTCAGGGAAATAGTTTCAGGAAGGTGACTGCAAACAGAACAGAAGCGCATTGAAAATTGCCACTATCCTGTTGCACAATAGCAAACATTGACACATCAGTGCTGCATTAGTCTGGTCTTTTTCCTATTATTAAGAATATTTAATATGGATGGCAGCCACTATCTGTAAAAAGGAAATGGGGGAATATCCTTCTTCAAGCAGATGTCAAAAGTGCTATGGAATTAAATGTGAATCACCAGAAATCAACATCTTGGTGTCATTTCCTTACAAATGTAACTTTCCCAAAAGTCAAACAGGAAAGTCATCCCAGTTTCACTGTTCATTGATGATGGCAGCTGGGAAGATATAGAGTCTACATCTTGCAATACCACAACTGAGTCACATCAGTACTTGGAAGATGGGCTGTCTGGAGTCCCCTGTTTTGTCCAGTCCAATGGAGCCTCTTGACTTTTTTTCTTGACATATGTGATTAATTGTCAGGAGTTGCTTTTCTCTCAGCATCTTTCTTACTTACAATGTTCACACTCTGCTCTACAGCTGCCACAACACATTTTTCTGAAAAATTGAAATATGTCTTTGTATTTCAGGTAAAACCTCAGATCAGGCATAACCTGTCACACACCAACCAACCTTGGCTAATAATAGAAAAGCTCATGTGAATAATAGAAGTTTGGGGTGAATACGAATCTATTCTCTCACAGCTCTGCTCCTTTTCTCACCTTAAAACTACTCCATCTACTTGCATTTTGCAAGCCTGTTTTTCCCAGTTATCTGACTGAACCTATTTAATCCAGAGTGCATCCCAGGTCCTAGATGTGTGCTGCCTGTGTCTTTTCCTCTTTAAAGAGGCAAAAATTAAAATGCAAAGATTTGTTATGGGTTTCAAGGTTTCATCTGCAGTTAATTAATGCTTTCATTTGCAGTTAATATACAAAAAGGGATACCTCCTGCAAACCTTTTCAGATAACACAGAAAATGGAAATTTAAAATGGGCACATTTCCTTAATCCTCTCCCACTTAAATTAATGGAACTTAAAAACGCTTAACTGACTGGCTCACTCAAGTCATTAACAAGTCATAAAGATCATTTAAGGCCCTAAATGACTTGGGTCTGGGTTACCTGAGAGAGCACATTGCCCCACATGTTCCAGTATAACATAACAATTTGTTATGGGACAGCTAACAAATAAAGTTTCTTCTTATCATCATTATCATAAGAACATAAGAACAGCCCTGCTGGATCAGGCCCAAGACCCATCTAGTCCAGCATCCTGTTTCGCACAGTGGCCCACCAGATGCTGCTGGAAGCCACAGGCAGGCGTTGAGGGCATGCCCTCTCTCCTGCTATTACTTTCCTGCAACCGGTACTCAGAGGCATCCTGCCTTTGAGGCTGGAGGTGGCCCACAGCCCTCCGACTAGTAGCCGTTGATAGAGCTCTCCTCCATGAAGTTATCCAAACCCTTCTTAAAGCCATCCAGGTTGTTGGCTGTCACCACATCTTGTGGCAGAGAATTCCACAAGTGGATTATGCATTGTGTGAAAAAGTACTTCCGTTTGTTGGTCCTAGATTTCCCGGCCATCATCCTCATCCTCATCATCATCATGTGTGAACGTGTTTTTTCAATTGTAGTTCTAAAAAGGAAGGAAGGAAGGAAGGAAGGAAGGAAGGAAGGAAGGAAGGAAGGAAACCATTGTGACAAATTAATTACTTTTGGGAGGGGAAACTATGCAACAGAAGGCTAGTGATGTTGCTGAGACTCATACTTCTGAGCTTGTGAGATTGTTTTATATTTTGAACCCTTTGGGACAGGGAGCCATCTAATTAGTTAGTTAGTTATTTCTCTTTGTAAACTGATTTGGGAACATTTGATGAAAAGCAGTATATACTGGTAAATATTCACAGTATTAGCTTGGAAATGTGAGTCTCAAGTAAGGGCTGTCCCTCAGGGACATATTTTCAGAAGGCACAGGGGCTTTAGAGAGAAAGGGAGGTTGATGAAAATCCCAGCCCTTAGCACCAGTGCCGCATTAGAGCACCAGTAATGTGTTAGTCTGGATGTTAGCCAACATTTACAAAAGTCTAGCTGTAGGGAAAACAAAAAAAACTGCCAACCATTTGGCAAATTGGTTTGTGAGAAACCAACAAACTAATTTAAAATTATCCAAGCTAAACACAAAATAAGAGAAAATTTTATGTTGACACAACAGGCAACTTGCATTGTTATAGCAGCAAGCACACACTATTGAATGGCTTTCATCCTGCAAAAAGGCAGGTGAGTGCTTTCTCATGCTTTCAACATAGGCTATATTTTTGTGGCCAGTATAATAGAACTGGAAATCTGTTTTAAGTAGTGTATGATGTAAACAGGATAAAAGGGATCTCCACCTATTTGCCTAAGCAATTCAATGAAATTCCCAACCAAGCATCAGTGAGAGAATGCACAATCATGAAAAAATGAAGTGAATCCAGAATTCTCAAAATACCAGTTTTTGTTTAGCATTCACATACGATGCATGAAATGCGTGACCCAATTGTAAACCAAGAGGAGTTTTGCTGTCGCTGCTCAAAACCTGTGTGTAAAAATCAGAAGCTCTTCTTCAGTGTCCAGTAATTACTATATTGGTTGCCATTTGCATTGTTTCGATACTGTTCAATGCCTCTGCTCCCTCTCAATGTCTTTTTTCTTATTCTTATGCATCACACTCAGAACCCTTTCTCCCGATCGATCAGAAAGGGCTCAAGAGAAAGTAAGGAGGAAGGCTGCTAGCACTTACCTCCCTGGAGACAATCCCTCTTCTCTTGCTAGGCAGGCGAATTGCCCGCCTAGATGATTGCCAGTTACACCTGGCAGCACAGAGTGTTGGGGTCTGGGAAGTGTCGCTCCACTATGTGAAACTCCCATAATGCACCATGCAGGGGCGTAACTATCATAGGGCAAGGGGAGACAGTTGTCTGAGGGGGCCCCAGAGACAAGTCACATGACTGACTCCCCCAGCTGTGCAACCACCCAGGCTTCCTTCCGTTGTATTCATCCTCTGAAATTGATGAGAATGTTAAGACCTGGAGCTATCAGAACAAAATGTCTTTTACGCTCCTGGCACCATGTGAGTGTGCGTTGCATTGTGGGGATTTCCCCAGTGCCAGCCAGGGACCCTGTTGTCTCCCAGCCCCAGCTGCATTATGAAGGAGGGCTCCACAGGCAGGTTTGCCACAGTGGCAGCAGCAACGGCTTGCCTCCCACTGCTTGTCACGAGCAGCCAAGAGCAGGCTACGGCAGGATTAAATGGTAGTGCAGGCAAATGAGACTGAAGACTCTGAGAACAGAAGGTGGAGGAGGAGGAAATAGGTGCCAAGAAGGGACAGCTTTGAAACAACGTGGCTGTGTTCACAGCTGTCCAAAATCACTGGAAATGGCATGAAAATGAACCCAAAATTAGTACTTTTGGTCCAGCCCAATTGATAAGTACTATGAAAAGAATGTGAATGAACTTTAAACTGGATCATACATGTAAGCTATATTCTACTGTAACTTTAATATTGGCAAGAGAGATATTCCCTAAGAGTCACATTTCATTTTTCTAGCCACTGTTTTGATTTTTTTAAGAACTAAAAGACCCTAATTTTAAATGCAGCTCCAATGCAAATACTAAGCTATTCATTTCAGAATTCTCTAAGATTCCTTAATTCTTAAATAAGGCTCATTTCTGAACAAGGCTCAAAGAAATATTGCATTTAGCAATTTAGCTCTTCTTCAGGTTCCTAACAAGCAAATATTAGCTCCAGGATATTATTGTCCAAACTATTATTTCAGTTTATCCAATCAGCCCCACCACCTGCTGAATACAGTGTTCTGGCAGCCAATTAGATGCAGTGGGCAAGGAAATGGTTTTTTAGATCCACAGCTGCTGCACAATTGCTGTTTATCCAATCATCTGCGTTGCCAGGTAAGTATTCCAGCAGTGGTTACTAGCCTGTTTCCAAGCAACTGCCTCAGGCTGCCTCAGGCAGTTTTCAGATAGCAGGTCACTGCTTTCCTTAGGCAAAGTCTAGATCTGAAATGAATTTGCCCCCAAAACTGCCTTCTCAAACTTCTGTGCACTTTGACAGTGAACATTCTCTGAGATTTCAAATGTTTGCTGAATGTTTTATGTTCAGTATCTGTATTTGACTTCTGATTATTTTGGAGTAGCCGTCAAACTTGGGCAGCATCTGACATATAGCAGTCAGTAAGGTTGTTCTCACGGCCGGTGAGTGGGGCGGGGAGGGCATGTGGGGGAGGCAGGAGAGATCTTACCTCCCTGCCCCACCAGATGATCCATGTAGGCTTCTCGACAGAGCTGCTGCTTATGCACCCACATGGGCAATGCTGCTGGGAGAAGTGCGGTGGTCTGGAAGCTGGGGGAATGCAGCCTAGCCCTGAGAAATCCCACAATCCCATGTGTGATGGGTGCAATACTTTGGGGGATTCCCCCCAAAGCTGGGTATTCTAGTCACACAACCAGGTAACTGGGCAGAAGAGCATGCCTTCTACCTTGGTAATAGCTCAAGGGGAATCCTTGGGCTACCCAGCAAGGCAATGCCAGGATTTGCCCTGATCCTGGTGCTCCACACAAGCACCCCTACCCAGGAAGGCCTGTGCAAGCCCAGGTAGGGCGGTTCATTTAAACAGCCTCAGAATTTGGCAGTAAGTGATATGTAGCCATCACTGTTTTACAGCATCCTGATGTGCAATAGCAATCAGTATTTGACAATCTAATGGGTGCTGTGCAATAGTATATTTTGTATTAACTGCATCCATATCTTCCCTGAAACAATCACATTTGAATGCTAATGTCATCTTGATATTTAATGTAGGCTTTTGAGTTTTTTAATCATAAAATTGCCATGCTTTTGCAAGGGAAATTTGGAGCATACTGTGCATATCCTTATCACATTTACTTTGTATAAATCAGTGTTTATTTTTTACTTCTTTAATTTAAAAAGCATCAAGTATTAATAATGTTTTATGGTGGCCATTCCCCCCCCCCCCCAATGTTTCAGATCAAATCTACAGCTTGGCTTTGTAGGAATCCAGTATGGTGGCCAGCAGCCTTCCTTCCCCATGTTGGGAGGAGGAGCAGTGTGGTCATTAGAAAGATTCCTG
This sequence comes from Hemicordylus capensis, assembly GCF_027244095.1. Taxonomy (NCBI): domain Eukaryota; kingdom Metazoa; phylum Chordata; class Lepidosauria; order Squamata; family Cordylidae; genus Hemicordylus; species Hemicordylus capensis. The sequence continues at coordinate 41,496,290 of NC_069661.1, read as the reverse complement.
ATCCATCTTCAGTGGTGGACCCTATTGGGGCACTGGGGTCTCAGCAAGTGCTCAAGGATGCTGCATGGGGACATCAGGATTCCCACATTCACATGGTTCTACAATGAGAGCTGGTGTGTATGAGAATGTTGAAGAATAACTGAGGAATGTTTGAATCAAAATGATGTGTCTGCTCCATGTCTGCAACTGTAAACTGGTGCAAGGAAAATCTATTTTTTGATTTATTTACTTTTTCAGGCCTTATAAAGTTTTTAATATCTGACGTGATAGATATTTATATTGATATTTCTTTCTGCTCCCCCCCCCACTGCTCCTTGTTTTTATTTGAGTTTTCTGCTTTTATTATTTTGGTCAGCCACCCTGGAAATATTACTAGTGAAGGATAGGATATAATTGTATAGCATACTAGTAAAATGGCTTGCAGTCTGCAAACATATAAGAACATAAGAACAGCCCTGCTGGATCAGGCCCACGGCCCTTCTAGTCCAGCATCCTGTTTCACAGAGTGGCCCACCAGATGCTGCTGGAAGCCTACGGGCAGGAGTTGAGGGTATGCCCTCTCTCCTGCTGTTACTCCCCTGTAACTGGTTCTCAGAGGCATCCTGCCTTTGAGGCTGGAGGTGGCCTTCCACCTCCAACTAGTAGCCATTGATAGACATATTCATAGTTAAGATATATGAATATCTTATCTGTCTGTGACTCTTGCCTTAATTAATTTTCCCAGGGGGTTAGATTTGTGTTGTAGTCTGGACGAGGTCTGGAACCTACCTGTGAAAACAGCATGTTTCTATCTTTTGCGGTTTGGTCTGGGAGTTTCATGATAGGCAGGCAGACAGTCAGTGAGTCAGTAAGGCCCAAGCATCTTTACATTATAGATCCATTAGAGATTAAGTGGATGTGTAGTCAATGTGTCATAAAAGGGTCTGTTTTCATGACTCCATCAGAGGAAGCCCACAGAAAAATGAGATCCATTTTCTCAAGTGAATTGAAACAGGTTGCACAGCTTCCCCCCATCACACACACACACACACACACACACACACACACACTTTGTTGCTGTTGTTGTTTATTCGTTGGTAATATACAGTTGCATTCATGTCCTGTGAGTACATACTCCAAATACCCTTCTTTATAGAAGCAAATTTGATTTCAATGTACTCTGGACATCTAAATTCATGGTTGCACCATATATATACATTGTCACATGTCACTAAATTCATTCATGTGATGATTCATTGTCACATCTACTCAGAGATCCAACTGCCTGTTGAGTTTCCTGTAGGGTTTACCTAGTGAATTTTGTATTTGGCATTTGGAGCAAAAATATGCTGAGCCTTCTGATTTATTTTTCAGCAAAGCACTCCACAAAACACCTTTTCTTTAAGATTTGTGCTCCATCTGCCTGCAATTCTGTAGTTTCCATTTCAAGCAGCCCTTTGTAATTCATATAGATACAGGGACATGTTGTGCATTGTAGAAGCTCCTCTTAACTAGGTCAGCATGAGCTTGGTCAGAATGAATTTGCAAAGGTTATAAACCCTGTAGATTGTATTTATTAAAGGAGTATACTCAAAGATGGCAATCAAAACTGGCTCTTAAAATTTTATTTATTTATTTATTTGCAGCATTTATAGAAGACCTTTCTGCAGAAGCACCCAAGGCAATTTACAAATATTTAAATACTAAAATTACAACAAAAGATAAAAGTTACAAAGGATAATTACAGATTTGTCATGTCTCAAACCAGAGGTACACCTAATGGCCTTTGGAGTCCCACCCCCCGCTGCAAGTTAAGCATCATTTTTTAACACATAGGTTCTTGAGGGCACAAACCATACCACCCAGAACAGACTAAAGATTATGTTTGGGAGCCCAGAGGGTGTGAAGACCCTGGACTTCAGCCCCAAAGTCCAGGGGTAAGAGCACCTCTGTCTCAAGCTGCTGGTTGTCTCTTCAGCAGCAAATGGTGGCCTGGGTCCTCTTCTTTCTTCTTTGTTATTTATTTATATATTTTATACCACCTGATATCTAAATCTCTAGGCAGTGTGCAAATCTCAACATTAAAATCACAGGTTAAAATACATACAACATGATAAAAACCATATAAAACAAATTATTAAAATTATTAACATTTGAATTAAAAGCTTGTGAGAACAGCAAAGTCTTGAGGGTCTTCCTGAAAACAAGGAGAGAAGGAGATGCTCTTATTTCAGCAGGGAGCATATTCCAAAGCCCTGGGGCAGCCACAGAGAGGTCCAGTTATGGTTGCTACCATCTCATCTGGTGGCAACTCACATGAGATGATGGCAACCGTAACTGGACCTCTTTCTTCCCTCAGGACATCTTAAGGTCTTAAGCAGGCCCTGGGGAGATGAGGGGGAGGATGTTCCCAACAAATTTTCATGCCGGAGCAGGTCTCTTCAGAAGTGGATGTTGTGGGCTCCTCTTTTTCTTCTTCCTTCCATCAGAGCACACAAAGTATCCCTTAAGAAGGGCTTCCCAATCCATTCAGCAATATATATGCCTATCAGGACTCTCCATGTACAGACCTTGGATGTAACATACCATTTACTTTTAGATTTAATATATCCTCACAGTTATCTATCTATTTACCTATTTATTATTACTAGGATTTTTATGTTATCTTTCAGAAATCATAACCAATGTGGATCTTTATAACCAATTTCTATTCCATTTCTATCCACACATACACATGCAGGCCCTTAAGAGGCAATAAACCGATAGTTTTCAATAAATAGCATTTTATGTTTGCTCTCCACCCCCACCGCAATTTGATGTATAGGCAAATGGAAACAAACTGAAAATATACAAAAGATATGCAAACATATACAAAAGGAAGATAAATGGTAATCAATAATTTAACAAATGTACATGTATTTCTTTGTGTGGTGTGCACGCACACACTCACTAAAATAACCAAAATTCTGCAGATCCATTTTGAATGGTATATCTCAATAGTGAAAAATATTAAATAGCATTTTGATGCTGATCACAAATCCAGGATCATTTAAACACACATGCCATGCTCCTGACTCATGGTGGATATTGCCTCACGGCAGAATCATAAAACCAATTGCTTTCTATTAACTGCTTTGCACATAATGGGAAACTGCAGGTCCAACGGACCCGTGGTTTCCCCCATTCCCCACTCCCAAATAGTCCAATCTGGAGGAGTGCAGTGGGGAGAAGGACTGGCTGTATGGGGTTCCTCCTTCTCATGAAGGACAGCCACAGCAACCAACAAGATACAGAGAGAGGGAGGAGCTTCCTACCCTCAACTTTGGTTAGAAAAAAACAGCAGCCTTTGGATGACATGGTGCCACTTTATAACCGGAGTTATCACTCATAAAACCAAAGAGCAACTGAAAGTGCAAGTTCAGGTTTGTGACCTGAAACCTTGGCTTGTTTTTTGAACTGAACTGAGTTTCCCACATTTGAACGACCAGAAACCGTAACCTCCGACATGGTTGCCTGAGGTTTGGCATGATGTCTGAAGGCAGCCTTAGATTTAGTTTGAAATCAACCAAACTACTCACAGCTTCTAAAGATGGCAGCTATCCATTTTTATTGTTATTGTTAACCTTGATGAAGAGAACAGCATAGTTACTTCTTCCAAAGGCACAGACTTATTCTTTTGCTAAATGCATAGTAGTAAAATCAAAATTATCTAGACTTATCACATGGTCCCAGGAAACCTGAACTAAAAAATCTGAATATTGAAAAGGAAGAAACTAAAAATCTTCATTAGAAATCTCAAACTTTTCAAGTGGAGCAATTTTGATTTGTACCCCTCGTTAACAAGGATTGGTCTATTGGCAGAAAACATGAAAGAAGTATTTGGAAGAGGAATCTGGGATATGGGTGCCTAATCCTAGACACTGAGCCGGGTCTCACGATCAGTGAGACCTGGTTCGGGAAGCTCAGCAAGGAGAGCAGGCTAAGCCCACACTCCCCGCAGACGATCAGGGCGGGAGCCCTGGGCAGCTGGATTGGCTGCCCACATGATTGCTGGCTCCACGATGGAGCCGGCTGGGGAGTTTGGGGGGCCACATGGCCTCCGGAAGCTCCAGTATGCCCTGCATGAGCACGCAGGGCATACTGTGGAGACCCCTGAGCCGGGAGGCTGCTTTTCAGCTTCCTACCAGGGGTCTACTCGTGTGTAACCGCGGCACGGAGCCGCGCTACTCACTATAAAAAAACCTGGGTTTGTGGAGCACTCACTCCACAAACCCGGTTTTAGGGGCGGGCTACTTGAGCAGGTTACTCGCTCAAGAACCACCGGGTTCGCAGCCGAGCCTGGTGGTTCTCATGATTGTAAAAATCGAGCTAGCGGATGCTATACCGATTTTCTACAATCATGTGAATAGCCTCACTGATTCTTACAGTTACAAGGAGGTTATTTTTGCATATCTTTGAGGTTCTCTTCAGGAATTGTATTAAAATGAAAATGATCCAATTTGTAACTGGACAGGGAATCCCCCTCCCCTTGACCTCATGCAGAGGGGAGGGAGTTTGTCCCAGCCCTGCTCTGCACGAGGCCCAAGAAGTGGGCCGATTGGCTCTTCGGGTCTGGGGGCGGGGTTTCGGCCGTGGTCGGCCGATCCCCACCCCGTCCTCCTCAGTCTGGGCCAAGCATTCCCCTCCCTCCCTTCCCTGGTGCAGAGCAGTTCTAGTGACTGGTCACCCTCGGGCGCCGAGTAGGAATTTTTTGCTCCTAATGCATTGGCCAATGTTGGGTTTTTTTCCGCCTACCCCGTTCTGTGTCCCAGGTGTGTAGATAGAGTTAGGCCGGTCACAATGCCAGTAACAGTGCGGGTGGGGTAACAGTGCGGGTGGGGTGGTCATTTGAGGGATAGAACATCGGTGAGCACCCTTGGATATTTAAGGGGTGGATTGGTCAATCGCTCCTTTGTGGTCTGTGCGGCACGGGGAGAATGGATTGCCATAAAACCGGCTTCAGGACTTCACCAACCTTTGGGCTGAGTGGTCCAGGGTGGGTGAAGACCTTGAAGTATCCAGACCCTCTCTTACTAAAGGGGAGGTTGGCTTTGAAGGAATTGGGGGGGGGTGTACCTGCCCGTTTCCCGAGCCAGGGTGTGTCGCCCAGTAGGGCACTGGGTAGGACGTCAGAGTCCTAACCCGGTCCTAGTAGGCCCGCACTGTTCTCTAAGGGTGATTAATCACCTGGTGTTCCAGTCCGCCATGTCTTTTGTCCCAGTTAATAAAGTTGTGGCCCTATTTACCCATATTAAGTCTACGTGTCTTCTTGGGCTGGGGGCTGGGGACAATGTATTATCCATACCACCCCATATTAACACAATAAAATGAAAGAGATTATCGTTGTTTGTTAATAATATAGCTCCATCAATGTAGCTAGTGCTACACTGACATAGCAAAAAGAAGAAGATGCATTTCTGCCTTATGGAGATTATATTTTAGGTTTCAAAAATTGGGAACACTTCCCATGTGTTTCTCTGGTGTTTTCATATAGTGCAACAATGTCCCAAACAATATTATAGTCAAATAATGTCAGCTTGTTAAGCTTAACCATTGCAAGATGAATTGGATGTAGATTGTGATTCCATATTGCATAAAAACAGAAGTATAACATGAGAGTAATTTGCAGCCATTTTTGGAGGCTATATTTCAAGAGAGTTTTCATGTAAATGAAGAAAGAACTGCCAATACTTCAAAGAATATTGCAAAGTGTAAAATATGGCTGGCCTATATAAGTACCTGTTGAGAATTTAAATGAGCAGCATCATAAAATGCTAAAATCTTCTTTTGCAGATTCTACTTCAAATTCTGTAGCTAAAAGTCCCTTTAAAGTCTCGGTGAAATCAAATGTGTTTTAAATGTAATTGTTTCCAAGATACTTCTCTTTCAGACTGGAGTTTAGATCAGGTAGCTGCAAGCACAGAGTCTTTTGCAGAAAAGCATTTAATTTAGCATCATTTTAGCCTGAGAAACTGGCAAGTAGAACTCCTGCTGAGGCAGTCACTTTAATAGGTTTGGCTGGAACTGTGGGTTTTTATGTTCTTTAAGCTCATGTAATGGCTTGGAATCGCAACCTTTTTCAAGGACTAACAGACAAACCTATCATTTGAACAAAAAGGATCCGCCCACATGGACAAGGTCTTAGAATGGGAACTTAACATGGGCGCCCATGTTGCTCAAAGCAGATTTGAGAAGGTGATAGGGAATCTAGTCGCACTGGGATAATTTTGGTACGGGTTGCATCGTTTCAGCATATGTGGCTTGAAAGTTTGAGAGAGGTTCATCTTCCCTAGCAGCTCTGCTTCAAGCAGCCTGAAAAACCTGACTATTTTGATTCAGTATTTCAATATGTATATCTCAGATTGCCCATCTTTTGGTGCTCTGAAGTACCACCAGAGTGTCAGCATTACTCAAATTATAAGCCCTGCTAATTGGGCAAAGTGGCATTTAAAAAAGTGTTCTCTTATATGTAGCCGGGGATAGCAACAACATCCCTCTAGTGATTGATGCTGGTGTCTACCTTGTGTTTCTTTTTAGAGTGTGAGTCTTTGGGGGGCGGGGAACCACCTTCCTTTTATTTTATTTTACTTTATTTTACTTTACTTTATTTTATTTGCTTGTTTTCTATGTAAACCATTTTGCTGGGGGTGGAACATTTTGTTGGAAATAGGATTATTTATTTATTTATTTAATATTGAGGCTTCAAAATGTTTTATCAAAAAAAATTTATAAGAAGATCAGGAGCCGCATGATCCTGGGCCGCATGGCATGTACACCCACATGACTGATGCTTTTGCAAGCCATGCAGCCTTTTGGAGGCCGGGAAATGTGCCCTAGCCTCCACATATCCCACAATGCACTATAAGACTAGCATGATGCATTGAGGAATTCGCCCATGAGTCAGGTATTCTAGGTGCCCAGCTCTGTGTCTGCTGAGGCTGCGTTCAGCCCGAGCATTCACATGGCTCTGTGCTCAGGTAAAAGGACGCACTTGTGCCCTTCTATCCAGGTAAACAGTTGGGTAAAATCCATGGGCTATCTGGGAGGTCACTGCCAGGATCAGTTTTGACCCCGGTGCTTCACACAAGCAGCCCTACCCATGCCTGGGAAGGATGCTCGTGTGGACAGCCTCATGGTGTCTCTGCAGTTTCCCCTTTTCTTTCCATCAACAAATGAATAAAGAAGCTTGGGGTGGGGGCGTAATTTGAGCTGAAAAGTAGAGGTGTGCACGGAACCGCGGAGCTGCGGTCCAGCACTAGGGTGGGGGTTCCTTTAAGGGTGGGGGGAGGGTGTACTTACCCCCCCCCGCCACTTTCCCCCCTCCGGCGCACATATTTTAGTCAGCAGTTGGGGCGGCAGGATACCTCCCTGCCGCCCCTTCCCCCGCTCGGCTGCAAAAGGCTTCAGGAAGCCTTTTGCGCGTGTGCATGTCACGCGCTCACATCACGGAGACATGACATGCGCACGTGATGTGCGCACATGCAAAAGGCTTCCTGAAGCCTTTTGCAGCTGAGCGTGGGAAGGGGTGGCGGGGAGGTATCCTGCCGCCCCAATTGCTCACTAAAATACGTGCGCCGGAGGGGGGAAAGCAGCAGGAGGGATAAGTACACCCTTCCCCCCACCCTTAAAGGAACCCCCACCCCAGTCCGCCTGAGCTCCGAACTGTCCATGTCCGGACTGGTCTGGAGGCCTTCAGAATGGCCTCCGGACCCGTCCGTGCACATCGCTACAGAAAAGGCGAAAGCCTCCATCAAGCAGTGCATTATAGACACTGAGCACCAAACCAATCTCAGCAGGGTCCTGAACTTTAATATCAGTGATGGGCTTAGGTATTCTGCCTCTCCCCACTCTGGCTCACTGCCATGCCCTCCCTTCAGCAGTGCTAGAAGGCCATTATAGGACTCCATTTGCCGAGCGACTATGTCCTTGTGGCTCAGGGCAGATCGAAACTATCAAGCACATCCTCCTCTACTGTCTGTTCTATAGAAACCTTTGCGGCTCCATCACCCTTCCATTGCTTTGCAAGTATCTGGGACATCTGAGCCAATTCTCCAATTCAATTCCTTGTTGCTTTCTGACTTTAAGCCTGCCATCACATATAGCATTGCCAGAATCTGTGTGGCAGTGACCAGCATTTGTCGGCGGATGGTAGCCAGTGAGTCCTATCAGCCTTAATCTGACCCTTGGTGACTCAGGGTGGGCTCTACACTTGCTTACTCAATACTGTTTAAATAGAAGGACTTCCACTCCTCCCTTTTTCTTACTGCCCCTTATAGCCTTATAGTCTGGCTGTTATCCAGTTTTATTACTTAGGCTTTTATGTATTTTTGTCCTTTTCATGTCTTTTAATCTTTTTACATCCATGTTTATGCCCCCCCATCCCATTTTATGTCTTTTATGCACTTTTATTACTTTTATGTATTTTAGGCTTCTATGCCCTCATGCTTCTTGTGTACTTTCTACTATTTTTATTATTTTTAGTATTATTATGTACCTAGTACCATGCGGGAGAAGGCAATGGTAAACCACTCTTGTATTCTACCAAGAAAATCACATGGCGCTGGAACTGGAAAAGGTGCAGAAGAGGGCAACCAAGATGATCAGGGGCCCAGAGCACCTTTCTTATGAGGCAAGGCTACAACACCTGGGGCTTTTCTAGTTTAGAAAAAAGACGACTGCGGGGAGACATGATAGAGGTCCATAAAATCATGCATGGATTGGAGAAAGTGGACAGAGAGAAATTCTTCTCCCTCTCACATAACTCTAGAACCAGGGGTCATCCCATGAAATGGATTGCCAGGAAATTCTAGGACGAACAAACAGAAGTACTTTTCCACACAACACAAAGAGGCGGGTCTCACAATCCATGAGACCCGCTTTTGTAAGAACTGTGGGGAGAGCGGGCTAAGCCCGCTCTCCCCACAGATGAGCGGGCAGGGAGCCCTGGGCGGCTGGATTGGCCACGCACACGATAGCCGGCTCTGTGACGGAGCCGGCGGGGGGTGGGGGGAGAGGGGACTGCGCTGCCCTGCAAGCCCCAATGTGCCCTGCACGAGTGTGCAGGGCATACTGAGGAGACCCCAGAGCTGGGAGGTGGTGTTTTGCCTCCCGGCCAGGGGTCTGCTCATAACTAGGCGCGGCTACTCACGAGCTGAAAAAGCAGGTTTGCTGGAGCGCTTGCTCTGCAAATCTGCTTTTTAGCAGGGGTTCCAGAGCGGGTTTGCCGCTCCAGAACCACCGGGCTCAGCTGCAAGCCTGGTGGTTCTGATGATCAGCAAATATCGGGCTAGCGGATGCTAGCCCAATTTTTGCTGATCGTCAGAATCGCCCCATAATCTACTTGTGGAATTATCTGCCACAAGATGTGGTGACAGCCAACAACCTGGAAGGCTTTAAGAAGGGTTTGGATAACTTCATGGAGAAGAGTTCTATCAATGACTACCCGTCGGAGGGCTAAAGGCCACCTCCAGCCTTTAAGGCAGGATGCCTCTGAGTACCAGTTGCAGGGGAGTAACAGCAGAAGAGAGGGCATGCCCTCAGCTCCTGCCTGTGGCTTCCAGCGGCATCTGGTGGGCCACTGTGTGAAACAGGATGCTGGACAAGATGGGCCTTGGGCCTGATCCAGCAAGGCTGTTCTTATGTTCTCTGTGGTCACCAGGAGTCAACAGCACAATCTTTCCTTTCCCTAAGTACCATACCATATGAGTACTTTTTATTGACTCTTACTTTTAATATGTAATCACCCCTTATACTTTATCATGGCCTATGACTGTAATAATGATTGATTGAGCTAAAAATGGAGGAGAGGAGAAAAGATTAAATAGCCTCTCATGTGCACACTGCCTCCATTCACCTTGGGTTTAAAAAAAAACATGCAGTATGGAATCATGAAACTCCGTGTCCCATGTAGTTGGAGCCTCAGGGATTTCTCATCCTGCCTCTAGAGGTCTTTTAAATGGACAGCCATGAGATCTTACTCCCCTGATGCTTCTCCATCAGCCTGCAGCTGCAATGTCCCATATTCTCTAACAATTAGTAGCATTTTTGCTAGCAATTGATTGAAATGGCTCTAAACCACCCAGAGACATAAGTTTTGGGTGGTATAAAAATATGTGAAAAAAAAAATAATAATAATAATAATAATAATAATAATAATAATAATAATCCCCCAGTGAGGCACTACCTTGGCGTGATTGTGGGGCTTGTGTGCTCTGAGGAAGGTGAGAGCTATGCCAGAGGTCCAACCATACTGGACAGGTCTCACCAGAGGAGCCAGACAAAGAGTGCCTCTCCCATCAACAATATGGTGAGACGTAACTTTAATAAATCAATACCGGATCGGTCGCCGCCCGGGTCAACAAGGACCACGCCAGGTGCTGGAGTCCCTGGACATCTGGAGGCAAGTGGGCAACAGGACTCAGGATCTTCAGTTGAGCAACCAGGGCTGGAGACTGCAAGGTTACTGGAAGAAACATCACTTAACCGGAAAAATAATAGGAATAATGCCAAGAAGGAAATAATGATCTGCTATTACAAGTCTCGTTCAACTAGAAGAGGTTATTTAAAAAGAATGTACCAAATTTGGAAAGAGAAGCATCCAGATACAGAAATAACAGAACAAGGGTTAGCAGACCAGAAAAGATACATAATAAGAAATAAAGTATTCACAGGAGTTGAGCTGGAAGAACTGCAAAGAGCAACACAGGCTCAAGATATGGAAGAAGAATTACCACCAACGATGAACTGCATGGCTTTTGGCTTAAACACCTAACAAGCCTTCATAAACAACTATCAAATCACTTCAATCACATTTTGCAAGGAGGTGATATTGAACAATGGATAACAACTGGGAAAACTCATCTCATCATGAAAGACACAGGAAAAGGTGCAGTCCCAAGTAATTATAGACCGATAACTTGCCTGCTAACCATGTTCAAATTATTCACTAGAATAATAGCAGATGAAGTGATGCAACACTTATTAAATAACAAACAGCTTCCAGTTGAACAGAAAGGAAATTGCCCGAACACCAGAGTCACAAAAGACCAGCTGCTGATGGACAAAATGATTTAAGAAAATTGCAAGAGAAGAAAAACAAATCTAAGTGTTGCATGGATTGACTACAAGAAAGCCTTCATTTCATTGCCTCACACATGGATACTAAAATATTTAGAAACAACTGGTGTCAGCAAAAACATACAGATATTTATTTAAAAAAAGCAACGAGCATGTGGAGTACACAGTTAACAATCAATGGCAAGACTCTTGGACAGGTTTGCATTAGAAGAGGCATTTTCCAAGGGGACTCAATATCCTTTCTGTTGTTTGTAATCGCCATGACCTCACTTTCACAAATACTAAACAAAACAGGCCTCGGATACCAAACATCTAACACATCAAGTCAAATCAACCATCTGCTGTACATGGATGATCTGGAGTTGTATGGAAAGTCCCGGTCAGAAATTGGATCACTGCTAAACACTGCCCGTATATTCAGTAGCGATATAGCAATAGAGTTTGGACTAGACAAGTGTGCTGCATTAATAATGAACAGAGGGAAAATAAGAAAAACAGAAGGAATAGAACTGCCCAATGGAAGCAAGATCAAGAACCTGGAAGAGAAAGAACCTTAGAAATACTTGGGCATTCTCCAGGCTGATAACATTGCACACAGTGAAGTTAAAAGAAAAATAGGAAGTGAATACATCAGGAGAGTTAGAAAAATCCTCAAGTCCAAACTCAATGGTGGGAACACCATACAAGCCATAAGCACCTGGGCTATACGTGTTATCAGATACACTGCAGGAATAATAGACTGGACTCAGGCAGAGCTAGAGACGGTAGATCGTAAGACCAGGAAAATCATGACCATCAATCATGCTCTGCACCCCCACAGTGATGTATATAGGTGGAAGAGGAATGCTGCAAGTCCATCAAACAGTAGAGGAGGAGAAAAGAGTTCTCAAAGAATATATCAAGGACAGTGAAGAAGATGCACTTAAAATGGTCAATAACGAGAAACTATTCAACACCAATGAAACAAAGCAGGTCTACAAGAAAGAACAAGTCAAGAACCGAGCAGAAAAATGGAAAAAGAAGCCCCTGCATGGTCAATATTTGCACAATATAAGTGGAAAATCAGACATCACCAAGACCTGGAAATGGATTAAGAATGGCAACTTGAAGAAAGAAACAGAGGGTTTAATATGGGCTGCACAAGAACAGGCACTAAGAACAACTGCAATAAGAGCCAAAGTCGAAAAATCCACAACAAACAGCAAGTGCCGCCTTTGTAAAGAAGCAGATGAAACAGTGGACCACCTCATCAGCTGTTGTAAGAAGATCTCACAGACTGACTACAAACAAAGGCATGACAAGGTAGCAGGGATCATACACTGGGACATCTGCAAAAAATACAAGCTACCTGTAGCCAAAGATTGGTGGGACCATAAAATTGAAAAAGTTGTAGAAAATTAAGATGTAAAAATATTATGGGACTTCCGACTACAAACAGACAAACATCTGCCACACAATACACCAGATATAACTGTAGTTGAGAAGAAAGAAAAACAAGTTAAAATAATCGACATCGCAATACCAGGGGATAGCAGAATAGAAGAAAAAGAAATAGAAAAAATCACCAAATACAAAGATCTACAAATTGAAATTGAAAGGCTGTGTCAGAAAAAGACCAAAATAATCCCAGTGGTAATTGGTGCCCTGGGTGCAGTTCCAAAAGACCTTGAAGAGCACCTCAACACCATAGTGGTCACAGAAATCACCATCAGCCAGTTACAAAAAGCAGCTTTACTGGGAACAGCCTATATTCTGCGACGATATCTATAACAACAGCAACAAGATTGACAATAAAATTCAGCCATCCCAGGTCCTTGGGAAGGACTCGATGTCTGGATAAAACAAACCAGTCAATAACACCTGTCTGACTGTGTAAACAAGAAATAATATAATAATAATAATAATTATAATTATACTGTTGTTACGCCCATATTAATTAAATAATAATTTAATTGTGTTTTAATAGTTTTAACTTTTAAATTTTAATTGTTGAAATGTTTTAATCTTTTTATTGGTTGTTTTTATTCTCTTGTAAACCACCCAGAGAACTTGCATTCTGGGTGGTATAAAAATATGTCAAATAAATAAATAAATAATAATAAAACATCCCAGATCCTGCACCTAAAACACCACAAAGCACTTGAGCAGGCCCTGCAGCCCTCTGTAAGTGTTGCATTGCAAGCTAATTGGAGACCCTGTCTCTTGCACAGGTGTAACTTTTTAATTTTGGTAGAGGACAAAGGTGGTAGGGAAGACAGTGAGGAGCATAAGCAGAATCAGCACCAATTTAAATTATCCAGCCATCTTTTTTCCTTTCTAAGCCATGGAAGAAGAAATCATTTCCTTGTATTAATAACAGCCTGTGCTAATCTTCTTCTTCTTCTTTTCATGGCTGAAGCTTTCAGTGCAGTCTTTGCTCATTCTAGATCTAAAGCTGATATGGAAGAACAATATTAGTTGGTGCAGTTGATTAAAATTTCTTAGCAGGATTTAAAAGGCTCTGAAATATTTTGTTAAAATGAGCATGCTCATCTTATGGCCAGTTCCATGTTTAAGGGTCTACAGCTAAAAGCCCTTGATTGCCCCCCTGGACTCCTTGCTCCCTGTCCCTCACCCTTCAATGGCCCTGATCACCCTTCAATGGCCCTGCTCCATCACCAAGGGGGAGAGGATAGCCCATCCAATGCAGGCAGTAGCTGCTTCTTGCAGCATTGTGGCTCATTACCTGCCCAATTGGAAAAGCGCTTGTGGAATGCAACTGGAAGGTAGAGCAGTCATCACCTATGTTCTGTCTCTATGGACAGTATGGTGGTTGGAAATGGGCCCAGTGGGGAATGGGTGTTTAAAACATTCCAGGAGTCCTCCTGCCACTGGTGGTGACTTCTACTCCTCAGTGGCAATTGAAGGTACAGAGGTCAACACCAGAGAACCGTGCCAAGGTACTGTGGCCACAACAGCTTCCCAAGAGTGTTGACCCCAGACACTGGCCACACCATTTGCTCTTTAAGAGCTCAAGGGCCTCTATGACAGACATACATTTTAGCCCACAGGGTGTTATGGAGATTGGGGAAACATGCACCAACCATTTCTTAATAGAAGTCGAGAGGCAGGCCGAGCATCACATTTTACCCGCAGGGACACATTCTTGCCTTCCATCATCAATTCAATTAGTTTATTTTAGTTCATGAATTGTAAATGTCAAATGTGCTATTGCACTACTTTTAGGTCAAGTCTTGGATTTTTTTTTTTTTTGAGACATGGAATTTTCAGTTATTCTTAATGATATGCTTTAAAATAATGAAGTACTTTGCAATAATGTATAGAATAGGCACCTGGGGGTGAGGAAATTTAAGGGGGAGAAACCTCAGAATCTTTTATAAGGTTCCCTTTTCAAGTATATGTTTTGTACAGGTAACAAGATGATTGTATCTTCTGAACCTGCTTCATGGCCATCTTATTCCAATGTATTGAACAATCTTGCTGTGAATATGTTTTAATTAATGATTTGAAATGTGGAGCTGTACAATTACAACATAGTCGGTGTGTGGGTCTAGAGAAAAACAGCATGGAAAGGCATAATTATTTTCAAAAGCTCGGTTGGAATAACACAGGTAAAAAGGGGCCCTGCTGCACTTTCATTCCCCACCCCGCTCTGTCCAATTATCATTACTATTTCACATTCTTGCATGCTTTGTAGAAGGTTAGGTGCCTGGACTTCATGTTTTATGAGACTCCCTACGGTTCAATTTTTAAAAACTGAGTTTAAATGACTTTTGCACAGATGTCTGGAAGGGTAGTATTCAGGTAAAGGATTTAGGTTTATTTGGAAATTATGTTGGAACTCTGCATGGAAAAAAGGAAAGTGTAATCTAAACAGAAAAAAATAGAAAATTAAAAACGGCTTTTAGAAAATAATATCAATGTGAAATAGCCTTCCCAGTACAAAGGCTAGAAACATTATGTGAATCTTCAACTGCTTCTTCTTCTTCTTGGATCTTCTTCTTGAATCTTTTCTTCTTGAATCTTCAACTGCTTTTTTTTCTTCTTGGTATTTTTTGGAAGCATGAAGAGGAATACTCAGCTGTAACATCACAGTTTGGAGGGACATTTTCCCTTACAACATTGTGGGGCTGAATCAGGGCTGAATCAGCTTGAATGTGGTGGGCCTGTCTGAATAAATAAGTCTGATTCATATGTTATGAAAAAGCCCTGCTGTAGCCATGTACAGTGGGGCAAAGGGGGAAGAGGTCCCACCCTTGCTGCATCACTCACCTGTACAACCTACTGCTCACGGTTTCGATGGGGCTTGTCTAAAGAGGGAAAATCCACCCTCACAAGAGAAAGACCATGGTCAGTACATATGAGAGACAAGAATAATGGAAAAACAATGCCACTTAAAGTGTGCATTCTGGGGCTAGAACACTGCACATTAAAAAGACCTTCCTATATAAGGATGCCTGTTCAAACCGTGAAACATTGAGCACTGATGATGACGTGTTAACTTCAAAACGTTTGCTTTTACAGAAACCTTTTGGATTAATTTCCCTTTTATAAACACAGTAAAGAAGGTCTTCAAAAGAGTATTGTTGCAGGTTTGTCATTATGTGTATTCCATCGCCACTATATCAGCTGAAAACCAATAATTAATTAATTAATTATGGTTTGGGGGCATAAAAGATGAAATCAAGGTCTTGTGCACTCAGATGCATTAGAGACATGATGCATCGATCCATCAAGAGATCTAACCTCTGGAGATTCTGAGGGAGTTGAACCCCAACGAATGGCACCTCTAGAAAACCATTAGAAAAATTTAACAAGCCAAAAATAGAGACAAATAAGCTCTTCTCACGATCAGTGAGATGAGCTTCTTGGTGAATCTACAGGGAGAGCGGGTTTAGCCCACATGACTGCCAGCTTCATCATGGAGCCAGTGGAGGATGCGGGGATCAGGGGCCTCCTGGCCCCTGGAAGTTCCAGGATGCCCTGTGCAAACGTCGGGGGCATTCTGTAAAGACCCCAAAGGCCGGGAAGCTGGCTGCAGCCTCCTGGTCAGGGGTCTACTCATGTGTTGCTGCACGTCACAGCGGCACACGAGCAAATAAATTAGGTTAACGGAGCACTCTCTCCATTAACCTCATTTAAGAGGAGAGGGAACTAGGCAGGCTAGCTGCTTTGAAATCTCCAGGCTCACCTGCGAGCCCGGTGGTTCTGACGATCAGTAGAAAGTGGGCTAGGTTCCCTTAGCCCGCTTTCTACTGATTGTGGGAATAGCTTCAATGAGGTCATGCACACAATCAAAAACTGTTCTACCTGGGTTTGGGAGCTGTCTGTGCTCCCAATTTTTGGATGTGTGAAAGCAAAGTAGGAGGAAAACCTGGGTAGAAGTGATTTTTGTGGAAGCAAGGTAGGAGAAAATTTTGTGGAAGCAAGGTAGGAAGCAAGGTATCCTGGTTTTCCTACATCCTTGCTTCCACACAATCACTTCTACCCAGATTTTCCTCCAACCTTTTCCTCCAACCTGAATTCCTCAAATTCAGTCTGAATTTGAACAGACCACAAAAATCGGTCTGTGCACATTCCTAACTCTAGCCAAATTGGTATCTGTAGTACTTTATCCTATCCCCATATAATGTATATTAATTTAGAAATGAAACTCTGAGAAGAGACAGGAAAGGGCAGACTTTAGAACTGTTGAATAAGAAGAAGCATCAAGATGTAATGCTTGTTTGTATGTGGGAAGGAAATGATAGCAGTCTTTTCAGAGAAGTGTATAGGTGACAGAGAAATACCTGTGTGGGAAAGATTTGAATGGGAAGATCAGAAGTGCTTTTAAACATTTTCGTAAATCACAAGTAATAACTCTATATACACGTCCAACATGCTGGATTGGCTCTGAGGAGGTGGAAAGGGAAAACAATTTCTTCCTTTCTTTTCTTTTGCTTTGACTTGATAAAAGTGTCTCAAAGCAGATTATTACCTCCTAGGGCACTTGTTTTGGGTTTTTGGTGGTGAGTCAGATACTGGCTGACATACTGCACAAATTTCTGTCTGCCTTATCACAAAGACTGCATACAATTAGACAAGAGTGCCCTTGCACCAATGTGTGAAATTGTGCAAATGGAGTTTCATGAAGGACAGCCATTATTTCCAATGCCCATCCATCACACAACTATGTTTGCACAATTTTGTATGGATGGACAAGAATACTCTTGCTCAATTGCACACACCCTTTATTGCAAGACAGATGGAAGTCTGTGCAGTATGTCATCCACCATTTTCAACCTGAATTCAGATCTTAATCCTCCTATTAAACCCCTCCCAGAGTTTTCACAGGGTTAGAACAGGGAGAATGAATATATGGGCTCAGTTCAGCCTTAGCTGACATTATCTATGCCCAGCAGCTGTTGAATGTGACTGACATTCAGGGAAAGTGTCTCAGCCTTTTCAACGATTTGCGAAAGGGTTAGATTCTTCATGGCATGCCCTCAGAAGTAGCTTGCAGCTGTTGTAGCTCACACTTCATAGCACATGTGAGATAGAGAAGGAGGGAACACTTCCTTCCTAAGGCTCTGCTCATCAGTGGCATATAGATGTGACAGCTGCCACTTAATGTAGTATGGTAGCATCAAATGTAATTAGTGTCTTTTTAAAACATAAAATTGCCGTTGGCATGGCTGTTTCCTACACTATTCTGTCCATGACTTCAGAAGAACATCTATCCTTAGCCAGATGGATGGTCTTGCATTGCAATAAGACACATGAGGACAGAGGCAAAACCTAGAAAATCGAGGCCTATGAACTGCAGGCCCATTTGCACAATATGTTTGCCAGGCCCTTGGCAATGTGGGGAAGAAACATTAAAGTAAATTTTAAATTGTGAAGAGTAGTTCAAAATGATTGTCCCCATCCAACTATGTGATGGAACGTTGGCATGCAAGGTGCAAGGGAAACATGGACACATTTGCTCCTCTCCCGTGTGATTCCAAGGGCCAGTGGACATAGCATCCAAATGAAGATGTTGAAACAGTATACCCTGAATGTTCGTGGGGGTGGAGGTGGAATGGGATTGCAACTCTGCTGATCTACACTACCCGCTGCTGATCTACATTCAGTTTACCTGGGGTGTAACAGGGTTGAAGTGAGCCCTGGGACAAAATGTGGCCCCTCCCCCTCCCCACGTCCTCACCTTCCTCTTCAGAGAGGCAGGTGGAGGAAAGCAAAGAGGAAGCTGCCGCTCAGCTGTTTGGGCACCCTACTGGCTCAATTATAGCTATGCCCCTACAGTTTACTATTTGTCTTCATCCTATGCTCAATTGTGTATATGGCCCTTGCTATTCACGGGGGTTCTGTTCTTGCCTATAGGTGTGAGTACGGAAACCATGAATAATGAAACCTTACTTCTATGGGAATTGTTGCAGAGTCAGGGGCACCCTTTCCTGGGGACTTCCGAGCAGATGTCCAGTCCTCGCAGGCCTTGGGGCCCCCAAATTCCTGCTCAAGTAGTGGCGGGCTGTTGCTAGCTTGCCTGTGTGGTGCTGCAATGCCGCTGCCCCCCCCCCCACACTGTGCTGTGCTGGACTGTGCCGGAGGCTGAGAAGCAGGAAGAAGAACAGACCTCCCCTACTGGGAGCTCTAGCTCCATCTGGATGGCCTACCTGGCTGGCTGTCTCCCTCACTACCTCCCTCTGCAAGGGGGGCACAACTGGAGATGCTGTGCCCCCACACCGCCAGAGTCAGGTCACCTCTTGGCTCTGCTCTGGCCTGCCACTTCCAGCTGGGCCTTCCAAATGGAGCCGCTGCTGTGCCACCACCTCCCCGGCCAGTTCCAGATGGTGAAGCACAGTGAGCTGAGACTCCTTTCTGCTGCTGCTGCTGCTGACAGATCAATGCCACTCACCTTTCATCTGACTAGCAGTGCTCTGCAGAGGGTACAAGGCAACCAGCCTTCCCAGAATATGCTATGCAGCAGAAACTGCTGCTGCATGAGCAAAGGAGGCAAGGCAAGGTAAGGCAGTACCCCAGCTTTTTTACTGGTGAGGGAGTGTCATGGACAGGTGAGGCGGCAGGTAGGGGGTGCCTACAGCCTCTGTGTTGTGTTTCTCTCCCCCCCCACACACACACACAACACAAACACTTGCTTTTGGCCCCAAACAGAGGGGAGAGTGGCTGGACTCTCCATGCAACATGTGGCATCTGCAGGTCAATGGGAAGCATCTTATTCAAAATATCTTCTAAAAATAAAATAAATTTAAAAAGTTTCCACCTTTCCCTGAGCATGTTCTAGTGTAAAAATGTCAAGGCACTGTTATGAAGGGAAGGGGAAAATACATCCTTAGAAAACCATTGTCAGTGAGCAGAGAGCCAACCTTGTGGCAGTAGGCATGAACTGTTCCCTTTGTTAAGAAGGGCTCACCTTGGTTTGCAGTTGGATGGGCAACTACATGTGAGCTCTGTAAGATAGTCCCCCAGGGGATGGGGCCATAGCCCAGTGGAAGAGCATCTGCACTGCAGTAGGTCCCAGGTTCTCTCCCTGGCATCTCTAGATGAGACTGGGAGAGATTCCTGTCTAAAATTTTGGAGAGCCACTGCCAGTCAGTGTAGAAAATACTGAGCAAGGTAGACCAATGGTCTGATGATATAAGGTTGTTTCCTATGTTCCTATGGCCCATTTATAAGGTGACTTCATGAATATCTATTTCTTCTTTCCCAAGTGGTTGAACATACTAAAAGCAGACTGCAGAAGAGAACTCTACATTTGTAACGTTATATACATTTTTTTCAGATGAGAATGCAAGAGATGAGTGCAGCTGCAGCTTTAGCCAAGGTAGAGATAACTTTTTTGCATATTTTTGATATGTGATCTTATCAGCAGACAGCTTTTTTTTTTCCGCTGCCCTGTTCAATAAATCCTTGTAATACCACAGTACAGAAACCTGACAGTACAGAAAGTAATCTTCATGATTACTACAAGTCTTTGAGCAATATATATTGTAGATTACAACGGTTGCCTATTATGGGCATAATCATTATTGCAGAGTGCTTAATTTGCTCCTGAACTGTGGGCAGCAGAGGTGATATGGGGAAAGTGCTCATAGGGATGCCCTTACTTTAGTGCCAGTTAGTGTTTGGTGGTGTTCTAAGCAAAATATAATGTTTTCTCTGCTATGCATAGAAGGGGGAAACGTGGAAATTGCAAGGACCAACAGATAAATCTTGAGGCTCATCTAGCTGAATCTGTCTACATAGCCTCTTAACAATCACAGACCTAAAAGTACTAGACTTTTTAAACAGAAAACGTTTAAAGAATATATTAAGATCCCGAGTGCCTTACTGTGGCAAGATGGCTCCCTACAGAATATCTTCCAATACTTCCCCACCCACCTTACAATATCATTTTTATTTCTAATTTTCACTTTGTGGCTTCACTGTGTAATGACATTTCATTTACTTTCCCTGGTTAAATTATGCCACTGCTCGAGTGACCTTAATATTAAGTATTTTTTTAAAAAAATGTTTAATATGAATTTCCCCTACCTTTCTCACCTGAAAGTCATTACTTCTTTAAAGTACCCAGCAAATCCTTACCAACTTTAATGTTACTGTGCGTTGATATATACCGGGCGGCTTCACACATTCCCTGAGAACTTCTGGAGTGTGCACTCCTGGTAGGCATGACATCTGAACCCAGCCAAGTGTGGTTCCTGCACCAAACTCCTGAGACTCACCTAGCATTCTCCCAAGATTCTCCACCCAACTTCAAGCCTCAGTTACAAGTGGGCAGAGGACCTCATCGGTTACAAGTGGGTGATAGTATGAAGCTGCCCACAAGTAGTGGCTGACATGATGAGGATGATTACTTAAATGCCGAACTTGTCTTTTTAATTTCAATGGGACTACTTTGAGTAATTCCCCTCATCATGTCAGCTAACACAGTAAAGGTGCAAAGGGAGAACCACTGGTCAAGGGAGGATTAACTCTTTTGCCGCCCATATGCAAAAAGGTTTTAGCTGCCCCTAAAAAAAAAAGGTGCAGTGGCAGTAGCTGGGTTGGGGGAGGGGGTGAGAGGAGCATTCCCCCCTTTTATTTGAAAAGGAGGGGAAGCCACGGTGGCAGCAGTAGCTGCAGGGAGGGGGGCAACTGGACGAGGGAAAAGATTCCACTTTTGCCCCCTAAAGTTTGGCTGTGGCAGCTAGCTGCAGAGAGGGTGAGGGTGAGGAGGGGAGAGTACCCATTCTTTACCTTGTGAAAAGCCCGTTGATGCTATGTGGGTGGCACAACCTCCTCCCCCCCCCTAGTGACTGCACATGAGCTCTGCTATCCATAGCCCATTTCCGGCTTTCCTTCAGTGCAGTCAGTCTCTGGGGAGGAAGGAGGAGCTCCGCATCGACTTCTCCAAGTGCGCCAGCCTCAACATGAAATACAACAACAACATATGCGCCCAGACCTGCCTTTTGGGGACAGCCAGTCCTCCCTCGACTAGACCATGGCAACTGCCTTGGGTGCCCTGGGGATCATTCCTGCCTCTCCATACGCTGGCTTCCCTCCTGATTTTGCCATTCCTCAATCTGCAGGCCTCTCAATTCCAAATGTCCACGGAGTGCTTGCTCCTTTGCCTATCCCAGCAGCAATAGCCGCAGCTGCCGCAGGACGGATTACTATTCCCGCCTTCACCGGGGCAGGGAACGCTGTTCTGCTGGTTAACAATTTGAACCCCAAGTGGTCTATGGTGATGTGCAGAGAGTGACAATCTTGTTCAACAAGAAAGTGACTGACTGCATGGGTTCTGCTATCCGTAACCCATTTCCAGCTTTCCTTAAGGAAAGCTTGAAATGTGCTATGGATAGCAGGGCCCATGTGCAGTCACTGGGGAGGAGGGTGGAGGTTGTGCCACCTGCATAGTGTCAGTGGGCGTTTAACAAGGTATAGAATGGGCACTTTCCCCTCTTCACTCCCCACCCTCTTTGCAGCCAGCCGCCACCGCTGAACTTTAGGGGGCAAAAAGGATTCCATTTTTTTCCTTTTCCTTCGCCCGGTCTTCCCCCCTAACCGCAGCTACTGCTGCTGCTGCAACTTTACCCCTCTCTTCAAGTAAAAGGGGGGAATGCTCCTCCCATCCGCCCCCCCCCACAGCTACTGCTGCTCCACAAATTTTGCCGCCATAGGCAGATGACTCTTCTGCCTATGCCTTAATCCGCCATTGCTGCTGGTGTTTCTGAAGAGTTCAACTCAGCTCCACTGCTAGCTCGACTGTGGGGACCAATTTCTTTGACCTCCCCTTCCCTGGAAGCCCTCTGTGTCATCTGAAAATATGTCCCTGAGGGTTGTGCAGCCCTCAGGAACATATTTCTGCGTGACACAGAGGGCTTCCAGGGGAAGGAGAGGTTGTTGGAATCCCCCTATGTATACACTAAAACTCAAGCTGTGTTAGTCTGAAACTCTTCAGAAGCACTGGTGCTTCTCCCATTGCACCGGTGCTTCATTAATCCAGATGCCAGCCAGTGATGGCAGCCCATCTTTTTTGCCATCCATTTCTGATGACAAAATGACAAATCCCAAAGTCATGTGATGAGTTGAAGAAAAGTATAAAAGAACATGAATAAAATAAAATAAATCCCATTGTAACCATGTTTTATCATTTTGCTTTTCTCTGTGAATAAATGCCACTCATCTTTTGATATTTTATTTAGTGATAATATGTTTATTTTGCCTTTCAGTAAAATCAAATTTTGAAGTTCTTAATAACAATAATTAAAACAGGCAAAATATACACACTAATGACATAGCAATAAAAAGACCAATTAAATAGGTCACAACTGGCAGATGCAGTACAAAGAGCAAGACAACCTCAAAGACCAGCATTAATATGCAAATGGAATACATTATTATTATTATATTTTAAATTACTGGTACTGAAAACCTAATATTTTTTGTTTTTAAATCAGACAGAAGACTCCATTTTCTATTTGTGGTCCTTTCACATAGCCTAGACCAGTGGTTCCCAACCAGGGTTCCTCCAGATGCTGGTGAACTACAACTCCCAGCATCCAACACAATACATTAGGAACATAGGAGGCTGCCATATACCGAGTCAGACCATTGGTCTATCTAGCTCAGTATTGTCTTCACAGACTGGCAGCAGCTTCTCCAAGGTTGCAGGCAGGAATCTCTCTCAGAGAAGCCAGGGAGGGAACTTGAAACCTTCTGCTCTTCCCAGAATGGCTGCATCCCCTGAGGGGAATATCTTACAGTGCTTACACTTCTGGTCCTCCTTTCATATGCAGCTAGGGCAGACCCTGCTTAGCTAAGGGGACAAGTCATGCTTGCTACCACAAGACCAGCTCTCCTCTCCTCTCCATACCCATTATTGCTGGGGATAATGGGAGTTGTCCACCAACATCTGGAGGAACCCTGGTTGGAAACCACTGGCTGATACTCATTCAGCATTGTTAGTCCTAATTTTTACACCACTCTTTCCCATTTGGGGTGGGGGGATGCACCATCCATCCTGCTTCCTGAGACAGCCCACTAGTGTTCCCTCTAACAGGGATTCTCAGATATTGTTGACTACAACTCCCATAATCCTCAGCCAAAGGCCATTGCAGCTGGGAATGTTGGGAGCTGTTGTCAAAAACATCTGGGAATCCCTGTTACAGGGAACACTGCCGCCCACCCTAAATATCCCAACCCATAGAGAAAAGCTGTCCTGCAGATGATTGCCAAGGGATGTTCCATCCAAACACTTCCCAGGCATTTGGGAAGACATTGGAAACAGCTGAGGTGCTTGAGCCTTGCTATTTTCTTTCTCGGAAATGAGCCATATTTAACGACATGGGAACTGCTCCTCTATTCCTTCTTTTCACACTGCTTCAGTAATGTATGCATGAAAGAACTATGTAATTGGCCCTATTACCATGGCTCTTTCATGCACACATTACTGCAGTGGCATGGGAAGAAGCTACGGTGACATTCACAGGTTCCTTGCTATGAACTGGCCATCAGTTAACACATTCCTTCAGTGTGACAGGCTGTGTGTGAGCCATGCAAAAACAGAAGATGTTTGACCTAGATTCTGCACTGGCTGTCAAGCCCTGTTTAAGGAAGGAACCAATGATGAAAGGGGGGGGAGGTTTAGAGGGTGCAAAGGTTCAGTGATTTTGTTCCCTCTTCAGCTGAACAACTCACAGTGCCAGCTGGTGCCACCAGAGCCGGGGGTGTGGAGGGCAGGGAAGGTGGGTGCAGAATGGGCCACAGCTGCTGCTCTGTGGCTCTCTCCCCTTCTCTGA
This sequence comes from Hemicordylus capensis, assembly GCF_027244095.1. Lineage (NCBI taxonomy): Eukaryota > Metazoa > Chordata > Lepidosauria > Squamata > Cordylidae > Hemicordylus > Hemicordylus capensis. Next base: position 41,471,913 of record NC_069661.1, on the reverse strand, counting down.
AATCTGCCCCCCTTTCTCTGAACCCCCCCTTTCTGAAACCCAACCCTAATTTTAACTTAAGCCATGTGGGTTGTCATTCGCCGGGCTGAGCCATACAGGCTGGTCATTTACAGAGAATTGTAGCTGAATGAATGACTAGTCCACCTGGTTCAATGCACTGAATGATCAGCCCATGCAGCTGAAGTTAAAGCCAGGGCAGGGAGAAATGAGAAAGAAAGGGGCAGCCAAGCCATGGTGGGAAGAGAAAACTGGAGCCTCAGGTATGACCCATTCTTTGCCCACCTGCCCTGCCACCAGTCTTTGCCCACCTGCCCTGCCCCGGTGGCACTGGTCTCTACTGGTACCCCACATGGAGCAGGACACAAGGAACCCAAGAGGAAGATGAGGAAGGAGGTGTCTGAATCTTCCTGCTTGCATATCCCCAGAGATATCTACATTTAGCTTTTTTGATTGTATCTGCTATATCTGTGACCAATTTAAAGTTGGTCACTTTAAAGCCCAATAATCACGAATTGTGAATTAGTGCCCAAATGGTGGGAAAGGACACATGAGTGGTCATAAAAACCTTCTACGTGGTTATTCGGAACAATGGCATAAGGAGATTCCATTTTTGGATTAGAGGCAGAAACCAACAAATTTGTCTCCAAATCCCCATGTGTTGTGGCAGCCAAACATATCAAGGGCAAAACATATCATATTCTCCTGTGATCTTTACAGGCTATATGAAGCTCACAGACTGAAGCCTCTGAAGACTGAATCTGTGGGACAGAGAACAGGAAATATGAATCAAGTGAAATCAAACACACAGTACAATTGAATACAAACCAAGGTGGACCCTGCTTGGCCCACAATTCATGCCCACTACCAGAAGACCAGTTCTCCTCCCTAGTGCTTTGCTCAGTCTGGGAACTCTAATTCAAGAAATATGTTGAAAAATGACAAAGGGGCAGAAGAGCCCTACAAGGATGCCAAGAGGTCTCAAAGGCAAGAGAGCATGGGGCAGCCTGCAGTAGACCATAAACTACCTTCGGTAGCAACCATAAACTACCTTCAGGAATCCGGCACATATTGCCACTGTTCATATTCATCAAAACTAGGGCAGCAAGCCATGGCTTTTCATTACAAAATATAACAAACATTAGGAATATTCCCTAAGAACAATCCGTCAGTTAAATAGACTGTCTAGGAAGGCTTTCAAGAAACTATAACAAACATTAGGATGATTCCCTCAGAACAATTGATCAGTTAAACACACTGTCTTGGAAGGCTTTCAAGAAAAGGATGTACATGGGGCACAAGTTTAGGGAGGTTTCTTATTCTATCTCAAGAGTATGCAGGCCATGATGTGGTGACTCATGATGTCAGCCGGTGTGGTGTAGTAGTCAGTGTTGGACTAGAACCAGGGAGACCTGAGTTCAAATGCTTGTTTGGCCATGAAGCTCAGGGAGTGATTCTGGGCCAGACACTTATCTGTCAGCCTAACCTACCCCACAGGGTTATTGTGAGGATAAACATAACCCTGTACACCACTCTGGACTCCTTGGAGGAAGAATGGGATATAAATGTAGTAAAACAAAATAAAATAAATGACGTTCGATCTAGTTCAATGGTAAATTCACACAACTATGCTTTCCCTGCCATGTGTTGGTTCTTCCAATAACATCCTTAAACACATACAACCAGAATTCTTCAATGGAAGAAAAACCTACCTGTGCGTTGATCATAAATCAGCCTCTGAATCTGCTCGAATTCCATTAATTTTAAGTAAGTTAAGATTTGATTCTGGACAAAGTTTCCAGATCTTTCTTATTCTGCCAAGGACCATTTACCCAGCAATTACCTCTGTTATTACTAGCAACTGTTTTACCATGAGCGAAAAAAATAGCCAGACTCAACTACTAATGGATGAAAGGAAGGCTTATTTTGATGCTATCGAACCAACTGTCATGTTTCCTGATTACCACACTCCATTGCTTTTGTTAGGAGGCGTAGAGTGCTTTTGACAGGACTCCAGTCAATCTAGCTGCTTCACCATTATTATTAAATGACTGAATTTTTGAAGCATGAATTTAAGAATCTCTGTTAAGTGGCATAGTTATAAGCAACAGGGCAGTTTTCTGGGAATCTTTCTTGCCAACTGTCTTGTAACCTGACAGTACTATTTAATTTATTCAGGTTGAAGGCTTCCTCACCATTATCCTAAACTCCTATTAATGGATCCTAGTCCATTAAATATATACAAATTTCAATTGCCTATTGCCCCAAACATATTGCAATCTGCAGGTGTTCTTAATACATAAGTAAATAAATAAAATTCCAACTCAGTGACAAGGAAGACCTATTTTGGTTTAAAGCCAGCAAGATAATTTACCATACAATGTTATAGGGCACTCATTAATTTGTTTTCACTCTTCCTTTCTTTCAGCCCCCCCTTCCCCCACCTTCCCTCACCACTTTTCTTGGTTCTTTTTGGTTACTTATTAGTTCAGTGTGCTAACTGACTAGAACTGCACATGTCAATTCTTGCTTCAGGAAAGACACTACCCTGCATTGGTCAGTCTATCTTCGTTTCAGAATTCCGAACCTGCATGCAGTGAAGCTGTTCTCTCAACCGCACCAGATTATTTTATTTTATTTTATTTTATTTTATTTTATTTTTATTATTATTATTTTTATACCGCCCTACCAAAATGGCTCAGGGAGGTTTACAATTAAAACAAACCACTAAAACAGTAAAGAGCTAAAACAAATAAAAAACAATATAACAATTAATAATTTAAAAGCATTTTAAAACAACAATTAAACAATTACAGTGATTAAAATCCCAAAATTGGGTTTTAAATTTTAAATTAAACCAGATATTATAACCCCCAAAATTTAGGAAGCTGAGAAAGCTTGGGTGAAAAGATGGGCTTTCAGGAGCTTTTTTAAAAATACCAGAGATGGGGAGGATCATATCTCAGCAGGGAGCGCATTCCACAATCTCGGGGCTGTGTAGCCACCAAACAAGTTGGTGGGAAATGGAGACAGACCTCCTCAGATGACCGCAATGAGCGGTGGGGCTCATAATAAAGAAGACGCTCTTTTAGATACCCAGGGCCTAAGCTGTTTAGGGCTTTGTAAGTTATAACTAGCACTTTGTATTTTGTCTGGGAACCTTTTGGCAGCCAGTGTAGCTCCATCAGTAAAGGAGTAACATGGTGTCTCCGAGATGACCCAGAGACCAACCTGGTTGCTGCATTCTGAACCAACTGAAGTTTCCAGACTTCAGCCCCACGTAGAGCGCCCCTCTACGTGGCAGCCCCATGTAGAGCACATTACAAAAGTCAAGTCTGGAGGTCACCAACAGATGTACCACTGTTTTGAGGTCATTGATCTCGAAAAACAGGCACAGCTGGCATATCAGCTGAAGCTGATAGAAAGCACCCCTGGCTACCACCTCAATCTGAGAAACCAGGGAAAGGTATGAATCCAGAAGTACTCCCAGACTGCGAACCTGTTCCTTTTGGGGAAGTGTGACCCCATCTAGAACAGGCAGATCAAAATCAAGAGATCCAAAAGGACCAACAGAGTCACACCTCCTCTTTCAATTGCCAATTGGAGATCATCCATGAGGCCGACCAAAGCAGTCTCCACCCCATAATCCGCCCGAAAACCAGTTTGAAATGGGTCTAGATAATCAGTTTCCTCCAAGACCGCCTGGAGCTGAGAGGCCACCACCCTCTCAGTTACCTTGCCCAGCCATGGGAGGTTGGAAACAGGCCTATAATTGCTCAACTCTGAGGGATCTAATGCAGGCTTCTTTAGAAGAGGTCTAATAACTGCCTCCTTAAGACAAGGAGGCATCCTGCACTCCCTCAGAGAAGCATTTATGATTTCCACCAGGCTGTTTACAACAACCTCCCTGCTAGATTGAAAAAGCCATGTTGGACAAGGGTCAAGAGAACAAGTGGTAGGCCTCACTGCTCCAAGCAGCTTGTCCACATCCTCAGGAGTCACAAACTGAAACCAATCCAGTCGAATCACATAAGAGGAGTTGTTGGGCACTTCCAGCTGACACATCAAATTAATTGTGGAGTCTCCATCTAGGTTGGCCCAAATCTGAGAGATTCTATCTGCGAAAAACTTTTTAAACACATCACAGCGAGTAACTGATGACTTCAAATTCTGGTTCAAGGGAGGGGAGGCAGATACTAATCCCCTCACAACTCTGAACAACTCCGCCGGATGTGAATTCGCAGAGGCAATACTGGCAGAAAAGAACTGCCTCTTTGCCGCATGTATTGCCTGAGCACAGATCTTTAAATGTGCTCTATGTCACAATCTGTCAGATTTGAGTCGAGTCTTTCTCCACTTGCGCTCCAGTTGCCTACCTTGCCGTTTCAGCCCCTGTAGATCTTCTGTATACTAAGGGGCCAAATTTGGAGCAGGTCGGAGGGGATGCTTGGGAGCAATCATGTCTACTGCCCTGGTGAGCAAGTTGTTCCAATTCTCAACCAGGGCATCAACAGGATCACCAGCAAAGCCAACATTAAATCCTTCCAAGGCTTCTTGGAATCTTAGTGGATCCAATAACCTCTTTGGGTGGACCATTCTAATGTGCCCCTCGCCCCTGTGGAGGTGGGAAGTGTCGTAAGTCCAACCTTAACCAGATGGTGATCCTTCCATGACAATGGGGAAATCACAGGAGTCCCCACCCACGGAACACCACCCTGATCAGAGTAAAATACCAAATCAAGCATGTGACCTGCAATATGCGTCAGTCCAGAGACTATTTGGGATAGATCCATAGTTGTCATAGCCGCTATGAACTCCCCAGCTACCCCGGACAGATTGGTCCTGAAATGAACATTGAAGTCCCCCAGCACCAAGAGTCTGGGAGACTCCAACGCGAGTTCCACGACCAAGTCCGTGAGCTCAGTGAGGGATTCCGCTGGGCAGCGGGGCGATCGGTACACCAACAGAAGTCACAATCTATCCCTGGTCATCAAACTCAAGTATACACATTCAATATGGTCCGATACCCTGACAAGGACCCTGGTAAGGGAGATGTTATCCTTATAGACCACAGCCACCTCACCTCCCCGCCCATGTCACCTCACTTTGGGCTGCCCAAGGCAGGTTTAGGCTGGTTGTGATAAGCGTCGAGATTCTCTCAGATCCCTCCACTCCCTGTCCGCCTAACTCCTTTAACAAACCCAGGTCAAGGTTGATCTTGCACCCTTTACCCAGCTACCGGGTATTGTGTGGCTCCTCAGGCTGCCCGCATGATGGAGGAATCCCCAATGGAATGTGCATGCCACACATTGCACTGAGGGATACCTGGAGGCCAGAACAAGTTCCAGCCCTGGATACCTCCACCCTTTTTCATGCTTCACAGAGCTGTATGGAGCAGGGCTGCCCTTGTGGGAATGCAGAAAGTTTGCCAAAGAGGACCTGCTTGGCCATCTGGGGGGGAGGGAAGGTGAAAGGAGCCTGAAAGTCAGTTGCACTTCAAATCTCATTAAATGGATGGGATTTATTGCAATTAACGTGCTATATAATTTCAATGGGATTATAAGCATAACTGATGTTATCTTGGTTGAGGGGGGAGCAATGCAGGTTTACTTACTTACTATGATTATTTGCACACCACTTTTCAACAAAAATTCTCAAAGTGGTTGACATAGAAAATGAAGAAGAAGGCTCACAGTCTAAAAATAAACACGAGGTGGACATCAGCAACAGCCACTAGAGGGGTGCAGTGCTAGGGATGGATTGGGCCAGTTGCTCTCTCCCTGCTAAATAAAGAGAATCACCACTTAAAAAGTTAGCAGGATAATTTTTGTTCACTTGGAAAATTGCAGTCTTTGCATGTTGTACTGTCACTGAAGCCATTTGTACTATAGTAATCTGCTGCTATTATTCATTGCTACAAGAATGCTGGGAAGGTTAACCTTGTGTGCACATGTCCATATGCCTTCACATGATTGCCTGAATTATATAAGGAAAGAAATAGGGGTTCTATGATATCCATGAGTCCAACCCTTTGACTTCCCCCACTTTTGGCCAAACAGGACTCTCCTATAGCCTTCTGAAAGCGGTAGCTAAGGGGCCCATAGCTATAGGTAAAGGGGCCCATTGCTATAGCCCCTCTCCCCTTTCCATATGCTCACTGAGCCATGTGTGAGCCACTTCTCTATGAATTTATCCATAGAGAAGCAGCTGCAGTGTGGGTGTGTGAATGCCACAACCACGTGGACAGGGATAGTTGCATTGGTCTTTCCCACATGATTAGCTCCTTTACTGAAAGGCAAAGACCTTTGTGGTTGGCCCTGCCCACATGGTAGTGGTATTCACATACACTGCAGCCCTGTGGCATAGAACCACAAAGAAGTAAACTACATGTGGTGAGTAGTGGGAGTAAGAAAAACAAATGGAAGCATAGAGACTTGTGAGGGAGAGAAGGTTGAAACAAGTGTAGGAAAGCTGCCTAACCTATCTCACAGGGGTGTTGAGAGTATAAAGTAATGTCTTCCTCCAAGCATCTCAAAGTATACCAGTCTAAAATACTTGGAGGAAATGGATGATACACACATGATGCATATAGAATCATATAGATGTGTGTTTCCTGATTGTCTTAATAGTAAGATAGTATATAAGTATCTCTATGAAAAGGTATAGATATATAGGAGAACTTCGTTACACAAGTTCTGTTCTTTGCCTACTACCATGCATAAAATAACCGTGAGTAATGAGGCCTGTATAAAACAAGGGGTTAGGTTCCTGGGTGGGGGAAAAAGTTTTTAAAAGGCCAAAAAATCCCACACAAAACCCCACAAAAAACCCTACTTTACTATCCTCTTTGTTCCCTCCTTGTGCCCAGCAATGCCCCCCAAGCCACAAAATTCACCCCCCAAATGATGAAAAATAATGGGGAAAATGCTTGCTTTTAAAAGAAATGAGCCACAAAATGGTTCTTGGTGACATAATGGCAGCTGGAAGAGACTGCAGTCACTTCCGGCGCTCTAGGAACCATAGATATGTGGGTTTTAACCCTTTAGTATTCACGGATAATGAAAACAGGTGTCAATTAGACACCCGCAAATACGTGGAACTATGAATAGCGGTGCTGTGAGTAATGAGGGTCTCCTGTATATCTAAAACCAGATATAATTTTTTCTTGCACTTTGATAAATGTATGGTAGGGCTATCTGAAATAACCCATGCTTTGTTCAGAGGCCACTTTGGTGCTTCAAAGGTGGCCTCAATTTGATTCAGCTCCTCCGAGGCTGGCCAGAACCTAAGGGGTATACTCGTGAGTCAAATGGACCATAACCCAAAATTTGGCTTTTAAAAAGCCAAATCTGGCAACAGAGTGGACTCGGGAGAGGGACTATTCAATTTAGTTTTAAATTGAGGGATCATCTAGAACTGAATCATCCTGGGAACTATAGCCACTGCCTTAGTTCCTGGGGGGAAACTCCAATTCCCAGGAGCACCAGTGCCATTCCCAGGAAAGCTAAGGAAAAAAGCCTGTTTTATATTCTTATAAAATAGAAGCTGCCCTTACAAGCTGCTGCTCCCTCAGTTTTGGAGAAATAAATAAATAAATAAATAAATAAATAAATAAATAAATAAATAAATATTACAGAGGCTAACACAGTAAGTACAGTGGTTGGGTGAGCTGTGTGAAGCTTTGGAGACCTATTCAGCCCTGAAGCAATTTGGCCCAGTCTGGTTAAACCCATGGTCCCTTTCTTTGGGTCAAAGCAAGGCTATTGCTTTGGGGCCAAAACAGGCCTATTAGCTTTGGCGCCAAATAGACTTTCCATTAAATATATGATAGACAGATAGATAGAACTTTTCATTACAATTGTTTCACAACACAATATTTTGTGTACTTTCTTATTAATTAGAGCAATTATTTCTGTAATTATTTTTTGTTAATTGTTGAGCAAACAATCACTGTATTTACTATTATTTCATTTATTCAGTGAAAAATGATATGTTAACTTGGTTGTTTATCTTCTGTCCTCTACTAGTGGGTAGTCTAAAAAATTAATTTCCTTCACCTTTAATGAGGCTCTGTTATGTGGCTTTGTGTGCATTATTGTATGTTTTAGTCATAGCTTCACTGAGGGGAAATGCAGCATCAAATTTATTGTCACAGCAATTTTCTTTAAAGTATATTAAAAGACGAATTGGCAGATGCCTAGCTCATTTGCAGAAGCCAATATTTTATGCAATATTGCCCTCTATGGGAGCAACAGATATATTCTAGATCAGCAAGAAATTCCTCGTCTGTGTTGTTTCACTTTTTGTCACATTGCTTTGTTTGTGAAGTTGCTCTTATTTTTAACAGCCTGCTTAGAAAACAAGCCAATTTTTCTCTTATTTTTAATCTGTTCCTTTCAAAGATATTTCTTTCTAAGCTCTCATATTGCAATAGCAATGCATATTGTCATTCATAAACATGGGGATTTTACAGTCACATTTGTTTTCTGAAATCAATAACAATAAAATTGCTCATTAGTCACCATCGTCATCACTGTAGTATTAGTAGTAGTAGTAGTAACATAGGCTACATAGGCAATAGCAGTCCCTGCTTCCAAGGAGAGAGAATGGAGAGGGAAGGGTAGAGAGGAAATAATACTGGCATATGCTATTATATTTAGTGAACACAGATTGTCAAATTCTCCCCCAAATTGGAAATAATGTAAATGACTTTTTGAGTTAATTCAAGCGAAGCTTGGGAGAGCTCACCCATCTCTATTAGCTCTACATAATGGCATTTGCAGTAGCCCTGAATAGGACTATTTATCCCATGTTTCCTCAGGCTTTCCACAACAGAGCACTCACACCTAACATATCAGGGTGATGGAAAGAGAGAGACATACATCTTCTCCTCTCCTTTTACTCTACCAGTCCTGCCCCTGCCATGACCTTCCGCTATAGGTATATAAAGGGAAGCAGGGGCGTGTTTTGGGGAAGAAGTGGCAGGGGAGACTTTGGGAATGGTGAGGGTTGGTAGGAATAGAAGTAGAGAATCCAGGAAAATAATTTGGAATGTTTAAAAGTTTACTTCTCATTTGGGGTAGGCTTTTCATAGCAACCACAATTCACCTCTGAGGTTTCCTCAGGAAACCTTCTTAGACAACTCAAGAATGTGAGAATAAGGCAAATAATCACATGGAAATATAGGATTTTGAGGAATGATTTGAGAGAAAAGAGAGAAGTGATCATGGTCAATGCCTACAGTATAAGTCATTGTATGCATGTCCATAATAACTACTAATTGTTATGGAATAATTCACATGATTTGCATAAATAGCATGAAAGGCTACAGCTGGTCTTATGCTGCTGTGTAAGCTGTCCTTTAACTTTCGAGGAGGAGGCAATTCCACATGTGCAAAAGGGAGTACACACAACTGGTCCTTCAGTGAAGTGAATGGAGTAGCTGCTAAAGATGGAAGCCATATATATGCCTGGACCAAGGTGACCAAATGAATGCCAATCAAATGTATTGATCTTATTATTATGTAATGCCAGATGGCTACTCATTCTTTTTTAAATCTTCACAATTTCATACTTCTACTAAGTTTTGCTCATATTTAAAATTCATATTTTTTTCATAGGGAGTTGGGAAATCTAAACTCGAGAGATGAAAATATCTCTCTCTCTCTGTATTTTATTATTTGGGGGCATATTCTGGTGGGCATCATGTGTTGAAAGTAGGTCAATAACTCTTTTATAAAAAAAATAAATCTATGTGATAATACAAGTACCCACAAATAACAGACTAGTTTGCCAAACTTTAGATATTTTTAACACTGGAATTGATTCATATATTACAAGATAACATTCTTCTTTGAACAAGCATCATGATCTTCCTTGATCCAGTAAATATATTGTCTGAAGATCATTTCAACAGCAGCATCTTTCAATGTTCATGCACATTTATGCATGGAGAGTTGTTGTGGTTTTTTTAATGGTGCTTTCATTCTTTTAAATGTAGTGAATGCAGAGAAATTCCTCCCTCCCCCTGAATCGCAACTTAAGTTGATTTAGGTCATTGTGCCCATTATTGCCCAGGGGAAAAATTAAGTCAGCCCTTGGAAAAAGTGGCTTATACTAGAGCTCCCAAAAGAATGTGGGCATTCAAAAGTTTCAAACATTCAGGGTGATATGAATGGGAGGCTGTCATGATCACGTCATGCAAGAATTCTTGGGCTTTGTTCTTGTGCTGGGTGGAATTTGGCAGCATTTGTTGGAAGTAAAGCACGGATATGGTGATTGATGGCCCTCCATGAAAGCACACATTAGGGCAAAACTTTGGGATGCTCATACTGAGTTCGCAGATATTGTTTATATATGTCAGGCCAACTAGGAGAGCTTTTCTGTTCAAGAAATTTACAAATCCATTTTTTCCCCCATTTCCCCTTGCCCGGTTCACAATGTTAGGTGACTCACAGTACACTTTGGGCCTTTTTTTAATAATATGTGCAGTGTTCTTGCCTTGCTAGCCACATCAATGAATATTTGTTTCAGTGTGTGCATGTGTGAGAGGGAGGGGAGGGAGGGAGGGAGAAGGAGAGGCAGAGAGAGAGGAGGGAGTTTATGCAGTACATTATCTCAGAATGATGGTAATTTACAGAACAGAAAGGTGCCTAAAAGAACAGAGGCTCTTTTAAGGAAGCTTAGTGCAACATTAAGATTTCCCACGCTGGCTGGAACATTAGCAAAAAGAAGGAGCTCATAAATGAGATGCTTTCCCCTATAGGACCAAAACAGACAGAAAACAAATGATGTTGGGATTCCTAACATAAAAGATGAAACAAAATACCCTGCAAGACAGAATAAATTTTCAGAGCAATGCTATCTTAACCGATTTGAAATAATTGAGCAGTAGGATTGGTGTTTTTTGTTTTGTTTTGTTTTAATACAACTGAGGATTTTTTTGGCTTCCAATTAGATTACCTAATAAAGCCAACCTTGTAAGCTCCGATGTGGAGGGAAATGATCAATAAACTGCAATGGAAGCTTGCTATCTGGATTGCAAAGAAAGAAAAAAGAACAGATAAATGCTTTTGTAGTTTCACCTTTGAAAAATATCTTTTGTAGTTTCACCTTTTATTCCTAAGTTGCTTGGGATATTGAAAGCTCCTCCTCCATGGATATGTTAAAGTCTCCCTTTGGAACTACTGTATGTCTAATTAAGGCACTTTATAAGCCCTTCAAAATGTTTGAATAACTTAGGGAGTGAAAAAAAAATAGAGAGAGTCACTCAAGCTCTTAAACCAAGTGTTCACATTGTAGAGAGGCCTCATTCTGAACCATCAAGGAGAAAGAAAATCCCCAGATTGGTATTTGCACGCCATGACTTGGGTTAAGGAATGCTGCTGTCTGATGTGAGGATTGGTTTGCCAAATGCTGCTTTTGATTTCTGTTTATTAGAATCTCTGTGCCTTTAGGCAACTCATGAGCCAAACTAGGCTTTGACTGTTTAGACCGTTTGTTCTCTTGCGTGAGCTTTCAACTGTTGGCTCTTCAAAGGACACATCTGAAGCACTGCCATGCTGCTTTACCCACTTGTCGAACACTGCACTACAGTAAGATAAGCAATCTGCTGCTCTCTCCTTCTTTACACACAAAGCTCTTTTGACTGACACATGCAACTGCTGAACATGTCAATGAGTGATGCTATGCTCCCTTCTAGAGCCCCCCCCTTAATGCTACAATATTAGCAGAAGCTGAATGACAGCCGCTTTCTCTTTAACCTTTGCTCAGCCTTTATTTTTAAAAGGTTTCCCTTTCTACCATGTTTGTGCCCAGATGCTAGACATGCTTTCCTGATCTCATTGATGCCAGTGTAAAATTGCTTCTAAGTAAGGGTGGCAGAATTACTTTCCAATCTGGTTTTAGCAAATTGTGTATAGGAAAGTCACAAGGTCAGAGGCATGTGCCTATGCAGTACCTATGGCCAGAGACATGTGCCTATGGAAAGGGCAGATGTGAGGATGGGCTTCTACAATAGGATGGTCTTCACTGTCTCCCTAATATGGGGTACTATGTAGCAGTGGTAATCCAATTGTAGAGCATCTTTTTTTTCATGCAGAAGGTCCCAAGTTCAATCCTTGGCAGCTTCACTTAGGGCTGGTAAAGACACATCTGGAATCTTGGAGGAGCTGATTCACTGCAGGCAATACTGAGCTAGAGAGAACAATTCCCTGACAATTCATAGGATGAATTATGAAGAAGATCCTTGGAGCTATGAAAGACTTTTGTATTTAGAGTTGACCAGTGTTCCTTGTAACAGGGATTCCCAGATGTTGTTGACTACAACTACCATAATATCTAGCTGCAATGGCCTCTAGCTGCGGTCCAATGGCTGCAATCAACTACATTTGGCAGTCCCTGTTACAGTGAATGCTAGAGTTGACCCACCTGTTAATACAAGCTGTGTGACCCTCAATGGCATATTTCTGCAAAAAGGACTTTTGGAGAAGGGGAGAGAATAGGGCCTGCCTTCCTGTGAAGTGAGCTAAAGACCTGCTTAGGATGCAAAGTGGGCAGGGGCAGCAATAACCTGGGTCATGTGAGATGTGGCTGCCCTTTGCCCCCTATCTATGGTCTCCACCCCCTCCATGCATTTGTGGTGATGAGGAGAGCAGGTGAGTGGGCAGGTGTTTCCCATCACCCACCCACCTGCTTGCCCTCCTCACCACCAATCCCTGCCAAGAGGTGGGTGGAGGCAGTACTGGTGAGGATGGCAGGTGCATGCTCCCCATCATCTGCCTACTCTCCTCTCTGCTGCAATTACTTCCAACTGCAACAGAGCCTGTGGCCAGGAGAGTGGGTGAGCAATGGGGGCAGTGGGGGCACCTGGATGAGAAGGGGGTGCCCCTGAGCCTTGGGCCAGCCTTGGGAGAGAAGCAAATATCTCCTAGCCAAAATTCTCCTGGGCGAGAAGCAAAAATTCCTCATCTCCTTCTCTCCATGCTCTGCTGCAGACCAAGCCTTTGCCTCCCTGCGAGAGCACAGCACTTCTTCCACTCTTCTACAGCTGAGGAACATGTGGGCCAATGCCTTCAGGGGGGAAATGCAGGATAGAATACAGCTTTCACAAAAACCGAAAATGAGAGAAGAGCCTTTTCTATACTGCATTTTATCGAAGGGCTACTTAGATACCCACTTTTCTAACAAGAAAGAGAGGTCAAGAGAGGATCTGTGTAGTGTAGAAACCCATATGCTTCTGTATAAGCCTATAGGGTCCCTTTCAATGTAGTCTGAGCCACTAAGAGTCAAGCAGAGGGCAACTTTTTCCTTTACCACAAGGGTGTCCTGCAGTGCTCTTTACTCCTTCAGAGTGGTGCATGGCAGCTATGCAGATATATGGAAGAAAGTACAGGTGTGTAATGAGGCAGGGGTTCCCAACCTGTTGTCCTCCAGATGTTCCCAAACGTCAACTCCCATCATTTCCAGCTACGATTTATTGATGCTGGGAGTTGTAGTTCAGCAACATCTGGAGAACCACAGGTCGGGAACCACGGTGCTAAGGGACATGGTTGCAATGGCAGATAGATTTGCCCCCTTCCCCTAGTATCTCAAGTATTCAAGAGAGCAGATTTCACCTCCTCCCACAATCTTGGTGATTTCAGCCTGTTTCCCCCCCAAATATTCTATTCTAAATGTTCTATTTTCTCCAATAGAAGCCCAAACGAGTCACTCTCATTTGCATACCCCTGCCCCTTTTCCTACATAAAATATCTACTGCTTGCTTTAGACCAGGGATTCTCAAACTTGGGTCCTCAGGTGTTATTGGACTTCAACTCCCATAATCCCCAACCAAAGGCCACTGAGGCTGGGGATTATGGGAGTTGAAGTCCAATAACACCTGAGGACCCAAGTTTGAGAATCCCTGCTTTAGACCGTGTGTTTTTTTTAAAATGTGAAATGAAATATCAAAATGACTTAACCAACCCATGTTTAACAGACACACAGAGATAGAGACTGGTATCAGGGAAATGGTGCCTCCATGAAGATCTCTCTGGTGTCTCAAATGGCTTCTTCATGCTTCACATTAAGGCCCTTTCTTTCTTGCCTTCCTTCTTGACATCAGTCCAAAATATAGCTTCACTTATGGAAGAATTAAGGCATTCATTTTGGTAGCAATGCCTATGAAGCCATTAAACTACCCTTTCAGAAACATCAATATGTCTCAACATGGAATTAAATCAATAATTATAATTTTGAAATTATACTGCCAATAGTGTAGAACATGTATACAAAAGAAAACTTCAGGATCTGAGACAGAAGGAATCCATCATCCACATATCTTCAATGATTATTAAATTATATTAAGAGGAGGAACAGGAGGGGGGAAGTAATCACATTCTTTAATATTACATAGCATGAAAGCCTTTTGTGGTTTCTTGGTCTCACTTCTTTTTAAAGCAGGGAAGATTTTTTTATTGACTTTAGTTAGAAAAGAATGTATCCCATGCAGGGCTTCCATCATAGAAAAAACACAGAATGTAACTGAATCCTGAAAAATTAATGTAAAATATACAGTGGTATTTTTTAATAGAAAAGGAGTAACAAAATCCTAACATATAATATGATGTTCTCTTTGTCTAATATCAAAATAAGCCAAGAAGCAGCAGAATTGAAGGGGCTTACATATGACCTTTTCAAAGAGCAGGGAAAACTAGTGACTAGTGCTAACTTAGATCCAGTGACAGTGGTCCAATACCTTATCCTCATATCATTCCATGATAAGGCAGTTTTGCTGTAAGGGGTAACCTCCTAGTACTTTGAAGAGAGGAAGAGCACAGCCTCTGATTTTAAAAATACAATATGTCAGAGCACAGATAGTTGGGCCTGGCAGGTGCAGCTTGCTTCCTTCATGTGGTGGCAGTGGTAGTGATGATGAGAAGTTAGCAGTTACCTAACTTTACTCAGTTAGCAGTTAGCCCTGCCTAATGAGTAAAAAGGCAACTTTGAAATGATGAATCTTTTATATTTATCATGGGGAGAACAACTGGCCTTATCCAACCCCAACACAAGATCCCTTAAATGGCTGATGCTGGTATTATGTTGCATTTTATGCAAAATGGAGACTTTTTTGGTGATGGACATTGACTTTTCTTTTTCTTTTTTCTTTTTTGCCATCTGGACCTGGCAACCCTATGCCTGCTTGCCAGAAACACAGTCTAAAGTACAATAGCCACATCTATATTTTCCCAGCAACATAAGTTGGCGGTACTGGGAAACACCATTTCCCACAACAGCAGCAGTTCCTTCATGGGAAATCTTGATTTCCCACAGCAACAAAATATTATTTACAGATTAACATTCTCATCTAAGGTCAATTAGCTCTATGGCTGGCATCCTGACTAACGAAGCATGCAAGCTTCAAGCAGGGGCGTAGCTATGAGAGATGGGGCCCGTGTTCGCCCCTCTCCCCAGCGGCCCCTCGGAGTGAGGGAGATAATGAAGAAAATAGGGAGGACTGGAGCTGGGGGATCTGGGTTCTTTGAACCCATCTGCTCAATTATAGCTACATCTCTGGCTTCAAGACCTGTAGGAGCAAAATGAGAGCCCTCACATATTTCCCCCTTCCCGCACCCCCTGAAAGCACACTGTTGTGTAAGATCCATTAGGCTTCTGAGCACTCCTCTCATTCTGGAAGGGGTCTATAAGATTGGAATCAGATAGTTGGTTTTGGAATTTCCTGCTTATTGTGTTTAAAGGTAATTGTGAAACCAATGGTAAGAGCTATTTCTCCCTCTTTAAAAGCTTGCAAGTACTTCTAGATGAAACAAATTCCCATCTATTGTTTCTTCTGGAGAGAGATAGTGAAATGATCAAAAGCTATGTGATGTAATTACCAATGAAGTGGGGAATCTGCAGCTCTCCAGGTACCCTTGTGGTAAAAGCAACTAATGATAAATTAAAGAACTTTAAAAGATAGTATGATTCAAGCAAAATGGTGTTGGTGTGTGTGTGTGTGTGTGTGTGTGTGTGTGTGTGTGTGTGTGTGTGTGTGTGAAAACAGTGCCTGCCATAATTTCTGAAAGGAATCTATAGAATACAAAAGAGTTAATTATAAGATGGATTGCTGTCCGGTGCAGATAACTGAGGGATGTTCTCAAGGTCCTATTCCTAACCATAATTTTTCAGTTAATGGGAACAAGAGCCATTAATGACAAACAAATTGGCAATCTATGATGTTTATAGATCTAGCCTACTGGAGAATCTTCTTATACAAAAGAATTAGCATATCAGACATATGATGATCTACATATATACTTACTTGGTCTAAGAGCTAGATTTTCCTTTTTTAATTCACACTTAATTGCAGTTTTCTCTTCCCTCTCCAAACTGATTTCCCTGCTCTGCTGATTTCTCCCTCCCGATAGATTTTCCAAAATAAAACACAAAGGCAAATAATGCTCTTTTATTATTGCTGCCACTTCAGATGACTATGTGATTTTAAACTACCCCACAATGATGCTTACCTATCCAGTTTGGTAGGATTCAGACATGGATTTTCTCATGTAAGCAAGTTTCTGTGAATCAAATCATGGGCAACTTTGTAACCCTGTCAAGTGCTAAGTGGTGAGATGACAAAAAGGCTAGATTGTAATTATTACAAGAAGACACGTATAGCCATTTCAGTATAGCCATTGACTTAACTTACAATGTAACATCATTCACAGTGTTGTGGTCTGTCAGGATAGGCTAACTTTAACTTGCACAATGTTGAACGCTAACCATGTCGTGTGCATGTGTGGATGTTTTGGGTGGCATAATGGCAATGCTAATAAAGTGCTTTAGACTCTGGGCAAATATGCCCACAAAGTATTCTCCAAAATTTCATAGGGGAAGAATATGGTGTTGGAAATTCTGAGAAATTTCTACTGAGCTTTCAAATATTCTCCAAAATATCATCACACTATTATTTCTAGAAATGATCCCCGCTCCCCACATGATCATCCTTCAGGATGGCCTCTCCCATTCAACTTTGACCCGCCCTGTGAAGTTGTCTCAGGTGGGTCTTCACAGCATTCCAGGCCCAGGAGAGGTACATGGGGCCCGGGCTCATGGGAAGGCCTTCTCTATTGCAACCCCCCTCCTTATGGAACACTCTGCCTCCTGAGATTTGTAATGCCCCCCCTCCGCCGGCACTCTTCTGTCCTTTAAGAAGCTCCTGAAAACCTATCTATTTTGCCAGGCTTTTAGTTTTTAACGTGTGTGTGTGGGGGGTTCTTTTTCTTTTTTTTCTCCCTCTCCCCCATCTTTTCTTATCTCCATTGTTGTTTTAATTTAAGTAAACCGCATTGAGTCTAAGGAAGTCAGGCAGTCAATAAACAAATAAACAAATAAATCCTCATTCAGGGGAAGAAAATGAAGAAACAGTCACCATTGAGAAATAATATATTAATATTAATATTAATATTATGGCTGGGGCAAGTTAACCATAAAAATGGGTCTCCTCTAAGTAGGACTAAGTCAAGAATTGGGTCTATATATTTTTTTAAACTGATTTAATAAACTAGGAAAAAATATCCCCAAATATCCACACACAGTCACACAGTCATACAAACACACAATTGCCAAATTCAGACATACTAGGAAATTGGAGGTCACTTCACCTCCATTTTCCCAAGCTGCATGTCTGAATTGGTGAAACCAGAGTTAAGAGTGAGAAGGGACCCATGGTTTCACTTCCTCAAACTCTACTCTGAACCTTTGGTCAGAGTGGAATTTCACTGCCCTTACCTCCGGTTCTTCTAGCATTACATCCAAATGCTGGCACTGCTTTTTTGGTTCCATGGAACTGAAGTTGAGGGAGGAAGCTCTTCCCTCACTCCAGCCTGATTGGCTGTGTGGGCTGTTTTTTGGTCAAGAAGGAAGCCCACACAGATAGCTACCCTGGCTCTCTACAGTCTCAATGACTGCAGAAAGGCAGCTCTTCCAAACATTCAAAAGTGGATGGGAGAGCAGTGGGAGGGGGGCGTGGACTGCGGGTCCATTGGATCAGTGGTTCCTTTTTACATCTGAAGGCAGCCAATATTCCAGTTCCCCATTCCATTGTCTGAGTTAAGTAAGAGCTCCTTCAGGCTTCCTGGGCCTTGGAGAGCCTGATCACACTCACCTCTCTGTTTCTGCCCTGCATTAGTGACACTGCAATGCATCACATGATGAGGTGCATTGTGGGATTCCTAAAGCCTGAGGAAATGAGTCCCAGCCTCCAGAGCTCTGCACTGAGCAGATCAATGTGGATCATGTGGGCACACAGCAGTACACCTGAGAGGAAATCATCACTCATCAGGTCTATCCCTGCCTTCCTCCCCACCAGCCTTACCTGCTGCTATTTGGGTCATGCACACTTATATTCTCTTAACAACTTCTCCCCGCTGTGTAAAGAATATTTGAAAATATTCAAATTATTGAACATTCTTTTCCAAGTATAGCTTTAATGCAATGTTGGGTGTGCACATGCTGTGGGAGTTAGTGCTCAACCTTGACTGCAGCAAGCTGTGTACCAAGAAATGTGTGAACACAGAAGCCTGATTCAGACATTATGCTGTACAGTTTGAATGGATGTACATAATGTCCATTTTAAATGTGAACCTGGATCCAGGCCCTTCAAATGCATGGTACAGATAGGAAGTATACATCTGTACCTGCATTCAACATAACATGTGAATGACTGCACCTGTGCATCCGTACCTGTGCACATTGTACACTCATTGTATGAGTGCTGAACATAACATGTGAATTGGCTTTGTACAATAGGCCCTTGTTAAGAGGATGTGAGTGTGCCAACACAGCTGACCACATGAATCCCAGGGTCTGTAATCAGGACGAGCAGAGATCAGTATGATAATTGATACAGTCCTTTCTGCCTGTTACTATTATTTCCTCTAAAATTACTCCAACTTTAGAACTCAAAGTATTCTTCTTTATCGATACACTGACCAGCTTGCTTTTCACTGATGCCCTCCTGCCTGTCTGCCCAGTGTAGGTGCTGATCAGTTCACTACTGCTTATTTTGTTCCTCATGCAACTAGTTTTGATTCACATGGTACCAACCCATTGCTCATTATACAGGACTATGATGCATTGTTTCCCATTTCGTCAAACTGGTTTATAAAATCAGTTACAATGGTTCACAAATTTTATCCGCTTTCCCTCTTTTGTTCCTCCTGTGAATCTGTGATAATTTTCCCTGAACCTGTTGCTTTAATGCTTTATTCAAGAGAATTCTCTGTAGCTCATAGTGAGTTTGGCAATGTCTACCCCATTAGAGATAGGTGAAAGCATTGTTGTACTTACAGCTTCCTCTGTGTTTATAGTAAAACTGTAGTCATTTTTTACTAAAATTATATCGTCAGGTTTTATGTAGTCAAATGTAGTCAAAATTATGTAGACATAATTTGACTTTTATATTGAAACTGTAGTCAATATAAAGGGTTAGGGTGAGTTAGAGTCTGGATTAGGGTAATAACGAACAAATTGTACTCTCCATATGTGGTAGTCTTTGGAGGACATTCCTGCCAATTTTCATCTTCATCCTCTGGCAAGACTGATAAAAAATTAACAGTAGTTTTTGTATTTCTAAAACTTTTAAAGCACCATTACAAATTTGGCCACTACAAATTTTTATTGCCCTGATGGTCAGGGCAATAAAAGGAAGATAACACTGAAAGGTGAAAGTACTGCAATGCTATCACCTATTTTCCATCTCTTGGGTTACAGACTTTGTCAAAAATAATGAGTATTTGTCCTCCCAGTTGACTCTGATCAAAATATATGGCTGAAATATGAAAATGACTCCCCTTGAGAAGCAATATGGCGTCTGAATGAAAACTGCTGACTAAGTCAGCTGTCAGGGTTTCCCCAACTGTTTGGTCTTATCACCTTCCATCAGCTAGATGGAGGTCAGTATGTGCGCGGGGCTTCATCCTCTTTCCAGAGGTGGGAGTCCAGGGGGCCTTCAGACACTAAAAAATCTGGAAAACCCTGGATGAGCATCTGGAGAGACCTTTCTGCTATCTTCGGACCAAACGGGAAGAGGCATTTTCGCCTAGTCACAGATGACCTGCTCTAACTTTTATCTTTCCTACTAAATCTCTGAGATGTCCACGGCCATGAGTTTGGCAGATCTACGGCTTTTTTATCGATAGCTCTTGCTTATTTCTTGCTCTCTTTATTTTGCTGGAGATCTCAGCATTCCAATGCTAACAGCTTTCAGTTTTGCCTCGAAGAATTTTTTAAAATGCCTGATACTCCAGCAATTACTTATTTCTTACTTCAGTCTTGAACTCTAAACTATTTACAGCTTTAGTCAGAGATCATTATGGGTTTTTTAAATTTGTTTTTTCCATTTTAAACTCTTTGTGACACACACCCCCACCGCCTTGAACTTCCCAGCAGATAAGCACTTGCAATAGAGAAGTGGAATGGAGAAGAGGATAGACTTGGAGAGAAGAATGGATTCATGTTTTTTTCTCTTTTGATCTCATTTTTTCACTTTATTGTTTTGCAAAGCCACAAGTCTAACCAGGATATGTATGTCTTACAAAGCCCTGCGTGGAAAAATTCTGCTTACCTGCTTGCTGGGAGGATTTGACTCTAGAAGATTTTGCTTTGAACTAACAGTTCCATTTACAATTCCTTCTGTTTTCACGGCTGACAAAGTGTTTTAAGGCTGAACAATCATCTTTTTGCCATTAATTATCTAAGCTCTGACAGGGGAAATGAAAGTTTTGGAAAAAGAGTTTACTTCTTTTATGTCGAGACCCTGACTTTATCTTGAAGAATTCCCATATATATTACTTGGTTGAGCTGGAGCGGTGAAGATTTATTATTCCTCATTACTCTCATTCCTCATTACTTTCACTTTTACTGAATGTTGATCTTGCTAAAGACAGGCAGGGCTAACCAGTATGGGAAGAGACTCTTAAGATGTGTTTCACTTTGAGATAAATTCAGAAGGTTCTATCAGAATGGACCTGATAGCTTTAATTTTATTTGAAAGTTTACTTGCTTCAGTTGTTTACTTTGTGTGGGTGTATTAATAGAACTATTTCGCTTTGGGAACTACAACTATGGTGAGGTTCTGCGTGGATTGATCTCCACTGGAGTGATTTCTCTTTGAAGAAACTTGTCTCAGCCACAGAAGTTAAAGTTCCAGCTTGCTTAGTCTCTATGAGAGAATGTCCTTGGACATTGTTTCTAAGATTTTAAATTAACCCTTTGTGGTGTGAGTGGGAAGATTCTCAAAGCCTCAAAGATCTTAATGCTGGCTTCTCCCTTTTTTCTGTGATGTTTCTCTCTTTTTCCTTGGTTCCAAGAAATGTGATTAACTCGAGGTCTATCTACCTATCTAAAGGTTCTGAGTATAAATACATATTATACCTCTTTAATTGGCTCTTCAATGTATTCCCTGTGCTTAATGTTTTCTACATAAAATATTATTTAGGGAGTTCCACATAGGGTTTAATACTGAAATAACCTCAATATTCAAAGTCTTAACCTAAAGAATTAATACATATCATCAGAAAAGAAACTGAATTATATGTGATGATTTAGGGTTTTACTTTAGGATTGTAACTTTGAGTATAGCTTAATATTAAGCCTTATTACTTAGTCTTTCAAGGTATTCCCTGTGTTAACTGCCTTTCTTATTTCAACCATCAATATTTAGGGAGTTCTAAATAAGGTCTAACTTGGGTAATAATCTGATCAGGAACTAAGTGGCATTATGAACACAATGGTTTCAAAGACCTAAGGAAATGTCACATATATCTGCTTGGGGTTCTCTTTTGTTTTCTTGTTTTCTAAGGAAGAAATGAGAATGCATTGGGATTGGAGGATTCAAGGAAGAACTGAGAATATTCTTGCAAACTTAATTCTTACAAGCAAATTGATATAATAGCACAAATATTTTTAAACATATGGAACAAGATTACCGGCTATATTCTATTATATGACATTATAGTTCTGAAAGGATACGAATGTCAAGCATCTGAAGATTATGCTGTTTTTCTTTTTAGCTCCAGTTCATTATTCCCTCTTTCTTCCCCTATGGGCTTTTATAAATTACCCATTATGAATACTTTATAATAACACTTTGAGAAGCTTAGCTGGATGCAAACAATTGGAAGTAAACTGCGAAGGATTAGATATATGTATAGAGGGGATATTTTACTACTATAGTTCGATAGCTTATGCCACCAGCTGTAGGTTATAAAGATCAGTTAAGGCTGAATTTAGTCTCCCTCCATTTATCTCTCTGTCTTGTTTGTTTGTTTGTTTTTCATTACATGTGGAGGGGGACTGTTAGAGGTTTAGCTGATCTTTGTTAAGTATTTTACTATGGTTTTTGAATACTAGTCTGCAACAAGATGGGATATTTATATGTTGGTGGACACGAGGCCTTGTATTTACAACACGCATATTACTTTTGTCATGGCAGAATTCATACTTCCAATTCTTGTTTTCTTCTCTGTTGAATATTCTCGTTGGAAATGGTGTTGTATACGCAGTTGTCTAATAATTAATTGAATTCAGTGGGAGTGTTCCGTGAGAGTTTTAAATTCTATCCTCTCTGACGATTAGATTTATAGATGAGCACATAGACATGAATAAGTTTTTTCTGTACTGCTGTTTTTTGAACTTCCCATGGATTCTGCAGGAGGTAGCTGAATTGTGTTTGGAGGAGACAGCCAGTATGAAGGGACTGGTGTGATATAGGGCATGATTTGAGCACAAAGAAATGCATAACCAATTTATGTTTGGCTTGATAGATCTTCCCTTATTTATTGAAATTATAATAATATAAACGGCATTGAAGCACATTTAAAATTACACACCAGGATATATTTGAGACATATATTTGAGGTACATTTAAAAATACATATCTATTTTTGAGCTCTTACTAGTGGGATTGAATTCATCAACTTTATCTAGATCCCTTCATTTGTTATTTATAATATTGAAACTCAATTGGAAGAGAATTGCATAGCATTTTGCTGGTGAAGTCTGCTGGTGAGGTTTTTGTGGTTAACCTGTAATCTGGTTTGATAGAACAAGGATTTTAAAGTTCTCTGAATTCATTTTTGGTTCTGCTAGAAACATAGATGTCCTTTAATCTTCTTATATTCTCTCAGTCCATCAGCTTGTCATATAAGATAATACACGAAATTTCTCATTTAATGTAGCTGGGACAGAAAAGACTAGAGGATCCAAGATTTTTCAGAATTTTCCCTGTTATTTAGCATTGGAGAGTAATACATAACAAAACATATTTTATTAAATATATACATTATGAGACTCAGTTAACTTACTTAACAAAGTTTTTGAATAAACTTCTATATAGGTTTCAAATCAGATGCAGGATGAAATCGGAGTGAGAGAATTTATACTCTGTTTCCTCTAGAATACAGAATTTAACCACCAATATTTAACAGCATTTCTTGAGCTTGTGGTGTGGAGCTCACACCACAGAGTATTGAGGATGTCTGGCTCTGCGCTTGAATTACTTGCATTATTTCTATTTTGTTTGTCATAGTTGGGTTGGTTCCCTCCTCCTTAGATTACCTAATAGTAGGATGATCAACTAGGTTGGGGCTGTCCCCCCCTTTTTTTCTTTATGGTTAGGGTTCAAGATTCTTTTATTAATAGCTACTGATACCCAGTTAAGGACTTTTTTTCCAATTCTACTGTATTTTTCTTTTGTCTTGGTTTTGATGGATAAGACTTCATATGTTGACTTGTTTGGTTTTGTTGGATTCTTAGAGATGTAACCTTTCTGTTTCCACTTATAACACTAATAAAAGCATTTCCACTTTCCACTTATAACACTAATAAAAGCATTTTTAAAAAGAAAAGAAAAGAAAAAGAAAATGACTCCTCTCTGGGCTATGATAATGCCAAGATGATCCTTAAGCAGGACCATATAGTGTTCATATGGAACACCAGCTAGATCTAAGCCAGGCACCAAGTTTTGTGTGGTTTGGAGCTGCAAAGCCCTTGCAAAAAACAGTTAATTATCTGTATAATCTGACATTCCCAACACAGAGAAGAGTCCTGACATTAGCTCGGTGGGATGTGCTGCACTCTTTGGTATAGGAGGGTAGGTTTAGTAGAGTTTCCTACTGTGTCCTTGTGGGAATGGGGATGTTGAGACAGCTGGCCATGTGCTTTTGAATTGTTCCTTCTATTGTGATTTGTATTCTAGATATGTTGCTGGTTTTAGATACCCAAATAATTCTGCTAAGTTTTATATCAATTTATTTCTCTTGGATATATACGGATGTTTCTCATCTCATAGCCAAATTTTGTACAGCTGCAATTAAGATTTACTCATGGCGTGTTAGAAACAGTTAATTCAGGCTTTTATTTTGTTTCACTAATTTTATTTTGTATTAATTTTAATTAAAAACATTAATTTTATGTAATAGTTCCTATATGTGCATGTGTGTACAGACGCCCACACACATCTGTATCGGTATTCACCTTTAATGTTCTTTTTATCTGGGTCTGGTCTGAGATCTGTATATATAATCAATGATCATAATAAACTAAACTGCACTATGAAAATGACTAATGTCCATTATAGTCAGGCATGCAAAATCTTCCACCTGGAATTCCTTCAGAGGTTTGCAACACACATGAATATTGATGCTATGATTTCCAGATAAAGTATTCAGATACATGCTTGTTGATATTTTCCCTGCCACTGTGCAGTGTCTTTGTAGAATGCTGTAACGGATCCCATGAAGAATTTGCCATATTGGTATTTTTTTCATCCCCCACTGTGGAGAACACATAAATGCACACAAATGCCAGATAGGCCTATATACCTGACCTTTTCTGTATGAGTGCATACATGTTTGTGTGAAGCGCACACATCTATCTATCTATCATATTTCTATACTGCCTGGTATGATATGTACATCTCTAGGTGGTGTACAAAATTTAAAATATTTAAAAGTTACAAATTAAAATATATATCAATAAAAACAATAGGATAAAATAGATATTAAAGGTTCCATTCAGGCAGAGGCTTTGTCCCTGTGACAATGGGGAAATTGAAACCACAAAGCATGTACTCCTCTCCTGCCCCTTTTGTCAAGACATTCGAGACAAGCTGCTCCTCCTGTTACTCTGCAATACCCTGGAAGAGCGGACGGGGACCGGGCCCTCACATACAACACTGCCAAGTTCTGTGCGGCAGCGTGTAAGATTCATTGGACCTTGACTGCCAGTTTATAAACATGCTACTGATTTCCTTAACTGTTAACTACAGTTTAACTTGTCTTGTCTGCTCAGTTAGACTGGGACTTTGGCTTGTCTGCTGAGTTCTTTCATACATATTCTGTTTTTAACCCACATACTGGCTTTTACCATTATTTTATAAACTGTTCATTCTTAATTCGTTATTACCTGTTTCACATTTATTTTGTTTGCCTTGTCCATAACTGATCATGTTATGATTTTTAGCCTTTTAACCTTTTATTGAGATGCTTCTTACTGCACTTCTCTCATTACATAAGACATAGTGGTTTTATAAGCTATGTAGTTTGTAGTTTTATTGTACCCGTTCTTTTATAAATATATAGCACACTTTTATTGTAGGGCAGTAATTGGCTAATAGAGATATTTTAGATTGTGATGTATTTTTAACAGTTGATGCTTTTTCTATGCCCTTGTATACTTTTTATTCTTGTGCTGGTCTGGGGCCGTCATAAAGATTGATTGATTGAAAACACCCCTAAGAGGTGCAGAAGAGTGAGAACTACTGAAACTATACAGTACTATGGAAAATTCAACTGTGAACTACTCATCCTGTATTCCCTGCACAAAAATATTTGAAAGGGATGTATATTTGGGGAGTGTTTTCTGAAGATGTGATCTTCAAGAATTCTGTAAGCTTCTTTGTATCCCATTCACTATTCAGTTTCATCATGAGTGCTGAAATTGACTCATAGGGCTGTGCAAAGATTCAACCTCACAGTGTGGACGTCAAATCACCTGTACATGGCCAGCCCTTTGGAAAGGCAGCAGCCTGTAGTGCTTACCTCCATGCAGAGCGGTCCTTTGGCAACACTGGGGAAGGCCCTTAAAGATATCTGAAACCATAAGAAGCCAGTGACATCTTGGATGTTTGATGGCCATGCATATGGGGAGTACTGGCAGTTAGGGATGTGCATGAACCAGTTCCCTTTTGCGGGCCTCCGAACATGTTCGAATGACTGATGGTTCGACTAGTTCAAAGGCAGGGTGGCAGTGTACCTCCTTACCGCCCTGTTGCCTCATTGGACAGGAAATGACAGGAAGTGACAGGAAGTACCTGATGCACATGCAGATGTCATGCGTGTACGTGCCTGACATACGCACACACATCGAGTACTTCCTGCCACTTCTGGTCTGACGAGGCAACAGGGTGGCAGGGAGATATGCAGCCACTCTGCTGGACCCTTTTGAAGTGTAGCGCCAGTCGGGAAAATGTAGCGGGAGGGATAAGAGCACCCTCCCCCACCCTTAAATGCACCCCCCCACACACCTTCGAGCCACCCCCACTACCTACTGGCAATCCTTCCCAGTGCTTTCTGTTATGGGAACTTTCTTTGGAAAGTCCTTATGCGTATGAGCACATATATTGCTGTGTGTCTTCCAAGACATCACCGTGGCCTCCCTTGTTCTGCACAGAGGACCACTATGTGCAGAGGCAAGCACTGCAAACCACCACCTCCACACGGTTTCAGGGCCAATGTGCAGATGATTCTGCTTCAATGCTTCAAACACCATTTTCGCCCAGCCCTACTGGACAATATGAGGTATTACAATTTAATGGACAAGTTGCTCTGTGTTGGATTCTTCCACTATAGTGGAAGCTGTTCTGCAAAGAAACGAAGCTTAGGGACAGGCTAAGCATATTGATTTTAGCATCTAAATTAAAACAAATTTTGGAGGACAAGCTTAACCACTTGGCTAAAATCCCTCAGCAGGAGCATCTGTGCTATTGCATTCTATTGATGTCCCATTAAATTCAGAGGAATAGCATGGTGTGTGGCTGGCAGTACTTGGCAGAAAAGGCAGCAGAACCTGCCAAGTCTTGGGAGCCTACCTTTCAGCACAAGAATATACAGAAGTCAGGGCAAGAATACCCATCCTGAAATATTTTAATAATGTATAAATGTCTACAAATGTACAGACATTTATTGAAATATATAACATAAAACACTGATTCAGTAACATGTTTCCTAACAAGCTGTCCTAAAGCATTCCAATCAGACTAATATCTCAATACACTTAATTTTAAGGCAAATATTTAATGAAGCTTCTTGCTAATATAAAGATTTATTTATGATAGTCATAACAGAACCACCATAATATGCTACGGTTTGTGCAAAAAAAAATTGTAGACTGAAAATTCAGTTTGCCATATGGGTTTTGAACTCTCAAGTCTTCTTCAAAATCTTAAAATGAGTAAACAGTGACTTTATTCTTCCAGAAGTGAATCAGGACATTTTTGCACAAAACTGAAAATGTTGAATCACCTGCAGGGGCAATTTTATATTTCAGTAGGAGTTGGTAAGGGATTTTAGCTGCAAGTGGGACAAAGTTTAACAAAGTCTGAAGGCCTGAACTCTTGGACCACTCTTGGATTCAACATTCAAGCTTAAACATTCAAGTTTAAATCGCAAAAATCTATTAAAATTATATATTGAGATCATGTTCAGCTTTAAACACACATCATAATAATGATAATAATAATAATAACAATAATAATAATAACACTACCAACATAAAGTCACACACACACACACACTTTAAGCAAAGACATTTGTGCCTAGTTCCATTGTACCTAGTTCCATTTAAATTGTTTACAGCTGCAAGTTTTCAATGTGTACTATAGTATTCTCAAGAAAAATTCTAAGCATAATAAAACAAAAGAAAATGGATTATGGGACTCTCCCCTATTCTGCATGTTAAAGAGAGAAGAGAGGCAGTAAAGGTGAACCTCTTAATGCTCCATCCCATAAGCTGTCAGCCTGACTGAAGGTTTAAAACAAGTCTGGGGACAGGAGACTCATCACCACCATCCATTGCATGCGGTAATCTCTTTGAACAAGCTACCTCTGATGGTTTTATTACAGAGTCCATGAAGCTGTCCTCGTTTTGTGAGGTGATTTTTCCACAAGAAAAAAACTGGTCCTGCTGCTACTAAACAGCAATTCTGTGTATAGAAACTGATTTTTAAAGCCCAGTTCATTGGATTTTCTTTGAGAAAGGGCCATGCTACACATGACATTAGACACATTTTCATTTATTTATTTAATACATAAATATTGTGGTACACATTGTGTAGTTCCATATTTATTTTTTATAAGGTATCAAGCACATGTGCTTTGATCCAGATCAGGCCACAGCATGGAGGGAGGGAACTTAGCTAATAGTAGCTTGCCCGCTCTAGGGATGTGCAAACCTGCTTGACGTTGATCAGGTTCGATGTCGAGCTGCTTTGGTTTGACAGTCTGGGGTTGAACCGAACCACCCCCTGTTCAGTCCGACCCTGGACCGAACACCCCCCCCCACACACACACCTGATTGTTTTGGGTCTTCACAAATTTTTCTTTAAAAAAATATCTTTTTACCATATCCCCTTCAGGGGAGTTCCTTGTGGTGGCAGGGATGTGTGTGTCTGCGGAGGTTCTCCCTTTTCCCGTTCTGTTATCACTGCCAGTGGCCTGTTTGGCTGGTTTTTCTGAGAGGCCTGGGAGGGGAGGTTCGAGGGGGTGCCAGACCAAACCAGGCCAGCCAGTTCCATGAACATCCCTACCTGCTCCCAGTCAGCATATGGCAACTTTGGGGGCTTTTCTTTCATTGGGTCTACAGCTCAGGGGAAAAGGGTTAAACTTCTCTGTACCACAGTCCCAGTCCAAATTGGGAAGGAAGCACAAATGCTATTTAAAGAGAGAAAGGTGAAACTTTTCACGAACTCGCATCCGTGCTGACCTGGACTCCAGAGTTTTGGCAGTTCCAGCAGACATGCCTCTGGTACCATCTGGTCCCGTTGTGTTGGATTCTTTTCGGTTGGTGTGGCCTGAGGATGTGGACAAGATCCTGGGCAGTGTGCAGGCAACTTCATGCGCTCTTGACCCTTGCCCTTCATGGCTAATAAAAGCTGCCAGGGAGGGGACAGGCAGATGGTTGGAGGTGATCGTTAATGCTTCATTAAGGGAGGGCAGGATGCCATCATGCCTTAAGGAGGCGGTGGTATGACCACTATTAAAGAAGCCCTCCCTTGAACCCTCCAACCTGGATAACTATAGACCTGTGTCTAACCTTCCCTTTTTGGGCAAGGTGATAGAGCATGTGGTGGCATCCCAGCTGCAGAGGGTCTTGGATGATACAGATTATCTGGACCCTTTTCAATCTGGCTTCCACCCTGGGTATGGGACTGAGATTGCCTTGGTCGCTCTAGTGGATGACCTATGCCGGGAACTAGACAGGGGGAGTGCGTCCCTGTTGGTTCTGCTGGACCTCTCGGCGGCGTTCGATACCATCGACCATGGTATCCTTCTGGGCCGCCTCTCGAGTATGGGAATCGGAGGCACTGTGTTGCAGTGGGGGGAGGGCCCAGAACGTGGTGCCGTTGGCCTGTGGGGTCCCGCAGGGATCGGTCTTGTCCCCCATGCTGTTTAACATCTACATGAAGCCGCTGGGAGAGGTCATCCGGGGACTTGGACTGAGTTGTCAGCAATATGCGGATGACACTCAGCTCTATCTCTCCTTGTCATCTGATCCTAGGGAGGTGGTGGATGTCCTGAATCGGGGGCTGGAGGCCGTGATGGGCTGGATGTGGGCTAATAAACTGAAGTTGAATCCGGATAAGACGGAGGTACTGTTGGTCAGTAGGAGAGCCAATCGGGATGAGGAGATTTTACCGGTTCTGGATGGGGTTGCACTCCCCTTGAAGGAGCAAGTACACAGATTGGGGGTACTACTGGACCCGGCTCTGCTTTTGGAAACTCAGGTGGAGGCGGTGGCCAGGGTGCCTTTGCACGGATTTGGTTAGTGCGCCAGCTGCGTCCCTCTCTCGAGAAGGCAGATCTGGCCACGGTTAACCACGCCTTAGTCACGTCGCGGCTGGATTACTGTAACGCGCTCTATGTGGGGCTGCCCTTGAAGAATATCTGGAAACTGCAGCTAGTGCAAAACGCGGCAACGAGGGTGTTATCCGGAGCTGCCCGTTGGGAGCACATCACCCCCATTCTGAAAGAATTGCACTGGCTGCTGGTTCGTTTCCGGGTCCAATTCAAGGTGCTGGTTTTGACCTTTAAAGCCCTTAACGGTTTGGGCCTGGGGTATTTGAGGGACCGCCTGCTCCCAAGGGTTGCTGCCCGCTTGACAAGGACATCTGAGGGGGCCCTGCTCTGGGTGCCAACAATGAGAAAGGCCCGGCTGTTGTGCACTCAGGACAGGGCCTTCTCTGTTGCTGCTCCCAGACTTTGGAATGCTCTCCCAGTGGCCATTCGCTCCTTGGACTCCATCACGGCTTTTAGAAAGCTTGTAAAGACTTAGCTTTTTACCCAGGCTTTTACATAATCATTTTATTGCTGCTTCTATGTGTTTTTACTTGTATTGTTTTTATGTATGCTTTTAATATGTTTTTATATTTTTAGCTTGCTGTTTTTATTGTCTTTTTATTGTATATTAACTTTTGTAAACCGCCTTGGGGTTGTCTTTTAAGGAAAGGCGGTATAGAAATGCAACAATAAACAAACAAACAAACAAACTACAATGATGTCTTTAACAACACATGTAGATTGAACAACACAGGTTTTTTTCCCACAGCTGTGCATTCATGAGAAATTCATCCTAAACCTACTCCATGTTACATCAGAACTTCAGCATGACAGATTGGCTGCATTTGAACATAATGCAGAACCGGAGTTGCAGAGGACAGAGGTTGCCAAACCATTATCTGTGAATGTGTGCAACTACAGCCCCATTGGGGAAGTGACTGGATGTTGTGCTCCACAAACTCCAATTTGAACCCTCGGCTTGCAGTGAATATCACTGCTCAAAGCCGGGATTGAGCATGAATGCAGAACAGGAGGCTGCATTTGCTCTTACCAGAGTCAAGGGAGGCAGCTCCTCCCTCTCTCTGGCTGGGATTGGTTGTGCAGGCTGTCCTTCAAGCAAGAAGGAAGCTCAAACAGCCAGCCCCCCCCCTCTGTAGTCTCCCTGACTGCAGAGAGCCCACTTTCTGTTTCATCCAAATGTGGATAGGAGAGCGGGGTGGAGAGAGGAGTGGAACTGCTGGTCCATTGGATCGTGGTTCTGCATTGCATGTGAATGTGGCCATGATGTCATCATAGGTTCTTTGGGTCTTGGAATTTCTGAAAGCACTTTAAGGATTTGAGGAGAACAGAGGAAAGGATTCAAAGTTAGCTCCATTAAAATAAACATAAGTAAGTAGTAATTTATTACGGTCAAGGACCAGTCAACATACACACCAAAATATAAATCAGCATAAAACAAATCAAAATCAAAACAGTAAAACTAGATAACAAAACATCATGTTAAAAAATAATAATAATACGACTAACTGTAGTCCCATAAACTTCAGTGGGACTTAGTCATGCCTAATTTAGTCTGGATCCTGCCCAGAGTTTCCACAGATATCACTGTCAAATTACTCACAATATTTTGTAGGATCTGGCTGTCTAGCACTCAAAATTACATTGCATCCTATGTATACTTATTCAGAAGTAAATCCGACTGAATTCAGTAGAATCTAATAAGTAAGCAAGTACAGGTATGAGCTATGAAGGTCAAGGGAAAAAACACACAGGGATCTAATTGTGGTTCATTCATTGATTTTGCTTAAAAGTCATTGCAACTGTTGAATGCAGGCCAGAAGAACATCTGATGACTCAGCTGAATGCAACGCACCGATCATGTATGGTGATGCAACAGGAGTTGGTGTAATATTCTGGTCTTGTTGCCTTGGTGGGACTACAAAACAAGAGAGATTGTCAAGCATTTTTCAGGGCTGAATGCAGTGCATCTGGTGCACTGCATTCAGCTTTGTGGATCACAACAACTGCTTAGTCCCTTCTAAAGATTTTATCCAGGTTTGGGAAGCACAAAGACCATGAGTGATTTCCTCTTCTGTTCACCCCATCCATCTAAGGTTCAATCTAAACATGATACTGAACTAATTGCCTTTCTGTGTGTGCGGGGGAGGGGGTGTGATAATAGCTGTGGGGAGCCCTGATCAGGATTGGGACCATAGTGTATAAAGAGGAGGCTAACCCTTTCCCCTGAACTGATGTCCCAATAAAAATTGCACCCTACACTCCTATTTGTATAGCATCTTGGGGTATACAACAGCTTGTTGGAAAGGGGAATTTTAGTCAGGAAAACAGCATAGGAGAAAGGGTTAAATGTTGCTCCCTACACATCTGTATTTAGGGCTGCTGCAGCTCCTATTTTTAAAAAAGTTGGAAAGATGATAACATGTTTAACTGTTTGTCTCATCTAGTTTGACTCTAAGCTGGTTGTTCTGTGGAGGAAAGGAGGAAAGGCATTATTTCCAGATAAAAAGCATTATTACACCAAATAACAACTCTTGATTGCATCTTTCTGTACAGCTATTCAGATTTCCTTTGACAGAAATCATAAGTGTGTGTGTGCATGTGCACGTGTACGTGCATACAATAATAACAACATAATAATAAAAGGACATTCCATGCAAGGATTCCCAATAGAGCAATGCAAAATGCACTGGGTGGTTAATTTTGATCATGGAGAAAAGGGGAACATCATTCACACAGATATTTTAATGTCTCAATAATAACATGGTGGATGAGAGAATAACCAAACTGTGGTTTCAGATCCTAGTTCATTCCCTAACTGTGGTTAGGAGTTCAGGAGTATCACAGAACTGTGAGTTCAGGAGTATCACAGAACTGTGGTATACTTCTCATGGAAAGCTTTCTCTCTCCTTTCCTCATGCATGGAAAAGGAGCTGAGGGAAGCATGTGAACCCAGAGTTTGCTTGGGCTTGTTACTGAGCTAAGAATGTCCTGCCACCACTGCCATAT
Source organism: Hemicordylus capensis (assembly GCF_027244095.1). Taxonomy (NCBI): domain Eukaryota; kingdom Metazoa; phylum Chordata; class Lepidosauria; order Squamata; family Cordylidae; genus Hemicordylus; species Hemicordylus capensis. The sequence continues at coordinate 41,438,794 of NC_069661.1, read as the reverse complement.
TAGCATAATCTTAGAATGTTCATGTGTGATTGCCACAGCCTTGGCAACATGGCCCTAGAATTCTGAGCACCCAATCACATATGGCGGGAGTGGCAGGGGCGTAGCTATAATTGAGTGAAAGGGTTCAAAGAACACGGGCCCCCAGCTCCTGAGGGCCCTCCAGCTCCATCCCTCCCTGTTTTCTCCATTGTCTCCCTCAATCTGAGGGGCCGCCAGAGAGAGGGATGAACACGGGCCCCCTCTTCCCTAGCTACGCCCCTGGGGAGTGGGGGACACATCATACCGTCCTTCACCTCAGGCAGCAAAATAACTTGGACAACCCTGATGTAGGGGGTCCTTACTATAACTCCCGGAGTAATGGAAAACATTCAGCCAGCCACTTCAAGAGCAATCCTCAGAAGTGTCATACATATTTAATAAAGAAACAGTCCAATAGGGATAACATCTACAATTGTGGTTGAAAGCTCTATAGTATCTTCATTGTTGTGGCACAACCAGACTCACTCATGTACCATCACAGCTAAAATAGCATCCTATTCTTGTTGAGATTGGTCCATACATGCCTGTTTCACTAAGCCTCTAAAAAGGAAATGTTTGTTGCATTAAATGCCATTATTTGCTATAAGATCTTGGCTGCTCTGACTGACCCTCAGATGAGACCTTGAGGCTCTACACATGATCAGTGTGTGTAGAGCCTTACTGGGCTCTGCAGGCAGAGCAACTTAGCCCGCTCTCCCTGCAGAAGAGCAGGGAGTCATCCCTAGGCAGCTGGATTGGCCACCCACATGATTACTGGCTCCATCATGGAGCCGGTAGGGGCGGTGGAGATCGTGGGCCACCAGGCGCTCGTAAATCCCAGGATGCCTCATGAATCACCATGGTGTGGAGCCATGTCTTATGATTAGAAGAATGGGGTTAGCGGAGCACTCAGTCTGCTAACCTCATTTAAAGGGAGGGGCTTTTAGTACAGTTTGCTGCAGGGAGCCACACGGCTCCTGTTGCAGCACGGAACCACAGGAAAGTGGGCTAGCAGCCTTGGCCTGCTTTCCTGTGGTCGTGAGAATAACCTCCTTGTGGGATGTCAGCGGGGAACTCCCCAATGTGTTCCCCATTCACAGCTGATGCTAGTGCATTGCAAGGAGCTGGGCTGTACCCCATCTTTGATACAAGCAGATGTGGTGGCACCAAGTCATATTCTTAAAGTCAACATACAGCATAACACAGCATTTTGATTGATGGCAAGTTATAATTCTTCTAGATATGAATGGAATTGTGTTCAGAAACTGATATGGGGCATGGAATTCAGACCACATCCTGAAAAACCGAGCCTTCCCAAGCAAATTTCTAATCCTGAAGACTGGGAGATAGGCTCAGTGCTGTTTAAGCAGTGCCTGGTGATATCTCAGAAGGTAAGGGTTGGTCAATGTGGGGGCTGAGGTTCCAGTATGGGGATTCAGTGCCTTACCTAGTGTTTTATCCCTGCCTATGCTCAGCAGCAACAGATCAAATGCTGCATCCCGCCCCGCTCCACAAAAAAATCTCATCTTCTCACTTTACCTTATTTAGTCAGGTTACAGAATTCAGGATTTCCTGATTTAGAATTACCTGCTGACATGCTGCACCACATTATGCTTGCAGTGAAATGTAACGTTTGTGTCGTTGCATTAGAGCACTGTTGTGCATGTGCAATTGTGGAAATTGAGTTGCATGACATTGAAGCAATTGTATACAATGGTCCCACTGTTGCACAACTCCTTTGGACAGTGTTTGTGCTTTCACAACAGTGCTCTTGCACAAAAACTAACATGGAAAAACAAACTGCGCAAACATTACCTTCCACCACATGTGTAACATTGTGCAGTGTGTCAACCGTCTTTTTAAAAAAGCACAAAATATATACAGACCTGGACATGGAAACACACACTGAGACTTTGTTATTAAACCAGCAGCCTTGGTAACATTTCTGGGTTAAAACAGGGCTGGTTTTGTTCTGAATGCTGGAAGGGTGAGCCCCCGTCAGTCTTAAGCACGGATGATTCTCCGGCTCAACTTTCCCCCGTGCTTTGTGTCTGTCTTTTTGATGACAGGAAAATCGCTCTTCAAACTTCTCATTTCTCTGCGATTTTATTTTCACAGCTTCAACTGGAGATGTCAAAAGCTGCAAGTGGCATTCCCACTCCCGGATTTAATACAGCCAGGTTATAAAGGAGGTGGTCCAACAGTACAATGACAGATTATGCAAATCCTCCAGGAACAGCTTATCAATCACCAGGGTGTGAGCAGAATGCAGCTGATCTCTGAATTAGCTTCTGCTGGCATGTGTTCCTGTGTAACCCCACACTGACTGAATGACATCACAACAGCTTCTAGTCCTTGAAAACCTTGAGGATGATTAGCTGAAGGAATTGGCTGTTTCTGCCAATCATAATCCTCCAAAGCTGCCTTTATAGTTCTGTAGACATGAGGGGAGAGAAAAAGAGAGAGCGAGAAGGAGAGAGACAACTACAGCTAAGCAAGAGGCAAAGCAACAGCAGCAGTAGCAGCAGCTGGTATTCGGGTGATTAAGTAGTTCTCATAGCCTTTTTGCTGTTCTGTGACTGCTCCCTGGTGTAAGTCTTGTGTGTCCGAAAAGGAAGCTGCATTTTAACGGTGTGCTGAACAGAGGTTTGAATCCTTCCAGCTGGCTGCTTGTTTTGGAAAAGGGCTCTGTGTATAAATAAAATGTGACTGCTCCGGAGGAGTTGAGTGGACAGGGGATGGAGCGGGAGGAGTCTTCCTGAGATACCAGCATGATCATTGTGAAAAGGCACAGAAAGAGCTCCTACGTTACCTGGAACTGAAGGATGAGATCTCAAAAGAAGATTTTCTATTCCCTGCATGGACTTTCCTGGAAATTCTCTTAGGGTGAGTTATTCCATAGTTTGTGCATAGCTGAGGATGAGTTGTGCCCATTTTTTGTATGCATTTTGATGTACAGGTGGTACATGTTCAGTTATGAGCATAATACATGAAGGCAGCTTGCCTGAAGGGAAGCTATACATATTACCCACCTTTTACAAAGTATATCTTGGGAGGAAATCCTGTTATTTTGCATTCATGTTTCAGAGCAGAAGTATTCCCATCAGCTAGACAGAAGTGTGCTGAGGGTAGATTAAAGCAATATATGTTGACTTATTGATTAATCTTTGTCTCGCGGTTTGAAAGGGAGAATTAAGTTAACAGGAAATCAGAAAACAAGGGGAAAATCAGGAAGAATTAAACTGATGATCTAACCCTGGAGTTGCACTTCATACTCTTTTGCTGCCATCCTGTGCATGCTTACTTGAGAGTAAGTCCCCTTGAACTCAACAGAACTTCATTTGGAGTACACACACACATAACTGCACTGTAAGCTTTACGTCTATTAAAAATCTGGCAAAACAAGCCAATGAAAAGGTTATGATTACTTGGGAGGATACTTAAATGGAGCCATTTAAAGCTCTTCCCCTGATAACTAATCTGGTAGGGAGGTAGAATGGGCAGATTTGTTCTGTTCCACTGGTTTTGTAGTTGAACAGCAGCTGTCTGGGACATTTAAGAGAGATGGATTGTTCTGTGCTTGCTAGTACCAATTGCTTTAGACAGGAAGAAAGTGCAGGGAATGCAACCAGATCTAAAGAGAAAGTGCCTACAGAGTTAAGAGCAAGAACAGGGCATCCCAGCAGCTCTATCTTCTGGCTCAGAGTCATTGCTGCTGGGAATAAATACTCAAAACAGAACCGTTCCTAGAAGTGAATCAAGTTATTCATAAACACAAGAAGTCAGTGTGACCATATAAAAGCAGCTATAACTATTCTGAAGTTATCCCCCCGCACTTTACAGCCTGCTGCTCTGCCCTTCCTAATTATGATAACCCTATGTACAAATAAAGGGTTTCGAGGGATGCAAATATTTTGTGATCCCTAGTTCCTAATAATCATGCAGCCTGAGCCTATGGGTGTTTACTCCCATAGTAAGTCCTACTTACTTAAACAAACAGTCCTTACTCCCAGGCAAGTCGGGATAGGATTGTAGCATTTGAGATGCCTTTCCATTGATTTTGCAGCAGAAAACTCCAGACTCACACATGCTATGGTATTAAGCCCATGGGGGTGCAGGAAACTCTGAAATAAACGAGGAATTGGTTCTGGATTGGAGTGTAACTTTGGCTGCAGTCCACTAATCTGTTACTCCAAAGCAGTCCCACTTGCACGAATGGGGCTCCAGGGTTTGATGAACTCTAGCCCAGATCTCACTAACATTAAGGAAAGTGTTTAGCTTTGATATTTTTCTGAACTACTTCATCAGAGAAACCATCCCTTCCACATGACAAGCTGATCTCCACACTTAGTTCTGGGCAGAAATGTTGAAGATTCTTTTTTAACACCTTGTGCCATGTCTTAGATTTGGAACTGCTCTTTGATTCCCAGCATATGCTGAATGCTTTATCATCTTCAGAAAGCCAAGCATTCACCATTCAGTGCCAAACTGGCACACATTGAGCGCTTTCTGTAATGTTACTGAATAGTTCTCCTCTGTCTCATCAATTTGACAGAATAAAACAAAGCCTGGGAATTAGTTTTAAATATAAATAGCAATGGCTGAGTCACACACCACTTGCTTGTCATTAACTCCAACTGCTCTATACAATTTATATATTAACCACTACCTTTAAAAAGCCCATAACTTCAGCACTTCTGAACAGAACTTTGTGACTGTTGATCACTGCTAGATGGTCTGACAATGTGGTCCTTCCTTCCTTCCTTCCTTCCTTTTGTAGTGTCTGGGAAGTCTTATAACTATTCAATCTGTACAGAATACCAACTATTTCTTAACACCAATAAGAACAAAATATCCTGATATTAAAATGCTATTTTAGCACATGCCTCATTTGACAGGGCATCATCTCCATTGGCATTTTAGTGGTAAAATGCTTTCCACGAGAAAGAAGGCATTGACTCCAATGGAAAACTCAGTATGGGTCATATTTTCAAGCAAGGAAAGCCTCTATGGATATTTGAAAAATTCAAAAGTTAACTATGAACTACTCAATCAGTGCTCTGATTTATTTCATAAGATTTTATTTTATTTTTTACCAAAAGGAGAAAAGGGAACTTCATGAAATAACATTGCATTTTGAATCTAAGGAAATGTGGTTTAAATCACATTGTGCTGTTTCTGCATGGAATGATTAGGGAAGTGCTCTTGGAACATATGGTTTCTTTAGCTCACCTCCAATATACCAAAAATGATTCCCTGTACTCAGTCAATTACATCCCTAATATCTGAAAAGTTTTCTGAAGGAAATCAGAAATTTTGGAACTTTTCCCAACATGCAAGTTAAAGCCAATGATTTATTTAGAATATTTGTACCTTTGTACCTGCATCTAAACATGTTTATTTGTTTTTGTTGATCAAGTGTACAAATTCTGCAAAGAGCAAGTGTTTCCTCTGTCCAGTGAATATATTGTTGGGCACATATGTGCTAAAAATACCAGTTCAACTTCCAATTTATCAAATGGTTCTGGGCAATTTCTTTCCCTGTCACCTCCCTCCAGAAAATGGTCTTAATAATGAGTTTTATGATATGATGACAATCTAATTATCATCATAAACTGTACTAATGAAAAGAATGGGACCGTATAAATGCCCATTGAATCACCTTCTGAAAGAAATAATATTCAGCAAATGGAATCCACAATGTTAACTAGGTTTGTATGGTACACTGGTATTTGAATGCCCGCAAGCCTTTGGCCAGCTGTGCATATTTTCCTTTTTTTTCCTACATGGAGACACTGACCGCATTCAGACATAATGTGAAACCAGAAATAAAGGGCCTCTGGTTAAAATTTGTGTATGTCCGAATGCATGCAACTGCAGTTTGGACAAAAAATGGACCCACAGTTTCCTTCCCAGACTCTGATTTGTATCTTCAGTTTGTAGTGAGTTTTGCTGCCTTCAACTCCAGTTCTGGAGTGCCAGCATTACGTCTGAATGTGGCACTGCAATCACCCTGGTCGGCACCACAGTTGAGGGAGGAACCTCCTCCCTTCCTCCAGCTGCAATTGGCTGCCAGGGCTGTCCTTTAGTCAAGAAGGAAGCCGAAGCAGCCAGTTCCCCCTCCTTTCTGCAGTCATGCTGAGTGATGAGAGGGAGTTCTCCCTTATGTCCAAATTCAGACGGGAGAACCCGGGGAAGGGGGAACAGAACCCCAGCTCCATTGGACTCCCAGTTCTGTGTTACATGCAAATTTGACCAGTATCTGTGTAAGGACATATTAGTTGATTGTAATGTGTGAAGTTTGGCTCAAGTATTTGCCATGTTGCATGCCAAGGAACTGGGACACTTTATACATACTTATAGGCTGTTCATATATTCCTGCATTTCAGTGATCTCTGGTTTGAAAAGGGGTGAAGTTGTGCTGTAAAGCATTCCTATGCATACCTAGATTTAAAAATACCTTTTGCTCCCACTGATCATCTGTGACACAGCAGGTAGCTGAACTCCAGTTCTAACAGTATCCTGATGCTTGGAATATCATCTCCTATTTCAAAATTCTGTAGAAGCTCATCTAGCAAAACAGACTGGCCAGCTGCCAGAACTGACAGGTATTGCTGTTGGAAAGAATATTTTCGGTGCTCAACTTCATTAACACATTATGTAAAAGGATGCCATTGTACCTGAGCTTTGTCTCAGAAGAATTCTCATTTCATACTGGCAAACCTTCATTTTGCACTAATGAGAAGCTAAGGTGGCTGTGCTTAATAAAAAACAGAGAATACTTTTTTTAGGCAGTATAAAAGACACTCAGAAGATGCAGAAAGACAGACACTCAGAACAGAGTTGTCCCTAAAAAGGATGAGTAATGTCCTACATACCAAGTTTTATATGAGAATAATGTTTAACCTATAAAAACTGGCTGGATTAAGAAAATGAATATTGTATATACTAAACCAGAGAGCGCATTTGTTTCTAGTAATCTCAATAAGAATAGTTTTCCGCAACTGTTAACAGATAGTATCTGTGGTCATGTCTTTTATATGGCTAGCACTGTAATCCTATACATGTTACTTAGGCATAAGCCCAACTATGATCAAGTGCATAGGATTGCAATGTCAGCTTCCAAAGCATTTGTCCAAATTAGAACATTAAGTGTACTGTTTTATGCCATTAATTTTCCAAGAGAGTATATATAGGTTTATCTACATAGGATCTTCCTGCCCCATTCTCTGTGTGGTGATGAGCATGGATAACATACTGGCAGTCCCTGGTTCAAATCTCAGCTCAGCAGCTAATTCAAGGGCTACATTTACACATAATATGAAACTGGAGGTGAAGGGATATCTAGTTTTGAAAACTGTATGTCCGGATGTGGGCAACTGCATTCCTGTCAAGAAATGGATATGCAGTTTCCCTCCCCGGCTGGTGCTTTGTACCTTCATTTTGTAGTGAGGTCTGCCACCTGGACCTCTGGTTCTGTGTTGTCAGCATAACATCCGCACGTTAGTACTGCCATATGGTTGCCCTGCAACTGGAATTGAGGGAGGAAGCTCCTCCCTCACTTTGGCTGCTATTGGCTGCCAGGGCTGTCCTTCAGTAAAGAAAGAAGCCCAGATAGCCAGTTCCCCCTCCTCTGTGAAGTTAGAGAAACTGCAGAGAGGAAGCTTCCAATTTCGTCCGAAATTGGAAGGGACCCAAATTTACGTCTGAAGGAGGCCACTGAGTAGAACAGGGAACAGGGTGTGGTCTCTCAGGCTTTCTCAGTTGACATCAGTTGGTAACATAAGAACATAAGAACAATCCTTCTGGATCAGGCCCAAGGCCAATCTAGTCCAGCATCCTGTTTCGCACAGTGGCCCACCAGATGCCACTGGAAGCCACAGACAGGAGTTGAGGGTGTGCCCTTTCTCCTGTCATTACTCCCCTGCAACTGGTACTCAGAGGCACCATGCCCTTGAGGCTGGAGGTGGCCCACAGCCCTCTGACTAGTAGCCATTGATAGACCTCTCCTCCATGAAGTCATCCAAACCCCTCTTAAAGCCATCCAGGTTGTTGGCTGTCACATCCTGTGGCAGAGAGTTCCACAAGTGGATCACGCGTTGTGTGAAAAAGTACTTCCGTTTGTTGGTCCTAGACCTCCTGGCAATCAATTTCATGGAGTGACCCCTGATTCTAGTGTTGTGTGAGAGGGAAAAGAATCTCTCTCTCTCCACTTTCTCCACGCCATGCATGATTTTATTGACCTCTATCATGTCTCCCCGCAGATGTCTTTTTTCTAAACTAAAAAGCCCCAGGTGTTGTAGTCTTGCCTCATAAGAAAGGTGCTCTAGGCCCCTGATCATCTTGGTTGCCCTCTTCTGTACCTTCTCCAGTTCAACAATGTCCTTTTTAAGATGTGGTAACCAGAATTGTACGCAGTACTCCAAGTGTGGTCGCACCATAGTTTTGTATAAGGGCATTATAATGTTAGCTGTTTTATTTTCAGTCCCCTTTCTAATGATCCCTAGCATGGAATTTGCCTTTTTCACAGCTGCCGCACATTGGGTCGACACTTTCAACGAGCTGTCCACCACAACCCCAAGATCCCTCTCCTAGTCCGTCACTGACAGCTCGGATCCCATCAGCGTATACTTGAAGTTGGGGTTTTTTGTCCCAATGTGCATCACTTTACACTTGCTAACATTGAACCGCATTTGCCATTTTGTCGCCCACTCCCCCAGTTTGGAGAGATCCTTTTGGAGCTACTCACAATCCGTTTTGGATTTCACTACCCGGAAGAGTTTGGTATCATCTGCAAATTGGGCCACATCGCTGCTTAACCCTGCTTCTAGATCATTTATGAATAAATTAAAAAGCACCAGTCCCAGTACAGATCCCTGGGGGACCCCACTTCTTACTTCCCTCCATTGTGAAAACTCTCCATTTATACCTACCCTCTGTTTCCTGTCTTTCAACCAGTTAGCAATCCACACATGTACTTGTCCCCTTATCCCATGACCGCTAAGTTTCCTCAGGAGTCTTTGATGAGCAACATAAAAGCTTATATCGATTGTGGAGTTAAATAAACTGACCAGTATTACTGAAACAATTTATGTGGAACATATACATTCTAATTATAATTATGTCTTAAAATGATTGTGTGGGGTCTGTATATTGCAAGATCTCCAAAGAAGTCCTATGTGGACATTACAGTTCTGGCTGTATTGTACCCAATTGGAGGGAGGGAGGGAGGGAGGGAGCATCTCTACATTCCTCCAGATTACCATACTCCATGGCCACACCCTCTGCTGTCCCTGCATTAGAAACATAGTAAACTGCATTATGTCAAGTCAGACCATTGGTCCATCCAGCTGTGTATTGCCTACACAGACTGTCAGCAGCATCTTCCCCAGGCAAGACTCTTTCCCAGGCCGATCTGGTAGGGATGTGCATGGAACCATGGTGGGGAGGGGGTTCAATTCCAGTGGGGGGGGCAGCTTTAAGGGTGAGGGAGGGTACACTTACCCCTCCCACCACTTTCCCCCTGCCAGCGCTTGTTGCCAGTAAAAACCTTTGGGGCGGCAGTGTACCTCCCTGCTGCCCTTTCCCCCTCCTTGGCCGGAAGTGGCCAGAAGTACCGGGTGCATGTGCGCCCATCACGTGCATGTGCGTGCATGTCAGATGGTGCGTGTGATGTGCGCACGCACACCGGTACTTCTGGCCACTTCCGGCTGAGGAGGGGGAAGGGGCAGCAGGGAGGTACACTGCTGCCCTGAAGGTTTTTACCCACAACAAGCACTGGTGGGGGGAAAGAGATGGGAGGGGTAAGTGCACCTTCCCCCACCCTTAAAGTTGCACCCCCCGCATCAAACTTCGAACCCTGCCCCCCCAGTATTCGAACCTGTTTGGAAGTCCGTATAAGGGCCTCTGAACAGGTTTGTGCACATCCCTACTACTTGGAGAGGTCAGGGATTGAACCTTGGACCTTCTGCATGCAAAACAGGTGCTCTACCACTGAGCTGCACCCCCCCATACCCAGACAAGCATTCAGTGCTTATCTGCAGAGACAAGTGATGAACCTGGAAAGAGCAAAGGGCATGGCCACAGAGTGCAGTGCAGGATAGAATATTGGGAACCAATTGATAGATAGGTTCCTAAAAGTGGAAATGCATAATGTTGCATGTGGGGGAAAAAGAGGTACAACATTACCTTAGGCTGTGTGCAGTAGTCCCCTATATATTATATCACGTGCAGTAACCTGTGATTCCTCTAGGTAATTTGCCCTGTTGCCATGAGGCTGAGGCCTCTTTCCCAGGGACTCCATGTGGGAGGCACTGTTGTGTGAAAATTTGAAAAATTCCACACATATGGCTCTCTGCCAGATGTGTGGAATAATCCCATTCAGATGAGAGAGATTCACATGAACAACCCTGTCCATGTGATCAGTTTATTCCTAGAAAACTATCTTATACCAAGCCAGACCATTAGTCCTTCTAGCTCAGTATTGTCTCTCCTGACTGGCAGTGCTCTGCAGGGTTTTAGGCAGAGTCTTCCCCTGCATACAAAGCAAACGCTGAGCTACAGCCCTATCTCCATATAGTCATATCTCTCTACACATACATGCTACTGAGATCACAGCGCACCAAAGCAGATTCCATGCATGTGTGGGAGAGAGGCGGGGGGAGAGAAGAGAGAGGGAGAGAGAGCACCTTACAAGGGATGAGATGCACTGAATTCACATACCTAATCCTTACATGCAATACTGTGAATTGCTGGCAACACCAAGAACTACGCTAAACTTTGAATGGCACCATATGGAGAATGTTATTTCCACTTCTTGGCAATTGATTCTCTAAAGCAGTGGTTCTTAAACTGAGTGGCAGAGTACAGATGTGCCAAAACATTATCTGACTAGCTGAATCGCATGTACCTCAATTTAAAATCGAGGGCTTACACAAACCCTTTAAAGAGGAGTAGAGCAAGTCCTGCTCCTCCTCCACTCACCGCCACTGGCACCATCCCAGCGCTCCCCCCCACCCCAGCTATGACCGCACGTTGGTGGGGCATCTCCCAGTGGTGCTGGCACACACATGGCCTCTGCGCACATGTGGTAGCCATTGGCATGGGCAGTATGGTTGCATTTCCACATTTCGGCACATCCCCAGGCAGAGCCATAACACTACAAATATGCTTTGGTTCCTCCTTGTCTGTCTTCCAGTAAAAAGCTCCCAAGGTGTCTAACATCCAGTGTACCAATCATAACAATCAATGAAAGAGATTAAAAACCAGAGAGAAAAAGGGAGAGCCGATCACTGATCAAACAGTTCAATAGCTTGCCTGAACAAAAGGGTTTTTGAAAGCCAGTGGGATAAAAAGAGTATGGGAGCAGTACAGATTTCCCAGGACAGTAAGATCCACTATTCAAAATGCCCTCTCAGCACTCACTCCACCTGGACCTCAGGTGGGATGCACAAGAGGGCCTCAGAACATGACATCACCACATGATAACATATAATATCACCATGTGACATCCATGAACACCTAATTATTATTTCATCTAATTCACCTGAATTCTTTGAGGAGCACACAAAACACTGACATTTCCAGAAAGTTTTGTTTACATAAATCTTTGACTTTGGTCCTTATGGTGGAGCACAGAAAGCTAATAACTAAGGAGTTTTGAATTCAAAGTACAGCTAAATAGTCCTCAGAGTGTGGGGTGTTTGACTTCACACTCTTTAAGATCCTGTCTTTATAGGAATGTGCAGAAATCTCCAGCAAATTTCCTTCTTCTTCTTCTTTTTTTTAGAAACTCATTTGGCCTCTCTTGAAAAGGCCCAGGTGTTTTGCATCAGGCAGAACCCTGACATTCACTTCAAAATCTACTTTGGGGCGGTTCTGACAATACCAGCACCAGCACACATAAAGAAGGCAAGTATGCACCAAGAGCACACCAGCTTCCTTGTCACTGAAGGACATCCTGATGCACTGTCGGGACATCCTTCAATTGCATGAGAAGGGCAGTAACCTGAATCATCCCTCTGCATGTGTTCCAAAACCTGTTGAAACAGGCTTTTGCAGCTCACGTAGAGGTGCACTTCAGTTGAATGATCTCATGCATTCGAAGGATGTCACAACAGCGCTTTGGGATGCCCTTCAGTGAGAAAGGGGCAGGTGCACTCTTGGTGCATACCCACCTTCTTCACATGTGCTGAGGCCAGTATAATTGGAACCAACCCTTAGTGTGGAATTTCAGCACTGTGCCATTACTGCCGCATCATTAGAGATGGCTCAGATCCAGAAGGCAGTGATCTGAGACAGATCCACTTCTCCCGCTTCTCTGCCTTCCCAGATGATGGTGCTCAAGCAAGAGCCTTGGGAAATGAGTGGATAAAGATACAGTGTGGAAAAGGTTTTTTTTAAAAAAATAATAATAATCCAGGTTTGGAAAATGAAACCCTAAACTGTGAACAGTATTCCCTCTAACAGGGATTCTGAGATGTTGTTGACTACAACTCCCAGAATCCCCAGCTGCAATGGCTTTTGCTTAGGGATTATGGGAGTTGTAGTCAACAACATCTTAGAATCCCTATTAGAGGGAACACTGACTGCTCTCTGATAGGGCTCCCTATGCTGCCTACGTACTTGAGGAGGCAGTCTGGCTGATCAGTTGGAGTTGCATGCACTCAGAGCTTTAGCTAATGGGAAGAAGAAAAAACACACTGTATAGCCTTTGTTTTGATGTGGTTTTGTGGTCATGATATGGATTGGCTTGTATGGGGTAGCTAGGGAAATTGGTCTAAAATGCAATGCAGTGACTGAAGGGTTGTTTTGCAGTTTAGACAAATCCTGGTGGGAAAGGACAGAGAACAAAGCAGCAGCTCTTGATTGCCACTGAATGTGTGAAGGAGAACATTTGGCATCCTTTAATAGTACCCAAGAGTGTGCTGGAGAAGGCAGCAATCCAACACAATGTTGATGCACTGCAAATTACTCTATCATTCAAGAAGCTGAAATGTAATAGGGTGTGGTGTACACAGTCGATTGGCATCAAGAGTGTGCAGTAGCTGGAAACTAATAACATATGCCCCATAGCACAGGCTAGCAACTGGGCATGTGGCATCCTGTCTTGCATCAGGAAGATGTGTCTTGTCCTAGAGGAATAATCTAGCCATGCTTTTGAGCTCAGCCAGTTCTCGGCCGCAAGCTTGGTTTCCGCAGCCCTTAGGGGACAAATACGTATTCCGCTTAGTTAATTAAAAGAGAGAATCCTGCAAGTAATAACAATCAAGTTCCTGCTTGGAAATGAAAAACCGCTTCCCATAGGATGCAATCAATATATCCCATTTCAGGAAAGGGTGAGTCTGTGCTGCTCATGCAGAAGTAGATGACCGCTTTGCCAAACCTTCAGTAATGAGTACAGCAGCCCACATTGTGATACACTGAAACAGTCAATTGAATCAGCCTTTTAATCTTAAGTCAAGGCTGACATTGGGAAGTTTGGATGGTTGGAGAAGATTGCTAGAATGCACCATACTGCTGCCAGAGACTTGTCCCTGTTCACAAAGGCAATATCCCTGCCCAAGAGCTCCCTTAGGAGCAAAGGAACGTCTGGCATTCTTAATAGGGATATGGACGAATTCTCAGATATTTTTCGCTTTACATTTCTCCTTGAGATGAACCCTGAAATTTCCTCCAAATTCTATTTTCTCCATGGAGGAAACCAGAAACTCTTCAAATTTTACTTTTTTGAAATTTCTTATCATCCCTAGTTCACAACAGAAGATATCTAGAAGGTATCCCTTTCTATGTGCACCACTAAGCCAATCCAGGGATGTTCTTATTCATATAGTGGGTGAGACGGCTTACTTCAGTTTAACCAAACAAAGGAATGGCTTCAGTGTGGCTTGGACTTTCCAGTTGATCGGTGGAGGCTCTTGTGAGCAAGAATGATTCTCATTCCAGGTTTATGGAGCGTTATCCTTTCTCAAATGAGATGCCTGTGTGTCCAAAGTGCTTCAGATCATATCCATGGTATTAGAAATGTTATTTAAACTACAAAAGTAGAGATGTTGGGGTAATCTATCAGGCTTGATTGGCAGATAAAGTGGTTCTACTGGCGTGAACAATTATCCCAAACTGTATTTGTTGGGCAAAGAATCTGTTGGGCAAAGAATCTGTTGGGCAAAGAATCAGATGCACGAGTCCTTCCATGAATATCCATGGAGAGGCAGAGCAAAATGCTGCAGTAATAAAAACGGTGTGCAATTTGCACACATTCCTGCAAATACAAGTTGGACTATGTCGCCGGGATTCAAGAACCATTGACTCAGCTTTAGCCCTCTCCTCTTGGCAGCAGCATCCTGTGCTGACAGGTGATGTCTGAAATACAAAGTGGCTTCAGAAGGTGATGCAGGATGTGGAGTGGGCATCTGAGAGGGAGGGAGGGAGAAGTACTTACTTGTAAAGTGTTTTCCTTGGATCTTTGTTTCTCAAATCAATGCAGCTTCTCATGTTCCAACTATGTTCTCCAATATTCCCCTATGTCAGGCTCCAAGCCAGAACTATGGAATTAATAGTGATGATGGGCACAGTTGTGGAGCCAGCAAAACGGCGGCCTGGGTCCGGCACTGCTTGGCAGCCCCCTCCAGTAATGCCCCATGTGCATGATGTCACATGCACGAGGGCATGACTCAAGCTCCATAGAAGCTCAGGCTCCCTCCCTGGAGGAAGAGAAAGGGAAATATGTCCTCTCAGGCAGCCAGCGCTACCTAAAATAACAAGCAGAGAGTTTGCTCAGGGCTCTCAGGAGCCCGGGCATGAGAGGAGGGTAAGCTCTACAGGAGCTCTACAGGAGCCTGAGCCATCCCCCTCCGTAGGTTTTGGTGGCCCCTTTCATTGGTGGCCCGGGTACTTTGAACCCGCTTGCACAATCGTGGCTCCGCTCCTGAATGGACAGCACTCCATCAACGCTAGGGACCCACCAGGGCTGCTTGCAGAACTTGAAAGGCAGCCTAAATGCTATAGCATAACAGGACTGCAGCAGAATGGCTTAAACCCACTTCTGAGTAGCTGGGCTGCTGCACAGTGCTCCTTCCATGGTTTCCAATGGAAGCAGCACTGTGCAAAAGTGGTTTTAAGTCATTCAACCACAGGGCTACTCAACTTCAGCCCTCTTGCAGATGTTGGCCTACTACTCCCATAATCCCTGACTATTGGCCATTGTAGTTGGGGATTATGGGAGCTGTAGTCCAAAAACAGCTGGAGGGCCAAAGCTGAGCAGCCCTGTTCTACAGTAACCTCTCATGCTACACTGTCTGGATTGTCTTTCAAGTTGCACCAGCAGCCTTGGTGGATCCTTACCATCAACAGAGGGCAGCTGTTGTGTTGGCTATGCCAGAATCTACACTCCCAGAAGCTCTGAGTGAAGCCTGAGTGAAGCCTGAGATAGTCTTTGTCACCTGGTAGTGCTAAAGACTACCAGTGCAAGTCTGCTGAACTCCATAATCCATTTAAAAACTGTTATAAGCTGATTCACCATGCTCAGAAGTTCTGACACACTTGAAAACTTGTGAGAGATTTTATGTCTTTTTTGTTGGTCCTAACATAGGTTTTGGCTGATAATGCACAGAGTTTTGTGTACATTGTAACAGAAGATCCATGCAGTTTATTTTATTTTATTGTTCAATTTTTATACCGCCTTTCATAAAGCATCCCGAGGTTGTTTCTGAAAGTTAAAATACAATAGAATTCCATAAAAATCATTTAAGACCTTAAAATTGATTAAACAGTAAAAACCATAAAACACCAAAAGCAAAAACCATACAAAAAGACATCAGAAGCAGAAAAGCTGAGAGGCTTGGCAACCCCTGAGGGGTAAAAGCCTGAACAAATAAAAAGGTCTTTAGTTGGCTTTTTAAAAATGCAGCCAGAGATGTCAAAGAGCAGACATTCACTGGAAGAGCATTCCAGAGCCTGGGGGCAGCAAAAGAGAAGGCCCTGTCCTGCGTGCACGGCAATTTAGCCTCTCTCAATGTCAAAGCTGATAGAAAGGCAGGATATACATCTTTTAAACAAACAAACAAACAAACAAATAAGCAAGCAAGCAAGCAATAATCAGCTGGCCAGCTTTGAGCTTTCAATAAGAACCAGATTCTAGCTCTCAGTAAGAACCTGTAGAATCCAAGTGAAGGGGTTGTGGTATGCAAGGAGTCAAATCAGGAATATTAACAGTTTAATGAAATAGATATTATGTACAGAGAGGCAAGTGCAGACCACTTTTCCGTACTCTTGCTGCTGGTTGTTTGTTAGCCCCACCTTTACTCCAAGACTGGCATTCAAGTAACTGCTTTCAAAAGCTGGCCTGGATCAAGGAATGGATTAATGAAAAACACCACATAACCTATTCAATAAATACCTTTTGGGGCCCTTGGGAATGCTGCGTGCCAAACCTCTATGACATGGACGAGGTTTGGAATTGCATGGAATCAGTGTACATGCTCTGATCTTAGGTCAGTGAGGTGCTGCACAGTCCACAAGAACTGTGCAGTGGAAACCCAGCTCTCCGAGGTTTCAGAGAAGGGGATGCCAAGGACTAACTCTGAGACCTTCTGTATGCAAAGCACATGTTCCACCACTGAGCTGTGGCCTCCACCTACTAACACTCCAACCATAAGCAGTGGAGAGGCAGGGAATCATATTTCTAGTTGTGATCGATGGCTTTGTTCCTCTAAGAAAGTTTCTTCCCTGTAGGGGGGAAAAGACCCAGATGGTGCATGTATCATGGAGCACACTTATATTTCCTCCAGGAACCTCAGAATAATTCTTCATATGCTGTGTCAAGTCCTAATCATACATAGATCTGATCTAACAGTTGTTAAAATGACTGCAAAGAAATAAAACTGCACGAGCAATCACTGAAAGAAAATAAAACAAGTACTGGATGTACCACTCCACTGCACACAGAAGATTATGCATGCTGCATATCCCTAGGTAACCGTACTTTGTAACAATGATATTCTCTGTTTTTAAAGATATCAGATCAACCACAGTAATGCAAAGCTGCATATAATCTTGAAGATTTTACAAATATGCACATATCTTACTGTAAACTAGTGGACAGGGAAGTTTTTATGCAACCCACTCTACTATTGTGTTCACTCTACTAGTGAAGCAGATGTATGCTGGTTTAAGTGGGTTTTTCTGAAATCAACAGAACTAGTGGCTTCATCCTAAACACTTTTGCTTAGAAGTATAAAGATTGATTCACTTAGTATAAAGCAGCTTCATATACCCCAGTAAGACTTGGGATCTCCCCTATTGCAGCAAGTTTCTTCATGATCATGCTTAAGAATGAGTTTTACAATGCTATATGGGGAAATAGTGTATTGAAATTCAGAATTGTGTGATTTTGATTTTCCATGAAAAATCTGTGTGGAGGAATCTTATATGGCTGACATCCTAACAAAGTGCACATGTAAGAAAGACAATGGGGACATGGCCCTCATTGATGTGTTTCCTCTCTTACAGATCACTTCTGGAGTGCAGGCAGAACTGAGAAGTTGCATCTGCTTACGCATGTGGGGAGGGACCGGGAAGGTTGTACATAGGCCTCCATCACATACCTGCAGTGCACTCTGTTAGGAGGAGAGCTGGTCTTGGGGAAGCAAGCAAGAATTGTCCCCCATGCTAAGCAGAGTCTTTATTGTTGTGAATTAATATTTGCCTCCCCTCTGTGACCCAGGAGGATCATACGTGGAGTGCATTGAATTCAACCATGCAGATAGTAAATACTTCGCTAATCAGGTATGACTTCCTAGAGATAATGGGCCAAACCGATGTGAGGGGGCCAGTTGGATGATATATCCACTGGCTTCTCCACATCACATGGCACAAGAGCACATGCATGTGTGTCTCCCCCACAACCAGCATGCTGTCTCACTCTGTATAATAGTGAGAGTGGGGGGCTTCATCCACACTACCCCTCAGTACATGAATTAACTACCAATTTGTGTGCAAGAGGGTGGTTTGGATGAACTGACCCCTCTACAATTATGCAGCAGCAGGATGGTTCATGGAATTGAGAAGGAGTTACAGGCATACACTCCTCCCTCTTGTGATAAGAGGGGATGAAGCCTAGGAGTTCTGTGACTGAAACTTCTAATGTCTTTTTAAACAAGTAGTTGTTGAGGGATGGGAAGAGGTTGGATCACACCATGTGGCCACAGCATAGTTGGAGAGGAGGCATAGTTTCTTGTTCCCATAATGAGTCGCCAACTTAAATTGCTCCTCTCAGTGCTGCTATTAGCTCCAGAGGGCAAGTCGGGCACAAAAATTTGTCTCAGACACTCAGCATGAGGGTAGAGGGGTGTAACTCTTTTTCCCATGCCAATTCAATGCCTCCCCCAAAGCTGTTATTAGTAGCAGAGAGCAAAAGCTACAAGCACAACAACACATGTACTAAGATTCCAGTTCTGTGGCTATGAATAATAAGGCACTGGTTATTTCTTGCTTTAATCACTATAAATCAGAATACAGGGGAGTGCTGTGCATGGAGAAATGATGGGAAAGAAATGAGAATGAGACCATTCTGATTTTCTGATTACTTTGATTGAGGTAGCCAGCCCGGCTGCAAAGTACTAGACCAGTGGTTCCCGACCTGGGTTCCTCCAGATGTTGCTGAACTACAACTCCCAGCATCCCCAGCCACAATAAATTGCAGCTGGGAATGATGGGAGTTGTAGTTCAGCAACATCTGGAGGAGCCCAGGTTGGGTATCACATGCCACCTAGTCCCTACAGATCTGGGTGAAATGGCGTTAATTGTGGGTCCTTGTCTGTATTACCCACAAAGTTCAAGGAAAGCACAAGAGCTTCACTTTGAAGAGTAGCTACAGGAAGAATAAAGGAACTGGCGGGGAAGAGAACAAAAGAGTTGTGTATTACATAGATGGTATTTTTCCTGTTATACTTTTAGTTTACTGTAGCTGTTCGGTCACCAGCTGTGTGCCATAAAACCCACTGAGTATGTGTGGAAATTAATGCTGCTGTTTGAGGCTTCAAATTTGCATTGCCTGGCCTTTTTATTTCTAACAGAGCAACCTTAATGTTGCATTAATGCAGGTCTCTTGGCTGAAAGGGGAAAGCAAATCATACCTCAGAAACTTGATTGTGTTGTTGGCAGTGGTACAAAAACAGCAGTAAATGTAATATATATGGACTTCACCAAAGCATTTGATAGTATCTCACAAAAAGTTGCTTGCAAAATTCAATTAAATCAAATTGGCTCAGAGCAATGAGTTGACACAAGGTCCAAAATGTAGCCAAAAACCATTTTCAAATCCCAATGATAAATGTTAATGCATCAAATTGTAACATCGTGGGGATTGTCTAGGTGCTGGCCATAGTTTTGTTGAGTTATTCAGTTGATATCTTTATTACTTGCAAGGAGGAAAGTTGTTGTTCAGAACAGAAGGATTAGATTTGCAGATTTTAGAAACATGAGCAAGGACATAAAAAGGAGTCTTGGGAATGAGTCTTTTTATAATGAAAGACTCCGACATAAAAGAACAGTGCTGTGTGCCAGTCTCTGCTCATCCGCCCTTGATCACTTGCACCACATCTTCAACCAGTTCACTGGCATAAACTCCAACCGTTTCAAAAGGCACAATCTAGAGAGTGTAGGGTGCAACTAAAGCCATTAAAGGCAATGGCTGAGATCCTGATTATAAATTACTCAATAATTTACTCCAAAGCCGTGTTCTTCAATGTAAGGCCCTGAGGAGAGTGATGGACACACACACACCCCATCTGCCAAAAGTGCAGCCCTCTGACTAATTGTTTATTAGGCCTGTGTGAAGCTTTGGCTAAAGGTGAATACTCTGCACAGTCCCCCTGCTGGCACCATTCAGAGACAATATTCTCACTGGGCGGTGTTGTGATTTGCCCAGCACTTGGTGTTTGTGTGTGTGGTGGGTGGCTCCTTTAAGGGAAACATCCCTCTTGAAGCCCTACACCATCTTGAGTGCCTACACCATGGCATGCTGGGAAATTTAGCCTTTCCCGGTGCTTTCCCCATAAAGCTCTTAAGCGAGGGCGCCATCTCTCTTAAAGGGCCTTCCCAGCACTGAGAAAAGCACAGTACTCTGCAGAGGTCAGCACAATGGGAAACTGAAGGCCCCTCACACTGAAGGTTTTGTTGTTGTTGTTTTGCCAAAGTGGTCTCTGCTTGAAAAATATCACTGCTCTCAAGGACTACTAAATCTCACTTAGACTGTCTCTAGTCTATTTATTCAAGATGTCAGCCACTGTATCACAGACTCCAATCTCATGCACGCTTATTGAGAATAAGCCCATTGCACACAGTAGGACTTATTTCTAAATAAACATGCAAAAGGCCAGGCTGCACATTCTATTGATTCCAGTGTGACTAAGTGTGCCCATTTTCCAAGTTATTATCTGAGGAATTGTGAGAGAACCAAAACGAGATTTTTTTATAAGACCAGTGAAGTGTCTCAGGGGTGTTTTCACATTCCAGTGTTTTGGTTACATTGAACTCTCTTCTGTAAACTGGAAATGGTACTTTGCATCTTTCTCACAGATGAATAATCTTTATTGTGTGATGAAAGGGCCAGAAGTGTTTGTACAACATTTTGTTTTATGCTAATTGGATGGAAGTGCATTACAGAGATGCAATGTTAGTGATTGCTTTATTGCTGCTACTAAGGAAAACTCACTAAAGCAGTGCCTGCATGAGCTTTCTTCGGGGACTCAATGTGCTCATCCAGTGCAGTCCAGTACCACACCCTCCAGGCTAGAGTAGGCTATTTAGTCAGTGTGATCCAAAGTTTGATACTGGTACAGCTGGATAGTCACAACAAACAGCATGTATCTTTTGAGAACGCTGACTTCCATATTTTTGGTCTGATGCTGAACAAAAGTGGGGAAAAGCTCACAGAAAGGTCTGCATTCTGTAACGTAAGTCAAAATACCTTACTTATTCAGGGTTTGAAAAACATTCTTGGGGGAAACTGCAGGCCATTTTTTTTACCCCCCCAAAAAAAATTACAACAGAGAGCCAGTGTGGTATAATTCAATAGAAAACATACAAGAAGGAAACATTGGCTAGGATAATCTCAACATCCAGTGTGGTATAGTGGTTAAACTGTTAGATCAGGACTAGGAGACCCAAGTTCAAATCCCCATCCAGCCATGAAATTCCCTGGGTGGCTAGGCCAGACACGTATCCCTCAGCCTGACCTATTTGTAGGGTTGTTGTGTGAATAAATTTAACCATGGATGATGCTCTGGGGTCCTTGGAGGAAGAGCAGGATAGAAATGGTTACAAAGGTAAATAACTCTAGTCCAGCCAATGGTCCATCAGGCAAAGGTAGGCGCATCTTCAAAGGAAGGATCATCAATCTAAACATCTCCACAGATCATCCCACTTAATCCAGACCATAATATACCACAGGCAGAGAGTGAAAAAGCACTCTGTTTACAAACTGTTTGTAAGGAAATAAGCCTCTTCCTCCAGGTGTCCTGTTTATTACGGCAATGGAAATGTTCTTGATGATCCTTAGGATGTTTCTTTTGAAATATGTGTGTGGTCTGCTTGATAAAGCAGTGTACAGCCCTTAAGAAAAGGCCCCAGGGTTTGTTTCTCTGTGATTATAGCATGCATAATCATTTGTTCAATTGATCTAGAAGGGTATAGAGTACAGACATGTGCATGATGGTTGGTATATCAATGGTTGTTTGCTAATGTGGTCATAAAATAATCTTGAGGTTGGGATCCCCTGAACCTCAATGAAATAATTCCAGATATAACAGCATAAGAGACTGAGGACTTTATTAATCATCAGTCTTGGGAGAAGACATAATATTCGGGACAGGGTCTCTAGTCCCTAGAAAAATTAAAATTATTACTACTATCTATATACTGCTTTTCAACAAAAGTTTCCAAAGCTGTTTACATAGAGAAATAATAAATAAAATAAAATAAGATGGATCCCTGTCCCCAAAGGGCTCACAATCTAAAAAGAAACATAAGATAGACACCAGCAACAGTCACTAGAGGGTTCAGTGACTAACTAACAAGAAGGAGAAAGGAAACTGAAATCAAGCCACTCATTTGCACCTGAAGGGATGTCTAAGAATCCACACACAAGGAATTGTCTCAGAATTTCCACAAGGAAATGTCACCAGATTCCCAATAAGTAACAAGAAACAGGATTTATCAGTACAACGTCCCACATGTAGAAGTCTGTATGCATCCTTCTGCCATTTAATCTGGAACTACTTCACTGGGGATGTGCACAAAGTGAGGGGTGTCATGTGTGGACGCCATGTGTGTGCTGGTGCTGCATGTGGGTTCTTGAGACAAGCACCACCACAGCAGGAAGCTGCATGCTTCCTCAGTTCGTGCACATCCCTGTGGTTCATCAGTATGGATAACAGATGTGACATTAGAAAACTGAGGGTGTGGAGAATGTATGCTTGGTGTTTGAGGTATTTGCAAAGACCCCCAGGTGTGCCTTTATCCTCGAAACTACTATAGCACTAGTTGAGTATGCAAGGTTGAAATGTCTGTTTACACCTGTTTTTTATGATTAGAAAACTCTAGCTTTAACTGGCAAACATGCACAGTCCCTTCTATGCTGCTAATTCCAGCAGCTGTCTAACAACTTTATGACCCTCATCTCATATGAAGCTACTCATATGTTCTGTTGCCTTTGGCCAGTTCAACAATAATCATGGAACCACATGACTGGCACCACTACAGTTCACAGAGAAAGTATCTGTTAATCCCTTTGAGATCCCATGGATGTTAATAGAACACTCCCATTGATATCTGCATAACTTTAGTTGGTTCATGCCCTATGTTGTTTTAATATAGAGGGGAATAGTGTTCCCTCTAACAGGGATTCTCAGATGTTGTTGACTACAACTCCCATAATCCCCAAGCAAAAGCCATTGCAGCTACGGATTCTGGGAGTTGTAGTCAACAACATCTAGGAATCCCTGTTAGAGGGAACACTGGAGGGAAATCCCCCCCAAATGAATCTCATTCTCATAACTTCCAGGCTATCAAATTGTGTGGGTGGCATTAAAAAATAAACCCGAAGTCAAAGTTGGTTGGGAAGTTTCCATCTAACAAGGATGATGTTTAGTGTAGTATCAATAACTTGCTTAGAAAGCAGCCTTTCTTTATCACCAAATATTATTTTCATAGCATAGAGTTCTGGTGCCCAAGTCACCCAAGGGGAATGAAAAAAATATGGTAAAGATGCAAAGGGAAAAAACGGAAGTCTTCTAAAGTCATGGTCTTCATTTGTGCTGCAGCTGAAGACCTTTTGCAAATAATAAAGCAATTGCAGTATATGATTGATTAGCACTTAAATTATATTGTTTTAGCATTAAAGCCCAGAATTGGTGCTTCACCTGTTGCTTTAGATTGCTCTGACCTCTTGCCTTGATTGCAGATCCATTCAGCTATCAGCTATCCTGGTGGATAAACAGGGGATACCAATTCTTGCCTGAGAAAAATGGGAATATATTGCCCTCTAGTGTTGGGAAAAACAATCTGGTGTGAAAGCCAAATTCTGAATGTCTTATTATAGCAAATATGTAAAGGGAATTGTTTGGGTCTTTTTTTCTTTTTTCTTTTGGTTGCTATAAGGACCACTTTTTGATTCATTTAAGGACAGTACATATCCCTAATGAGATTGTAAACTCATGAGTCGAGTGTGATTTGATAAACTCCAAAAGTTAAGTTGCAGTGATTTATCAGTGTCACTAGAGCTGCTCCAAAACTGAAGCTCAGCCTTACAGAGAAGATCACTTGATTTGATTTCATCTTTAGTTATATCTTTAATTGAACCCTGATCAGTTTGAAATGATACAGAAAAGTATTTGAAACATTGAACTCAGCAAACACTCTATAAACAGGATTATGATCTTAGCAATTAACCAGTTACTAGCAGTAATAATACCACTAGTCAACATGATAACATCAATAGACTGGTTCTGTTTAATTTTTATCATGCTTTAATAGGGCATGGTTATTTACTAATTTCCCAGTTCTAAATTCTGGTATTTATTGCTATTGCTGATGTTTTTGGAGTAGTAATGTGTGTCACCTTCTCATCCTTGGTTCTTCAGCTGTAACAATGGAATAACGGCAGACGATATCAAGGTCAAGAACATAAAGCTTTTTACAAATCATATGTACTATCATACATATCAATACAGGAGGCCCTCTTTATTCATGGGGGTTCTGTCCTCACCTATAGGTGCAAATACAGAAACCATGAATAAAAGAAATCTTACGCCATGGGAATCTAGGGGTTAGGTTCCTCACACCAACAAAAGGGCCAAAAAGCATGTGGGGGGCAGAAATAAGAAGAGAAAAGCACAGAACCTTATTCTCCAGGTCTCTAGCTCTCCTGCAATGCCCCCAAATCAGTCAAATTTTAGGCAAATATTTGCCAAAAAAATGGGAGGGGGGGATGAAATGGCTCTGCACTGTAAAATAATGGTTGGAAATGACATTGGAAGTCATTTCTGAGCCATTTCCAGCCACTCAAAACCACAAATGCCTATTTCACCTATTTTTCATACTGTAGATAAAGAAACTGGGTCTCTAAGATATGTGATATGTGAAAACCAGAGTTGTTGAAACCATGGATAACAAGGACTTCGTGTGTGTGTGTGTGTATTCGATTTCTGTGCCGCCCTTCCAAAAATGGCTCAGGGCAGTTTACACAGAGAAATAATAAATAAATAAGAAGGATCCCTGTCCCCAAAGGGCTCACAATCTAAAAGAAACACAAGATAGACACCAGTAAGTCACTGGAGGTATGTTAAAATTGTTAATCACTTTATGTCTGTCTGTCTGTCTGTCTGTCTAATCAAACAAAATGTTCAGCCACAAAATAATGAGTTTATAGTGATAATGTACCTTGTTCACTTTGAGATGCTTTTATTGCATTTATAATGGCCAAAAAACAAACCCTCTGCATATGGAGAAAAAAGTGTATTGGCTTTGCATGTAAAGAACTGAAAGCTGGCACTGATGAATGAGGTGGAGGGGAGAGAAGAAGAATTAAGCGTGGCACAAGTAGTGATGTACCTCAGCAGTTAAGTTTATGATGTTAGGGAACAATCTAGAACTGACGCTAGATGTATTCTGTTGAAATTAGACAAACTGGCTGGCCTTCAGAGCAAGGAAGCACCAGTGCAGTGAGAGGAGCAGACTAAGAGCACTTCCAGATTAACTGCACCAGTGCACCAGGAAAGAGGCAATTTTTGATGACCTCCCCTTCCTCAAAAAGCTCTCTGTTCCACTAGAAAATATGTGGCTGAGGGTGGTGCAGGCCTCAGGGACATATTTTCAGATGACACACCATCTGTCACACCACATGTCATGTGGACCCACCAAAGTTGGCATATCTTGTCTTACATGCTGCAGGGAATGACATCTGTTACTTAGATATGAAGTGAGGGACAAATTTCAGATTTCCTGCAGGATGTAGGGCAGGATATGCCTCATTGGTAATGTTGTACAAACCACCATATCAATATATCAAAGCCAACACTGGAAGTAGGGGCAATGCACTCTCCCAAGGCTGCTCATGTGAACTTGAGGTGCTATATCATGCATGAACCTGCCCTTCTTTTTAACCTGTAATAGAAATGGCTTTTAAAATGAATCACAAACATTTGATCTTATACTGAAAATTACATTTTTAAAATATTTGGGTATGATTTACCTTAACCTATGCTTTTTCTTTGCCTTCATTCTGCTGTTCTTGCAAACAACCATCACAGTCAAGCAGAAGGTGTCCGCATTAATTATGGTTTTATTTTATTAATTATGGTTTTATTTAGCATGATATATAGGAAGGTTTAATGAATTAATATGACAAGTATTTTCTAAATGATATCTAAATGATAAGATTCTAAGTAATAATGATAATAATAATGTTTTGGGTAATAACCATAAACGATAAGTACATGTTTATGCATAAAGATATCCTATTCCATTTTCTGCAGATGAGTCAATAGAACTTTTATGCTTAGAATTGTTATAGAAGTGACTAGCTTATTTAATTAACACATTTTAATTGCTGTATGGATTTTCTTAACCTACTCTAATTTATCTCTTTGTTTCAGATAATGTTAAGTGTCTACTCCATTGATTATTGGGAACTGATGCATGCAAAGAAGACTGCTTCCGATATAGATTTCCAATTCTGTGGACTTCCAGCTCTAAGTGTTTCATAGCCTCGCCCACCCCCTTTTAAATGCATTGCAATGGTCACATGAATGTTTGGAGAGTGGTGCTGATACCATCTCTTGGTCTGCTTATAATGGCACTTTAGGAGGAAAAAGCCAAGTTTTAAAAATTCAATTGTGAGTACTGCAAAAAATGAATCTGATTGTGAAACTTCGTAGAAGTTTCCGAACACTAGTAATTCTCTTAGCCACCTTCTGCTTAGCGAGTATAGTGATTTCTGCCTATTACCTGTATACAGGTCACAAGCAGGAAATAGCCCTTGTTGAGAGCACAGGAGGGGCAGAGTGTGAGGATCTTAAACTTTTACCATACAGGTCCATGGAACTTAAAAC
Source organism: Hemicordylus capensis (assembly GCF_027244095.1). Lineage (NCBI taxonomy): Eukaryota > Metazoa > Chordata > Lepidosauria > Squamata > Cordylidae > Hemicordylus > Hemicordylus capensis. Next base: position 41,412,167 of record NC_069661.1, on the reverse strand, counting down.
AGCAAAGCCAATTGATCCATCTAGAACTGACCCTACTGTGCTGCTCTTTGTTGAGAGCCAATATTCTCAGCTTGGTCAAGACATCATCGCCATTCTGGAGTCTAGTAGATTTCAGTATCAGATGGTGATTGCATCTGGGAAAGGGGACATTCCTCCTCTGGCAGATAATGGCAAAGGGAAATATATCCTTGTAATATACGAAAATATTTTGAAGTATACATCGATGGATTCGTGGAACAGAGAACTTCTGGAAAAATACTGTGCGGAATACAGTGTTAGCATTATTGGTTTTCATAAAGCCAATGAGAACAGCTTGTCAAGCACGAGACTCAAAGGATTTCCATTGCATCTTTACAATAACGTAGCTCTGCAAGACTGCTTAGTAAACCCCCAGTCTCCTCTTCTGCGCATTACCAAAGCCCCAAGGGTTGAGAAAGGCCCATTACCTGGCGAAGACTGGACTGTCTTTCAATATAATCACTCTACTTACCAACCAGTGCTTTTAACAGAATTCCAGGCTTCCAAACCATTCCCAGCGTCACTGCCTAAGATGGCTCTCTATGCTACAGTGCTTCAGGATCTGGGACTTCATGATGGGATTCAAAGAGTCCTTTTTGGGAACAACTTGAACTTTTGGCTGCATAAACTCATTTTTATAGACGCCATCTCTTTCTTGTCGGGGAAGAGGCTTACATTATCCTTGGACAGATACATTCTTGTTGACATTGATGACATCTTTGTTGGGAAGGAAGGGACAAGGATGAACATCAAAGATGTGAAGGTAAGATGAGAATTGATGGTGAGATTTCTTCTCTGCTGTGTATTTCTGACACATAAAGCCTAGACATTCCTCTTAGCATTGTGTTACACTACATTTTGAAAACACCAGCTTGCTTTAGAATGGTTTAAAATATTGGGACTAGCTTTTTCTTTTACTAGTTTCTTACAAAGATGTGGGTTTCTTGAAAATAGTTTCTTACAGAGATGTGGGTTTCTGTAATTTTGAATAGGAAAATTCCCCTATGCAAAATTTTCTCTCATTTGCATAATGCATATTTGCATTAACTTTTCTTTTTAAAAAATTACTATACAAATTTTCCTGATGCTTTAAATAGATTGTGATCCGATCTAGCCTGTTATTTATGGTAAAAACATTATTTATAGGGTGTTTTTTTTAAACCCACCATATTAATTTCTTTTTGGTATATCTCAAATGTTTTTCAAGAAGCCAAGCAGAAATTTTAGAAATGGAAAAATTTCCATAGGAAAGAGAAGTATGGGATTTTTTCCCCCTGGAAAATTTTCCATGCCACATCTCTGGTTTCTTACCTGCTTATTCCATCTTTCCTTCAAAGTTTCCAGGATGGCATACATAAGACTTCCCCATTTATTGTCACCAAAGCCTTTGGCCCAAAGACACATAATGAGCTTTAGGGCTCAGCAGGGATCTCAGTCTCCCCAGTGTTTGTATTCAGATTAAATATATATAGATGTATTTTATTTCATGTAGAGATTTTTCTCTAAAACTCCTGCTGGGTAGATATGAAAAGGCAATGAGCTACTCACTGATGAGTGGATGTTTTTACAAGTCAGAAGAGTGCACAAACCACAAACACAGAGTTAGTGTATGAACCAGTAGTCCAACCAAGGGATCACAGAGCTATCTCCATCCTATGAACTCTCAGTACAGCTGAGGCTAATACTCCAGTGGGCCATTGGAAGAAGTACTTAGACATCAATGGTTGTGTTTAAAGAGTTTGCCTCCTGCTAAGCTGTAATTGTTAAGGAAATAATTTTGAATGTTGTCCTAAGGGATTCCCAGAGAAGAGGCTGGGCAAGACTTCGATACAATTTGGAGATTAAAAATAAATTAGTAGCAGTAGCAGTTATATGTAATTAAATCTTCCCTTGGAATTGTTCTAAATGTGTCCAAATATCAAATGAATTATCATAATGGGAGCAAAAATTAAACCAGGCCTGCTCAACTGAGATCCCCCAGCTGTTTTTGGACTACAACTCCCATAATCCCCAGTCACAATGGGGATAGCCAGGGTTTATGGGAGTTGTAGGCCAACATCTACAGGAGGGCCGAAGTTGAGCAGCCCTGTATGATACTAACTCTCCATTTCAGAGTGATGAGCATTTCTGTCATGAGTACATATTTACCTTGAAAGTCTGAAATTGTTCTAAGCAGAGGTTCCCAACCTTGGGTCTCAAGATGTTATTGGACTATAGCGCCTTCAACCACTATGACTGGAGATGATGGGAGTTGTAGTTGAACATCTATGCTCTGAGATATTAACATATCCTGTGCTGCCAACCTGCCAACCTGGTTAAGACTCATCTGCTGGATTTATCATTTGTTTGTTCCTGTACATATTCTGGCAGGCCAAGACCTGTGCCAAAAACCCAGTTCCATCTTCAAGAGTCCAGAAAAGTCCTACAATATATATGGCTCTTTAGAGTTAATGAAAGAACTTGAAGCATAGGCCTTGAGATCTTTTATTCAACTGTAAAATTCAGTTGTTTGTACAAACTATGAGTCTCTTCTCAAGACTGGTGAGAAGGGCTCCAGGGTGGGCTGCGAGGAAGGTAGGTTAGACTTACCTTCCCTGTAGATGACTGCTCCTCCTGTGCTGGGTGCGCTTCCCAGCTCCCAGGTGTGTCATCCCAGCCCCCAGAAATACCATTATTTATTTTATCTCTATATTTAATTCTCTTATATGTTCCCATCACTAATCCCATGTGTGGCAGCTCTCGCGAGCAGCTGCTGGACTAGCGAGGGGGATGGGGGAGAAAACAGGGATGCCGGCCGGTGGCTGCAGGGAGCAGGAGGAGGCGGCCGGCCCAGCCGGTGGGAGGAGGCAGCCACTGCTGGGAGTTGGTGGGCAGGCGGGAGGAGGTGGTGGGCCATCTTTCCAGCCCACCCACCAGCCAGAAAGCACAGGGGTGGAGAAGGGAGGGGAGAACAGAAGTAGGCATGGGGAAGTTTAGGTTGGCTGGCCGGTGGGGATGCAGGGAGGCCGCTGCCATGATGGCCTGAGGTGAAGATGCTCTGTGCCCTGCCCAGCTTTTTGTTTTTGTTTTGGTTTTGGTTTATCATTCATTCATTCATTCATTCATTCATTCATTCATTCATTCATTCACATCCCGCTCTTTTTCTGAGGAGCTCAGAGCAGTGTACATGGTTATTTTTATCCTCACGACAACCCTGTGAGTTAGGTGACATCATGTGTGCGGTGCATCATGGGGATCCCCCCTTCCTTCCCTGGGCTCCCCGCAGTCTACCAGCCACAGCTACAAGTAGCCATGGCTCACCCATGACCACAAATACGGGGTTAAAGGAGCTCACGCTCCCTTAACCTCATTTTAAAGGCTGGCTCTGTAGGTGGGTTTGCTGCTGTGGTGCTGCCGGGATTGGGACCACTCCTGGTGGTTCACACAGGTATGCAAAACCGGGCTGGGCTCCCTTAGCCTGGTTTTGCATGTGTATCTGAATAGTGTCTGTGTATTTTCCATGGTATGTTCAGACGTGCAGAACTTGTCCCTTTATTTCTGGAGCATTATCTGCTTTTCCATTGCCTGGAAATTCTGCAGGGTATCTGGGATATCCTGGTTTTCAGGAACTGTAAACAAAAATCTGATGCAAATCTGGGTACCCATCCAAATCTGGGACTGTCCTTTGGTTTCAGTGGGATATTTAATTAATTGTGTTGCCCCATTCTCAAATCTCTGCTAGCTTACAGAGGAATTTGCTTTCCAAGCTTCCAATAATTTTTCCCAAATGGAAAGTAAATTGGATGGAATTGTACAGAAGGTGGGTTTGGGATAATTCTCCATGCCAACAGAACTACAGTATCTGCACTGGAAATCAAACCTTCTGAATGTTTGGGATGTCCCTAGTTATATGCAATACTGCATCGTGTACCTCACTTCAGTTACCATAGCACCTAATCATGGCAATGTTTTCTTAGAAGTAAGTCCCATTCATTCCAGTAGGATTTCCTTATAATAGGTGTGCTTAGAACTGCAGGTGTGCTTAGAAATAGGTGTGCTTAGAACTGTAGCTTTAGGATGCAATACAACAATTTCATACTCCATATCAAACAGCCAAGAATTAGCCTTGAGGTTCACAACTGTGGACAAGTTGCTTGCAGCTGGACCTAACCATAAGCAGTAGGCTCTGCTGCCCTTCTCATCCCAAGGCTATGTTCAGCTCTGGGAGGGGAACTTAGGTACAGATCCTCTTCTACGTATTTGAGGATGTTGGGGGTTGTTAATTTTTACCCTCAGCAGATAACCAGCAGAGCACTAAGGATGGCATCCACTCCACTTACAGAGTAGTTGCAGAGTTTAGGTGTAGCAGCTATTTAGAGAACATTTGTAGAATAAATATTGAGTATTTATAGAAGTACACCTTTGGATAGGAAAGACCTAACCCTAATCTATAGAACTACATAATGACTAGGTAGGGGGAGAGAGAAAGAGATATTTCCATTTGGGGTGTGCAATTCGGATTATCTGTGTTTTGATTTGTAACTGAATCGAAACAGCCCTGATTCGATTTGGATCTGAATCTGACCCATCCAAATCACCCCAAATTTGATTCGGATCCGAATCGCGGCTGATCCGAATCGATTCGGGTTTTGGATCTGTCCTATTAATTTCCCCAGATTCCCAGCTTTCATTTTTTTAAAAAAAGCTAAGCTCTAGCCCTTATAGAAGTGGAGTTATGGAGCAAAATGTGTGGTCACTATTTTTCAAGTGTTCGGATTCTTTGGTGTATAATAACTTTCACTCAATGAATCCTTATGAGGATTCATTACACACCTTCATTTCTTCTATTCATTTTGACTGTCTTTTAGACAGTGCCAATTGTCAACTGCCATGTGCCAACTACACCCCACTCCTACCCACAAGGCAGTGAGGTACTACTCAGTTTAAGTTAAGTGCCTAATGGGTGGAGGCTACCACCCAAATTGCAGAGGGATTGGGCAAAGGGCTGGTTTTTGGTGAATTGTTGAAGGTTTAGTGTCTTTGAGGCAGATTTGGGGCATAAAGTGGGATCTGGGGTGGAAGAGTGTGGTGAGGTGGTAGTGCCTAATGGGTGGAGGCTACCATCCAAATTGCAGAGGGATTGGGCAAAGGGCTGGTTTTTGGTGAATAGTTGAAGTTTATTCATCTTTAAGGTTTTTCCCTATAAGGTATAATGGAGGTTTCAGCAGCCCCATAAGTGCACTTGGAGGGCGCTAGGGTGGCCCAGAGTGAGTGGTGGTGTATTGCACATAGGGTGCCAGCCACTCCCATGGGGTTGCTAACCCATGGGGTATAGGGTTCTGTTGTTTCTGAGGTGGTCTGAGTGCAGATTCTATGGTAGCAAATGAGAGTGGATTCATGGTTTGTACTGAAAATCTCATTTGCTATCAGAGAATCTACACTCAGAACACCTCAGAAACAACAGAACCCTGAACCCCATGGGCTAGAAACCCATGGGGGTGGCTGGCACCCTCTGTTCACTACACCACCGCTCACTCTGGGCCACCCCAGCACCCCCCAAGTGCAGTTATGGGGCTGCTGAAACCTACATGATTTCCTATGGAAAACTTCAACAATTCACCAAAAACCAGCCCTTTGTCCAATCCCTCTGCAATTTGGGTGGTAGCCTCTACCCATTAGAAACTTAACTTAAACTGAGTAGTACCTCACTGCCTTGTGGGTGGGAGTGGGGTGTAGTTGGCACATGGCAGTTGACAATTGGCACTGTCTAAAAGACAGTCAAAATGAATAGAAGAAATGAAGGTGTGTAATGAATCCTCATAAGGATTCATTGAGTGAAAGTTATTATACACCAAAGAATCCGGACACTTGAAAAATAGTGACCACACATTTTGCTCCATAACTCCACTTCTATAAGGGCTAGAGCTTAGCTTTTTTTTCGAAAATGAAAGCTGGGAATCTGGGGGAATTAATAGGACAGATCCAAAACCCAATTCAAATCAAATCAGCTGCGATTCGATTTGTACCCGAATCTAGCCAATGGACCACAGGGGTGATTCGTTTTGTCTCCAAATCACCCAAATCAGCTAGATTTGGGTACAAATCGATTTGTATCCGAATCGATTCGCACATCCCTAGTTTCCATCTGCTCTCTAAGATGAAAGGAAGGGATTTTGACTCAGCACAGGAAATACCTGTAGAGTCATATCAGGGGTCATAGAGTAGGGACAGGTAGAACAGTTAGGGAGACCCTTACTCACTATCTCTACTCCCAATGCCCCTAGTGATCATTCAGATAGTTGGTGCAAAAGGTCAATGCACTGGATGTCCATCTCCAACAGAGGAGGTCCTGCATCATTTGAGAAGTTCTTCTCCCGGCCAAATTTAATAATCCATATCTTCAGTCCTCAAAACATATTTTTCTCCTCCCAAAAGTGCCTTTCGCCCTCCCCAAAAATTTGAGGGGTCACTCCTCAAGCTTTCCCTCTCTCTGCATCCCTGGAGTGAGCTCACTGAAAGTATGGGGGGAAAGCAGGTTTCCCAACTGCCCAATTATACTTCTAATGGACCTTTTGAATATAAGAACCATAATATTATTCTAGATACCAACTTGAACTAACTGTAAGGGTGAAGGGAAATTTTGCTTTAAAAGCAAGGTTCAGCTGGATGGCTTTGTCCTGCTGGACAGGGATAATATGCCACTTTAGCTGCTTCTGTACAAGCTGCTGTTTGGGGGTATTAAAGAACAAGAAGATGAAATGATATATCTCAGGCATTACAGTCAACTATGTGTCCAAAAATGCTTTTTGCTATAAAAAGCTTATATTTGCAGTGATTCCAGGCTATAAAATTTCTGTGTCGTATAGGTTTCTCCATCTCCAGGAATGGGGAGCTTGCAGACAGATTCTCAAGATACTTTGCAAGGAGTTCACTTTAAATAAATGAAACTTTTATCATCAGTGGTATATTTAGGAAGACTGTTATGCACATTACAGAAAGGTATCAGCCTTTGAGTCCATTCTCATGATTGGAGCATGGGCTCGGACGGAGCGAGGGGAGGAAGCCATGGAAAGCTTACCTCCTCCACAGATGATCCCATCCATGTTGCTGGGTGAATGGATCGGCCACCCAGACGATTGCTGGCTTCTCCCGGTAGCAGGGAGGGAGCAGGAAGCTTTGGGGACCAAGAGGTCACCGGAACTTCCATAATACAAGTGTGCAGTACATTATGGGGAGCCTCCCAACACAGGTCAGAAGGCTACTTGTGTGTGTCACGCGAAGCTGCACAGCACCGACATGCGAGCATTTAGCCAACTTTTAGCAGCGGGCTCCCTAAGCAGGCTTACTGCCACCAGGAGCCATGCATCTCCCGGCGGTACACACGCACACCGAAAACCAGGCGGGACTTCCTTAGCCATTCAACTTAATTGTTGAATGATTATGTCAATAACTGAGTTTTGACACATATTAACATAGGTTGTGTTTCTCATGTATGAGAATGCTGGATGCAAAATTACAGTTGGCGATGCACAGTTGGTACGTCAATCGCTTTCTTGTTCAGGAATTCTTAGAATTGACCATGATTAATTTGGTAGATACTTTTGGCTGAAGTCAAAGTTGTGATGTGCTAGGAAAGAAATTCCTAAAAGGTATGATAAAATATCATATAAAGAGGTTATTCACACAACCAAAAACTGGTAGGAAAAGTGTTCCTACCCAGGTTTGGCAGCTATGTGTGCTCCCAATTTTTGGTTGTGTGGGAACAAACTAAGTAGGAAGAGGGAGAAGTGATTGTGTCAAATCATGGTACAAGTAAAAGTTGGGTAGGACAGCTTTTCCTCCTACCCTGGTCAAATGCTGGGTATGAAAGTTGGGTAGGACTGCACTGTCCTACCCAGCTTTTCTTCCTACTTTGATTTCATTAAATCACTTGTCCCTCCTCCTACCTAGTTGTTTGCTCCCACACAACTGGAAATTAGGAGCAAATACAGCTCCCAAACCTGGGTAGGACACTTGTTCTACCCAGTTCTTGATTGTGTGAATGACCTCATTATATTTTAGAATTTGACCAGGGGTGGAGAGGAGGGAGAGAAAGTTCCTGCTGAGCATCATATCCTACACTGAAGCTCTTCTCACAATCAGTGAGAAGAGCTTTGGGCAGGTCTGTGGGGAGAGCAGGTGAACTTACCCCTCCCCGCAGATGATCACCGAGCCATCCTTGGGTGGCTGGATTGGCTGCCCACACCGTTACCAGCTTCGTGATGGAGCCGGTAGAGGAGTCAGGGATCGGGGGCTGCCTGGCCCCCGGAAGTTGCAGAATGCCCTGCGCAAGTGTGCAGGGCATTCTGGGGAGCCCCCCAATGCCAGGAGGCTTGTTGTAGCTTCCTGGTAGGGAGGTCTCCTCATGAGTTGCTGAGCTGCACTGCAGTGATTTACAATTAAAAAAAACAGGATTAGCAGAGCGCTCACTCCGCTAACCCTCATTTAAGGGAAGGGCTACTTTGGCGGGCTAGCCACCATTGAACTACTGGGTTTGCCCACGAGCCTGGTGGTTCTCATGATGGAGGAAAACTGGCCTGGACTCCCTTACTCTGGTTTTCCTCCATCATGTGAATAGCCTCACTGACTGCTTCCCGTTCCTCTCTTGGCCCCCCAGGCAAAACCATCTCTGGTGGTGGTGAACAGTCAAAGCATAGACATCTTAAGTCTTTTTACTACTACTATTTATATTCCACTTTTCAACATAATTTCTCAAAGCAGTTTACACAGGAAACAGATGATAGATAGATAGATAGATAGATAGATAGATAGATAGATAGATAGATAGATAGATAGCCGAGGGGCTCACAGTCTAAAAAGAAACATGAGGTAGACACCAGCAACAGCCACTGGAAGGATGTTGTGCTGGGGCTTAGATAGTGGGTCTCCTGTTTACATCATTTTACAAAGTTTGTATCAGAAACATATTACTTCTCTAGCCATTTTCTTTGCTGAATGGATACATGCCACAGGCACAGCTGTAATCTGTTCTGATACCTATGATCAATACCTTCCTGTTGAGGGGAAAAAAGAGAGGTTTGCTGACACTAAGGATGATACCTGAATATAAAACAGCTTGAGAGTAATACGTATCCCACTTTTAGCTTTTAGAAGCTTCTGAGTTTCATTTTATTTGGTTTCAGATCAGATTAGTTTCTTCAAGTATTTGTTAATGAATCATTTACAGGCCATAGCATTTTAAACTCCATTAGTATCCAAACCAGGTTCTTTGCTAATGAATACGATACCAAAAACAGTGATCGGTATACAGTAAGGAAAAACTACTGTGTCTTAGAGAAATGGCTGAGAGCACTAGCACAATTGAAAGTCAGTGCATATGACCTTCCCCAGTGGGTTAAAGCACCCTCTCCAGAAAGAGAAATAAAAGGTTAGGAGGAGGCAAGGGAATGGATTTTTCTAAAGGATGTTGTTGAGTTGTTTATGTATTTCAAGATGTCTAATGCTTCTTAGATAGTAGTTTTTTCTCTGTGCCAAAACATTCCTATCTGATGTAAATGTTCAGGAACGGCTCATGGTTCAAACTCCACATGCCTGTGTTATCTCAGAATGCACAGAGGTCCACTTATTTGAATGTGTTGCCAACATCAGCATCTCCTAAAAATATGTCCCTAAGGGCTGCAGAACCCTAATATTTTTGGAACATATTTTTGGGAGGCACAGTTAGCTTCAGAAGGAAGGGGAGATTCATGAAAACCATCCCTTCCCAGAGCATATTCATAGTGTTACTGCACAAGCAGTTTATTGATCTGGATGTTAGCTCTAGTTTCCTGTGTTGCTGATCTGCAATTTAGCCTCATCCCACCCCTACTCTATTTTAACCTCTGTCCCAGCGCAGTCCCTCCTCCTGAACCTCTAAGCTCAAGTAAAGCTTTCCCTACTCAATGCATACCTCAAACATATGTGTTTGAGGTGTGTTTCTACATACCTCAAACACAGAATCATCTCATCTTTACCACAGACTCATAGAATTTTGGCAGCTGCATAAAGTTGCATCTGGCTTTATAACTGGACAGCAGGAACTGTGTTGAACCATGAATATTACTTGCTCTGTTTTCAGAAGCATCTCCCAAGTTGGAAGATGTTTCCCAAGTCTATAATTTCTGCATTGTTCTATAGGAGTAGAAATGCATTCAGTGGAAAGGAAAGGAAAGGTTGTGCCGTTGCGTTGGTGTCGACTCCTGGCAACCACAGAGCCATGTGGTTTTCTTGATAGAATACAGGAGGGGTTTACCATTGCCTTCTCCCGTGCAGTGCGATATGGTGCCTTTCAGCAGCTTCCTATATCACTTCTGCCCGATATAGGAGTTCCCCGTATTCTGGGAAACATACCAGTGGGGATTTGAACTAGAAAGGTATTGCCAGAAGAGTACAGCTGTCTGTACAACACAAGCTGTTGAAAAGTGATAGACCATAGTTTAGGAATGCCCTCTGATCATGTATTACTTTTCCCTGTGGACCTCATGACCTTCAAGAATTCCTTTTGGTTTCACAGTCAAAGCATTAACCTCCTTCCCTTGCTTCTCAAATGATATAAAATGACATTAGTCTTTGACACCTCCTTGGATTTTTGAAGGCCTCTGTATTTTACTCTCACCTGATCTTTGTGCATTTAAAAAGCACTTTGAACTTTGAAAGAGTGCTCCCATTTCAGCACCATAAAGACACAAATACATATAAGAGTAACACAGTTCTTTTGATCATAAGGAATGAAATGGCGCCATAACATCAGGGGACTGTATCCTACATGTGTTCCGGAGAAAGTGTTAGGTATGATAAACCTAATTATAGAGCCTCCATTTCATAACTTCTGTGATCCTTCTGAAAGAATCATTGATTTTATATACAAAGGAGGTTCAGAAATGTATACCAGGCACCCATCTGTGGCCAAACTTTTATAGTAAAGTTAAGAAGTGTTTTGTAGGCTGGATATAAGCATTCTTCATAAGTATCTGCTTCACAAAAGCATGTACTTAGTATGATAATACAGACTTTATCAGGGACATTTATTTGGGATGGCATTTATTGTGGGTGGTTAGTCCCCTGTAGGTATTATGGATCTACCAAAGAAAAAGATTACAAAAATTCAAAGTGGCTATGATGAATGCACATCTGGGATGATGTAGCTTTATGAAAGCAGGCTCATGGATGCAGGTGCTCTTTGGATGTTTAGAAAAAAAACACACAGGTTGAGAGTGCAGTGCCTGCAACCATGATGCTGCTTCCTCCGCATGCATTCATTGAATCCACTTTGTCTATAATGGGGTCAGAGGGGTCAAACTATAGGATTTGCTTCAGCCTGTATCACACCATTAGTCCATTTAGCTCAGCATCTGTTTACTCTGGCTGATAGCTGCTCTTTAGAGGTTCAGAAAGCAGTCTTTGTCAGCCCTACCTGTAGATGCCATGGATTGAACCCAGAACCCGGCATTGAGCTATCACCCCTCCAGCTGAAATGGAGGCCAGCTTACAGTAAGTCCCCAGGGACCAAGTAACACCTATGATTCTCAAGGGTTTTGCTCAGCACTGAGCCAAGGACTCTTTCTTTGAGCTCACTGGCAACCTAATCAGTTTCATTAACTGGTGAAAATAAAGTAACTTGGAAACCTGCCACCTGAAGTGCACTTGCACCCATCCTCTTTGTTGATGCCGATGCCTGCCTACTGAGTTTGGGGTAATAATGTTTCTAACAATATGACCCTAACAAAATGCTCTGGGAAGATATGATCTGTCTCCAGCCAAATGTGCTTCCTGTGGAGTTTGCTCAAGAGGAAACAGCGGTGCCAAGGGGAGGATCCCTCCAAGAGAGGAAATCATGTTTGTTGAATGTGAACTTATAATTTAAATTGGTTACCAAGCTGTAAATTACATTTAGAGAAGACTCACAGGACTACCAAGCTCAGGCCCAGATATGAATTCTGGGGCTCCCCTGAATGGAGAGAAAAGTGTTACAAGCCCTCTGAATTGTTCCCTGGCTTGGATTAATACCTTAGCCAGGAATCCTGGTTTAGCCCTAACATCCCCAAACTCCATCCCTTTGATATGCGACAACAGCAGCACACAGCAACACAACAGCAACACACAACATTTGATATGCAACAACAGCAGCATACAGCAGACCTCGAGGCTCTTCTCATGATCCGTGAGAAGAGCCATGAGGGGGTTAGTGGGGAGAGCGGGCTTAGCCTGCTCTCCCCACAGACGAGCAGGGCGGCAGCCCCGGGCGGCCGGAATGGCTGCCCACACGACTGCTGGCTCTGTTACGGACCAGGCGGGGGCTGGGGGGATTGGGGGGCACGCAGCCCCCGCTAGCTCCAGCATGCCCTGCACGAGCGCTCAGGGCATGCTGGAGAGACCCCTTTCAGCCTCCCGGTCGGGGGCGGTCTACTCGTGAGTTGCCGCGGTGTGGAGCCACAGGGCGGCAACTCACGGTTTCAAAAACTGGGTTTGCTACTTAAGTGGGTGACCCGCTTAAGAACCACCAGGCTTGCAGCCAAGCCCGGTGGTTCTCATGATGGCAGAAAATCGGGCTAGCGGAGGCTAGCCCGATTTTCTACCATTGTGTGAATAGCTTCCTCTTCTTCTAGCTAGTAGCTTACTGGAAAAGTGCAGTGCCTAAAAACCTGGATTTGTTTGTTTGTTCTTATTTTAACACAGCCGATCTGCAAACTGTCTGTAATTTCTGGTTCATCTAAGCCTATAACTCCTCAAGTTCCTGAGGTCATAGAGGCTACACAGGCTTCTGCTGAAAAACTGAAACTGTTTCCCCAGTTCTCTCACATGGACTTCTCATTCTGTGAGGGAAGATGGCCATGGCAGGAGGGGAGGAAGGAGCTGTCTCCTTTCCTTGACTCCCCAGTTCACTAATGGAGGCAAGCATCCCCAGTGGCCCTTGGGAAATGTCACTTTCCTAGCCATGGTCAGGTACAATTTGTTCAAATGGAAGGGGTACAGGGGTTTGGGGGTCAGGTATGGCAAAATTGGGTTGCCTTGGAAATTAGCAGAACCATTTCTTGCTTTTGGAAAAATAGCTTGGCTTATTTCTAAGCCAATCCAACTCAAGCTGGTGGGAGCTAACCCCTCTCTAACTGCATGTATACTTCCAGGAAATGGAATTTAGGGTTAAACTGGACATAGCTTTAAACATGTCATTTGGCCCTGCATGGTTGGGGTTCTTTGGTAGGCTTATATATGAAAAGCAGGATTTCCTTTACTAATGATGGGATCCTCCTGGTAGCACAGCTGTTTCCTCCTGAACCAACCCAACAGAAAGCAAATCCCACCCCCCGCCCGCCCACCCACCCACACAAACACACAAGTGATGACCTGCCAGATTATTCTGTTGGGGACATGTTGATGAAAATATGTTCATCCATGCCAAGTAAGAATTTGAAGGCTGTATAATGCATGTTGATTCTTGCTCCCAAAGCTCAAAAGGCCCAAGGTCAGTGAGCTTCACTGGCATCTCTACACACAATTTACAGTTTGTATGCTGATTTAAATTATGAACGCCAATGATATCACTTTTCCTGCAACAAATAGCAGTCATGGGACTGCTATATGGATTGGGATCATGAAGGGGCAAAGAGTTAATTTCCCCCATGCCATGACCTAGTCTGGATCACCCCCTCCTGCTGCAACAGCTATTTACCAAAAACAAAGCGAAACCTCGCACAGGGCCAATTAACAGGTTGAAAGTTATGTCTAGTTTGGCCCTCGATCCACTTGTCCGTTTAATACAGAGAATGGATTGTGTCTTTGACTTGATATTTCCAGTTATTCTATCCTTCTTTGTGCAACAGTGTAAAAGATTTAAGAGGCTGTGACAAAATTAAATGGTTTATTAATAGTTTATTCTCTTATTTGGATTCTGTAATTGCCTTACTAAATTGGGAATCTAGGTGGGAGGTAGCTTTAAAAAATTGAATTCGTTTGCATTTTCCCCTCAGGCAACTTGCTGAATTGTCTGTTGGAGCAGCTTTTACTTCAATAACTTGAGATATGCCCCCCACCCCTGCCACTCTCAGGCCATCCATAGAAGACATGGGGTGCCTTGTCAGCTGTCAATAAATTAAATTTCCCCCAGGATGCCATTGGACCGAGTTTATTCTGCTTAGTCTGTTCTAGATAATTTAGAAAACTAAATTATTTTGACTTTTGAAGTTATCACATTCCAACTGATTTGCCACATGAAACATACAAAGTTATTTACCCAGTTTAGTATTTATTGTATTGGATGTAAGTATTGGTACACATTCCTGCAAGACCAGAACCTAGATATGCAGAAAAATCTGCAGGATCTGCAGATAAAACCTCAATTGCTCAGGCAGCACTAACAGCATGGGAATCAATGGGACTTCCCACCTTTAAGGATTCTCAGGCAAGCTATATAGACACTATATGGAAGCTATAGTATGTAGTTATTCTGTTGAAAACATCCATCTCCAGTGCTTCCCCCCCCCCGGAAAATAAATGTATGGGTACCTCTATGGGCTGGTTCGGGCAATACTGTTCCCCCCACCCTGTACTGACCCCCACAATTAAGAAGGGGAATGCTCTGAAAGTGATGCTTTCTTGGGATGTCCTGATGTTCATCCAGATGTTTTCCTTGTCTGTCCTGACATCCTCCCAGCATTTTCCTTTATCATATGGGAGGGCAGTTCATCCAAATCATCACTCTATACAGAGTCTGTACACAATACAACTTGTACTGAAATGTGCGGCCCTGTTCGGCCCCATTTGGGCTGGAGATCAATCAGCCCCGCTGCATTGACAGCGACACCAGGAGTGGGTCTCCCTGCCTTTAAGGCAGCAGGAACAGTCACTTCGGATGCTCTGCCAATGCATCACGGGCCAATTTCAGCTCCAAACGGGGCCGTGCAGCCCCATTTGGGACTGAAATAATGCCCCCCGCATCTGATGCCAGATGCGGGGAGCATGTCTGGGGCCTGATTGGTGGCAGCCCGGGTTCTTTGAACCCATTCACCCAATGGTGGCTCCGCCCCTGCTCCTACCAACCACAATTGCCTTTGCCCTTGCATTGTTGATCCACCCATGATATTACAATTTCCCCCTATAGTAGATGAATAATAGCAGTCTGGCTTATCCCTCGGCTGCAAACTGACGTCCACTCAAATTACTGAATGTCGTTGTTTGTGTATTTATTTGGTGTATTTGTATACCACCAAAAACATGTGCTCTCAAGGCAGTTTACACACAAATAAAATACAAAGATACAAATTAAAAGATCTAAAACAATGAAAAAGCAGACAATTTAGAACTACTTAAACTACTTTAAAATTAACTGAAAGCATGAAAAATTCTGTCTAAATAATCTTTCTGAAAGCTGTCAGGGATGGTGAAGCTCTGAATGAGAATAAATGCACAGTTTTCTCAACAGAGGTAGGTAGGAAGTGGGGGTCCCCCAGGGATCAGTACTGGGACCAGTGCTCTTTAACTTGTTCATAAACAATCTAGAAGTTGGGGTGACCAGTGAAGTGGCCAAATTTGCAGATGACACTAAACTATTTAGGGTAGTGAAAACCACAATGGATTGTGAGGAACTCCAAAAAGATCTCTCCAAACTGGGGGACTGGGAGACAAAATGGCAAATGTGGTTCAATGTAAGCAAGTGTAAAGGGATGCACATTGGGATGAAAAACCCCAACTTCACAGATACGCTGATGGAATCTGAGCTGTCAGTGACTGACCAGGAGAGAGATCTTGGGGTCGTGGTGGACAGCACATTGACAGTGCCATCTCAGTGTGCAGCAGCTGTGGGGGGGGGAAAAACTAATTCCATGCTAGGAATCATTAGGAGGGGGGTTGAAAATAAAAATGTAATATTATAATGCCCTTATACAAATCTATGGTGTAGCCACATCTGGAGTACTGAGTCAGTGCATACAGCTTTAGTCACCGTATCTTAAGAAGGATACTGTAGAACTAGAAAAGGTGCAGAAGAGGGAAACCAAAATGATCGGGGGCCTGGAGCACCTTCCTCCTGAGCCTGTTTTAATGCAGTAAAAAGGAGTCCCTTCCCCATTCCTGATTAGAACAGTGTGTGACCTTAATTGCTGTCAACCCTTTACTCCAAATTCACAGCAATTAAGGTCACACACTGTTCATTGCATTGAAACAGGCTAAAATCTTTTTTTTAAAATGATAAAAAATAAACCATGAAACCCACCAGCTTGGGGCTCCCGGGGGGATTTGTGGCCATACCTGCCTTGCACCCAAACCCACTTTGGTTCCCAGGCACCCCCCAGGAGGGCAGTTGGGGCATCCGCAATTCCCCATTATTCCCTGGGGGGTGGGAATTTGAATTTTTCAAAAAAATTTGAAAAGTCTTCAAAACAAATTATCTAAAATTGCAGGAGCATCTGATTGCTTTGGGGTTCAGTGGGTAGTAGGCACCCTTGGGTGCCTAGCAGCCACCCTGGGTGTGTGCCCATAGGTGCTCTATATAGGGAATAATGGGCCAGTTCAAGTCCCCATTATTCCCTATGGGGAAAATGCAAAAAAAAGGAAAAATCTTTTTAAAAACAATTAAAAATCGCAGGAGTGTCTGATTGCTTTGGTGTCTGGTGGGTGCTAGGCACCCCTTGGTGCCTACCACCCACACAAGGATCGTGCTCCTAGGTGCTCTGCATAAGAAATAATGGGCTTCTTCATGTCCACATTATACTCTATGTAGAACCTTTTAGAAATGGTTTGAGTTGGGTTTGAATTTGAACTGAACCAAGGGAGGGGTTGAGCAAAACCAAAACCAAATCTACCCTGGTTCAAATTGGGTTCGAATTTGAACCAAATAGGCCAAACCAGTTTTGTGCACATCCCTATTGGCCAAGCCAATAGGATCTCCTGCCCATAGGGCCTCCACTGGGAAGCAGTTCCTGCAAATAAATCACCTCACCATACAAGAACACATTTTATGTAACTATGGAAAAGTCACCTATGGACATGTTTTGTAGACCTCTATATTATCCCATATTTTAAACAACACTGCATGTTACTCAACAGAGGAAAACAAGGGACCAGTTGTTTCCTGTATTAGAAAACAACACATTAAGTACTGATTTAGTGCCATTGCAGAAAGGCTAGCTAGTCCAACCCTAAAGAGCAGTCATAATTATTGTCTTAAAAGCACTTGATGCAGCAATAAACACTTCACAAAGAATGTCAAACATAATGCACTTCCATTAGTAACAGTATTACACATGTTTCTTTAAATATGTCTTTGTCATCCAAATGCATGGGGAAGAAATAGCTCTCAGGGCAGCAGCACCACTTAGTATCATTAACATTATCCAAGAAATTTCCAAGCAACCCAGTTCAGACAGGATCATTATTTATTCATTCAGTGTATGCATAGTCAGAGGAATAGATGGAGATGGAAGATGGCTGTAGAGCAAAAGTCACAATTTACTGCCTGGGTACTCTTTGTTTTGCAATACAAAATCTGTAGTAGTCAGACTCGGGAGGAAAGAGATATGCCTTCATTGTTAATAAAGGATTTGCTTAGTCAACATTTTGTCCTGGAACAAAGGCTTACCACTAGTCACTAATCTCTGGGCAGCTCAAGAAATTATTGGAGAAATTTAAATATAGAATTGTTATAGCTAGTCTTCCGTTCCTTCTCTGGTCAGGCTTCAGTGACACAATATTAGAGTCCTTTGGTCTTAGGACTATGAAGAGGTTAAGAAGTGGTTTTCTGAGGGTGAGTTGTTTGTTTGTTTAACATATTTAACAAACCCCTGCTTACATTAACAGCCCCTGCTTACTGGGCAAAGAGGCACCTTTTAATGTGGTGATTCTCTTTATTTAGCAGGGGGAGAGTAACTGGCCCTATCTAGCCCCAGCACAATACCTCCAGTGACTGTTATGGTTCTTTTAGATTGTGAGCCCTTTGGGGACGGGGATCCATCTTATTTATTTATTATTTCTCTGTGTAAACTGCCCTGAGCCATTTTTGGAAGGGCAGTATAGAAATTGAATAAAATAAAATAAAATAAAATAAATATTTTTATACCTCCAAAAACGCATGTCTCTGGGCAGTTTACTACAAAGCAAAAACAGAAAAAGTTAAAACATTACAATGATTTAAAATATTTAAAACATTGTTAAAACTATTAAAACAATGAGGCTCTTCTCACGATCAGTGAGAAGAGCATGGATGGGGTTTGTGAGGAGAGCTGGCTAACCGGGCTAAGCCTGCTCTCCCCACAGATGAACAGTCAGTTTGCTCCTGGCGGCCGAACCGTATGCCCACACAACTGCCAGCTCCGTTATGGAGCTGGGGGGGGGGAATTGGAGGCCACGCGGCCCCCAGAAGCTCCAGCATGCCTTGCACGAGCACGCAGGGCATGATGGAGAGACCTCCGAGCCGGTCGGGGGTCTACTCATGAATTGCCGCGGTGCAGAGCCGTGCCGCGGCAACTCACGATTGTAGAGCCCAGGTTAGCGGAGCACTGGCTCTGCTAACCTGGGCTTAGGGGAGGGCTTCTTGAGCGGGTTAACTGCTTGGAGGCCACCAGGCTGACCTGCAAACCTGGTAGTTCTCACAGTCAGGCAAAATCGGGCTAGGCTCCCCTAGTCCAATTTCGCCTGATCGTAGGAATAGCCTCAATATTTAATTAAAAGCCTGGGTGAACAGATGCATCTTTAAAGACTTCTTAAAAGCTGTCAAAGATGGGGAGGCTCTTATTTCAGCAGGGAGCATGTTCCAAAGCCTGCGAGCCCGGTGGTTTACTCTCCTAGCCCAATTTTGCCTGATCGTGAGAATAGCCCCATAATCCCTGTATGGTTTCTTGAACAGCTCTTTATGTGGCAATCTACATCTGATAATGAAAGGAGTGCAAAATCAGTTAGTTTGTGATATAGCCCTGGGATCTGCTGTTTGAAGGGGGGGTACAAAATCTCATTAAGTGCACACTAGGGATGTGCAAACAGGTTTGTAACTGAACCGGCTGGAAATTGAACTGGAAGGAGAGCAGTACCAGGAAAGGTGGCATGCCTTCATCTCCTGGATGAGTGGCTTCCCAAGCCATCTGGCGGGCCAGTGCATGAAACAGGGTGTTAGACTAGGCAGGCCTTTGGCATGATCCAGCAAGGCTTTTCTTATTTTTTTAAGGAACACAACACTCTATTTGATCCTAAATCACCACCTGTCCTACAAGGAAGGTGGCCAAGCTGCTAAGCCTCAGGATACTTATGTTTTCATTTTCTGAATCTTTCAAGGTCTGCACAATTTTTCCCTATTTCCTATCATCATGATATTTTTTAAAAATAATAATTTATTTTTACTTTCAGTCAATGCATTATGCATTAGCCTGATCCTTTTATTTACTACCCTGCACATGCTGCTAGGAACTCATGCTGCCAGCAGATTAAATTCTTCTGCTTTTTTATTGCAACTCTCTTCTCAGTTCAGTAGCACGACACCAATATCAGTTTTAGCTTAGCCTTCACTTCCTGTTTGTGTGCCTTATATCTTATTCATGTGTTTAATAGCTCTGTTATCTCCATGTCCTTTGTACAGATGCAATTCCAGTACCACTGTGGAGCACTTTTGAATTACCGCATCTCAGAGAATGATATATTCCAGGATAGTAGGAGAGAGCCTTGTAGAGTACAAAACTCTGTGCTTTATAGCAAGTACATATAATTACTATATAAATCTTAACAATATCGTCATCCAAAGAAAGACTGTGGGTACATACATGCTTCGTCCTCTAGAGCCAAAAAGAGATTAATCTTAAGGCTAACGAGAATTGGTTAGTAGCTAATCCTGGAAATAATACTACACATTAGGGTTGTACATTTTGGTTTTTTTTTCTGTTTTGTTTTTGGCATGAATCCAAAACACCCCCATTTTGTTCTTTGTTCAAAAACAGCCAATCCGAAACACCCCAATTTTGTTCTTGGTTCAAAATTGTAAAATCTGAATCTGAAACATTTTGGATTATAAAAAATGGCTCTGGGGCAAAACTAGTGGGTGGGGGTGGTAGTGCCCAATGGGCAGGAGCTACCACCCAAATTTCAGAGGAATTGGGCAAAGGGCTGATTTTTGGTGAATTTTTGAAGTTTAAGATTTTCCCCATAGGGAATAATGGAGGTTTCAGCAAAAGTATAGCTTCACATCAGGGGGAAGGGGAGGCTCAGAGCAGAGTAGGGTGGGTGGTAGTGCCCATTGGGGCAAGGATGCTGCCAGAATTATTTTGAAGGAATTGGGCAGATTGCTGATTTTTACAGATTTAATAGAGTTTACATGTCTTTAAGGTTCTTCCCTATAGGGAATGATGGCGGTTTCAGCAGCCCCATAACTACACTTGGGGGCCACCAGGGTGGCCCAGAGTGAGTGGTGGTATAGAGCACATAGGGTGCCAACCACCCCCATGGGTTGCTAACCCATGGGGTACTGGGTTCTGTTGTTTCTGAGATGTTTTGAGTATAGATTCTCTGGTAGCATATGAGAGTGGATTCATGGTTTGTCATTGAAAATCTCATCTGCTACTAGAGAAACTACACTCAGAACACCTCAGAAACAACAGAACCCTGCACTTCTTGGGTTAGCAACCCATGTGGGTGGGTGGGTGGCACCCTATGTGCACTACACAACCACTTGCTCTGGGCCACCCCAGTGCCCCCCTGATGGAGTTATGGGTTTATTTAGTATATTTCTGCACTGCCACCAACTCGTGTCTCTCGATTATTTACAACAGAAGTAAAACACATTCAAACAGTTTAAAACCACAATTCTAGTTAAAAAGCTTGGGTGAATAAATATGTCTTAAGAGTCTTTTAAAAGCCATCAGAGATGGGGAGGTTCCTATTTTGGCAGGGAGCACATTCCAAAGCCGTGGGGTGGCAACAGAGAAGTCCCATGCCTGAGTAGCCACCAGATGAACTGTTGGCAACTGCAAATGGATCTCTCTGGATGATCTCGGCGGGTGGTGAGGCTCAAAATGAAGAAGACGTTCGCTTAAATGTGATGTGGAGAAATGGTGAGTATGGGCAGGGGTGACCTTTTCATGAGGCAGTGACCTCAGGCAGCAGATTATTAGGGCACCAGCAGTGTGTTGAGATCCTCCCTGCTGCTGTCATTGGAGCAGCTCTTTGAGACTGACTTGACTCTTACAAGCTTAAGGACCAATTCACATTCCTTGCGTGGCTTGCAAGTCACATGAAAAAAGAAGCTGCTGGCAACCTTCCCTCCTCCCCATCTCCTATGCCACATCCAAAGCTTGCAAAGGTTGTTTTTGAAAAGGAGCTGGCTCCCACCAGGCCATGGGGCAAGGCAGAATTTTGTGCCTTACTTCAGGCAGCTGGGTGTGAAAAGGGTTAGGCCCTTCCACTTCTGTGATGTGAAGGGAAATTTCCCCCTTCCCTATAAGCCTTGCTTTTTTAAAAGACATTGGAACACTGCAATATTATGCATATATTACATTAGCATATGTTGTCAGCCCATAATATTCCACTGATTCACCAGAGTAAAAAGTTTTTTAATCACTTAAATTGCCAGTTGTGATGGCTGAAATCTGCTTACTGAAATAATTCTGTTTAATGCTTTCTCAACAATAAATATATGCAATTGCCTACTCTACCCTTTGACTTCCCTCTTTAGATAAATGTGACGGGTCCTTTTGGTTCTGTAATATTAGGATGCCAGACAAGCAAAATAGTATTTTTAACAACATGATACATTTCAAAAATGCTATGAGTAATATCAATCAGAGAATCCTTTTGAAGGTACCATGAATATTTTAGTACATGCCTGAGGGGAAAACAATTAAACCAATGCAAATAATGTCTACTTTTAAAATTTTGCTTCCAAGAATCAAAAGCATAATTTGTGTTCAATATTCAAATATAAAACTAATACCCATATCATCCACCAGAACGTTCTAGAACTTCTGTTGTAAGAACTTGCTTACCACTTTGAGTTTGCTCTGCTGTGAGTGTGACATACTGTATAGATATAAGTTCCTGGGTTATGTATTCCAGAATTCAATGTATCGCTTACCAGTTTGGCATAACATGACAACAGTTCTCCAGTACTTGCAGTTGGAAGCAGCACAAAGAAACTAGATCTACTTCAGTTCTTACTATGTCAATGTGGAAAGCTTTCTTTGCATGTCTGCCTCAACTTCATGCACTCTGCACAAAGTTATGTGCAAAGTAATGTTCATGTTAAGGTCTTTCAGTCTTGGCTGTGAAAACTGCTCTTCAAGGATAAAGCTGAGGAATCACACAACCATTTCCTCCTCTTCAAAAAGTGTTTTTGGTGCTGTTGTTTGTAGTTGCTTCATGAAATATAGTATGGTCGCATTCAAATGTAATACAAAACCGGAGTTACAATGGGGCAGAGATTGAAACTCCATTATGTCCAAATGCGTGGAACCACAGTTTCACAGCAAAAGCAACCTGTGGTTTGCCTCGCCAAACTCCAATTGGAATCTTTTGTTTGCAGTAAGGTTCACTGCCAGATCTGCAGTTTGGCCGCCGAAGCATTACATCCAAATGAGGATGACACCATAGCTATGATTTTGTGTGGTTTTTGAAATTACAATAATAGAGATGGTGGTGCAGAACCAACAGGTTCTTTCCATGCCTGTGGCACATCTCACTGGCTGCCTCTCTGACCACCAGCCCTGTCCCTCCTGTCTCCAATGCAGCAATGCAGTCGCCTGGCAACAGGGACGCTGCCATGTTCCATCCCAAGCTTGTCAGCATATCAAGCAGCAAAGTCACACAGAGGCACTTCCCCTTCTCTTTCTGTCCCTTGTCCCCCCCCCCTCCTGGCAAGCAGGAGGGGAAGAAGATGGGATGACAGGATGCTTTGCTCCCTGATAATAAAGTGACAATGATGCATGTTCACAAGCACAAACACTCCAAGTGGCAACATTAACAGGGCACCCCATTAGATCACTGGGAAAGAAACACTTAGTATGGGTGTTCAGGAATCCAACCAGGGATTCTTGAACAGCTAATTTCAGTCTTTTGCACAAAAATGTTGGGGAAGCAAGGTCCAGCCTCTTCCCCTTGGGGGAACCCTAGGCTTACTCATGAGAAGGACTGGGCAGCAGGGCCAACATTGCTGCAGTGGAAAGAGCTATTCGACATCTGTGATGATGATGGATTCTGATCCTGTGTGAACCACTATTCAACCACTATTACACTCATGTAAGGCCATGAGGACACCCCCTCATAACTTATGAGAAGAACTGTCTATAGGGACAGGGGTGTCGGGCAGAATCACTAATAATGCGTGATGACAAAACAACCCATTCTCTTATGAGAGTGCCAGGCCATTGAGGCTCTATAGAAAGTCAGGTTGCTCTATACAGGAAAGCCACAGGGGCGGGTATCCCAGAAACTGCTCTCCCTGTCTTGGTGACTACCACCAAGTAGCTGTCAAAGTGTGCTCCCTGCCTGCCCACTCATGTGGACATGTGTACCCTTGCTTGTGCCCCAAAATGGCAACCCTGCTTTTTGCTGGAAATTGGAGATCCCCTCTCCAGCAATTTCCCACATTGGAGGATCTGCATATGGTGCAACACTGGCCCGAACCCGAGAATTTTGAACGGGAGTAAAGATCCTTCCTTGCACCCAGTGTTCCCTCTTTCCACACACATGGCAAGGCTCTGACACATGAAGCATCACAATCTCCTTTGGGTCTGTGCAAGGCTTCCAAGAGGAGGAGCGGGTTGCTATGCAAATGTTCTATCATTAAACAGAGAGAGTTCTATCATGCAAGCAGGGCACACTTGGCGGGGTTAGCTCAACTCATGAGCACACAGTGGGATGGAAGAGTGAAGGTGTTAAACCCAATGGTTCTCCCAAGTAGAATGGCCCCCCTCATAAGAGTACTTGTCCACTGGCAGCAAGCTGACAGGGGAGCAGGAGTGTGGTTTGGTCTTCATGGACTGCTTTGCCAGGGTGATCACTCTCAGGAGCATCCTAAGTCATGGTGGGATAGATCCCCCCCCCCCGATACTTTGCCTTCCCTCATATACATATACCTTCCTAGGAAGTCATCATGTTCCCTTCCTTTTCCTGAGTAACAGGAAAATAGTGCCCCCCAAGATCCTGCCCCCCAAAAAAAAATCCTGTTTGTGCAGGACAGTTTTGTCTCTTAGGAGCCGGGCAGTGTAATCACTGTAAGAAGATGTGCTTACATGGCATGGAATTTAAAGGGATTTAAGTGCCCTAAAGAGCTGGTTGTTTGTGAAAAATTTGGGGTGAAATAATATCATAGAGGGGGAAATGTGTGAATCCACATTTATGAAGATGTATTATGGGATCTAAATGGTGGTGGGCCAGTGGGAAGCCTTGCTCCTCAGGGTAATCACACACATGATAATCTGCCAGGGTGAAATGAACCCTTGGTTCGTTCTACCTCAGTAAAAAGCCAGGTAGAAAAGTTGGGTTCCACAGGTCTGGAGAAGCTAGGACAGGAGGACTCCTGGCACTTCAGACAACATGAGCTGCCTAGGGGAACTTAGGCAGCTTATTCCGTGAGAATAGGGTCAATGTGTGATTGAGCTGGATTAGCTACCACATTTGGCATATTATAACTCTAAGTCCCTGTGGGGCAGTTTTCTGACAGTGCCCTTGTATAGAATTTGTGCTCCGTAAACTAGCTTTGTTTAAAATGTTATTCACCTGGGGACATGTCTCCTTATCACATACAAGAGGAGCAAGGGCTTCATAGTAGGAAAAAATTGAAAATGTTCGGAACAATAGCTGACATCCAGAACTGCTTGTGGAAGGAAGTTGTGCTCGTGCACAACAGTTGCAGTAGCTAGTTGCACTAAATCTGGAACATGTGCTACCACAAGCATACTTGCTCTTGTGCAACAGTTGTACAACTGTGGCAAACCTCATTTGTTTTAATGGGGACATTTGTACAAGAGTGCAGTTCTACAAATCCCCCTTGTTTTTTAGCATAGCTAAGCTAATGTCAAGTGCCTGAGCAAACCTGCTCACTCCACCAGCAGTTCAGGACGTCAGCTGGTGGGTATTGAATGAGCTCTTTCATGTGGGAATAGTTGGGCAAGAGGAAAGTGTCTGTGAGGCAGGTCTCATGATCCAAGAGACCCGCCTCGAGAGGGTGAGCGGGGAGAGTGGGCTTAGCCTGCTTTCCCCACACACGAGCAGGCCGCCCACATGACTGCCAGCTCCGATGGAGCCGGCAGGGGTTGAGAGGATCGAGGGCTGCGCGGCCCCCAGAAGCTCCAGTATGCCCTGCACAAGCACACAGGGCATACTGGAAAGACCCCCAAACCGGGAGGCTGCTTTTAAGAGCCATGCTGCGGCTACTCACAATTTTAAAAACCAGATTTGCGGCGCTCTCGCTCCACAAACCCGGTTTAAGGGGAGGGCTAGTTTGGTGGGTTAACCGCCAGGAAGCTACTGGGCTCGCCTGCAAGTCCTGTGGCTCCCACGATCAGCCGAAATCAGGCAAGGCTCCCCTAGCCTGATTTCGCCTGATCGTGGGAATAGCCCCTGTGTCTGTGAATGCCTGTGTGCACCTGAAACAGTGAAAGCAGAGGAGATTTGCTTTATAGACTTGGTGGCAAATTGAATTAGTTTAGCTATGCTTAAAAGGATGGAGATTTGTAGAAATGTGCTCTTGTACAAATGTCAGCATTAAAACAAATGAGGTTTGCCGCAGTTGCACAACTGTTTCACAAGAGCATGTATGCTCCTCCCTCTCTCCAGCTGCTATTGGCTGTGCAGGCTGTCCTTCATGAAAGAGGGAAGCCCACACAGCCAGATCCCCTGCCTCTCTGCAGTCTTGCTGTCTGCAGAGAGGACACTCTCCAGTATGTCTGAATGCAGACAAGAAAGTTGGGGGAAGGGGCAGAGAACCATGGGTCCATTGGACCTGCAGTTCCATGTTACATCCAAAGGTGGCCCATGGCTTCGTTCAGACATTATTTGAAGCCATGGTTTGGCATGGGAATTGTGAACCTCAGCCTAGCAGAGAGGATTTTTAAAAAACCCAAAAAACTCCATGGGGGTTTAGAACAAGTCAGGATTTGTTGCAGCATACAAACCAGGCAAATTCTGGTGGCTTGTTATAACCACACTTTGCTAGCAATACATGATATGAAAATAGAAATTTGCTGAGTTTGGATGTTGTGACAAGTCCCAGTTTGTTCTAAACCATCAACAGATGTAGAAAACTGAATATGGGATTCCTGTGGGAAACTAGCGATCACTACTGCTGTGCAGCATAATTTCTTCCTGAGTTCTGGAAATGATGCTCATTAATGACTTCTGACTTAATAATACTTTGACTCTGATCATATACATGCTTACAACATAAATTCTTTTTAAATCAATGAGGCCTTATGCCAAGTAACTATTTCTAATTAGAGTATTAATAGTTGTGTCATGTGATATGTAGAGCATCCCATATACATTAAGGACACAATCCAGCCCAAGTAATTTAAGCACTTTTGAAATTTCAATAGCAGCACTTGTCTACCCTACAACTGCAACCAATGAGACACAAGATTTCTGAACTTTCTTGGAATGTGTCTTCATGTATATGGATGGAATGCTCTTGGGGCACTTAGAAGAAACAATTACAAGAAATGAGTAAGGTGTGCCTATACTGACATCCCTATATTATAGAAGAGAGAGCAGGAGTGAAGAGATAATAATTTGCACATAGAACCATATAAAGTTGTCTTATACTGGGAGAGAGCTCATTAGTCCATCTAGCCCAGTATTTTATATTCTGACTAGAACCAGCTCTCCCAGATTTCAGGTAGAGCTGCTGCCCATAATCTTTTCAGCTGGAGATGCCAAAGATTGAAGCTGGAATCTTCTATATGCAGACATGTACTCTCTAAGTGAGTTGACTTTCTACACATATACAAAACTACTTAGGTGAACTGGAAACGTCCAAGTTATAACGCATGCACTTAACTACTATGCTGCACTATTCTACACTGGCTCTTCCATCAGATTTGAAATCTGCTTATTATCTTTCACCAAAATCTTCTCCAAAATTGAGGTTGTTGGAATCAGTGCAGTGATGAGTAAAATTTTGCAAGGGACATAGATTGAAGGTAAAGATAAAGTGTGCCAGGTCAATTTCGACTCCTGGCGCCCACAGAGCCCTGTAGTTTTCTTTTGGTAGAATACAGGAGCGGTTTATTAATTGATTGATTGATTGATTGATTGTTGAATTTATATACCGCCTTTCATTAAAAACAATCTCAAGGCGGTTTGCAAAAGTTAAAAAACATACGATAAAATGACAATAAAAATATTAAGCTAAAAATATAAAAACAAACCAAATTTAAAATCTATAAAATACAAGCATAAAAACTATACACGGGTAAAAACACATAGAAGCAGTAATAAAAACAATCATGTAAAAGCCTGGATAAAATGCCAAGATTTAACAAGCTTTCTAAAAACTGTGATGGAGTCCAAAGAGCAAAGGGCCACTTGGAGAGCATTCCAAAGTCTGGGGGCAGCAACAGAGAAGGCCTTGTCCTGAGTGCACAACAGCCAAGCTTCCCTCATTGGCGGCACCCAGAGCAGAGCCCCCTCAGATGACCTCGTCAAGCGGGCAGCAACCCTTGGGAGCAGGTGGTCCGTCAGGTACCCAAGGCCCAAACCGTTAAGGGCTTTAAAGGTCAAAACCAGCAACTTGCATTGAACCCAGAAATGAACTGGCAGCCAGTGTAACTCTTTCAGAATGGGTGTGATGTGCTCCCATCGGGCAGCTCTCGATAAAACCCTAGCGCATTACAGTAATCCAGCCATGACATGACTAAGGCATGGATAACCGTGACCAGATCTGCCTTCTCGAGAAAGGGACGCAGCTGCGCACTAGTCGAAGCCATGCAAAGGCACCCCTGGCCACCACCTCCACCTCAGCTTCCAAAAGCAGAGTCGGGTCCAATAATACCCCCAAGCTGCGTACTTGCTCCTTCAAGGGGAGTGCAACCCCAGCCAGAACCGGTAAAATCTCCTCATCCCAATTGGCTCTCCTACTGACCAACAGTACCTCCGTCTTGTCCAGATTCAGTCTATTAGCCCACATCCAACCCATCACAGCCTCCAGCCCCCGATTCAGGACATCCACCACTTCCCTAGGATCAGGTGACAAGGAGAGATAGAGCTGAGTGTCATCTGCATGTTGCTGACAACTCAGTCCAAGTCCCCAGATGACCTCTCCCAGCGGCTTCATGTAGATGTTAAACAGCATGGTGGACAAGACCGAACCCTGCGGGACCCCGCAGGCCAGTGGCCACGGAGCTGAGCAGTAGTCCCCCAGCACCACCTTCTGGACCCTCCCCTCAAGAAAGGACCAGAACCACTGCAACGCAGTACCTCCGACTCCCATACTTGAGAGGCGGCCCAGAAGGATACCATGGTCGATGGTATCGAATGCCGCCAAGAGGTCCAGCAGAACCAACAGGGACTCACTCCCCTGTCTAGTTCCCGGTGTAGGTCATCCACTAGAGCAACCAAGGCAGTCTCAATCCCATACCCGGGGCAGAAGCCAGATAGAAAAGGGTCCAGATAATCCATATCATCCAAGACCCTCTGCAGCTAGGACACCACCACTGCCTCCTCCTATGAAATATGAGATGATGCCTTTCAGCATCGTCCTATATCGCTGCTGCCCGATATAGTACCAGCGGGTATTTGAACCGGCAACCTTCTGCTTGTTAGTCAAGCATTTCCCCACTGCGCCACTTAAGGTGAACAATAAAAAACATGGGCAATTGTTCACTCTCTTTCAGGAAGCCTCCTCATTCTCATCTAATGCTCTCATGTAGCGTAGTAGCCCACTGATAAGGGGAAATTTAAAAAAATTCCTTGCTGATATTTGCTTTATGAGATTAAATGCTAGCATGATGATAACACGTTTGTCACTTAGATTTTTATTAATGTGCATTCTTAATATTATCCTCAATGATAACCCAAAGGCTGTGTCTCTTTTTACATTTGAAATGTATGAGTGTAATGGAAAATAATACCACTTTCACAAAACATTTACAATGCTGCTAGAACTATCTAAATGAGAATAAGACATCTATAACACATTATCTTTGGTGCTAGGTCCCCGCCCCCAGTAACCTCCCACTGCTTTTGCTCTTTTCCAGCGAGGCTCTCCTAATATTGCTGCAAATTAGCTAGGTTTTACTGACTCAGATTAATAATAAATTTAATTTTTCTTCTTCTAAAAGACTCATCCAACCATAGTGTGCAAGTTCTTTAATATTACAGAAGCTCTGTGTGTGTGTTTGCATCGCAATTCATCCTGAAATTCAAGAGCACTATAAACACACGTCTGTAGTATTATAAAGTGCAATTTCACTGTATTTGTTATTAGGAAAGGGAATAAAGTCTCCCATATGTTTCCATCATTATTTCTGCTGTAACTGGAAACATGCTGCTGGTACATTATCTGGAAATAAAAGCAGCCCAGAGGTACTGTAAATAATTCTGGGAGGCCACTGCAGATGGGATATCCATTAACAGCTGGCAAGAGGTTCCTTCTGAACACTGAGAAGAAGCTTGCATATCCAGAGGAGGGAAAACATGTAAATCCTGTGACTAATGAAACCCACCATGATATCTTTATGTGGTGCTGAAGAACATTTCCAATTCACTGCCTATAAATTGCCTTCAAAGGCAACTGAGGATGCCCCTGGAATGTGGAAATGTGGCAAAGCATGTGGATAACTGACAGGAAGGTCTTGTGAGGAAGAGCTGCAAAATAGAGAAAGAGCGTAAAACTGACACCTACTGCACTATAATTTTTGTGACTCTTTAAGAGCAATCTCCCCATGCAGCTGGTGTTTTAATTTGAAGATTAACTCACGTTAATCTGAGTGTATACTCAGGGGTGTGGCAAGGTTGAAGTGGGCCCTGGGACAAGAAGTGAAGATGGGTCTTTGGGCTCTCTGTCTTCTTCTCCCCCACCCCATGGTTTTGTTGCAAAATAACTATATATGGATGTAGTGAAAAACAAAACATTCTTAGAATATCATTTTCTCTCACTATGCAAATAATATTCTAGAGATTTGCACAAATCTGTTCGGAGGCCCTTTTAAGTTACTCGAAGTACCCGAAACGCATGCTTCTGGTCCGATGAGGCAACAGGGTGGCAGGGAGGTATGCTGCCACCTCGCCGGTACATGTTAAAGTGCAGTGCTAGATGGACCTCCTCTGTTTCTGTTTTATTGGACGCAATGGAGATGTTGAGAACTTGGGAGATGATTCTGGGGGCTGCTGGGGGCACGCAGGCTCTTGAATCTTACCATATTCTGATTCAATGTATCCAAGAGCACTTTCGTCATGGTATGGAGAGCTCTTGCCCTCATAAGCCCAAGTCTAGAGTATGGTTTGATCATGATTGTTGGATTGCCAGAAAGAACCTGGTTGCAGTTTATAGGGCATTGTACCCAGACCCCAGCCCAAAAAGACACAGACACAGAAATTATTTTTGGGTAAAGGGCCACAACTTTATTTTAACCAATGCAAGGCATAGCAGACTGACAGCAAAGGGGGTGATTAATCACCCTTAATTAACAGTGCGGGTCTACCAAGGTCGGGTTAAGACTCCATCCTCCTTACCCGCACCTTTAAGGGCGACACACCTTGGCTCAGGCAAGATGGGCCTTTGGGGCTCTCTGTCTTCTTCCTACCCCCGCCTCTGTCTGGGGTTCTCCTACCCCCCGCTTCTGTCTGTCTGGGGCTCTCTGTCTTCAACCTACCCAAGGGGGCCTGAATACTTCTAGGCCTTCACCCGCCCCGGACCATGCAGCCCAAGGGCTGGTGAATTCCTGAAGCTGGTTTCATGGCGAATCAATGTCCCTGGGCCGCACAAACCACAAGGGAGCGATTGACCAATTGACTGTTAAATATCCAAAGGTGCTCACCAAAGTTCTATTCCTGAAATTACCCCCCAGCCCACACTGTTCCTGCCAAGCTGTGACCTGCCTATCTCAGCTACATGCTTGGAAACAGAATAGAGTAGACGGGAAAAAACCCAACAGTGGCCAATGCGTTGGGAGCAAAAAATTCCTACTTGGCCCCCAAAGGGCGACCAGTTACTAAACCCACTCTGCACCAGGGAGTGGGAGGGTGGGGAAAGCCTAGCCAAGACTGAGAGTTTGGGGTGGGAACCGCGAGCAAACGGCTCAAGCCCCGCCCCCTCTCCGCCCCGACCAATGAGGCTGCTTTTTGGCCTCGTGCAGCGTGGCTGGTACAAATCGCCCTCCCCTCTGCACGAGGCCAAGGGGAGGGGCATTCCAGCAGGATCCCATAGGGATTACGCCAGAAAGTTTAATGGTAGAAAAGAAGAAGTATAAAGCTATTCTTAAAAATAAAAAAGATGAAGCTTTAAGGTCCTCATGGAAGGCTCTCTTTGAGGCAGCCAAAGGATCTAACCCAATTTCCTTCTGGCTCATTGTGAATAATCATTTCCACTGGGCATGTCAGATCCCGATGAATGAATGGGTGTCCCATTTTAGTGCTTTATACAACTCTGAGATGTTCTCTTTGACTCCGGTGAAGTTGGAGCTTGGCTACCTTCTGGTTTGGAGAAAAAGGAAAAGCGGGGAAAAGGTGCAGTGCCGGTGGGGGAAACGTGGTGGGAGGGGTAAGAGCACCCTCCCGCACCCTTAAAGATATCCCCCCTCCAACCTTGAGCCACCCCCCCCCCACCAGTTCCATGAACATCCCGATAATATTCCTCTTACCTCCAAACTCCGTTCAGGAGCCAGAAGCTTGCCACTGAGTCAGGGAGGTGGGAGGGGAGAGCAAAGAGTGGGCTGTTCCAGTGGTGGGGGGTCACCCAGGGACATTTCCCTCCCCCTTTTTGTTCAATTAGCCATGCCCTGATATAAACGTTAGTACATATACAGAGGCAATTTTCATGAGCAGCAGAAATCGGGCCAAGAGAGCCCAGCCGAATCTCTGCTGCTCATGGGCAGGAACGGGAGCTGTGCGGCTCTCAGCGGCAAACCCACCTAAATGCCCTTCCCCTTAAATGAGGTTAGCGGACTGAGCGTTGTTGTGAGTCTGCAGTGGCAGTGGACACACTCAGGGAGGCGGGAGGGGGACCACAGGAATGGACCATGTAGACATGCAGTGCATTTCTGAGGGGTGGGGCAGCACATAGCAATGTTTTCCATCGCCCAACCCCTTGAGCAGCTGGACGAGCCATGGCCAGGTGCAGGAGCGCCCAAGCAAAGCCGCCGCTCATCTGGGCAGGTGATCTGCTTGTCTGGAGAGGGGTGGTTGATCATCTGCAGGGAGAGGGGGTCAAGCCCTCTCTCTCCACAGAACCTCTTTTGGCTCTACACACGTATCATGTGTAGAGCCTTACTTACATGTTTCCTGTTGAGTAAAAAGAAGAAATGCCTGAGAGAAATGCTGCCCAGCAGCAGGGGTGTGTGTGGCTGTCATCTGCTTATACCCCCAATTGCTGAGACACACACACCACACACACAATTTTGCAGTTTGCAAACAGAATGGTGAACTTGGGAGAAGGTTGTTTCAGCTCAGCTATCAAATTTTTTAAAATGGTCTATTTGGGGGGGAAATGCCTCCATTGTGTTCTTGTAGAAAAATTTTGCCCTTGCCTCTGAATTTAGAAACTGCTGAGTATATAACTTAAAGCTATCTAACTGACCCAAAGCATTGGTAGTTATAGGAAGGCTTTTGGCTGATTCAGGGTTTTTCCAGATGCCACTTAAAGCGTACAGCTCTTGCTGGTTACATTAGACAGCATCATGTATTATGCCAGAGTAAGGAAATAACTCTTTTTAAAAAAAGGAATGGTTCACTGGAAAAAAATATGTAAAGGATGAAAAGCACTTAGCCTAGTTATAGGGAAAAAATATTCTCTGATTTTGCAATTCCTTGAAAACGGACTAAATATTCTGCCATTAATCTGATGTTGAACAGCTTTTCTACCTTCATCAAATATCTGGGATTTACACTATCATTGGTGACTCACATGGAGGGCGGGGGTGAGGGGACAGGACTCTAGACATGTGTCAAGATTGTGAATAGACAGTAAGAATGAACTGTGTACAATAAAGTTAAAATTCCATGCTTTAAAAAAGCATTTTCACTCAGGCCACATTGGTGCTTTATTTGCATAATTAGCTGAAGTCATATTTGTTGTCTTCAAGAACATTTTTCAAAGGTTAAAAAAATTATAAGCTGGTAACCTCCAGGCTTGACTATTGCAATGCTCTCTACATGGGGCTGCCTTTGTACGTAGTTCAGAAAGTTTGGTTAATTCAAAATGTGGCAGACAGATTGGTCTCTGGGGCAACTCGGAGAGACTGGCTGTCAATAAGTTTCCGGACAATATACAAAGTGATGGTTATTACCTTTAAAGCCCTGAACAGTTTAGGTCCAAGTTATCTTAGAGAGCGCCTTCTTCTACATGATCCCCACCACACGTTAAGATCATCCGAGGAGGTCCATCTCCAGTTACCACTGGTTCGTCTGGTGGCGACTCAGAGGCAGGCCTTCTCTGTATCTACCCCAGGGCTGTGGAATGCACTCCCAGCAGAAATCTGTAATCTGAGTTCATTGCTGGCCTCCAGGAGAGCCTATCTGTTGGCCTGGTCTTCCAGGCTTTTTAATTTGTTGTAAATTGTTTTTAGCTGCTGTAAAATGTTTGGCCTGGCTCTCCTGGGTTTTTAACTGTTTAATTGTTTTAACTGTTAATTAGTTTTACGCTGTTTTTATAGTTTTGATTTTGTTAATTGATTTTAATGGTTTTTACTTTGATGTAAACTGCCCTGAGCCATTTTTGGAATTGCAGTATATTATTCAAACAAACAAACAAACAAACAAACAAACAAAGTGGCTACATTTTTAAAAGTCTGCCAGTAATTCATTCAGAATCAAAATGATATCCCATGTCACCATCTCACTTTCTGTCCTCCCTAATTTCTTGGGCTGTTTCTGAATTCCTCTTTTACTAAAATCCATGAAGTAGTGCATGGTTGTGGACCCTTCCCATGCCCTAGCGAATCAATTTGTATAAGACATATACATGCCTATAGATTCTATGCATTCTGTGAGTTTGTGGGAAATGTGCCCTGCAATATATTATTGCACCAGCTGTTTAAGTAGGAAATACATCAAAATACTAGAAGAAATGAATATTTAAATATGTGTTTTTTTCTGGTGATGGGAAAATGTATTCTGTAGATTTTTAGCAGAAAAGAGCAGAATGGAAATTAAAGAAAACTGCACGAAGTTCAGACAGAATGGAAACTAAGAGATCTATCTATCATTCTTGTATCCTCCCCTCTCCCTCCCTTTTCCTTCCTTAACTTAAAGTTGTGCCATCGAATCGGTGTTGATGCCTCGTGACCACAGAGCCCTGTGATTTTCTTTGGTAGAATACAGGAGGGGTTTACCATTGCCTCCTCCTGTGCAGTATGATATTATACCTTTCAGCATCTTCCTGTATAGCTGCTGCTCAATATAGGTGTTTCCCATAGTCTGGGAAACATAACAGTGGGGATTCGAACCATCAAGCTCTTGCTCCCTAGGCAAGTTACTTCCCCGCTGTGCCACACTAATCGGTTTATCTATTTCCAATATGCCTTTGGCCTTCTTAATGCCTTTCCCCCCTTTTACATCTTGGTTCTGATCTAGAAAACATATGCAATAGTGGGCTACAGAAAAGCCTCATTCAGTGTTTTTAAATTGCCCTACTGTAGCTGTGTGCATCTGGGCAAAGGGGGAGGAAATCCCACCCATGCTGCATCAATCAGCAACATGTCCTTCCACTCACACTTGTCAGAAGAGGGAAAAGCCCAAAGCATGATGGGCATTTCCATGATTGTGAGACTAGATCAATCCAGTCTCACAATCATGGAAGCTCCTGCAATCATGCATATAACTCTTCCCTCTTCGGAGAAGCCCCACTGTAAGTGTAAGCGGCAGAGCATGCTGTTGATTGATGCAGCGGGAGAGAGACTTCTTCCCCGCTAAACCCTGCTGTACACAGAGGGGTGATTCTATACTAACATCTGAATAAGGCTTTACTTTGATGTGCATTGAGAGAACTTCTGTAACAGAGCAGCAGCACTCTCAGTGCTGAGAGGAAGGGGTGTGGTGATTGCTGCTGGTTATTGCTGTTGTTGTTTGTTTATTTGTTTGTGGCTTACGTATCCCTCAGTGTGACGCAGGCATTGAAGAGCCACCCATGCAACCGCAGGCCTCTAACACACACACACACACACACACACACACACACACACACACACACACACACACATTGATGGTGCTGCATATAGGGCAATACCAGAACTACTGACCTCTTATACTATCACATTTTGGAAATGACATCCATTAGGGATGTGCGGACTGTTCCAGCGGTCCAGTCCGGGGGTTCGGGGTTGAACCAAAACACTCCCCCGCCCCCAGTTCCGTCGGACCGGAACTGGACAGCCGGGTCCGGTCCGGACTGGTCTGCAATTTTTTTAAAAAAATTAAAGTATAATTTAAATACCTTTAGCCTCTTTGGGGGGCTTGCTGAGGCCGCGGGGGCGGGGGTTCATGCGGGTTCCCTCTCCCCCCACTGGACTTCCTCATCACCAGCATGGCCCACTGCAGCCAGGTATCTTAGTATATTTGGCCCTTTCGGGCCTCCGTACAAGTGCGCAGCCGCCATTTTACGGGGACTCCGTGCACTCGTATGGGGCCCAAAAGGGCTGAAAATACTAAGATACCCGGCTGTGGTGGTGATTAGGAAGCCCGGTGGGGGGAGAGGGAACCCGTGTGGACACACACACCCCCGCGGCCTCAGCAAGCCCCCCGAAGGGGCTAAAGGTATTTAAATTATACTTTAATTTTAAAAAACAAAAAAATCGCAGACTGGTCCAGAACCGGACCGGGGGGCGGGGTTCGATGGGGGCCGGACCGAACCAGGCCAGTCAGTTCCAAAGCACACCTCTAACGTCCATTGGGAATTTATTTATTTTTAATTTATTTTTACATTTTATATCCCACTCTTCCTCCAAGGAGCCCAGAGCAGTGTACTAAATACTTAGGTTTTCTCCTCACAACCCTGTGAAGTAGGTTAGGCTGAGAGAGAAGTGACTGGCCCAGAGTCACCCAGCTAGTTTCATGGCTGAATGGGGATTTGAACTAGGTTAAAAGAAAGGCAAAAGAAAGTCTTTCACTCTACCAGACTACAGGGCAAGCTCCCATTATGAAAAATAAACAATGGCATATGGAAGTAATGTATGGGTGGAATGAATGCAATACAGGCCAATACAATTGTGGGTCCAATGAAAAAAGGAAGTCTGAGGAAGCTGGAGAACATCTTCAAACAAAGACACTGCAGGAGCTGCTCCTGCAATGTTTCAACCAGACTTGTAATTGCTCTCATTGGAAAGAAAAACATGTCATATCTGTACATACATCTCCAGAACCGCACACAGTACTTGGTGTGTGGCTCAGCCTGTTTGAGTGAGTCATGGAGAGCCCTTTGGCCTGCTCCCACCCCTCACTGGTTAAAGGGACCCACAAATCATTTTTCTCAGGACTACCCCAAATTCTGAAGTCAATCCTGTACAAAGGAAACATTGAACATTATTTCTGTGATATGAAAATAATGTTGCTATATTTTTGAAAAAGGATTATCAAAAGCTATAGAAGCTATTCTCATGACCAGGGGAAATACGCCTAAGGGAGCCTAGCCTGATTTCCCCTGGTTGTCTGCTGGCTCAGAAGCCATGCGGCTCCCAGCAGCAACCCGCGAAAACTACCCTTCCCTTAAACTGGTTTAGCAGATCGAGCGCTCAGCTAACCCCATTTTGTTGATTGTGAGCTGCCGCGGCACAGCTCCACGCCACGGCAACACATGAGGAGACCCCCGCCAGGAGGCTGAAACTAGGCTCCCAGGCCCGGGGATCTCTCCAGAATGCCCCGCGCACTTGTGTGGGCATCCTGGAACTTCCGGGGGCCAGCTGGCCCCCGATCCCTGCTGCCCCTGCTGGCTCCATGACAGAGCCTGCAGTCATGTGGGCAGCCTATCCGACCACCCAGGGACAGCTCCCTGCCTGTGTGCAGGGAGAGTAGGCTAAGCCCGCTCTCCCTGCACTACCCCGAACGGCGCTTCACACTGATCGTGTGAAGTGCTTCATAGAGGGAGAAGCAGAGAAGGAAACCCTCCTAGTTTGCTTTTGTAATTCTCATTCAAAATTGATGTCAAGAACAGCCATGTATACAACTGTATATCTTGCTAACTCCATGTTGACTTTCCCAGCTTAGAGAATCCCTTGATGGAATCTAGTTCAGGAGAAGTACACCCCTCATGAAAGCTGAAGGACAGCTAGATATTTGGAGATGCTTTCTTGGTGCAAACTGTCTCTCTCCTCTTCCTCCCATGCCCTGTCTGGCCTGCTGAGACCAAGCATGTTCTTGCAATGGCTAACCCCAGCAAAGCAGTCCCTGGAGACCAAACCAAACTCCTGCCCCCATGGTGGGTGGCCGCCAGGGGACTAGCACACTCATATGAGGGCCAGTCTAATGGGAAGCCAGCCTTTGGTCTTCCATCAGATTGCACACTCAAGAACTGAGCTATCCAAAAAAGGGGTCCCCACTTGCATGGGCCCCCCATTTTATCTGGTTAATTATAGATCTGTTGCATTGTGACCCCCTCCTCCCCAAGGAAGCTTTTGATGCACCCAAAAGATATTTTGCTGCTCCATGTCTCCGGGCACAGCCAGGTGGGCAGACTGGGGAAACAATGGGACCACGGACAGATCTTTACTCTCACTCAAATTTCCTGGGTGGCTGGCATTGCAGCATATGCAGATCTGCTGCTGTGGGGAATCACAGAAAGGGGGGTTGTTTGGGGCCCCAGTGAAGTGGGGTCGCTGTTCCGCACAAAACAAAGAGGCACCTTTTTAACATGGTGATTCTTTTTATTTAGCAGGGAGAGAGTAACTGGCCTTGTCCACCCACAGGACAGTACCTCCAGTGACTGTTGCTGCTGTCTATCTTACATTTCTTTTAGATTAAGAGTCCTTTGGGGACAGGGATCCATCTTATGCATTTATTATTTCTCTATGTAAACCGCTTTGGAAACTTTTGTTGAAACGTGGTATATAAATATTTGTTGGTATAGAAATATTTGTTATAAAGATGGCCATATTCAAATGGGCAGACCGGCTGGCAGAGGGCCCAGTTTGACTGCCTCTTCATGGCAGTCACCAAGACAGGGAAAAGTGTTGCCGGGGAACCCCTCCCTGTGGTTTGCTTATGTGGAGAAACCACATAATGGGTGGCATCTGCTGTCTGGCCTGCATGCGTGTCTCCATAGCCTGACATTCTCATGAGAGAGCAGTCTGTGGGAGAAGGGATATCACACATTATTAGTGCTTCTGCCCAACATCCCTATCCCCACAGATGGTTCTTCACATGAGTTGTGAAGGGGTATCCCCATGGTCTTCCACTTTCATGAGAAAGAGGTCCACTCAGGAATATCATCCATTGTCATCACAGATGTCGAATCATTCCTTTCACTGGAGTAATGCTGATCCTGCTGTCTGGTCCTTCTCATGAGAAAGCCTAGGGGCCACACAGGTACCCCAAAAGTGAAGGGACTTCCCCAACAGCACTGTGCAAGAAATAGGGGCTTCCCCATGGGCCTTCCCCAGCATCGCTGTGCAAAAAATAGACCTCAGCCATTCATGAATTCCTGGGTGAGGCAACCTTTTAAACCCGACCTTGGGTGTCGCCACCCTGCCATATGTTGCTGTCGCAGTGGTCTAAAGGGGTTGCCCTGTTTATGTTGCACCACAACTGCATGTGCTTGTGAACATACAGTACATCTCGATCCCTTCATTTTCAGAGCACTAAACACATCCCATCCCCTTTCTCTCCTGACTGCTGGTGGTGGGGGACAAGGAACAAAGTGGGAGGAGGGCATGCCGCTGTTTTACTTTCCTGTTTGATGGGCTTGGAAGCTTAGGATGAGTTAGGGTTGGGCTGGGCAACAGCTTTAATGGATTGCAGATGAGGGGCAGGTCAAGTGCTCATAGAGGTAGTCAGTGAGAAGCACCACAGGCATGGAGTGCAATCCCAGGTGGGTCTTGGCCACCCTCTCTATTATTACAGTTCCAGAAGCAGCACAAAACTGCAGTTATGGCACCTTCCACATTTGAACATAATGCTGCCGCCACAAAATCTCAGATTGGGATGGTAAAACTCACTACAAACTGAAGGTACAAAGTGCAGTTTGGCAAGGGAAACCACAGGTTGCTTTTAATATGAAACCTCAGTTGCACGCATTCGGATGGTCACAAATTCCAACCTCTGCCCCATTTAACTTCAGTTTTGCATTACGTGCAAATGTGTACCCCTCCACACTTTCCCTCTCCCTCTCTCTGGGAATGTGATAGCAGTGAGGTGCTAAAATACCTAATGTCACAGTACAGGCTGCTCACCTCCCATTGTGGCTAGTTTGTATGCAATAAATTTCAAGAACAAATTTAATATTTCTGAGTTCAGAAGTTTGCAATAAATGCACCAGAGGATTATGTGATTTTAAAGAGATTTTTAAAATGAGGCTACCCAATAAATAATTTACAGGAATAGTAGGAATCAAAGGGAACACTTTGGTATTTTTATTGGATCTGAAAGCAAACATTCTGCTGAGCCTACTGAACAATGCCAAGGATTTTTGGTTTTTTAATATAATATGTATAAACCAGTAAGTCATTGTCCTTATAATTCACTTAAAGAAATACAAGCAAATGACAAACCAATACAAATAAAATATGTCTTGTTAGAAAGGATTTCTCCCTATTTTATTCATCGATACATAGGCTGCAACTAAATGTGATTCCCAAAAGCATAAGCATGTATTTAAAGTACATGCTTAAAGTAAAGTATAATTCATAATGATTTAAATCAGTGCAATGGCCAAGTATCTTCCTTACAATTATGGGATATTCCAGTTAGCATTACTGATGGTGTTCAATTTGCCCATTCAGACGAGGAACGAGACTGTTAATTCTGGGCCATTGTAATGCTTTTGGATACTGCTGCATCTTCCAAAGAGCTGAATCAGGGAATCCTAGTGCATCATTACTCCCTCAGGATGAGGCTACTGTGTATCCTTATGCCCCGTTGGGTGATGGTGCTGCCCATATATGGGCATAGGGAGTGGTCAATGCTAAACAGGAATTTCTCCCCTGGCTACCAGCTCGCTACAACCCTACTTACTAGACTACAGAAGTATTGATACAACTAGCTATTAGAGTCTTGAATCTCTTCTTTCCCCCAGATTAGGAAGTTTGTTTATACTTAATTTCCCCCTCCTGGTACAAATTTCTGTAAGCACCTTTCAAAACTGAAGTGACATAAACCTCTGTAAAAGGGAACTGCTAATGGATGCACCACAAGACCCTTAAAGGCACAACTGAAAGTGCAATGGACCACTCCATCATTACTGCTTGAGGACATTCCAATGCCAAGAACACTGTTCAGCTGCACGATTTGTGACCTAGAAGTGTAGCCTTTCGGATACATGATTGCAGCTCTTATTGTTGCCAATAAGAGATACCCAACCTAGCTAAAAAGAAAATACAGTGGCTATTTTCAAAAATCAACAGTATGCCCTTCCAATTCAGTGCACCACATCTATGAGAAATCGGTGACAACAAAGGCACAGAATATTTTTTGTTTATTAAACCTTGCAAAAATATCAGAAAAGTCAAAAGTATTTTCTTTGTCTTTGTAAGTTGATTTAGGGGTGTGAGCCTATATACCGTAAATATATGAAGCTGCTACATAGTGAAGCTATTCACACAAGCATGCAAAACCAGGCTAAGGGAGCCCAGCAATGGTTTTGCACATTTGTGTGAACCACCGAGATCATGCCTGATCCCAGTGGCTACATGGTGGCAAACCTGCCAAAGTAGCCTCCTCGTTAAATGCACGCTGGGTACTTCCTTTAACTTCCGGCCGAGGAGGACACTGGAGCAGCAGGGAGGTACGCTTCCACCCCAACAGGGACTTATTCAGTGGAGTGCCGGCAGGGGAAATGAGATGGGAGGGGTAAGGGCACCCTCCTCTGCCCTTAAAGGTATGCCCCCCCCCGGGCTAAAAAAACCCAGGGTACCCAGAGGGCAGCATCAGGATTGGGACCTGATCATGGTGCTCCAGCCCTACCTAGATAGGACTGTGGAAGCCTTGGTGCAGCTGCTTGTGTGAACAGCCTTAATGATTCCAGGCTTGGAGAAAGTCTCACGAGAATCATTCAGAGGATAAACACTCTCTCTCCCTAATGTAAACAAAAAAGTCAATGATTTATTGCTAGGATTCAGGAAGGACAAGCATTCCCCACCAACCTTTGGAATATTATTAAAAGCACTAAATTGGAGCAAAGAAAGCAAAGAAAATCCACTTTATACTTTTATCTGCAAGCTTAGTTCCCTAAAAAATAGTTTATGTATACATTGTAACTTAGTTAGGAAAATCATAGTTGAACAGCACATCTTATATAAGGCTTCATGAAGAAAAGTTAACTCCAACCTGCAGCTATTAGTTAGGACAGACATCTCTCTCTTACATAGTTTACCTGCTTTCCTGGAAAAGTGAAAGATTTTTACACTTGGTCATTCATATTTTTTAAGATGTTGTTATCAGTATCATAATACAAACAGTTTAAACAAAGGGTGTGTTGCAGCATCACTAGCTATAGTGATGGTCAATAACTCATGAGTAATTGGTGCATTTGTGGCAGCATTACACCATTCATCTCACTCAACTGAAATTGGTTACCTATAAAGGAATGGCTGCAGTCCTGTACCCTGAATTATGGGCAATTAGATGCCAGACAGTTTTCTGATTCTTAGATTTACCGCCTGCCCTCTCCACCCCCACCCCCACAAAAAAGCAGCAAAAGAGGTTTTACTGCTACCGCTGCTAGTACTGATATTGAGATCTGGTAAAGGTAAAGTATGCCCTCAAGTCGGTGTCGACTCCTGGCGACCACAGAGTCCTGTGGTTTTCTTTGGTAGAATACAGGAAACATTTACCATTGCCATCTCCTGCACAGTATGGGATAATGCCTTTCAGCATCTTCCTATATCGCTGCTGCCCAATATAGGTGCTTCCCATAGTCTGGGAAACATATCCGCAGGGATTTGAACCAGCAACCTTTGGCTTGCTTGGCAAGTCATTTCCTGCTGCGCCATTTGGTGGCTTTGTACAAGCAGTCATTTTTACTATCCCACAGGTTTGTG
This sequence comes from Hemicordylus capensis, assembly GCF_027244095.1. Taxonomy (NCBI): domain Eukaryota; kingdom Metazoa; phylum Chordata; class Lepidosauria; order Squamata; family Cordylidae; genus Hemicordylus; species Hemicordylus capensis. The sequence continues at coordinate 41,369,829 of NC_069661.1, read as the reverse complement.
TAATGCTTTCTAATATTAAGCAGGAGGTAAGTAAATGCTAGTCTCTTCTGCATACTGAGACTTTTACAAACTAGTCCCCATTTACAAACTAGACCCCAAGAGAGCCAGCATGGTATAGTGGTTAGAATGCTGGACTAGGACCGGGGAAACCCAAGTTCCAATCCCCATTCAGCTATGATACTAGCTGGGTGATTCTGGTCCAGTCACTACACCGCTCTGGGCTCCTTGAGGAAGAGCAGGATATAAAACATTAAAAAAAACCAAAACCCCAAAACATTTATAAATACATTCACAAAGTATGGCTAACATGGGAAATAGCTGAAAGCATGGCCAGTTCCAAAGGCTGGCCAGGCCAAACACCACCCCAAGGCTCTAGGGTCATGAATGGGCCCTGAGATCTCAGCCAGTTCACATATGGAAGGTTCAAGAAGAAGGGTGCCACCATTTCCTAGCAACCCCCCCCCCCCGACACCTGCAAATGGAGATAACCCCCAGAGACCCTTGTGATGATGCAAGGTCTTCTGGGAGGAAGTCCACAGGCTGAGGAGGCAGGGGAAGATGGAGCTGGCGCTTCTGCTGAGTCCCTCGACAATGGCTCTTCTCCCTCCACTTCCATCACTAATGGAGGGAGATGTGGCGGATGCAGCAACCATGGGTCAGAGGAGCTTCTGCCATTACTGCATTCCTCACGTGAGGCAATAAGTGAGTCCACATGAGTGCAGAGACAGTGGGGCCTGGCCAACCATATGCAGAGAAGTGAGCCCATCCATCAAAGGAGGAGGACCCCAAGCTGCTGCCACCCATTTAGCTCCACCCACCTTAGAACTGGGTTTCTTAACTTTCGGTCCCCAGATGTTGTTGGACTACAACTGCCATCATCCCCATGGCCTTTGTAGCTGGGGATGATAGGCACTGTAGTCCAAAAACATCTGCGGACCCAAGGTTAAGAAACCCTGGCTTAGCATCTGGAGAGATCAGCTCTGTGGTGGGCCCAGGTCCTGTGGGCCCCTCACCCTGAGAGGGGGATTCCCTCCCGTCCCAGGACTTCTTTGGTTTCTAGTTCAGTCATGTGGTCAAGGGCTGAGGCCAAAGCTGATCCTTCCCTTCCACACTCCACAACATTGGTAGAATACCAGGTGGGGGTTGGCACCAACCCCAACTCTCTCAGAGTCGCTAACATCAGTGGGGGCGGCAGCAGGCCAGGTCATGACAATGACAACTGCAATGGGAGTTCAGCATCTTAAATTGTGCATTACAACCTAGGGAAGGAAGAAAACAACTGTGTATTTAAAAGATTTTTAAAAGTTTTATTGTCAGTTTTATTACCTCTAATCTTTACACCCTAGTTTCTAGCCAATATGACTCAAGTAAAGTAAAGTAAAGTAAAGTAAAGTAAGGTAAAGTAAAGTAAAGTAAAGTAAAGTGTGCTGTCGAGTCGGTGTTGACTCCTGGTGACCACAGAGTGTTGTGGTTTTTATTTGGTAGAATACAGGAGGGTTTTACCATTGCCATCTCCTGTGCAGTCTGAGATTATGCCTTTCAGCACCTTCCTATATCACTGCTGCCCAGTATAGGTGTTTCCCATAGTCTGGGAAATAAACCAGTGAGGATTTGAACCAGCAACCTCATGCTTGCTAAGCAAGTCATTTCCCTGCTGTGCCATTAGACTTCCATAGCAATTTACAAAAAATGTTTTAAACATCCACACAACAAATTAAAACATAAAATCATGAATCATAAAACAGCATTAAAATATTTGAGGTTATTTTCAAGGTATTAATCTGGATCCCACACCCTAGCTGCTTTATGAAAAGAAAACATAAGAATATAGGAAGCTGCCTTATACTGAGTCAGACCATTGGTCCATCTAGCTCAGTATTGTCTACACCAGGGATTCTCAACGTTGGGTCCCCAGATGTTCTTGGACTTCAACTCCCATAATCCCCAACCAAAGGCCACTAGGGCTGGGGATTATGGGAGTTGAAGTCCAATAACATCTGGGGACCCAACGTTGAGAATCCCTGGTCTACACTGACTGGCAGCAGTTTCTCCAAGGAGACAGGAGTCTCTCTCAGCACTATCTAGAAGATGCCAGGGAGATAACTTGTAACCTTCGGCAAGGACATGGGGGAATCACAACAGTTTAGCCCTATTCCAACACACTAGCCCTATTCAAACATTCCGCTGTATATGTGTGCAGGTGTCTGTACACATGTACATGTTTTTGTGTAAATGACTATATGTGCATTCATGTTAAGAGTAAACCTGGGTTCAGACCTCTAAAATGCAGTGAACAAATAGGAAGTGTATATTGATCATAACATGCAAATAAATAACTTTACATACATACCATTCTATATGTGCATACATTGCATGTGCTATACATATGTGTAGTATGCACATTGAACATAACATGGTAATAGAGCTTTTTAGTGTATCTGATCTGACCCCCAACTGTACCATATTAAACCTAGAACAGGGTGGTCAATTGGCAGTCTCTGGGAAGCATCTGGACACAAAGACGATGTTTTTCCTGCCTCCCGCACCAGAACAAGGCAGTGTTTTCATGTTACAGACACTGTGGGCGTGTCTATAGAGTCAAAGTGGGAAAGTCCCAATCATTGAGCCCTTTTTCACAATCTATGAGAAGGGCTTGGCAGACAGGTAGGGAGGAATATTCGCTAACCTTACCTTCCCCACAGCTCATCTACACCCAGATCACAAGCACAAGATCACAAGTAAACCCAGATCACAAGCACACCCAGATCACAAGCACAAGCACAAGATCATCTGCTGCCCCAGGCACTGTGGAGGTTCAGGGGCCAAGATGCCTCACCCCGGCCTCTGGAAATCCCCTGATGCACCACACGAGTGTGCAGTGCATTCTGGGTATCCCTCCAGTGATGCGCAGGAACCCCACAGTCTCCCTGTCCCAACTGCAAGCAGCAGGTGCTGGCAGACAATAAAAATCTGCTTGCTCCTTTAACCTCCTTACGATCAGCCAAGACCAGTCTTAGCCCGGTTTTGGTTTTTTGGTTTTAACACAAGAACAGCTTCTTTGCTTGTCCCATTTTTTCATCCTTACAATGATGTTAAAGCAATGCAAGGTCATAGCCCTACAGCAATGGAAGGAGGGCTATGGGTCCACAAGGAACCTGCAGTGTCCCTGTGCTGAAGCCTTCTTGCACAGCAGTCTGGGCACAAAGGTGAGGGAGAAGCATTTCTCCCTTCCCTCCAGAAGTCCTTTCCACTTGCATAAATACATTTCTGAGTTCAAGAAGGCCTCAACTTCAAGAAGGCCTGACAGACTCGCAGCCCTCCTTCTCTTGCTGGAGAGCTGAGGAGAATATTGGCCATTGAACTTAGTGGGACTTACTTTCCCATATACACATTGTAGCAAGCTTCAGCATTACTTCCTCCTAATCCAATCCTATTCTTCATACACAAGCCAACCAACCTTATTGCAGCACCATTTGCTGACCAGGCCTTGCATTCTGAGAAGAGCCTTCCTTTTTCCCCAGTTGACACAAAAATAGTAATGGGAAAGGTGCATTGCACCCCCCAGCCCCAATGAAGACAGGACACACTTAGTTGGAGTAAAATAGGGCCACTTTATTAATCTACAGCAGAATAAGAGCTGCAACGAGGTATCTAACTAACCAGAGTGTTGGTACTCCTCCCATGTGGGACCGGCTCCTAGGGAGGGCTATCCCCACACCGGGGCAAAGGGTCGGGAACTGATTCATTCTGGCGCCAGGTCCTAACCTCCTCTCACTGTGAGGCAAACCAGCCTACCCCCAACTCAAGCCGCCAAAGCTCTGAGTTGGTGAGTCAAGCCACCCCCTGAGCAGGGGCCATTCCCAAACCTCTGGGCCGCAAAAACCCTGAAGGGCTGTTCCTTGGCCCCCCTCACCCCAAATGGCCCTCCAGCCGAACACCGTTAACCAATCTACCTACCCTTCCTCCTGCCAAGCTGCAGAGCAACTGTCTGGAAGGGAGGCTGCCAGGACCCAACTGGCCCGCCTCCTACCCCCATTGGTTGACCCCTGTCACGTGGAGGGGGAGGCAAGAGGGTGCCCGTGCCTGCCTCATGTGACGGGGGCACAACCCCGCTCCCTGCCTCATTGTCTTGGCGCAGTGGCGGGGACCAGAATTCTTTTCAGAATGCATGAGCTGGCTGGGAGCCACCCTCTGTGGTGCTGCAAAAATTACATGCAGTCCTTGCTTGGCATGCATGCAGAGAATAAGACTGCATTAGGAAGTAGCAAAGAAACTTGCTGCAGTATGTATATGTGGAATAAGATGGCGCTTGAAACGTATTTACTATTACTTATTTCTATACTGCCCAAAACTTGCATCTCTGGGCGGTTTACAATTCAAATCATTTAAAACATCAATTAACAATTAAAATCATTTAAAACATTTAAAACCCAGTATTAAAAATTCCAAAACTATAAATCTAATTAATAGCCTGGGTGAATAAATGTGTCTTCAGTGCCTTTTTAAAAGAGATGGGGAGGCTCTTATTTCAACAGAGAGTGCATTCCAAGTCCAGGGGCAGCAATGGAGAAAGCCCGTTCCCGAGTAGCTGCCAAACAAGTTGGTGGCAACCGCAGACAAACCTCTCCAGATGATCTTAACTTGCATGGAAACTTTGTACATCCTGCAGTTCCAGGCAAGAAGATAACGAAGGGCTCTTCGCATCTGGAAGAGCCCTTAGTCACATCCATGCATGTATCACTAAAACTGCTCAGGTTATCCATCTATGCTTGCCTCACATTTTCTGATAAGAAATATGAGAATTTTGTTGGCCTGGTTAATGCAGAACCTGTCCTTTGCCCCTTTATCAATCATTCCTCATGCAGACTTGGGATCCTGCTTCAACAGAGGTATTGATCTGCACAGACCTTTAGGTTAGGCCTGAAAGCTCTTTAATTACTTGGGCTGGCTTTTGTTTTGGAACATTTCACTCTCACCATTTAGTGGTGGTGTTATCATCATCAGCTTATATTTAGAGCTCTTCTCTGCCAGGATAACCATGCTGAACCCAGTTTGGCCTGCCTCTACTTGGTATAGCACTAAGGTAGAGAGAGAGAAAGCTATTCCTTCAGTTCCTCTATGGATTTGATAACCTCTTCACTCTCCTTAGCTAGAGGTGTTTTGACCTTTAATTAAAAGGCAAATTTGTTGTCTTCCATTCAGAAGACAGCAAATAATGATCTCATTAAAATGAGGTTAGTGTTCAGGCCTTAGAGCAATAAGAGCTGAAGTCTCATTAGCAGCTAACAATCCAGAACACAGCACATAAATAAAGCTAATATGGCAGAGCAAAATGCCTTGGTGCATTAAATTTGAGCAGAATCAAATGTTTACAGTCAATGATGTCTGGGGCATGAAGTTTTAATGTACTTAATAAAGGAAAGCAAATTGCTTCCTATTAGCCATGAAATGTTCCCGGAGAAAGAACCCTCCCCCCAAAAAAGTTTATTATGCAAATGAAGGAGATGGTTGTAATTAACAAGGACATAGTGGGAAAATATCAGTCCTGCTTAATAGATGCAGCAATTATGAAGAATAAAGACAAGGCAACTCAAACCTACAAAACGCAATTACATGGATGAATCTAAAATCCTGCTGAGTGTAAGCACAATATAAATAAATAAAGAGACGTATCCTATGGCTGCTGAAGAGAATTTCATACTCCTACCAACAAAGCTGGGAAGCAATTAATATAATGAAACGCACAATTCCACAAAGATTCTGGGTAACTGAAGTGCTTCATTTGATTACCTTTTTGAATACAAATCACTAAGCTGGGTATTCTGATGAGAGCCTTCCCGAATGCAACGACGCCTGATAGTTTTAAGTTTATTGTGAAACAATATTTATTTCCCCAGATTTGAAAGTTGTCATTCTCATTTAAAAACCTGTAATGATGTTGAGTTCCAACTTGAGTTAATTGCTCAACTGCAAAGGTTGCCTAGTTGGGTTTGTGTTTGTGGGCGGAATATTTTCTTTTAAATAACAAACAACTCATTAGTACCATGCTTTTAAAATAAAGTGGACATGTTCCAAAATCTGTGACCAGAAACACAACATTTTGGAATCACTGCTCTCTCTCCTGGATTTTCAAGTAGCTTCATACAGACTTATATTAAAAGCGAATATCAACACAATTTCACATTTAAAGGAAGTTGTATTATTTATTGCATTACTATACCTACCTACCTATTCCCACTTCCTTTAGAAAGCTCAGAGTGGGATTCTTATATTGAATTCTTTGTTGTTGCCCACGCAGGAACTGATCAGACCCACATCTGCTTAGCTTTAACAATACCACATCAGCTACAGCGGTAACATCACTCACCCAAAAACTCTTCAACAGGCATTAAATTTATACTGTCCATTATCAAGCTAGGCACAACTGTTTCTTGTGTGGTATTTATTAAAGAAAAATATGTGTAAATACAATAAGCCATTGTTTGGGGCCCTGGTATGCACTGAGGCTATTCTCACAAGCAGCCCAATGCAGGCAGTCCAGCCTGGGTTAGGCTGCTCATGTGGAGCACCAGTATTGCTCCTTATCCATCCCACCTAATCCAAATTTTTATCACAGCATTTAGCCAGGGTTAAGGGCACAAGCACGCCCTTAACCCTGTATGTGTGTGCTACAGAGTCAGGCACCTAGAGGGTCCAACTCACGGGGTATTCCCCCAATTCCACCATACTTATTGTGCTGTCCATTGTGGGATACTTGGATGCTGGGAACCATTTTCCCATCCTCCAATGATCCATGCTGCTGGGGGTAGCGTGGATCATGTGGGTGCACACCAGCATGCCGAAGAGGAGGCTGCAGATCGTCTGGTGGGGAAGGTAGGTGCAACATTGCCTTTCTTCCCTCTCACCCACCCACCCTAACCTTAACATCTAGTCACACCAATTTAAACTAAAGCTGATCTGAGAATTCTCTTTAAAACAGAGTGGTTTCAGCAAATTTGAAGTTGTGAAGGGTTTCCAGACAACATGGGGTAATCACAGAAGCTGAAAAAATAATTCAAAATTTCTCACAAAGTTTCAGAAGGGTGGCTTATTCCTGTTTTGGTAGCAGTGGTGGCACAGATGTCATTTTTCTTTTTTCTTTTTCTGTAGCGTATATGTCTCTGTCTCTGTCTCTGTCTCTCTCTCTCTCTCTCTCTCTCACACACACACAAACACACACATGCAACACTGGTAGCTCTAAACATGATGTAGTGTCTGGGGCCTAGCAAGGCTGGAGTGGGCCCTAAGACAAAAGTGAAGATGAGCACCTGCCCCTCATCCCCCCACCTTCTTTTCTACACCCCCCATGTCTTTGCTGCAGAAGAAGCACATGTTGAAAAACATTCTCAACACACCCTTTCTCTTGTTCCTCTTCAAATAATATCACACACTCCCCACACCCACAAACACTTTCACTTGCATGCATTCCACTGGCTCAGGAAATGGAAGAGGTCCCTAGAAGCCCTCACATCCTCCTAGCAGCTGGGTGGGCTTCCCAGTGTGCACAGCATCACTCCCTTCCCCCCCACACTCCTGAACATCACTGCACCACCAAGTTGCCCCCACACCAGTGCTAGGTGGCCAGTTAAAGGGCCGCTACCACCACCATTGCTCTACTTGCCCAGTGTTCTTATGCCTCCTGGTGGTGGGGGCCAGGAATTCCAACACTGGGATTCCCATTTTCGGACTTGCACAGTCCTGCATATACCTGCTACCTACATATACCTGATACCTCCTGAAGAGGGATTGTCTTGCTTGAAGCTAAGAAAAGTCCTCCATTCAAGAAGCAACAGTGTGCCAATGAGTTGGGGAGGTTGGGAGGGGGAGAGGGGAAAGTGAGCTGTCACCCGGCCAGTGGGCCTCTCTCTTTCGGAGGCCCAGGAACATTTATCCCCCCACCACATTGTTCAGTTATAGCTATGTCCTTGGTAGTGTCTTTCTTAGGGGGATACTGAAATTCTGAAAAAAGAAATTGATGACCGTTCCTCAGGCCTGCCTAAGAAATTGACAAAAATGAGTCCCCATTTTTGTGTGGTCTGAGAATACGGTGGGGAAAAAAATGGAAGGGTGCATTTTAGATCAGCCCTAAGTTTAACTCAGGGGGCTGTGTGTGCGTGTGTGTAGGAGAGTGTATGTGTGTGATTTAACCACCCTTTCAGTGAATTTACAGCTGGGCTACTTAAAGAATGGTAAAAGATTGAATTGTCCTACTCATTCAGACCAAGGATGTCACTCTGTATTTTAGTAGATAAAATTCCTGAAAATTCCTGTGCGGGGCACCAAACTTGTCTATTCGGTAATGAGGGAGATACACTCTGAGAGACACTTTCCTGTCTGAAATATATATTCAGAGACAATTTCCTGCCTAAAACGTCCCAGGAATGCTAATGGGTAGAGGCCACTGTGTCCAAAAGCATACCCAGCAGAAGAAAATGCACAGATGTGCAGACATGGTATCCTAGCTGTATGAATAATATAGATCACATGACACATAGCATAGACACATCTATACAACAGTTCCAACCAACTCCAAAACCTACCAGCCAGCACCGCTTGCACATTTAAATATGTCACAAAAGGGATGTGCAGCTTTTATAAAAAGCATTCCAAGGTGGCTGTCATCATTTCATTGCCTAAAAACCTGTTAAGTGCTATGGATGCAGACACGAAACACTGAAGTCACCTGCAAGATTAGGCCAACAACCTTGAATGGCTGTGTGCCTGGCAGTGCTTATGCAGGTTCCATCACCAACCTTTGCCACTCTGCCCGTCCACACAGCAGGTAAAATTTTGAAAATCCAAAATCGGCAGTCCTGGATAGAATACAGTTTTGTTCCTCCTCAGCCTTCTGTACTGTGTCAAAACATTAATAATTTAGTGGTCCATGGTCTTCAAAGCTTCACCTTACCTCTGTGCAAAATAATTGCTGCAAGAAATCGCTCTTGCCAGCAGACTTTAACATCCATGAAGAATGAATAACTGCACCCTTTCATTGCTCACCAGCAAAGTGTCCAGAATCTATCTGAGGCACATTGGTAAAGCTATCTTTCAACTGAAATTATGTTCCACCTGAAATCAATAAGAGCTTTGCCCTGGGCATGTGCTATTTTTCCATATACTTATTTTAAGTACAAATTAAGATAGAATCAAAGGGATGGAACAGAAAAAAACAAGAATGTATTGGGTGGATCCTAGCCTTTTGTGCTGCAGTTCCTATTTCTAGAAGCAACTTCTGTGAATGAAAGGAGAATGAGTTCTCAGAAAGATCCCTTCCAAGAGCACAGATCCATTCATGGAAGAAATCATCAGCCGGCCAGTGCTACAAATCCTCATTACAAAGTGAAAGGTTATGGCCCAATCCAGTAAAATGACACTTCCAAAGGGTGGCAGACACTGGTTCTGTACAGATGATTCTACTGTGGGCTATCCACCCAGAGCTCAGGCAGAAGCAGACCACAGAGCAGCTGCCACATGACCAGGAATTGTACCTTCCTCTGAGAAGAGCCAGAATCCAAATAGCCAGAGCCAGAACATCCATGGCCACCACTTTTTTTGACGACACAAATTTTTCCTCATAAAACAAGAACCAAACTTAATTTATAACATGAAATGGTAATAAAACGTAGTCCATCATGTTAGTTTTCTTTAACATAAACCTTAAATCTATGTTGGGGTACAGTTTTGCCATAGATTAATGCATGTGTGGGACGGACTTCACTTATATGTCAACATATTTGTTAGGACTCTTAACTTTATAGCTCAATAAACATTAGTTTCAAAATGAGGCATTTTTTTCTAAATGCATGCTATTTCTTATTTGTTTCAGGCCTTACTAGAGACTCAAATTTTACTACGCACTCAGGTTGCAAATTTTACCTTCAACCTTGGATTTTCAGGAAAGTTTTACCACACAGGTAAGAAGGAGTTATATAGTTTCAGGTAGCAGTTAAGTAGGTGGGGTATTTTAAAACTTTTTTTTCTTAGCATGGGCCATAGTTATGATTCACCTACATTTTGGAAATTTAAAATATTGAGAATTTATCTCCTCTAATTCCGTTCAGAATGAGTTAGAACACTTGAATTCCCATCAAATCATACTGTACTTTAAAACATTCATTGACACATATCTCCTTGCCAGCAGGAACGAGGGTGCACAATCACCCAAGTATATTGCCTTAAAAAATAATTATATTATTATTATTAGTAGCAGTAATAGTAGTAGTGGTGTTGCGAGCATAGAACTTTGGTCTCATGAATGACTCTTCTGGAGAGGGAGATATGAAAAGTTGGTCATGTCTTCAGAGGTTGAGAACTGGCAAAACTGACTGATCATAAATTGAAATATCTCCCCTCCCCAAAGGGAATTCACTCTGAATATATAACTCAATCAAATTCAATCAAAATGAACAGGCTGAAATCTTTGAATGTTTAGTTATACATATACATACTGAATATTTTAGAATCAAATTCAACTTATTCACATGGAGATTCAAGAAGTGGGAATCTGAGCTCTCCAAATGGTTCCAGTTTCACTAAATTGATGGAACGGCAGGAAATTGGTGCATTCATTTCAAAAACACAAGTAATGTAAATGGTATATGTAGGAGAAGTGCTCTGAGTCTGATCATTTCCCTAAGTAGGTAATGTAAGTTCAAGGATTAGAAAAGAAACAGACATAACTGCCAGGTACGGTATTTATGCCAATAGATGATAAAGCAAAGCTGGCACCATCTTTGACTTTCTCATCCTGTCAGCTAGAATAAGAGACAAAATGTTAAAAGCTGAGTGCCCTGACCCATTTCAGCAGGAATGGTATTTCTGTGTGAAAGACACCCAGTAGGGACTTCACATAGTTACGAATTGGGCTTTCTAAAATACTACTGTCACACAAGTGAGAAGGCGTTGTGGAATGGTTCGTTTTTAAAAGTGTACTGTTAAGCCCAAGGGAGAAAATATGTGGATTAAAAGGAATTTAAATTAAATGAAAAGAGGATTACTTCACCTTTCCAGTTCTAAGTCATTAATTGATTCTGCCCGCCCACCCACTGATTCTGCAGATTAGCATTCCTTGCTTCCAGCCACATTTTTGCATTTCCTATCTGCCTGCATTCTCTTGTTAAGCCCTCTTTAAAGTTTAAACTTTACTTGCTTGCTGTCCATTCCCTAGCTATATTTCTTGTTCATCAAGAGCTAGCTTTAAGGGTAGACAAACATTTGCTCTCCACAGAATTCAGAGGCAGCAAAAAGACTCCCTGCTGCTTCCTTTAAGGTGACTTCAATAGGCCTGTCAGATTTGCTAAAATGTATGTGTGTGTCTCTGTCTGTTTGTGTGAAGTTGCATATACAAGTTGCACACCAGCATTTTGGGAGCACAACTGACATGGGAAACAATGTAATTTTACTCCCCAAGTGTCAATGTGCGACTTTAAGTATTTGTGCACTTGAGCTCTTTGTGCAGCAGTGTGGGCTGATCAGAAATGCTGGCATAAGCCTGCACAATGTGTGGGCCATTATTTCCACCCACAAAAAAGTTCCCAGTAAGGTACAGTGGTTAGAGTGTTGGACTAGAACAGGGGAGACCTGAGTTCTAATCCCCATTCAGCCATGAAACTAACTAGGTGACTCTGGACTAGTCATGTATCTCTCAGCCTAACCTCACAGGGTTGTTGTGAGGATAAACATAGCCATGTACACCGCTCTGGGCTCCTTGGAGGAAGAGCGGGATATAAATGTAAAAAATTAAAGCAACAAAAACTGTGAGAAGATGGTTTTCTATCCCCAGAGAGCTCACGGTCTAAAAGGAACCACAGGCTAGACACCAGTGCCAGCCACCGGAGGGTTAACAAGAGACAGTTGCTCTCCCCCTGCTAAACATAAATGAGCCACCACTTTAAAAGGTGCCTTTTAGCTCAGTTAGAAAGGGTGGTAAACTGCTTAGAGAACTGTACATTGAAGAGCAGTATGTAAACAACAATAATATCTAACCTGATGGAAATCTCACTAAATTCAGTGCAACCAAGGCAATATGATTCTGGTTTTGTACCAAAAATGTACCCATGTGACATTCTATGCACCCATGTGGCCATCAGCCTCAAGTATGATGTTAGGACATCAGTGCAGCATCCACCCAGGCCACAGGTTGCTGATGTGCTAATGCTAGACACATACAAGCAAGGCGACCAAATTTAATTGAGGCTCCAGGCACGCACATGGAATGCCCCATGGATACATCTTTGTGCATGCATTGTTTTGCACCGAAATTGAGCCTCAGTCTCAAATGTGTGCATAATTCTGCAGCCCTAAAGTGGTCACAATAGCATGCTGAATGTGATCTGATTTCAGCTTATGTGGCGAATACATAGCAACTGAAGAATCTGGAAGAGAGAATATTTTGACCTTTCCCCATGACTACCACAATTTGGGATTGCCATGTGGTGTTGATCAGCTCTCATTGCAATGAGGGGTAAAGGCAAGATCTGTTTCTGGCCTCCAAGTCTTCTGAGGAGAATATATTTGAGAAGGTAGGCTGTCAAGCCATCAGAGCACACATGAAAGCAGTCAGCACTCAGCAGATAATAAAAACAAACATTATTATCCAGGCTGCAGAAGCAATGTGGGTTCCTGAGAGACCTGTCGTTCCAACAGTTCTCCTTGTCAAAGCCCAGGCTGTGCAAGGACATCTAACAGCTATTCTAGTGATGCAAACAAAAGGGCTGGAGAGGAGTTGGCATCACTCAGAATCCAGGGGAATTTTCTGCTACTAATCTTGCGTAGCAGCAGCACTGGGATGTAATCTGAGCAAGTACTGACGCAAACCTAACCCAGAAACATTTTAAGTCCTCAAACTCATTCTTGATCAGTCAAGAATGATCAGTGAGAAGAGCTCTGTGGAAATCTGCGAGGAGAACGGGTTTTACTTATCCTCCACACAGACAAATGCTGACCCTTCCCTGGATGGGCGGATTGCCTGCCCAGATGAGCACCAGCTCCTGCCAGTAGTTCTGGGGCTCAGGTGCAGGGAAGTGCCACCGTGCAGTGCCCTGCCCCCCAAGGCCCCAATACTGGGATCCTCCACTCCTCCCCCCCACCACCACCGAGTGCAAGCAGCCGCAGCAGAAACATGATTAAAAAACTGAGGTCAAGGGAGTGCTCACTCCCTTAACCTCATTTTAGCAGGAGGGTACTTTGGCGAGTTTGCTGTCGTGTAGCCACTGGTTCAAACAACCATGCAAAACCGAGCTGGGCTCTCTTAGCCCAGTTTTGCATGCTTGTGTGAACAGCCTCAAGGATTAACCAGAGAGTGCCCTTCAGCATGTGCAGAGAGCTTTCATGTCTCCTCTGGTATTAGGCAGTATGTGTTCCCACGCAGGGGGAATTAGGCAGTGAGGCTTTCCACATGAGCAGTGTGGTTAGGGTTTGGTGGGGAGAGCAGACATGCCCCGCTCTCCCCGCATATGAGCATTCAGCCCTCCCTGGGTGGCCAGATCGGCCACCCACACAATTACAGCTCCGTCGTGTAGCCGGTAGGGGCGGCAGGGATTGCGGGCCACCTGGCCTGCAGAAGCCCCGGAATGCCATTTGTGAGTGTGTGAGGCATTCTGGGGAGCCCCCCCTCCAGCTTTGGGAGGTTTTTTGTAGCCTCCCAGTCAGGGGTCTCCTCATGGTTTGCTGCTGTGGTGACTCACAATCCGAAAAAACGGGGTTAGGGGAGAGGTCACTCTGCTAACATCATTTGGGTGGGTGCTATTAGGCGGGCTAATCACCGGGAGCCACAAGGCATCCGGCAGTTTACACGCATGGAGGAAACTGGGTTGGACTCAGCCTCAGTATGTGTTTCTAGTCAGATCAGGCTAAGTGGGCTTGAGCCCTGGCATCTGGGAGACCTGAGGAGGCAGTGTTTATTTTAAAACTGGGTCCAACTATTAAGCTTCTTGGAAGGATGAAGCCCAGAATAACAGTCATTGATCAGGTGATCTGTACTTCACTGATAGCTTTGAATTGGATTCTGTAAAGGAAAGATAAGGACTGCTTCTCACAATACTTTCCCCCCTCTTTGTAGTCTTATAACAGAAGATGTCACAGACGCATGCAGTTTTAATTTGTGAAAGTCATATATGAGTCTGAGATGCATACTCCTGGAGAAAAAGCTCCAGGAGTCTTGCTAGAAGCAAATACCTGATCTTTTAAAAATGCAGTTGTGCACATCCATAGCTGTTTTGGGGGACTATCCTATGTTTTCATAACATAATTAGACATGACAGATGATGTATAATGCATCATAGGGGTACAGACAGGGAAAATTTAATGAGAAACTCCTCACTTAACTTTTTTGAGGAGGAAAAAACACACTTTTATAGGTGGAGAAAAATATGTTTCGGGTGTTGAGGATATGGTGGGGGTTGAGGGGGGAGTTAAGTAAAATGAGGGTGCAACTCTTTAAATATTGAGTGGGGAATCTGAAACCTGATGCATCATGATAACAAGCAGCCGTGAAATTTCTGAGAATAGAAAGGACTACTTCTGGGTCAAAAAGGCTGATATACTGGCTGGGTTCACACAATCACATGGATCCTGGTTAAAAGGCTAATCAGAATTAGTGAGCCCACCAGAGCTGCTGTGTGGATCCAGAATTTCAGGGCAATCCTGGTCAAACTGCTGTAGTTAAGCTGCCTTTAATCATGATTCTTGTGATTGTGTGAACTCTGCCACTGAAAGGTAAGTACTGCAGATCTATTAGATTGTTGGGGTTTTTTTTTGAGAACTGCCAGAAATGCATGCTGGGTCAGCAAGGTTTTTTTTAAGGATCACCCTTGAGGTAAAATAGAATCCTTATCACAAGAAGGAGGTCATCTTATCAACCTCTCCAAGTACATGAGAAATGTTTACTGTCCCTATAAACTGAGGGGAGACATTCTGTTTTAATTGCTGCTTAATTACCCAATGAGAAGTATGCTATCTATACAGTATCTCAATCCTGGCTTGCCAGTTTGATTATATTCCTTTTGTTATTCTTGACTCTCCGGTGAGAATTCACTGATAAAATTTGTATAACATACCAACTGTTCAAATTTTCTATTTCCCAGTTGACCTGAACATTAACAATATTGAATTTGTGACTACTGTCAAGATTGAAATTGTGTATCGAGATTGAAATTGTGTGCATGTGCCTCTGAATATGAATACCCTGGTGGTTTATAAGGCTCACTAAAATAGCACAAAACTATTGAATGAGTTGAGCCATCTCCATGTCTTCCATTAAGGGACCTGCTGCAGGGTGGACTCAGTCAGGCATCCAGCTTTCAAAGCGAGCCCTACTTTAAAGTTTGCATTGCTGTTTTGTCACTTCAGCTTAGAGGCAGTGTGTCAGAGGATTCTCCATGCAAACATACACTTTATTGACTCATTATAAATAAAACATGGAGAGGTATTCTTTAATTACTGTAAATGCAGCTTGTTTACCCAAGGAGGCTTTTAATGTAAGATGCTCAACATGTTTTATTAGCACGTTGAAGCTGTGACGCTTATTGACTTGCTCCTTAATGGACGATTCTCAGCTCCATTCTGAAGCTGAAGCTGAATTTGGGATTCCAAAAACAAAAATAGAATTGTGAATGCATCAGTTCAATTGGAATGGGGCTGCAGGATCCAAGAGCAGCTGAGCCCAAACTAAACATTTAAATGTGCAGCCTTACTCATGTCCTACAAGGTTGCACCCCCAATTTTGTTGGGTTTTTAAAATAATTTAATTGATTTTCTTTAAAAACATACAAAGAAAATCCAACTAAACTCCAACCATCCATTATGCAGATCCATTGAAAAATGAACGTTGAAATATTAACCCAGCCAACCAAAATTATAACCACCAATTTTGACTCATCTTCAAGCTGCCTGAACTTTGCCACTTGCACGGTTTTGAACTCCCTACCCTTTATCTTCAAGTTCATTTCTTCGTATCACAATGATCATATCCATTTTGAATTTGATCTAATCTCTGTTGCTTAGATAATTCAGGGATGCTTTGCCATAATTCCAGCATAATGCAAGAAGACTGAGAAACATCCCTAATAATAATATTGCTGAGGCATCCAGTTAACTCTCTCCTGTCTTCTAGCAGTGTATTCTGAAAAACTACACACTACAGCATAACCAAGAAATAATACACAGGGTAGGGCTAGGCAGATAGGAACTAACTCAGTTCTCTCTGGTTCCTGTTGAGTTCATATCAGTTCTATGGAACAAAATTTTGTTTGTTTGTTTGTTTAAAAATCAGGTTTATACACTGCCCCAAACTTTAGTCTCTGAGCGGTTTACAGTGAAATAAAACAGGTTAAAACACAGAAAAATAAAAACCTTAAAACAATTTAAAACCAAAGTCAGATTTAAAAGCTTGGGTAAAGAAATAAGTCTGCAAGTGCTTTTTAAAAGTTGTCAGAAATGGGGAGGCTCATATTTCACTAGGGAGCACTTCCCACAGTCTCAGGGCAACAACAGAGAAGTCCCATACCTGTGTGGAACCAGACAAGCCGGTGGCGACCAGAGACGAGGTTCTCCAGATGATCTCAATGGACGAGGGGGCTCATGGTGAAGAAGATGTTCTCTGAAATAACCATTGCAGAAGTCAAGTCTGGAGGCTACCAGCATATGTACCATGACTCTGAGGTCATTCTTCTCAAGCAATGGACACAGCTGGCATATCAGCTGAAGCTGATTGAAAGCACCTCTGGCCATTGCCTCAGCCTGAGACACCAGGGAGAGGTGTGAATCCAGAAGCACTCCCAGACAGGGGCGTAACTACCATTAGGCAAGGGGAGAGAGTCGTCTTGGGGCCCCACTGCCTCGAGGCCCCCCCCCCAGAGGCACATCACATGACTCCCCACCCGCCTGTGTTGCACCCCCTATGAATTATGGAGTCTCTTGGAGATCGGCAGTAGCAGGGAGTAAAAAAACTAGATTCAATGTGAACTAGATAGTCACCATATTCATAATGGGGATGTGAGTGTGAGTGCACTATATATTGTGAAGTGTGTTTGTGTGTGTATATCAGCGAGGGGCCCATTTTAAAATCTTGTCTCTGGGCCCACTCCAACCTTGCTACGCCCCTGCTCCCAGACTATGTACCTGTTCCTTTTGGGGATGTGTGACCCCATCTAGAACAGACAGATCAAAATAATCTCTGGAGTACCAACCCTGCACAATCAGTAGCAGGTTATGCCTTTTCCTGATGATGTTGACATGGAGAAATTGATCTGGGTGTCATCAGCATACTAATAACACCCTTTACCAAATCTCCTGATGATCTCTCCCAGCAGTTTTATGCAGATGTTAAAAAGCATTGGAGGCATTATGGAGCCCTAGAGTTCACATTTTGAAGAGCAACAGTCTCCAAGTGACACCATCTGGAATCTGTCTGATAGGCAGGAGTGGGACCACTGTAAAACAATGCCTCCCATGCCCCCATGCTCTCAAATGTTCTAGAAGGATACTATGGCCGATAGTATCAAAAGCTGCCAAGAGGTCCAAAAGGACCAACAGAGTCACACTTCCTGTCATTTCCCAACTGGAGCTCATCCATCAGCCAACCAAGGCAGTCTCCACCTCATAGCCTGCCCAAAAGCCATTTTGAAATTGATCAAGATTATTAGTTTCCTCCAAGTCTGTCTGGAGCTGGGAAGCCACCACCCTCTCAATTACCTTGCCCAGCCATGGGAGGTTGGAAACAAGCCTATAATTGCTTAACTCTGAGGGATCCAATGCAGGCTTCTTCAGAAAAGGTCTAATGATCGCCTCCTTAAGACAGGGAGGCATCCTGCCCTCCTTCCAAGAAGCATTTATAATTTCTACCAGGCCTCCTAAAACAACCTCCCTGCCAGATAATGTAAGCCATGTCAGACAAGGGTAAAGAGAACAGGTGGTAGGCCACACCACTTCAAACAGCTTGTCTACATCTACATTTATCTGGTGGCTAATCATGGATGGGCCTTCTATGTTTCTGCCTGGAAATAGTGCTCCCTGCTGAAATAAGAGCCTCCCCATCTCTGACAGCTTTTTAAAAGTCTCTAAAGACACATTTATTCACCCAAGCTTTTTAACTAAAATTGTGGTTTTAAATTGGCTTTATGTTTTAATTTTTTGTTTTATGTTGTAAACCATCCAGAGATGTAAGTTTGGGATGGTGTACAAATATAAACAAACAAACAAACAACTCATGACTGTTCAGGTAGATGCCATTGAGGTACCTACCTCTTAGGTTAATACTTGGTCCCAGTTTAAACATGATGTTGGGTGTGCTAAAAAAAAAAAGTGTAGCTGTGATGGGTTCCATGTGTTCAGTGTCACTTTTAAACTGAGTTCAGGGTTCCTCCACATGCAACACTAGCAAGCTAGATCATACTGCTGTTTTGGTACTTCTTTTAACCATTGCTCTTTGGTGTTGCCTTCCAGCATTATTTAACTTTTGGCAGTTCTATTAAAAAGCAAACCAACCTCCAAGCATCACTTTGATGTACCATCGCCAACTTGGAAAAAACCAACACCTTCTGATGTTGTATACACTTTTTAAAAGGTAATCTTCTCTTAATTTTTCAGGAACTGTTGAAGAAGATGAAGGCGATGATCTGTTGTTGAACTCTGTGGATGAGTTCTGGTGGTTTCCTCATATGTGGAGCCACATGCAGCCTCATCTCTTCCATAATGAGTCATCATTAGTGGAGCAGATGATTCTCAACAAGGAATTTGCACTAGTGAGTAATCTTCTTGTTTCAAAATTATCTTGGAGAAAACTGGGCATTTTATAGTAATCATTCCTAGCTATTCCAGTGGCCTTACTTTTCAGTCACAGTGATAGCTCCATGACCATCACAGAGCTGTGGACTTGAGTAATTTTGGGAGTCCAGATCCTATCAACAGCAAATATTGTATTTATACATATATAAAGGGATCTGTAAGGGATCCTTGGTCTATAATTATATTATATTGGGATAATTTGGCCATGATTACTTTTATTTGGTACTGACTCAAAATAGAATGTCTCTAAAAACACACACACACACACACACACACCAGTAGTAAATAAGAATATAAACTGGGCTTTATTTCTCAGAATTAAGGTTGTTTCCATCTCTCAATACTGAATTGTATAGTGGTACAGTTTCCTTATGAGCACTTTAAAAAAAATGCTGCCCTGTAAGAAATTTATCTTCTTGACATAACAGCCTCCCTGATGTCTAACATGGAGCAATCTTCCTCTTCTGCTGTTCAGTTCCAATTGCCTTGCTTTATTTCCCACTGCCTTCTTGTCCTGTACAAAAACAAACTCCCTTTTCTAAATCATATTTTGATTTAGGAATCTAGGTTTCCATTGAATTAAAGAAGACTTAAAGAAGAATATCAAGGAAGATACTAGAACAAATTAAAAAGTAGTTAGTCTGTAAGCATCTTAAGACCTATGCTGTGATTAGTAGAAACCAACATGGATAGGTCAACAATAAATCCTGCCAAGCTAATCTTCTTCTTCTTCTTCTTCTTCTTCTTCTTCTTCTTCTTCTTCTTCTTCTTCTTCTTCTTCTTCTTGAATTGTGGGGATGCTGTGGAAAAAATTTATCTTGATTTCAGCAAACTGTTTGTTGAAGATTCCCATTTTATTTTGGTTAGCAAAATCGTCAGTTGCAGACTAGATTATGAGAAACTGCTTGCTGGTCATGGGAATTAGGTATTAGAGGGTGGCAAGTGAGACAGCAGGCTATACCTTGACACCCCACTGGTACCCCCAAATTCTGCTGCTTGAGGCCATCACCCAGAGGCGTAACTAGGGAAAACGGCGCCCGGGGCAAGCACTGAAATGGCACCCCCCACGCCCCCCCGCACCCCCCCCAACATACGACATTATACTTAGGTTTTTCCTCACAAGCGCCCGCTGCCGCCGCCAAGCCAGGCCACTGACTGGCCGCCAGGCACCAGCAAAGCAATGGGGGGGGCGCCGCAGGCGGCACGGAAGGGACTGCTCGTGGGGAAGGGGGCACCGACACACTCCCTTGACTGCTGCAGCGCTGCTGCACTGAGCAGGAAACATTTGTATTAACAAAAAAAAATCAAAATTTTTTTTAAAAAATTGGTCATGGCGGCGCCCCCCACGTGACCAGAAAAGATGGCGCCCGGGGCACGTGCCCCCCCTGCCCCCCTATAGTTACGCCTCTGCCATCACCTGACATGGCTTCATGAACATCTGACCACCTGATGGTCCTGACCAACCACCTGACCAGTTTGCCACACATTGGGCCAATTTAGATGTAACAGGAAAGCTTGGTTTTCTGCTACATAAACAAGCCCTGAAGAACTGTGAGCTCATGGGCTCTCTCCTCCCCGCTCCCTTTACCTTCACTACACACACAGCTGGGAATACTGGCTAGTTTAAACTATGGCTCCATGGCTAGTGTTAAACCAGGAACTGTGGTTTAATTCTGATTAACAAGCCAGGATGTGAAACCAGAGTTTGAAGCAGCAGGAAGTGATCTAAGGATGCTTCCTTAGGGTCTGTTTCCCCACCCTCAGCAAGGCAGGGCACAATGTCAAGAAGTGATGCAATTTAATTTAATGTGTTCTTTAAAAAAAAATACTGCTTTATTATTTGTAAGCCACCCAGAAAACAATTTGTTATTATTTATTTATTTATCATATTTTATACCGCCTGATATGTATATCTCTAAGCAGTTGTTATGGGGCCGCCATATCA